>NW_026889782.1:24685000-25885000 GCF_033153115.1 Saccostrea echinata
TATTTGATAAGTATTGAAGTGAATTCCTATATATATATATATATATATATATATATATATATATATATATATACGTACCTCAAGTACACACAGTGTACTGTAGAGAGGAGAGTAGAAATGCTTTGGTAGGATATCCCCTTCTCAGTGTAGTCCCAAATTATGTTATTAACTACATGTATAAGAATATTCTTTATTTTACTCCCTTTTCAAAGTAAATGTTTCAAATTTGAAATGTAAGTCTTACACATTGACGCGATCATTACACTATCATAATGATTTTGGCCCTGCCCCGCCCAGAATATGAACTTAAGGACCCTCTCTACACTCCACCCTAATTTCATGGTACTTTTGTGTAGTTAGACTGTCCCATCATTTGATATAGAAATAGAATAAATTGTAATCTGCACTGTATGGCATAATTTATAATAAATCCAAGTATTCTAAACATTATATTAGACCAAGATAAAGTAGTTGAAAACTTAATTTGCATGTATTTTCTCCATTTGAGTAAGCAAAAGCGAATTTTATTTATATTTACTTCATTATCTTTGAAGATTTTTCATGGATAAAAAAGGCATGCTCCCTATATTAAAAATGAATTAGTTAATTTCAAAATATAATTTTCTCAAAGTCCCAAAAACATTTTTCATCAGTGTATAGAGGGTCCTTAACTATAAAGGCTTTAATGCTCTTTTTGAAGATGAAAATAAATAAATGCTGAAACTCACCATCCATGACCTCGTTGATCACATGCAGTAAATCTGTTTACACTCCAGATCTGCAAACAGTTTTACAATGTTGTTTCACTTTTTACTTTATCCTCCCAATTTGCAACAAAATAAAATTTATTTAAAAACACTTCCTTGTACTTACATTGAGCCTTCACCAAAGCAAGGTTAATTACTACCTAGGCGCGTTAAAATGGTCGGTGAACTTGTGCATGCCACGCATATCGAATGGAACTGCTTTGTAGACAGTGAGATAGCTCGAATTCGTTTTGATGGCATAAACAATGCCACGTATCGAGTAAACCCGCTTTGTTTTTTGTCAAACTCTTTGTCCAATTAAGATAACTTGACTTTAGTGACCTCTATTTCCTCTGGCATTTTAATTAAATATCAAATATAAGAATTGCCGGCATAAAAAATTTGCCAGCATCTGAGAATTGCCGGCAAATCAAACACAACTCATGGTTAATTTTTGCCGGCATCTAAGAATTGCTGGCAAATCAAACGCAACTCGTGGTTACTTTTTGCCGGCATCTAAGAATTGCCGGCAAATCAAACACAACTCGTAGTTACTTTTTGTCCCGGCCCATATCGGCCATCGGACTAAACCCCCTGAGCACAAGTCTGCTCATTACAAACTTCAATCTACAACTACATAACGAGAAAAACTACATAGAAATACTTTGAACGCAAGCCAGGTTTCCGCTGAGTAAGCCAAAATAAACCTTTGAAACTGTCAGAAATAATTTAACAAAAAGATCACAGAAGGATAAGTACGGTGAAACCAGTTTTATAACAATAATTCAAGGTATTATAACTAACATTCACCGTAAGCAATAGGAATGTCAGTGTGCTGTTTTATATAGTTCCCCAAACATTTCATAATTAGGCAAAGATGACCGACATCCACCATTTTCTCTTCCACGTACGATATATCACAATAATTTCATTCCAACACGAAAATAGCTCGTACGGGAAATTTATTTTTATACTAAAATAAACATACTAAGTCTCCCACCGGCAAGTGTAATCCAGTTCTTAATTAAAAAGAAATTCAAAATGCTCCATCAAAAATCATTTTAGCAGCTCAGAATAGATATGGCAAGAAGTTAGTCCTGACTTTCAATGTTCATTTCACAGGCACTTGTTTCTGTAATAAATTTTTGACCCATAGTTTAATAACACAAGGTATCCAACTCCGTATTACACGGAGTACCCCCTCCCTCAGAATCGCACTCATTTACAATTTCAGAGGACATGCACTGTCAAACTGTTTATACTTATGTCTTCTACGATAATTTATCTACACAACCATATATGGCATGCGTGTCTTTATTTTCTTTTATTCCCGTAAAAAGCGCCGAACGGAAGAGTCGGACTCAACCATGAAATGGTATGTGCTAATCCCGGACAGAGAGCAACATTAACATTCCCGATCATGATAAGGGGCACACGGCGGGTGTGACCGGTCGGCAGGGGATACTCACTCCTCCATGGCACCTGATCCCACCTCTGATATTTGGAGGTCCCTCTTTGCTCCTATTTTGTATTGTTTAATGGACTTTTGAGCTTGAATACTGTTCGTTATCTCCATATATTTCATTAAAAAATGAGTGAGTTTAAAAATTCAGTTCCAGTGTTTAAATATTGCAGTGAATAAATAAAATTTCTCATTTTCCATTAAAGCACTACGATATTTTTCCGATGTAATTTTAAAAACAGATTTTTAGCCAATCAGAATCTCTGCCCGGTATTAGCACGTACCATTTCATGGTTGAGTTCGACTTTTCCAATCGGCGAGCTGTTTTGACGCTGTTTACAGGGATAAAAGAAAATAAAGACACGCATGCCATATATGGTTGTGTAGATAAATTATCGTAGAAGACATACATGTCAGTATAAACAGTTTGCCAGTGCATGTCCTCTGAAATTGTAAGTGAGTGCGACTATATGCATATATGAATACGGAGTTGGATACCTTGTGCTATTATTATACTATGGGTTAAAAATTTATTACAGAAACAAGTGCCTGTAGTTCATTTGTAACGCTGTTTCAGGACTATTTATCCATTAACAAAGGTATCATAAACTGATAAATCCGTACTTGAGATGCCCTTCATTTTTAACCAAGTCTTTTTATCTGTGGTGACATGGGTTATAACTATATTTCTTTGGTGACAGATCAAATGAAACCTAGCAGGGAGAGCTCTTTTTTTGTGGTTACATGGGTAACAACTATAATATGGTGACGGATCAAATGAAACGTAGCAGGGGAGCTCTTTTTCCGTAGTTATATGGGTTACAACTTAATTTTTCATGATAATTAGATAAAATGGTTATAGATCACCTGTAGCCTACCTAATGTCTTTTCTCATGGGTTACATATAGGATCTCCCATGATTTGTGGGCGACAAATATACACTTTCTTTCAATGGATGGCACTGTAGCTCTCTGGTCGTCCCTTCCATTTGTTTTCTCAGACCAGCGAGCTACAGATCTGTAGCTATGTTCATTTGTAACCTTGTTACAGGACTGCAGATCAGTGTGTCGAGTAAAGGTCCAATTTTGAAGGCATTCACCGGTATAAAGTGACGTCTCTATACAAGTGAAAAATTCTCGAATGGGACGCTAAAACTACATACAATCAATAAATATATCAATCAATCTAAATTTGATTTAAAAAATATTTTATTGTAGAAATAATTAATTAATATATTGTCATAGTACATAGCAACATACATGCAACATTCCATCAAAGTTGTTCCTGCATGGAGGACAAAACCACTCCTTGTCTCCAAGAGCCCTGAACTGGTAGAAAGGCACAAAGCATTTCTGGTGGTGCAAGACATCACAGCACACCCTGGTCATTCCTCCTCTTCCAACCTTTCAAAACGTTTCAAATGTTATCTGTGATCAAGGAAATAAAGAGTAGTCAATTCAAACTTCATAAATATTTGTGAGAGAAAGCAATCTTGTCTACCATAGACATTAAACTAGCAAAGAGAACCCTTACGCAGAACTATAACAAAATCAAATGTTTAGTTCTAACTCATTCTTTATCATAGTTTGCATAATTGTTTGCATTGATGTTGATATGTTTGAATTGTTTTCATTAATGTTGAAATGAACAAATACCTTGCTTTCTGCTCTCTATGGAAGTGGAAAAGGAGCATGAGTTCTGGATGTGCCGTTGATCCTTCTAGGGCCCTTTTAGGGTGCCCTGTTTTCAAGTCCCTCATAGCAGTCTTTGAGCTGGGATTGGTCAAGAGTGTTTGACGATTGTCCTTATTTGCCCTTTGCTTTTGGTTGACCCGGCATGGGGTACTTGTGAGGACGCTGGACTCTGTTGATACAGATGCCCAGGAATCAGGTGAGGCTGATTGAGTTGACCAACTGCTGTCTGTCCTAGTGGATTTGTCTTGGTACAAAATTCTATCCATTTTTTTTCAAATAAACCCAGGTTTTACCAGCTTCAGATTTCCCATTGTATTTATGATGGTCCTGTAGGTAAACAACCACACTCTTTATCATAAAATGTTAAGAGTGCATCATGTCAAAATTGCTTTTAAAATTGGACATATTGATATACTTGGCTAATGATATTTGCATTACATCAATCAGTTAATATTACTTTTACATGAAACTTGAAAAACATAGGTTATGGATTCAAATCATTATCCCTATGCATACCTGAAAAGGCAAAAGTGATTCTATTAGGCGTGGAATCAACAAATTATTTTTTTTTCAATATACAAGTAGTAATATTAAAGTTCACAGTTCCTCCACAGAGCATTTAAAAAGAAAAAAACTGAATAATTAGTAAGTCTTTAAGTCTATGGTCATTAGTTATACCTCTTCTGACAAACCTGCGACGGAAACTTGGTACGGACAGATGCACATATAAACAGGAAATTGACATCGGATTCGGACAAAAATAAATCCCATCATATGGCGTGTCTAAACAAAGAGTAGGCTTCAAGTTCAAACATTTGTGAAGAGTAGTTGCTAAGAAAACTGCGACGATATTTTATGGACTGACAGTGTAAAACAGTATACCCAACTCTCCTCCGGAGCGGGGTCAAAAAATAACTATCCCCATAATAGCTACAAAGACTTCGGTAGTGTTGGAATCAAATACAGGTCATTGCTCATCCTTAAGCTTGATACTTTATATTTAAATGTTATTGGCCATCATCAAAATTATTTTCTGAATTATCACTCTGATTCTACATAAAAGCACTTTAAAGTTGATATTTTATAAAAGAATGCTAGAGTTCCCCTTGATGTAGTCTTCGATTACCAGGTCTTCCAACAAACCTTTATATTTCCGATCGGCACTGACTGTGTTCCTCCGATAGCCGACCTACTTTTAAATTTACACACAACATAATTTACTTAAAAACTTATACATGAGAGAAGAAAATTAAACACTTGCTGTGGACCTCAACTTGAGATGTTGTTATATCGACGGCGTTTTATCAATTCTTAATCCCATTCACATACCGACTTGATCTATCCCAACGAACCTGAAATAAAATACATGTACACCACACTATGTCACATTTGTTTTATATATGGTGTTTTGTCACGATCAATATTGAATCCTGATGATTGTTTGATATATTGTTTTTATGCCTCCGTCATGGAAGATTCGGGGGCATGTAGTTTTTGCCCTATCTGTCCGCAAAAACTTTAATCTTGCCCATAACTGTTCATTGGTTGGAACCGTTCACGGTAGCTCAGTCGGTAGAGTGCTTGCTCCGTGATCGGAAGGTCGTGAGTTCGAATCTCGGCCGCGACAGACCTAAGTCGATAAAAAATGGGTAGCAACTGCTCCTGCGCCATGCGCTCAGCACTTTGAAGTGAAAGTTGCAGGTCCTTCGGACGAGACCTTAAGACCGAGGCCCCGTGTCACGGCAGGCGTTGGCACGATAAAGATCCCTCACTGCTCAATGGCCCTGAGTGCCGAGTAAAGGTCAAAATTTGAAGCCCTTCACCGGTATATGGTGACGTCCCTATATGAGTGAAAAATTCTCGAACGGGACGTAAAACAGCATACAATCAATCAATCAATCATTGATTGATTGGAGCAATGACTTTCATATTTCACATATGTATTCCTTGTGACAAGACCTTTCTTTGCGTACCATCATATTTGACCTTGGAGTTTGACCCATCCATTTTTGCATTATTTTATGAGACTTTAACCCTTGCCATAACTTTTGAACAGTTGGTGCTTAGGCTTTCATACATCACGTTTATATTTCATATGACAAGACCTTCCTTTGGATTCCAACAGCTTTGACCTTAACGAGTTTGACCTACTGTTGAAAAAATTAACTTTGGCCGTAACTCTTGAACAGTTTGTGCAAGGGCTTTCATACTTAAGATTTTTATTCAATGTGACAAGATCTCCGATGGATACCAACAACTATGACCTTTTGACATTGACCTTGGAGTTTGACCTACTTTAATTCTGAAAAACTTTAACATTGGCCATAACTGTTGAACAGTTAGTGCTAGAGTTTTCATACTTCACATGTGTATTTCTTGTGACAAGACCATCCTTGCATACCAACATCCTTGACCTTGACCCTAGAGTTTGACCTACTTTTGAAAAACTTTAACCTTGGCCGAAACTTTTGAACAGTTGATTTTAGGGCTTTCAAAACTTCACATGCATATTCGTTGTGGTAAGACCTTCCTTTGGATATTAATAAATCTGGCATTGACCTTGACCTTGGAGTTTGACCTACTTTCAAAGAAATTTAACCTTGGCCGTATCATTTGAATGTTTGGTTCTAGGGATTTCACATTTTACGATCATGTGTATCACTTTTGAGATGACCTTCCCTTTCGCACCATTTGACCTTGCAGTTTTACTTACTTTGGAAAAAAAACTTTAACCTTCGCCATAACTTTTCAACGGTTGGTGCTAGGGTTTTCATATTTCATAGGTATATTCCTCGAGAGAGAACCTTTCTTTGCGTACCAACTTTGTTAGCTCCTGACCTGGAGTTTGACTTGCATTTGAGAAACTTTAACCTTCGCCATAAAATGCTGTACGGGGGCATCAGTGTGTTTCAAAAATACATTTTGTTAATCATTTTAACTTTTTTTTGGCTTTATGTTGTTTCCTGGAATGCAATTGCAGGCATTGGTCAGTTAGAGCCTATAGTGTTGGGAGTATTTAAATCTCTGCATTGCTGCCCACATAGCTGGGGTCCATGTTTCATACATGTACAAAATGTATAGGTTTTTAGGTCACCTGAGTCACTCAGGTGACCTATTGCTCTCCGATCTCGCCCGTCGGTGTGCGTCGTGTGTTAACATTTGAACATTTTTAGCTTCTTCTCTGAAACCGCTTAACCAATTTCAACCAAATTTGGCATGTAGCATCTATGGGTGAAGGGGAACAAAACTTGTGAATTTCATGGTCCATGCCCCCCTGGGGCTTGAGTGGTGGGGCTAACACCACCAAAAATATTGCAATCTTCAAAAATCTTCTTTACTCCTGGACATCAAGCAGTCAAATTGTTGGCATCATTGTAATAAGCATTGAGCCCTCTACCAAAATTGTGAAATTTATTGCCCCAGGGTCAGGGGTTTTCGAAGAATTAATGCATTTTCACTATAAAGTCAATAGAGCCCCGCCCTAACACCAGAAAGCCTGACCCTGCGACCAAAGTTTAGCATAAGAATACATAGGAAAACTCTAAAACTCTTCTTCTTAAGAACAACAAAGTCATGGTTGGTCATGTTTTAATGGAAGCATCCTCCGGTAGTGTAGATTTTAAGCTTTCAAGTCATGACCCCCGGGGGTAGGTTGGGGCTACAATGGATGATCAAAGTTTTTCATAGGAGTACATAGGAAAAAGACTTCAAAATCTTCTCAAGAACAGCAAAGCCATGATTGGGGATATGTCTATATGGAAGCATCCTCAGGTAGTGTAGATTCAATTTTGTTCAAATCATGACCCTTGAGGGTATGACGGGGCCACAATGGGTGATCAAAGTTTTTAATGGAAGTATATAGGAAAAAAAATTTAAAATCTTCTTCTAAAGAACAGCAAAGCCATGATTGGTCATATTTATATCGAAGCATACCCAGGTAGTGTATTCAATTTTATTTAAATCATAACCCCCGGGAGTAGCTAGGGTGGAGCCACAGTGGGGGATCAAAGTTTTACATAGGAATATACAGGAAAAAATCTTTTTCTCTAGAACAGAAAAGCAATGATTAGTAATATTGATATAGAGGCGTCCTGGGGTAGTATAGAATCGAATTTGTTCAGCCCCCGGGGATACGATGGTACCACAATGGGAGATCAAATTTTTACAAATGAATATTAAGGAAAAAATCTCCTCAACAACAGCAAAGCTATTTGTTATATTCATATGGAAGCATCATCAGGTAGATTAAAATTCAAGTCCCCCCCCCCCCCCTTGTAAACTTTTCAATATTGAACTGATTTTTGCTTTTTTCCCTAGCCAATGTGCTCAGGTGAGCAATGTGGCCCATGGGCCTTTTGTCATAATTACAGTCTTTCACTAACATTTTCAACCGAGTAGCAAATTGTTCAAATGTCTCACCTATTTCTTCAAACTTGTATAGGCTGAAAGTCACGTTTGATCTGCGCTTCACATAACCCTCGAACGTCTCTACGTAGTTTTTAAGTTTCTTCTGTTCCTCTTCTGAGAGTTTCCATGTGAAATATATCGCCCATCCTTTGTCCCCTACCCAAAGCATAAGGTACGAACACTTCTCTGGTTCCGACTTTTCTTTGAGGGGTCCCAAGAACATGAAATCTACGTGCTATTTGAACAATTACAGACGGATTCTAGATCCTGTGCCTCTCAGTCCAAACTAGGAACTGCACCGCTTAACATGTCCATCATTTAATGGTTGTTAGGGCTCTTTATTGGTTCTTTAACTTCTGACACCATGTTACATGTCTAACCACACCATGTGAATTTTTTAAAACGTTTTTATTAAACTGTTTGTTTGTTTGTTTGTTTTTATGTTGTTTAACGTCCTTCTCAAGAATTTTTTCACTCATATGGAGACGCCACCACTTGCCGGTGGAGAGCTGCAAATTTTGTCCTATACTCGGCACTTACGGCCATTCGTGCCAGCATCTACTGCGACACGGGACCTCGGTTTACACGGTCTCATCCGAAGGACCGGTCTCCACGTCCCACAGTGGGATTCGAACCCGCGAGGTAAGGATCAACTCCTTACTTCGCGACTTTAGAGCAGACGCTCTAACCACTGCGCCACGCGGGCGACTTTATTAAACTGATTCATACATATACATAACAAGACATAAGACAACACATACAATAAAACACACCAGGGACGACGTAGGGTAAAAGTAGAGTACATTACAATCATCAACTCCTTATTTATTAAATAATATCCCGCTATCACCTGTATATGTTGTTATCATCTCCCAACTTACTCAATACTCAAGAGCATGCACCGAATATGATACGCTCAATTTTTAGGTCTCCGGTCATTCTAGTTGCCTATACTGCTCACTTATTTTTGTCTTTCGTGTGTCGGTCGTTAAGGTTTCTGTATTTTCATTTTCTTCTGAACTGTTCAACATATTTTGGCATATCTTTCACTGCCTTATCTCCAAAGTCTAGAGCTTCGCAAAAATGTACCTTAGGCAATTAAGGACCCTCTCTACACTAGTGCGAAATGTTTTTTGGACATCGAGAAAATTATATTGAATAAAGGTGTAAATATTGAGCCTATGTATTTAATTTTCAATATATGGTACATGGCATTTACCCCGAAGAAAAATGTTCAAACACAACACAGTATCAGTGAACAGAAATGGCTGTTGTTTAATTCCATGGAGAAAATACATGTAAATAACGTGTTCAATTAATTTATCTTGGCCTTTTAAAATGTTAGGAATACTTGAATTGATTACAAATGGAGTAATATACTGTAAATTTCTATTTATTGGAATTTAGATCTAAGGGCAGATCACTCTAACTGCAGAAAAATACCATAGAATCAGAACTCTTCAGTGTGCAGTGTAGAGAGGGTTCTTAAGTAACTAAATCTTTTTAAAACATCAAAGTTGATGTCTCTTTATCTTCAACTTTGTCTGCCTAGCTGTAATCAAATTTTAAGATATTCACAATGATGATACACGACATAAATAAAACATTGTAGCTTATGCAAATATTCCAAAAAATTACTGATTCTTGAGCAGAATTAAATTACTTGTGTATTAAATCCATGATATATACATTTTTAAACAATGAAGTAGACGTTTACATACTTGTTTTAATCATTGGAAATATTATACGTCCCAAATTGTAGCACAATTATTAAGAAACAGGCTAAATTTTGACAGTGTTGCAGTAGCAGTTATAATTTGCTTTCATTGTGCATATTAAACACAGATGATCTAGTTATTCACCGTAGATCAACTGGATGAATCGATCCTTAAAAACAAGTAGTATCTTTGACATATTCCTGTCAAAATGCAAGCATAGGAGATTCTGTATGAAAGAAATTTAATAACATCTAAAGTAATATTAACAAGTTAGTGTTAGTATATATGTGCTCTGTAAAAATCAATAGTGAATAACCATTTAAATAACCCACTTCTATATTCGACCTTTTAAATAACACTCGGATTGAAAAGAGTGGAAATGACATACTTCCTCAAAATACAGCTGTGTACTGTCTATTTAGTTGAGTTTTGCTGTTTCGTGTATTCGTTATTGTCAAACTCCGTTCGTTTTTCCGTTATTCCCGGATGTGAAGATAAACTGGGGCATACTGATCTTCTACCTATGTATAAAACAGACTCCCTGATTGAATGTGCTTTATCCTGTAAGGCGGGTTGTGTGTGCTTTGGTTTTCATCTTGGACAGAATTTATGCAGAAGACAAACACAATGCGAATCGTCGAGAATGAACCAAACTGAGATTGGATGGATATACTATTTACCAGATAGAGGTACATTTTTTCAGATACATTGTTCACTGTCTTGGATATATGTATCTTTGATTTTTTCCTTTTTGTGTGAGAGGGTATATTTATATACGAAATGTTGATAGTTCGCTGCATTTGAACTGTAAATCATTGTAGATTGCAACATAGGGTGGAACTGTAACAATGACACAGGCAGATGTTATAGTCTAAACAGCACCAAAGTAACTCAAGCAGATGCCATGGTAAATTATAGCTATTATTGAGGTCCTAGAAAAAGCCGTACTATTCGACATTTAGACACAAAAATAACCAAGTACTTTGATACTAAATATCTGAAAACTGTTAGATGCCAAAGGCATCTCAGATTTTGCTGTCTGTCCTAAATGTTTGGAGTTTTTTTTTCATAAATGTTCACTGAAACTGACTCCTTGATAATCAATTCCTACAAATACCAGAAAAAAAAGATAGTTCCCTCTATTGTTCGGCGTATTTCAAGATGTCAGATTTCTTGCATTACGCTTTCCGTAGAACTTAAAATTGGATGTGGGTAAAGACATATTATTCGTTTATTTTATCTACTTTATATAATTTTGAATGCCCTCTTAAAACTAAATTTCAGATGTAATGGTTTGGTACTTCACAGATATATGTAAAGGTCGCAGTGGTAAGAGCGTCTGCTCTAGAGTCGCTGATCGAATCCCGCTGTGGGACGTGGAGACGGGTCCTTCGGATGAGACCCTATAAGCCGAGGTCCCATGTCGCAGTAGATGCTGACACGAGAAGATCCCTCACTGGTCAGTGGCCCCGAGTGCCGAGTATAGGTCAAAATTTGCAGCTCTCCACCGGTAAGGGGTGGCGTCTCCATATGAGTGAAAAATTTTCTAGAAGTACGTTAAACAACAAAACAAACAAGATATGTAAAGGACCAAAAACGTGGGGAATATTTCTTTATACACAAGAAGAGTGACAGAGAGAGAGAGATAAAGTGTCGTTTTACGCCCAATTCGAGACTTTCACTCATACACCTACGGCAGCGTATACCGGTGAAGGGCTTCAAATTTAGAATTTGCTTGGTACTTAGGGCCATTCAGCAGTGAGGGTTCTTTATTGAAAACGCAAACCCTTGACTCATTTTTATATTTCCGGGCGCTTGCATGGCGAATAGAAAATGCCTATGTTTACGTTTTACACACTATATTGTTAATGAAAATATAGTTTTGGATTAAGAACTTATTTTCCTGCGCCTGTCTTGTAAATTACCCTTATATAACATATTTACAAAGAACCTTTTTCACTGTTAGCAGTTTAACTTAAATACTTAATTTTTTGGCTTTGTTATCTTACATGAAAAATATACCAGTATTGCAAAATAGTCACCATTAGAAGAGTTTTGGCTTTGTACAGGTTTTTGTTTGTAAATTTACTAAATAAATTTGACTTTCTAACAAAACAAATAGACCGATTTAGCTTCTGCAAAGATTTTTCCCTCAAACTAAAACTATTGCGCCCTAACACAAAATATTAATACATTCTAGTAGAAGGAGATCAATAATTTCTATATCTTTCACACAGAAGGTAAATAATGGTGAATCAAATTATATTAGCTTGTAAAGTTAATTTCCGATTTTATTTTATTTGGTAGAGTCCATTTGAATGTTTATCTAGCTTTTTTCCTTTAAAATCGTCTATTTTATATGTTTGAGTAATTTAATTTATTTCCCCTCGGGGTTTCATCGACGAAAATTTAACAATAAAGGCTAGATGTTAACGCTAGGACCAACTCAAAAATAACTCTGTGAACCCCCATGCTTGAGGCGCTCGGAGGGTGTCTTCCCACTTAGCCAAAATTCTGAAATTTATACAGGTGACTGGTTTTGTCTAGGTGGGAATGGTGTACAGATAAGGGGAGGGAGAGAACAAAAGAAATTAATTACTGGAAACCTATAGTCCGTTTTAGAATGACCAGTGTTATAAATGATTTTAAATTATTTATTTATTCCATTTACTTATTCATTAATTTTTAACATAAATATTTTAAATGTATGTAAAATAAATGTTTTCTTCCTAATTTCTAATGATATGTTTTTATTTTAATAATTTTTAAAACCCCTTTTTTTAATCAAATATTTATTATTTATTCGTTAATTTTTTAACATAATTTTTAATTATATCTTTTAATTTATAATAATTTTTTTTAATTTTTATTGTGATTAAAAAATGATAATTTTATTATTTCGATTAAATGAAAGAAATGAGAAATTTTAATAAATAAAGAAGCGTAATGTATTTTATTGTTAATTTATATGTTTTAATTAATAATTTAAAAAAAAAATTCTATTGAAAAAAAAAAAAAAAAAAAGAAAAAAAAATTTAATTTCAAGTAAATGAATGAAATTGAGAAATATTTATAAAGAAGCATGATTTATTTTAATGTCAACTTATTTTAATTATTTTTCATATCACAAAAACAACATAATATCACATTGACATCTTAATTCTGTTGTAAGATGATCAGTTACATTAAGAGGAATGCAAAAAAGCCATTCTTACTAAAAAAAATTATTCTGATATAAAATAATGTTTATATCCAATACATAAGAGCATCATAACAGTCACCATCATAACATTCAAGTAAATAATACTTTTATCATATGGCAAAAATAATATAAATTAACATGTAGGGTAACATACATCATAAACCCATTTTTTTGTAAACTCGAAGACACATCACTCCAAATGCAGTAGGTGGGAGGTATCATCTGCATAGTCCATTATCTGATATGTCCTTGGCGTAGTCTGTCCTTCAAATCCTGAATGCGACGGTCTAACTGTCGATAGTTGGAGAACACCACCAGCAGCAGCAAGCTGAATCATCTTGGCTTAATTGGCTGCCTGTTCCATCTGAATTAACTGGACAGACATGACCAATTTTGATGGGGGCGCCGACTCATCCTGTTGAATTTATGATGCCATCCGTCCACTGCATTTGTTGTCCTTGATTCTTAATTGTCAAAATAGTTCAAGGTCATCAGATGGCCTTCGACCCAGGTCTCGGTAACATAGTCTTTGAAACGCAAGACATCTTGGTTATCATCTTCATTGTCCTCTAGCGCCTCAAACCACACGTCTTCCACTTGATGCTCTAGAACTAAAGAAAGAAAAGCTGCTGTCAATGCATCTCCAGTAGATTCTGTCATTGTATCTGTCATTGTATCTTATTCTGATGGAGTACTTGAAACCACCTTGCATTCTCCAGAAAATCCACCGGTACTTGCACGTTCGCCATACTTAACAAAGTGATAAAGAGGATCTTTTTTTTTTATTAGAATAAGTAAGAAAAGAGCATTTAATATACAAAAATTGGTTTTATCCTAGGATTTCAAGCGAATTTATATTCTTTCTGGATATATCAAGTATCTGTTAAACAAAATAGATATAGAACTAGAGAAGGAAAAGCATCACAGGGCACTGTTGTTTATTTAATTACTAAATTTTTTTTTGGTTATCTCTGGTTTGATTACTTACTAATTAGTATATAATAATTATATTCTATATAAACTTAAAATATAATAAATGATAGATGAATAAATAAACAAAAATTCCTATAAAATATTTCTTTGTATTCTTTATACATTTTTATAAATTTATTAACTAATTTTATATTAATTTCTTTTCTTTCTCTTTTAACAACTTATTTTTTTTATTTATTGATTTACTTATTTTGTAAATTCATTTATTTATTTATTTTCATCTCCGATGAAAATTACAGGTAATCAATCTAAAACAGACTATACACAGGTGACCACTCAGGTATGAAAATCACAATTTTGGCTAGATGGGAATAAGAAATTCAGAATTTTGGCAAGGTGGGAATTAAACCGTTCGGGGTGATTGGTTCAAACAACGATAGCGATACACTTAAGTTGATAAAAGAAGCAACTTCTTCGACAAGCGCTCGGCAGTTTGTTGTGGCGGGTCTTTCGGGTGAGACTTCAGAAACCGAGGTCCTCGACAGATGTTATTAGCTAAAGAACCTCGTATAATTGTTTATTTGCAAATCAAACTGGTCCTGAGTGCGAAATAAAGGAGTTCGAAGCCTCTTCCTGGCATCAGATCACGTCTCATCTTGCAGGGAAAAAATAATTACTCTTACAACTCACAGTTAAAGAGCAAGAGTCTTTTACATTACAGATTCTTTGTCTTTCCGTCTAGGGTTATGTTACTGAAAAAGGACAGAATTAAGTTTTTTTCTTATCTTTATATCATTACTAAGCCAGTAGCCTATACATCGTTATTGAGAAAATCAATTTCTTTTTCGGGAAGTGTGTATTTCAAATAATTTACTTGTTCTTCATTCAATTTGGATCAGATCTATGAATATGTTTTGCTATCTATTCAAATCACCATCAAGTCAGATATGTCTTGTTTGTTTTCTTCTCTCACAGGTATTTACTTCTATATACCTTGAAAAGATACGATTACTGTACCATTATGCTTTATATACTCAAAGGAAAAAAGAAACGCATATATCAATTTTTCAGAGCAGAATTCGAATTATGAAAAGTTACTACCTATTTTTCAGAGTATTGTGTTGATAAAGGTTTCTGCATTGATACTAGCCACATAATCAATCATCCGTGACTATCCAGGGATAGACCTCTTTGTTCGTGCGTTTTCACGAAAAATGTGGGTTATTCAAACACATTCAGTGCTGGTCCAAGCAAATTGATAATTTTCCCTAGTTTTCAACCAAGCAGACATTTTTGCACTCTAATTTACAAAAATATTCCTGCATACACATGCCATGTTAAGGATAGGAAGAGAGGGCAACCGATTTAGCATTATCACTCAGTTTGATTGCCAGACATTAGGAGTCTCCCAATTAACAATATCCCGACTTAACTAGAGGTACTATGAGCTAGCGCACAAATGATAACCTCCTTAGAGATGATTTTTTGGGCAATTTTTAGCAATCACTCTGTCCGTCTGACCGTTCACAAATTTTCATTTTTTTCCTTACAACTTTTTTATAGTTGACCAATTAAGTTCAATTTTGGTATGTTGGTTGAATATGCAGTAAGACATATTTTGATTCTAAGTTTGGCTCTCTGTGTCATCAGTTTGGAGCTGGGATAGTGGGGTAGATTCCTTAACTTTACGTAAGAATGAATGCCAGGGCAAAGAGAGATAACTACTGAGAATGTTCCTGTTGGAAACTATGAAACCTGCAACTAGTCCCATGGGATTAACCTTTCTCTTGAAGAAAATCAAAGGCATTATCTGTTTCTGTCAAATTGAGATTAATTAACACCTTGTTTGCAAATGAAGTTTATTTTGAAGTTAAGGTCAATTCTCAATGATGTTTACATTCTCTGAAATGTCGATTTAAAAAATGTTCATACATTATTTTGGTAAAATACACAATGAGTTATGATTTTATTGAATTCAAAAAACAACATTGAAAATAATTTACATAAAGTAGCAAAAATAAATAAATAAAAATATATACTTGAAGATATATTTTTTATTTATTTTTGCTACCTTATGTAAATTATTTTTGACAGGTAGTCCAATTATAACCTCATTCTATCATTGCTGAAAAAGTTCTTCTTGTAAACTTAGAAGAACAGGGTGAGAGAGCAGTACAATTAATCAAAGTGGATTAATTATCTTGCCTGGTGCAGAAAATTTTAGAGGCTATCTTTATTTGTCACTTTAAGATAAATTAACTCCTTTGTCTGCAACTGATGTTAGCTTTGAGGTTAAGGTCAAGCCTGTTTGATATTTGCATTTACTGAAGGCTGAAATATTATAAAACACATGCTTCATTCTTCTTTAATATACATTATATTGAGTTTTTATAGATATGATTTTTTTTTACTGCCTACTGTATACACAAGGAAACTATTAATAGATTGATGGATATTTAGGAATTAAATTGATATTTTATAAATACAGTTGCTAGTACATATTCTTCTTCCTACATTTATATTTTTGTAATCTAGTAAAATTCTCATTCTGTAAGCTGCACCCTTACATTTCTACCCTAGGCGGGGCCCTTGCTGACTGGTAAGTTTTCAAGTTTGTTGTACTGCACGCAGAGATATATTTGGGTATAGTAATGAACACATAAAATTTTTGGCAGACATATAATATAATAATATGGTAATGGAAGTTTCAATAAAGAAAGCAACTCGTTAAATATCATCTATCGAGTTTCAAATTGACCTCTTTTTCGTTTCAATCCGCATACGACAATATTTTTTTAATTTCAATCCCGATTAAAACAGACTCACAGCGATGAATTTTGAACCCGTTGGAAATAGACTCCAATGGTTTCCTACGAATTTGTGTGACAGATCCCCCCCCCCCCCAAAAAAAAATAAACAATTAACAAATTTAGTATTCTGAACCTTCTATTTATAGTTTTACAAAATTTAAATGTATCACAAAAATAATGATACATTTTTTATGTGATTTAACGTCCCTCTCGAGATTTTCACTCCTAGTCCGACGCCACCACATGCCGCTGGAGAGCTGCATATTTTGACCTATGCTCGACACTCAGTGCTATTAAGCAGTGAGAGATCTTTTTCGTTCCAGCACCTACTGTGACACGGGACCTCAGTTTATACGATCTCATAAGAAGGATCGGTCTCCACGTCCCACAAAGTAATGATATAAAATGAAAAAATGAAGCTAACAATTTCTGAAGTTTTTCTCTATTGGAAAGTATGAATGCATTCTTTATCCATTTTTTCTACAGTGACTATAAGATCATAACATACCCTCAGGCCATAAGCAATCTTTGAATGAAGTGGAAACTCCCAAACTCCGAACATTATTCTCCTTAAGAAAAATACAGACCGGACACGAATTATGAACTTGTATAAGTGACCTTGAACTTGCACAAATGACATTCAGTCAAGATCAACACACCCTCGGGTCAATCTTTGTGTAAAATGGGAACTTACCAGTTTATCCATAAGAAATATATGGATAGGACACGAATTATGAACTTTATCTTTCAGTGACCTTGAACTTGCCCAAATGACATTGGGTCACGGTCATGACACACTTTCAGGTGACGAACACTCTTCGTGTAAAATAGTAGATTCAAATTTTCCTCCGTAAGAAAGATATGGACCGGAACACGTTGCACAGACAGACAGACGGACAAGGTGATTCCTATATGCCCTCCCCCAAACTTTGTTTCTGGGAGGGGGATAAAAATCGGGGAACATTAATGACCGTGACCTATTCTCTTTAGAGAAGTGGACAGGCTTTCGCCTACATCCACTTCTCTTCGGAAGCCTTCATGTTTTGATTCTGGAAAACGTGCAAACTTCGAACCGGTGACGGCCTACACTTCAACTGAAATTTCGTCTAAAATACGTCTGAGTGTATGTAATATACGTGTCATATTAACAATTTTAACAAATACACACAATTGTCACAAGAAAACTGACCTTTACATATTGTTTATCCATTTTCACAAGTTCTCCATCCCGGATTTAAATTATTTGCAAGTAACTCTTGAAGGATTAAAAAATCTCTTAATTCGGATAAAACTGGAAACTATTTTTACAAAATAATGATGAAACAAGAGAAATCGTCTACTCTACAGTATTTCCTCAAGTTTCGTTCAGATTCTTTTGATCTTTGTTTTAAATCTTTTTTTTTTCATTTCTCGGAAAAGGTAGAGTTACTATCGTTTAGGAATAAAAGAAAAGATTTTCAGTATTGACAAAGACATAACAATGAAGTTTTTTTTTAAAGCTCAAATGTACTTATTAATTGTATTAAAATAGTAAAATTAAGTACAAGTAATAATATTAATTTTGAATAATATGCTAAATCAAAACTGAATTGTCAAAAACTTTTTTTTTGAACATCAAAATACGTCTTCAACAATTTTTCCAAATAATCCGACTTAAAATTTTCATTTTTTTTTCTAATAAGCTGTGGTAGATAAACATTAGCTTAAATCCGCGATGGAGAACTTGTGAAAATGGATTAGCAATATGTAAAGGTTGGATTTCTTGTGACACTTTTGTGTATTAATGTTCAAATTGTTAATTTAACATGTCTGTTATCGTACATTCGAAAATATTTTTAGACGAAATGTCAGTTGAAGTGTAGGCCGTCACCGATTCGAAATTTACACGTTTTCCAAAATCAAAACATGAAGGCTTGCGAAGAGAAGTGGATGTAGGCGAAAGCCTGTCCACTTCTCTAAAGAGAATACACCGTGACCGTATTCTTTTTATACGCCCGTCTTTAGACGGGACGTATTATGATATAGCGTTCATGTCCGTCTGTCTGTCTGTTAGCTTTTCTCGTGTCCGGCTCATAACTTTAATACTATTAGGCCTAGGATTATCAAACTTTGTCAGCTGATACTTCTTTGGTAGGAGGTGTGTCGCGCACTAAAAGTAGGTCGCTCTGACCTTTAATTACGATGCTATGGCCAAATATGGAAAAATCCTGTCCGGCTCATAACTAGAAAACTATTGGACTTAGAATCATCAAACTTGGCCAATTTATGCATCTTAGATAGAAGGTGTGTCGCGACCTATTTCAAGGTCACTGTGACCTTTAATTTAAGTGAAATTTAAAAATAAAACTGTTTACTATTAGATTACACAATCCCCAAAAATGCAAGAGTGTTGCAGTATCCTTATTAAAAAATGTTAAATCAAGAAAATACTTATTTTTTCTTTATATACTTTACAGCAATCTAAAACAAATGTAATGTTACAAGAGAAATTCTACCACTCCCATGGGTGTAATTATCAAGCACTGGTCAAGGAGAATTTGATAACAGAAAATAGCATGTCAAATTAGAGAGAAATTAATGTGTTGAGTGTGAGGAGCTAACTGGTAGAGCATCTCTGATCAAGCAGGTGTTATCTATATCTCTTGGGAACTAGGTAAAAAGAATCAGCCCTGTTGGATTAAATAGGTGGATAGCCTAACTTTGAAAATGAATTTGGTGAAAAGTAATTAAAACTTATTTGATATTGTATAATAAATTAATTTGATATTGTATAATAAACTAATTGATATTGTATAATATAATTAAAACTAATTATACTGGGGGGGGGGGGGGGATTGGAATCAGCATGCCAGTTGTCTGTATGAATTGCAGCTTAAAACCAGTCTGACATTAGATCTAAAAATAATCAAGTTTTTAAAAAAATGTTTCAATTATGGTAGGTTAGTCCCTACAAATCTAAGAGTAATGCAGGAACCTTATTAAAAATATTGTATGAAGATTACACAAGTTTTTTTTTCTTTTATAAATGTTTGTAACAAATAAAAAAAAATCTTTGTTTTCAAATTTAATATCAGAATGACATAAATATGCATTTTTATTGCAATACAAAGCAGAAAGTATGTATAGATCCATTCATCCGTTGGGAGTAATGAGTGGACATTCATCCAATTAAAGATTAATCAATGAGTTCAGTGTAGGAAGGCTAGCTGTCTCAATCATTTCTGTTAGAGGATCTCTGATCAAGCAGCTCTTATCTGTATCCTTTGGGAATTAGACAGAAGAACTGCTTGTCAGTTTATAGCTTATGTCATTTGATGGCCAGCCTTTTATTTTTGATATTAAATTGATATAGATTAAGTTGTTAAGACTACATTCATATTGTTTAATATGATATTTTTAATTAATTTTTTGAAAATATCAACAAATTCAGAGCATCATGTCTCACAAATCTGAAAGCTGGAAAGGGGGGGGGGGCTGCAGATGGGCATTTGTCAAGCTCTAACACAACCAGTTGAGGATCTATAATGTAATATTTGTTATAATTAATGCCTACACCACAGGAGATGTATAAACAAATATTATGAGGAATGCAAAAATCATTGAAATCCTTGTATCAAGGTTGACATGATTTTTTTGCACTCTAAACTGTTTATGACAATTGAACAATATTTGACGGGCGTATCATGCTGTGGCGGGGCAAATTATTACACTTGTGCCTTAAGTTCAGCAGCACCAACTGTCGAAACAGCACCATGAAGTTAGATTGCAGCCACCGCAGGGCTTTTTTTGTCTAAATATTGTTACCTCAATTAAATGAAACAATGATATAGGTTTTGTATAATAAAAATAGAAAATTTTCTTTGTAAATTGTTGATTTCATTAACCTTTGAATTTAATTATGCGTTTCTTTTCCTTTTGGTATATTTTTGCAGCAGTCTTGCTGTAGGTGCAATTCCTACCTGGTGGAAATAAACGACCTGGATGAAAACACCTGGATAACTACTAACATATTAAACGTTGTTTGTAAGAAAGTTACATTTACCCAAAAGTTTTCTTCACAATTCATGTATTATGAAACAAACAATTTAGCCTTTTTTTTGTTTCTTTTTTTAAATCAGTAATAGAAGGGCATTTTTTACTTCATTATTTGTTCTTTTTTCCCTTAGTCTGTAGCAGCCCTTACAATTGTGCGACATGGACCGGGGGTAACGATAAGGCGACAGAGGGTGTGTACGTATGGGAACACTCAAACACGACAATTGGATTTACTAAGTGGAGCAAGAGAAACCCGGACAACTACCTTGTTCCTGAACGAGAAGTAGACTGTATCGACATTTTGTATAACGGAGAGTGGAATGACCGACCTTGCTCTTACTTGAATGGCTTCCTTTGTGAGAGGGAAGGCATGTGAAAGAATACTGCTTCTCTGTATACTTTAATGTACAGTAAAACTAAATAAATACGATGATGAAGTACTTGACTCTTTAGTAGCTTTTAAGTCGAAAACCTACACAGAAAACTTGGTTTGGGGTAAGGTAGAGTGGGGTAATTTCGACCACTTTTGCTGATTTGTGGCTTTCAATCCACAAAACACGACTGTTTTCAAATGTACTAGTTAAAAAAGATTCAAAGTAATTGAGATTGATTTTTTTCTTCAGATTTTTCTGCTTTAGGAGTTAAAAATGCATAAAAAAATAATGAATTGGTTTAAAAATAAGTAAGCATGTCGCATGGGTTAATTTCGACCGGCCTCGGGGTAATTTCGACCACAACAAACATCAAAAAGAAAGATAACTCTTGCAATGCAAGAAAACTTGACCTGTCGCATTTTATTCAAAATTTATGGTCCGAGAAACTATATTGCTTATTTAGAAAATACGTATATCTATCTCTATCTCTCTCAACAAACAGAGTAAAATGGATAAGTACTAAAGATATGGGTTGGGTTACATAAGCTTTTCAATGCTGTCTTATAGACATCTTTCAAAATTCTTATTCTTTATTCTAAATTCTGCTTTTAATTCGCCAACTCTATAATTTAAAATTGTGATATATAGTTATGCAAATAGATAAAATTTTCTCAGATCCCACAAATAATTTCTTTGTTATGATTTTTAAATTCTCCAACCCAAAAGGAATTTTATTTAATATCGTCTTTTCACAACAGAATCATTCAGATTGTATATCTATGTATAAGGTTTGAGCATAGCATTAGAATTGCGTATATTTTTCTTCACTAATTTTTACCATATACACATTCATTTGGAATGCGTTGTTACATGTAATATACGTATTTTACGTGTTTTGTTAATTCTTAAGAGAGATAGATCCCGAGAAATTCGATAAGTCAATTAAATAAAGATTTACAGAAGCAAAGTCCTCTTACCCCCCCCCCCCCCCCAAAAAAAAAAAACAACCTAAACTCAAACAAATCATTTCAGTATTTCGTGTAACATCATAGTTTTTTTTTTTTTTGTTTCAAGATTGTTGCGGCTCTTTTGGTGTGTTGTTCTGATATTTTGGGTACTATTTGGATTTTTTTACCTGGACTGTGTGATACGATCTTAATACGTCCGAGTCGTTGGTTTTCGATAGCCTCAGTCTTATTCGTCAAAGTTTACGCATTCGTAATAATGAAAAATTTTTTACAAAAACCAGATTTTTTTTTTTGTTAGGGACCTATATTTAATATTGCCTGCACCCTCTCTTTTGTTAATTTGATGGGTTTGGAATCTTTAGGATTGCTCTCGTCATGTATTAATTCAAAGCCAGTGCCGACTCCATGTTCTCTCGCACCTCGATCAGTGATGCACCCTCGTGAATACTCAGGACTACAAGTAAGAACCTCGTGAACGGCCCAGACAATATATATAGCTAGGCATGCACATGTTAATTAAATAATCTGATATATTTTTTTTTAATATAAAAGGTTATGTGTAGATAATATTGTACATATGTAGTATAATTATTTTTTTTTAAGATCTAACTCTGCATTGCATTAAACAGCTGTTGAAGACAACTTACACGTATATTTCAGAATAAGTGGTCGAATTTACCCCGCGTCCTTAAAATCAGTAGGGGTAATTTCGACCAAAATCAAATGGACGTTTCTTGTGCATTTTGAGAGAAATCCAAGATAAATTTGTAAAATTCTGCAACTTAAAGATATTCCAAGAAGAAATAAAACAATTTTAATTTAACTCGTGCTGTAGACTGTTGAACAAAGTTAAACTTAAAAAGAGGTTGTACGAGTTGTCTCTCTTGCATTTCCATGATCAAATCAAGCACACTGAAGACTGGAACTTTGAACGTCAAACTGGAGACATAAATGACAGTTAAAATATTATTTATATCTCTGATCAAGCCATTTTTGCGATGAATAATTATACTACTATAATTTGAGGAATAGTTTCTATAATTCCGAATAAATTAAACTTGTCTCAACACTTCCGTAGATCTTTGTGTGGTTTTGAGTTTTGAGTTCCTGTGGTCGAAATTAAACGGTGGTCGAAATTACCCTGACTTACCCTACATAATGAGGATCGAAATTAACAAGTCCAACATACAATTTGCAGAGGGTGTCTAAAACAATTATTTTACCTATTTTACATAATAAAAAGGTTTACTTGTAAGTTAAATTCTCCTTAATCATTTCAAAATATTTCATTAGTCGCTACGATGTATTTTTTTCATATTTAATCCATAGGGATATTTATTAACATGGGCTAAGATAAATAAATAAATAAGTATATATGTATTTATCTGTACCACCAACGAGAACCTCGCATACTCAAAAATGTTTAAAAAATCTCGAATGAGACGTAAAGCAACATACAATCAATCAATCTAATCCTTCACATCCCTAGCAATATATACACTCATATAATTAATGTTCAGTGCTGAAAGGCTATGGGCTCTAGCAGCAGTAGTTAAAGCACACAATGCTACCACTTTCCTTGTTAATATTTTTTGAGTCAAGTTTTTCAGAGGATATGTGTTTCTTAGAAACTGTAAAACTTTAGATACATCCGATGTTAACTTGCACTTTTGATTAAGGTGGATTTAAATTATAATAATCTTTAAAGTAACTTAGGTATCAACCAGAAGTCTCTGACGAGACCGTAGCTCTACTGGTTGTACTTATAAAGGAAGATAAAAATAGCACTTGGACTTGAAACTTTGCAACAGCAATTAATAGACTAATGATCCTTGGTTTAGTCTCTTTTTGTGGCAAGATTTATTGCAATCAGACTAAAACTGTAGGAGAAGTAGCCTTTTAAAATAATTTTACAGAAATTTGGATTTAAGTAACCATGGCGACATCATTCAACATATCAAACAAGAGGCCCAAGGGCCTTAACGATCACCTGAGTATAATACAATTTAGAGGATCCATAGAGTATAAAATGAACTGAAAGGTGAAGCTTTGTTGCCCAAAAGCAAGAAAAATAGGATGATCAGGATCAACAAAATAATTAGTCTAGCATTCAGTAACAGTTCATAAATTAGGTTCTAATCTGTTCCCCAGTTATCACCATCACCACACAGTATATTAACAAACTATCAGTCTTCTATACTATTTTAATTCCTTGTTGACAACTCACATTGGCCTCTCTTGGTCTTTGATGAACATTTAAAAAGACAAGTTATTTTTGTCTCATTTTTATTTATCTATTACTTAAAAGTCTCACTGATCGTAAAAACTATGAAAGTACTTTTTGTATTATACAATAAAAATTCTTGCATAATTCTCTTATTCTATTAACCTTTCAAGTACATTATTTACAGTGATTAATTATCAAAAGTAAATGGCAAAGGGGAATAACTCCTCTATGAAGAATAAAATTAATAGAGCCCTTGCCAGGACCAGAACACTTGACCAAATGGTCCAGATGTTCAAAGATCTGGTAAAAAAACCTTTCCTTATTAAAACATTTACTCTCTTTGCCTCTGATATTCCCAGGTGCAGAGAAGATTTTTAAAGAAATAATGCATTTTTACTACAGATTCACTATATTATCAATAGAGCCCCCCTCCACACTGAGAAACACCAGAGCCTTTGACCTTGGGACCGGAAGTTTGCGCATTATAAGTAATCACTTTGTTTATTTGCTTTACACTAAGGAGCAGACAGGGTAATTAAATAGAATTAATGCATTTTCACTATATTATCAAGAGCCCACCCTTACGCCAGCACATCTTACCCAGGGCTCATGCAATTCACTACTCTGGAAGAACCACTCTTGCTCATCATAACGATACACATAGCTTCTTTGCTTTTTAACCAGAAGCAGAAAGGAATATTTTCAAAGAAATTTTTCTTTTTCACTATATAATCAATAGAGCCCCCCTTCCCCTTTCACCAGAGCCCTTGACCCTTGGGCCATGAAATTCACAATTTTGGAAGAAGCATCCTTGCAAATCATAACAATGTACTTAGTTTGTTTAAATAATACACAGGGGCAGAGAAGAAGATTTTCAAAGAAATAAATCACCTTCACTATAGGATCTACATAGCCCCTCTCTAGCAGTAGAACCCCTGTCCCTGGGGCCATGAATTTCAAAGTTTTCGAAGAGGCATCCTTGCTTATCATAACAATGTACTTAGTTTATTTAAATAATAAACAGGAGCAGAGAAGAAGATTTTCAAAGAAATAATGCATTTTCACTACATAATAAATAGACCCCCACCCTAACACCAGAACCCCTGACCCAGGGGCTATGAAATTCACAATTTTGGAAGAGGCATCATTGCTTATCATAACTATGTATTTAGTTTGTTTTAAATAATACCCAGAAGTAGAGAAGAACATTTTCAAAGAAATAATGCATTTTCACTATATAATCAATAGAGTCCCGCCCTAACACCAGAACCCCTGATCCTGGGGCCATGAAAATAACAATTTCGGATAAGGCACTCTTGCTTTTCATAACTATGTACTTAGTTAGTTTATTTAATACCCTGGAGCAGAGAAGAAGATTTTCAAAGAAATAATGCATTTTCACTATATAATCAATAGAGCCCCGCCCTAACACCTGAACCCTAACCCTGGGGCCATGAAATTCACAATTTTGGAAAAGGCATTCTTGCTCATCATAACTTAGTTTGTTTATTTAATACCTAGGAGCAGAGAAGAAGATTTTCAAAGAAATAATGCATTTTCACTATACAATCAATAGAGCCCCGCCCTAACAACAGAACCCCTGACCCTGGGCCATGAAATTCACAATTTTGGATAAGGCACTCTTGCTCTTCATAACTTTGTACTTAGTTTATTTGAATCCCAGGAGCAGAGAAGAAGATTTTCAAAGAAATAATGCACTTTCACTATATGATCTATATAGCCCCACCCTAGCACTAGAACTCCTGACCCTGGGGCGATGAATTTCACAATTTTGGAAGAGGGCTCAATGCTTATTACAATCATGCCAACAGTTTGACTGGTTGATGTCCAGGAGTAAAAAAGAAGATTTTTAAAGATTGCATTAATTTTGGTGGTTTTAGCCCCACCCCTCAGGCCCCAGGGACCATGAAATTCACAAATTTTGTTCCCCTTCACCCAAAGATGCTATATGCAAAATTTGGTTAAAATTGGTTGAGCGGTTTTAGAGAAGAAGCTGAAAATGTTCAAAGTTAACGCACGACGGACGACGCACGACGACGGACAAAAACGGATAGCAATAAACCACAATTATGTATCTCAGTGTAGTCTACAAGTATGCCAAGTTATACTGAAATCAGGCAAAAAGTGTAGGAGGAGTAGTGTTTTGAAAGTATTTCACAGAAATTGCTATTTTTAGTAACCAACACTGTTCATCGAAATCCAAAACTGGTACATGTATAGAGAATTATGTATCTAAGCGTAGTCTATTTGCGTGCCATTAAGTTATACTGAAATCAGACCAAAGCTGTAGGAAGAGTAGCATTTTGAATGTATTTCCAAGTAAAATCTTTATTTTTAGTAACCATGGCAACACCGTTCATCGAAATTTAAAAACCGATATAAAAAATTATGTATCTTAATTTAGTCTACTGTGTGCCGAGTTATACTGAAATCGGACCAAAACTACAGGAGGAATCAATTTGAAAGTTTTTCACAGAAATTTCTGTTTTTAGTAACCATGGCAACACCCTCTAATGAAATTTAAAAAAAGATAAGAAGAATTTTGTATCTTATTATAGTCTACTTGTGTGCCAAGTTATACTGAAATCGGACCAAAAGTGTAGGAGGAGTAGCATTTTGAATGTCTTTCCCAGAAATGTCTATTTTTAGTAACCATGGCAATACCGTTCATCGAAATCAAAATCCGATAAATAGAATTATGTATCTTAGTATAGTCTGCTTGTGTGCCAAGTTATATTGATATCAGGCCAAAACTGTAGGAGGAGTAGCGTTTTGAAAGTATTTCCCAGAAATCTCTATTTTTAGTAACCATGGCAACACCGTTCATTGAAATCAAAATCTGATATACAGAATTATGTATCTCAGTGTAGTCTTCTTATGTGCTAAGTTATATTGAAAACAGACCAAAACTGTAGGAGGAGTAGCGTTTTGAAAAATTGTTTACAGACGGACGGAAAGACGGACGGACACCTTACTATCGCATAATCTTTTCTGGTCTCTGACCAGTAGAGCTAAAAACTGACTATTGATCCACTCCAGTTCAAACAAAGAAAAAGTTTGCGTTAGCATACAATAACTGAATATGAAACGTTCTGTTTCATCAAGGAAGATAGAAATTGAACAAATTTCAGTCAGACGAGTTAGTGGGAGTAATGTCCCGTCCACTGCATCAACGAACCCATTTCCTCCAACAACTCTGATATTGTTTGATAGTGGGAAGTGATGAGTTAATAATTTTTTATTCAAATTCTGAATTTCCTTTATTTTTTAAAATGTTTCCTGATATTGTACAGGCGATCAGTGACATTTTCTTTGTCAACTGATGATTCTCTCCTGTGTGTGGCATGACCAGTAAATCTCGGTGCCTTGGTTACCTGGCAGGAATAGATAAGATGAAACAAGTAAAGGAAACCAACTTTTTGTTTTCCAAAGTGATACAACTAAAATAGCTCTATCTACTTTGTCTGACGATATCTTATTCAATATTTTTCCAATGAGTCTAAAAGGGGGAAAATATAAGGACTTAAGTTTGACCACCATAAAATAAAAGCATCAATTTCAGAGGCATCTGGATCAAATGTCCAAGATACAAATTTGTCTAATTGTGCATTTAACCTTGAAGCAAAAAGATATCAGGCAAGAAAAATTGATGACATATTCGAGAAAAGATATACGGTTGCAGCATCCACTCTTTTGAATCTGAAAATTGCCTAGATAATCAGCTTGAATATTCTCAACACCAGGCATATGCTTTGCAGTTAAAACCATATTTCTTTGAATACACCATTTCCAAATATTTATTGCAGTTGAATTTAAAGATGGAGAAGCTATTCCTCCCATATCTGACGATATCTTATTCAATATTTTTCCAATGAGTCTAAAAGGGGGAAAATATAAGGACTTAAGTTTGACCACCATAAAGTAAAAGCATCAATTTCAGAGGCATCTGGATCAAATGTCCAAGATACAAATTTGTCTAATTGTGCATTTAACCTTGAAGCAAAAAGATATCAGGCAAGAAAAATTGATGACATATTCGAGAAAAGATATACGGTTGCAGCATCCACTCTTTTGAATCTGAAAATTGCCTAGATAATCAGCTTGAATATTCTCAACACCAGGCATATGCTTTGCAGTTAAAACCATATTTCTTTGAATACACCATTTCCAAATATTTATTGCAGTTGAATTTAAAGATGGAGAAGCTATTCCTCCCATTGCTTTAATATGAGAAACTACAGTTGTCTGATTTTATTGCTATGTGACAATTTTTACAACCACCGAAAAAGCTTTCATTGAGAACTGGGTTGCCAAAAGTTCCAATTCATTTCTGTGCATTTTAGATTCTGCCAAGGTCCACCGACCACCGACAGAATCACTTGAAAATCTAACACCCCCCCCCCTTCCCGCCCTGAAGAAACCTTGAATCATATTGAGATGCATAAAATTAAAATTGTTGCACGAAAGGATATCAATTTTAAGCTTCATTTTGAGACTTTTTAGATAAAACAATAATGAATTTAAGAGTTATCCTTCCTGGCTGAGGATCGGATATTCTTTAATCAATTGAAATTAAATAGTCATCTTTTTTCAATAAATTCTAAAGCAAATTGCAAGTTTTCTTGCTAAAAAAGATTATATTCTATAAATTCATTCAGATTTTTAAAATTTATTATTGCTCTTGAGGTTCCATCTTCTAGGATCCAAAAATATATTAGAAATAAATTCATTTGAGGGATTAAAAACCTTTTTAATTGCTCCTTTTGGTAATAATATATTCACTTTATTTTGAATAAGTATTGATTCACTCTCGGAAAATGAAATCTGCTTTGGAAAATGTTGTATAGGTTTCTCAAAGAACATCAAATTTGTAACCTTTAATCGTTTCCAATATTCACATATCAATAATAAATTATTTCCAATATTCAAAAAATTAAGTTTTCTCACCTTTTTAGTTCTTCTGAGCCAAAGGCTCAAAGAGCTAATGCTATGGCCATTTGTGCGGTGTGCGTAAACTTTTTAGACTATGGGCCATAACTCAAGAACCCCTCGGCCAATTATTGTCAAATTTGTCCCAGGGTATCCTTGGCCCAAGGGCTCCCTTTTGTACTAAAACTAGGGTTGTGACCCTTAAACAAGGGGAGAAAATTAGGAAAATAGAAACAAAAGTACTGGTTGCTAGAAAATCTTCTTCTCAAGAACCACTGGGCAGATTATCACCAAACTTACACAAAAGGATGAGGATATGTTGTAGATTAAAAATTGTTCAAGGCATCCCCCTGGGGCAAAGGGCGTGGTCTCAAGGTCACTTCAAAGTTGACCAAAAATTACATTTTATTAAAATGTTGATATTTTGCTTACTATAAGGACTAGGATCATCAAATCTTGTTTGTTGATGCGTCTAAGGATCTCATATCATGTTGACTCAAAAGTAGGTCACGGTGACCTACTTTTTAAATTTTGCGGCCATTCTTTTTCAAAATGATTTAGAGACATATTTTGAACAATTTAAGGCCTATGATCATCAAACTTTGTCAGTTGATGTATCTTGGGTCCTCGAAGTACGTCAACTAAAAAGTAGGTCACCTGGACCTACTTTTTGAACTTTATGGCTAATCTTTTTCAAAACAATTAAGGTCATTAATCCGAATACCGAGAGGTGTAGAATCATTAAAACTTGTAAGATAATGCATCCTGGGGCCATAAAACATTTTTATTAAAAAGTAGGTCACAGTGATCTACTTTTTGAACTTTGCAGGCATACGATTTCAAAGTGTTTTAGAGGCATAATTTGGACATTTTAAGGCCTATGATCATAAAACTTTGAAAGTTGATGCATCTTGGGTCCTCAAAAAAAGGTCAACTGAAAAGTAGGTCACCGTGACCTACATATCATTTTGTATGACTATAATTAGATATTTCAGGTACTAATTGGCTTAGAATCATCAAACTTTGTCAGTTGATGCATCTTGGGTCTTAAGAGTAGGTCGACTAAAAAGTAGGTCACCGTGACCTACTTTTGAAAATTTATGGCTTTAATTAAATATTTTGGGTACTAATTGGCTTAGAATCATCAAACTTTGTCAGTTGATGCATCTTGGGACTTCGGAGTACAACTGAAAAGTAGGTCACGGTGACCTACTTTTGAAAATTTATGGCTTTAATTAAATATTTTGGGTACTTATTGGCTTAGAATCATCAAACTTTGACAGTTGATGCATCTTGGATCTTCGGAGTAGGACAAGTGAAAAGTAGGTCACTGTGACCTACTTTTGAAAATTTATGGCTTTAATTAAATATTTCGGATACTAATTGGCTTAGATATATCAAACTTTGTCAGTTGATGCATCTAGTGTCTTCGGAGTAGGTCGACTAAAAAGTAGGTCACAGTGACCTACTTTTGAAAAATTATGGCTTTAATTAAATATTTCGGGTACTAATTGACTTAGAATCATCAAACTTTGTCAGTTGATGCATCTTGAGTCAGAGTACAACAACTGAAAAGTAGCTCACCGTGACCTACTTTTGAAAATTTATGGCTTTAATTAAATATTTTTAGGTACTTATTGGCTTAGAATCATCAAACTTTGACAGTTGATGTATCTTGGGTCCTTGGAGTAGGTTGCCTGAAAGGTAGGTCACCTCGACCTACTTTTGAAAATTTGTGACTTTAATTAAATATTTGGGTACTAATTGGCTTAGAATCATCAGACTTTATCAGTTGATGTATCTTGGGTCCTCGGAGTACAACAACTGAAAAGTAGGTCACCTTGACCTACTTATAAAATTTTATGGTTATAATTTTAAAAAAATATTTTAGGTATTGATTGGCTTAGAATCATCAAACTTAGTTGATGGGTCCTTAGAGAATGACAAATGATAAGTAGGTCACCATGACCAACTCTCGGGTACTAATTGGCTTAGAATCATCTTGGGTTCTCAGAGTGTGAATTGAAATTTCAAGGGTTTATCTAAATATACAGGATACTTAGAGGCTTCAAATAGAAATGATAGGTTGTACAGTTTATCAGAAGTGCGATTCAAGGCCCTTGGGCCTCTTGTTTAGTTCTGGTAGCCTTTTTTCTGGCCTTTTTACTGACTGGGATAACCTTCTCTTCTGTAATACTGTCGGCCTCCACGAGGTTTGAATTGTTGGTAACCTTGATACTGGTTCTGCTGTTGGTAACAACACCCCGGAAGTTTAAAGTATTAGATCTGTTTTTGAATGTATTAAAAGAACCTTAACCATAAGGGAATTCAATGAATGTTTTATTCATATCACCCATATTTTTAAAGATAAGCTTCGAAGCTTTTACTCACAAACGTAATTCACTGAATCTGCTTTAAAATTGCGAAAACCCGATTAAAATCGGTACCGTCGTTTCAAAGATAATCATAGTTGAACGTCCGCGTTCGCACCTGTGAAAACTATCGATAATCCTTCACAATGTCACTTCCTGTTTAAATGCAATCAAGTTCAATGACATCACAAGTGTGTCTCGCTTCTCTCAAGTGAAAGGTGGAAAATGACAGATAGCGTTGTCTCGTGATTATTTTTGAGCACCCATTAGAGGAAGAATCATTAGAACTTTCTTGTGGATCGTCAAGTTTTGAAGATGATTCATTCTTATGCAATAATACAGAAAATGTGGGAATAGAACCTTTTCGTTTGAGCCCTACGCGAGTGAATCCTCAGAGGAAGAATCAGCTACAAACGATGCAAAACCCGAGGAAGTAAATCGTTTGCATAGTATTGATTAGTCTGTGAGTAAAACGATAGAAAATATTCATATGAAGCATTTTAATTCAATTTTAGCTCTACTGGCCATAGACCATAAGAGCTTACGCGATAGTAAGGTGTCCGTCGTTCGTCTGTAAAAAAATTTTTCAAAACGCTACTCATTCTACAGTTTTGGTCCGATATGAATATAACTTGGCACTCAAGCAGACTGTAAAATACATAATTCTGTGTATGGTTTTTGATTCTGATGAACGGTATTGCCATGGTTACTAAAATAGAGATTTCTGGGAAATACTTTCTAAATACCACTTCTCCTACAGTTTTGGTCTGAATCAATATATCTTGGCACACAAGTAGACTATAATAAGATACATAATTCTTTGTATCGGTTTTTGATTTCAATGAAAGGTGTTGCCATGGTTGCTAACAATAGAAATTTCTGTAAAATACTTTCAAAACGCTACTCCTCCTACAGTTTTGATCTGATTTCAATTTAACTTGGCACACAAGTAGACTATACTAAGATACATAATTCTATATATCAGTTTTTGATTTCAATGAACGGTGTTGCCATGGTTACTAAAAATAGAAATTTCTGGGGAAAACATTCAAACTGCTACTCCTTCTACATTTTTGATTTGATTTCAATATTACTTTGCACACAAGTAGACTATAATAAGATACATAATTCTCTTTATCGGTTTTTGATTTCAATGAACGGTGTTGCCATGGTTACTAAAAATAGAAATTTCTTGGAAATACTTTCAAAACGTTGCTCCTCCTAGAATTTTCATCTCATTTCAATATAACTTGGCACACAAATAGACTACAATAAGAACTGTATACCCTTTTTTAATTTCGATGAACGGTGTTGCTATGGTTACTAAAAATAAAAATTTTCTTGAAATACTTTCAAAATGCTACTCCTCCTACAGTTTTGGTTATGACTTTAATATAACTTGGCACACAAGTAGACTACCCAAAGATATATAATTCTCTGTACTTGTTTTGGATTTTGATGAACAGTGTTGGCATGGTTACTAAAATAGAAAATTCTTGAAATATTTTCAATACGCTACTCCTCCTACACATTTAGTCTGATTTCAGTATAACTTGGCATACAAGTAGACTACACTGAAATACATAATTGTCATTATTGTTTTATTATTTTGTTGAATGATGTTACCGTGCTTACTTTGTAAAATGAAATCTCTGTAAAATTAATTTAAAAGGCTACTTCTCCTACAGTTTTAGTCTGATTGAAAAAAATCTTGCCACAAAAAGAGACTAAACCAAGGATCATTATTCTATTTATTACTGTTGCAAAGTTTCAAGTCCAAGTGCTACTTTATCTTCCTTTATACGTACCAACCAGTAGAGCTACAGTCTCGTCAGAGACGTCTGATTCAATACCAGTAGAGCTTCTGGTTAACATCATACATTAATTGTTCTATCAATCAAAGATACAAAGCCTATTGCCCTAAATCCCATTCACTTTCATGGATAAATGTTTAAATTAACGTATATACAGAGGCAGACTCATAGTACATCATGTTTGGAATTTAAGTTGCATTTCAACCTGGGATTTACCATGCACTCAGTTTGGACTTTTCACTGAATCATATACATAAAATGAAATATATTGATATTCAACTCCATATCATGTTGACAATTGAATTTTCTCACGTTGACTTTTCAATGAATCATGTACATGAAATGTATTGATATTCAACTCCATGTAAAGTTGACAATTGAATTTTCCCACGTTGGGCGCCAAATGTCACAGGTAGTGAAAAATTAAGTATCAACCAGGGCCTCTCGCGTACCATGCCAGCGTTCTAACAACTGAGCTATTGAGACCCGATATATTGACTGGCATTCACGCACCTGTGAACCCAGTGACAATCATATCTTTACTAACAGTGTTCATGTGCTAAGTGAAGAAGTAGAACTACATGGGCTCATCATTATATGTATGATCAATGATACAAGATGCATTAAAAAAAACAATCACTATATTTTAACAATGGGTCCTAAATGAACAAATTAATACTGAGTAGACTATTTAATACATGCATCCTTATTACCTTTGTCTAATCGTTCAATTTTAGTTTGGCATTTCTTTGATCTCTCTCTCACTAAGCTGAAGTCCAATTACTTCTTGTTGCAGTCTTAAATTTATAATATTAAAGACAAGTGATGAATTATAATTTGATAAATAAGATACATGCAAAAACGTTAAACATACAATATGAAAAAAATTAAAGACAACATAAACATGATAAATATACCTGATCAATTATCTGGTTCAGTAATCTCTGTCTGTGAGTCGGATTGATTGGTTGAACACTGTGCATATTGTGTATCGAGCTTTAACAAATTTGATAATCATAGTTGGTGGATCCAGGGACACTGTAAGTTAAAGCTGAACACGACTCGTAAATAGGCATACGCCATTTTCGATACTACTATCTAAGATATCAGCACTAGGGGTATACTCTTCGCATTCGTTACACCTGACTGCTTTATTGTCACGGGTATCGGCGTGGAATGGCGACCCGTGTTCGTGCTGGTTATCTTGCATTATCTCTGTTTACATTTTATTGCAGTTACTGACGTGTATTTTTGTTTGTTTGTATACTGCACTGACCTGTGCAACTGTTGTAAATCTTTTTGGTATCTTACTCTCCTGCATAAGAAGCACACAGTTATTTTTGTCGCTACGAAGTGCTGTATAGCATACGTCCGTCTACACCGGTGACAATGATTACACTGAACAGTGACCAAGTGAGCGGCTCTATATATAGGGGTCCTCAGATATAGCGCAAGTCCAACCGAATATGGCGGACAGATTCTTTTTACGAAGCGTGTTCAGCTTTAATGTTAATATACCTTTGGTGCATTTATTACGTATTTTACATGCATATGTATACAACATAAAAATTTCCAATATCCATTGGCAGATCTATTGGGAGGGGGTGGGGTGGTACTACATTCGCCACTGATAGTTACATGTATATGATCAAATGTTGAAATAATCGCATTGCAAATAATAATATATACACAAAAGAATACGCATTTAAATTTTCAATCTTACCCTAAAACTTTCCCTTTTAAGAAAAGCAGATCGCATTTTCTTTTGTTGCGAAAGACGCGATGTTGGTGCATTTAAGTCTGAGGAGGATCTCTTTCCTAAAAGAGGATTCACTGTTCCAGCGAAATGAATAGTGGGCACCGCATGGGACAAAACTGACTTTTTCTTTACCTCCATACCGATAGGCTTCTTTATCATTTATTCCATAGGGTAGCAGTAGTGAGTGAAATGTTTCTCGCGGAGAACAGATTGAGGGGTCGGACTGGTGAAATCTTACAGTTTAGTTTTAACAAACCTAAGCCACTGCAGACGGATATTTGGTCTATCCTCCTTAGGAAATTCGTGAAAGGATACATTATCTTTATGTGTTGATGTGCAGCCCGCTGCAACGCAAAATATAACTCGTGAAATTCTGCATGTGTAACTTGTGACGTCACTCACGTCACTTCCGGTATATAGCTAATTTCAGTGAGAACTCTCAGGTATATACTAAGCTATTTTTAGCAATATCTCTAATCAGCGAAAGAGGTAGCAGTTGCGCCGCATATCATTTTACTTGTAATTATAATGGCTATCGAACCATGTTAAAATTTAAAACTTACCAGTCTTTCTTTAAGTTTGGTGACACAATTATCGCCAAACAATTGCTCAGTAAAAGGAATTTCTGAACTGCAAATTTTCCTTATCTGGGATTTAAACAACCCTTTAATTCATTCCTGCGTTTCATTGACAAATTACAAAATCCATATCCCAACAGACAAATAAAAGTCAGACAACATAGACTTGGTTATTTGAAAATCTAATTCTTTGTTATTTGCCAGCTGATCTGCAAATGAAGCAATTGGAATCAAATCCTGAGATATATATACTTTTGTATTTCTTGTTAAGCAAGATCAGCTGAATGAGCTTTTTATTCCTAGCATCCCAGATTTCTTTATTTACTCTTGTGGTTCTAGATATGTACAGTTTTCCGGTCTACTGTACCTTTTTGCTATGCCATTCATGCTTTCTGTACTTGAATTTACTGAGAGAGCTGTATTAACAGCTTAAGCCAAACCAGTCCCTATTTTTGGACCATTGGCCTCTTCTGGGTTTATTTGTGGGATATCTCACTCGTCCACAGAGTCAATTTTCTCTGTAGCCTCAGTAATATTTGGAGTTTCAAATGCATCTGTAAATGCAATCTTGGGAGCAACACCTACTAATGAAGAACTGTTCGGGGAGTTATCAAGATAACTCAAGTCAAAGTCATATAAAGAATAATCATTAAAGTCTTCTTCATACAGACTAATGAAGTCTAAACAAGGTCTGCTAATAGTTGCACAGGCCGTATTATGGCTCACACCCCTTTCCATAACACTGGCATTATGACCTGAAGTGGGCGCCGTACATTGACCTACATTTGTCAATTTCTTAACCGACTCAGATAAACAAGAAATAGACTTCAGTATCGAGTCAATACCAAGAGAGTGGATTTTAATGAATCAGTAATTCTTTTTGGTCACAGACCGTTTCAGACAATTTCACGCTTGTTGCAGATAATTTTCTTTTAACACCTGACCGAATGAAACGATATTTTTCTCTCGTATTATCCTCAGATCTAGTCTGCACTTTGTCCATGTTATCAGGGTTAATGTCATTGTCAAAATAATCATCACTATTTTCCCGAAGTTACAATATATCGTCTCTATCAGACATTTTGTTTTACAAACTATTAAAACACGTTGTAATCGGAAAATAAGTTACTGTTATCTACAGAATGAGAAAACGAGCTACGTTTTTGCACAACCAAAAGTTGTCCTAGAATAAAATTTTTACCATGTAAAAAATAGAGACACACAATTACAAATACGCTAGGCTCGCTCAGAAAAAAGAATGTTCCACATGTGGAGAGCGTAAAATAGGGTGGTAAACACAGTGTAGTCACATGTTCAGTCTGTTGTTAAAGTCTTGTATGTTATGCCTCGCTACACTCGGAAATAATAATGCTATATGATACCCTCGTGTAGCCAGAAGAATGACATTATTAGCAAATATAACCTATCAATGGGTCGTATTTTGTCTGACTTGTTTCATACCAATTGTAAGTATGTATGAATGCCAACCTAAATTGCATGAGAGAAATAACCACAACATATATTCTTAGTTCTTATACTAAATTTACAATTCTAGAAAGTTTAATATGTTCAATAAATTGTACACAAGTCGAGACTGGAAGGATAAAAAAGTTCACACAGTGAATTAATACATTCACTGAATGTGCAGCACAGAACGTGTCAATTTTAGCTATAAATTACATATTTAATAAAATAGCAATATAACGGTTTTAAATATCATATCATCTAATGAAGTATAAAAACCATCATCTGAAAATTCACCTTCATTATAATACAAATCAGTGTCAGTGTCACTATCTTCTACTGCATCATCACAATCGACACATTAATTGACCTCTAATAAGGTTTCTAACTGGCCCTTCTCACACCCGCCACAGTCACTCTTCACCTCACACACATCACAACAAATATGAGAATTGGTTTGAATACAGTTCCTTAACTCTGTTGTTCTAAATAATGTGATAAAAGATTCTTCCTTCTACAATCTTTACTATCTAAAATGAGTTTAACTTCCTTGTCAACATGTCTAACTTGGTGAGAACTATATAAAACAATGGCACATGATGGTTGACAGTCTCTACCTACTCTACCTAATTCTTGTACAAAATCTACAATGCTTGTAGGTGGGCCGTAAAAAATAACAAATGACAAGAAGCGACATGTATGCCCATTCCTAATGCTGATGTAGCAACAATGACTCTCGCTTCACTACCAGAATTTGCAAGTTCTTCTATAATGTATTTCTTTTTATCAACTGGAGTTTCCGAAAGAAACATTTCTATTTGATTTTTCTTGTTTACTTCTGAGTACACATAATGATACACATTAGCAACATATTTAATAGATTTACAATACGTAAGAATTTTTGGCAAACTTTTAGTACTTGAATTACCAGCAGATACTAACCAATACATAGCCGAGGCAATGTCATGGTCTACCCTCTTAACATACAATTTAATGTTCGGTTTGTCCGGACATACTGAAACAAAATTTACATCATTTGAATTTAAAGATAGGACTTTCATAACCCTTTTCTTTATCTTTTTTGTGCACGTTGCACTCAATGCTAATATAGTAGTAGAGGGATGCTATGTAAAGCAAAGTCCGCCGTTTTACTGATTTTTTTTTTTTTTTTTACAATAACTTAAATACACTTCTCAAATTGCTACGTGTATTTCTTGTACTTTTAAGATTGCAGGTTATTCAAAAGGAGGAGATTTTTAAAGGTTAAATGATAACATGTTTTCTGATTTCATAGATACACAGTTAGCCTCTTCTATTCATCCTATCTTGTTAGTATTTTAAAAATATAACAAAAAGGTTACGTTTTCCCTGAATATCTGCCATTGCTGTGCGTTTCCGCTACAAGTACCTGAAAAATCAATGGAAGTATGCGATGAAATACTCTGCCTTCTGTCTGCTAAAACATAATTCATTGTCGAGATTTGTATTCCACAATATCTTTTGAAAGGGTAAAAGACAACCCACGAGAACACAGCTAGATTTGCTTCCCTTTAAGTTCAAGTTCATTTAATTACTCAAAACCATGTAAATATATGGTACATGAGGACAAAAATATAAAAAATATTTACAGCATATAAATTCAGGTCAGAGGTACAAGTATATGAAATATATATTCAGAAAATGAAAGTGAACAAAAAAGAAGAGGAAGAGATAAATACATTTAATATATATTATAATGGTATAAATGAGGAAAAATCATAGAGGACAGACTTAATCATATATTTTTAATATAAAAGTACAGAGTTTTGTCAGTGTCTTAGCATCCTGTTTTGTCATTAATTGAGAAAATTTAAGTATATTTGGTCTAGTAAAGTTGTATTCATTAATATACTTTTTCCTAATGTTTGACAATACAGTACATTCCATTCCAAATAAGAATCGAAAATACGATGCACACAATCAATCCATGGACTCTTACCAATTTCAGATTGTGAATTAGAGATTAAATATTTATATAAGATACATGAAGTTTTGTTTCCGGGGCTGTTAATTAATTTACAAAAATATGAAACTATCCTGGAATAAACAAGGACAGATAATGGAAAGCATCCTGTTTCACCATAAACCATAAAATTTGGAGTACAACTTTTCAAATAAAGTATGTTTCAAAAATTTTACGTTCACGTTGATGTCTAGGTTTTCAAAACCCCCGATTTCACTACCATAGAGTAACACTGGTACAACCATTTTATCGAACAATTCAAATTGACATGTCACAGGGAGGTTGAATTGTCTAATTTTCTTATTACACCATACATTGCATTTTTGGCTAGGTCACACAGATGTTTCATGGCTTTTAAAAAGGAACCAGATCTTGAAAAAATGATACAGAGATATTTAAATTCTTTTACATTTTCTAGACTCTTGTTATTGTAGTAAAATTCTCTTTTGAATAAAGAACATTTTGAAAAAAATTAATACTTCGGTCCTGTCAATATTAATTTGCAATTTCCACTTTTGGTCTTGTCAATATTTACTTGCAGTTTCCACTCCAAACAATAGCATTCATTCATTCAAAGCATTCTGTTGATCATCAGGAGTTTCTGCTAAAATGACAGTAGCATCAGCATATGAAAGTATAAGAAGTTTCAGGTACACACACAATTCATTTTCCATTGAAGTAGTATAAGGCTTTGTAAACTAATTATATCTTATCAACAAGATAATTTTCAAGGTCATTCATGTACAGGAGGGAAAATAAAAAGGGGGGATAAATTTTCCCCTTGCCGGACTCCGACAAAAATGGTTGTCATGCCGTTCATCTTAAGTGATTTAATTCCTTGATACATATTTGTAATATACTTGAAGCATTGGCCTTTAATTCAATCATATAAAAGTTTACTCTAAAGACCATTTCTCCAAACAGTGTCAAACGCTTGTTTGACGTCTATAAAAGCAGAAAAAAGTTTTTTCTTGCAATTAATCAGTATGTTCGATAAAAAAAAATGTAAAGTCAGACTATGGTCTAAAGTAGAATATCCTTTCCTAAAACCTGCTTCAAGTTCAATTTCAGCTGAATACATTTCTAATCGCTTGCATAATATATATGTGAAAAGTTTACCTAAGCAACTCAGTAGAGTTATATGACGATTTTTTTTTTTTTTTTTTTTTTTTTTTTTTGGAAAGTCGGATCACCCTTGTTTTTTTGTAAATAGCTTTAACAATACTCAATAACCACTCATCTGGAACCAAACCAGTATCAAAGATATCTTGTACACAGGTACGAAGATATACAATGTTGATGAAATATGTTCATTTACAGTATTATCAAAACCAGATGCTTTACCATTTTTTTTAATTTGTTTACTGCTTCAATAATTTCAGAAACACTAATTTCACATTTGAGTATTTTATCAGAGCTCTCGCTTGATTCTAGTTCCCTTGCAACTGAATAAAACTCTTCTTCATCAATCTCTTAGCTACATTCATTAATACTTTTCAAATGTTTAAACATATCTTCGATATTAAGAGCACACTTTTCCTCTTTATTAGAAGAATTTATGTTTTCCAATAGGCCTTAGTATTAGTAGTGCCTAAGTACATAAGTTTACGAGTTAGGTCACTCTTATGCTTTCTAATACATTTGTGATGAATCAGGGTTGTACCAATCTATGTTAATAGGGTAGTTAAGGTTTTTTTTTGGACATGGAATAACCTGTCTCCCCTACCATGAAATAGACTAGTCCAATACTATATATATAGCGGGTGTTGGCAGCTTCAGTCAGTCTATTTGAAGTCTCCTTGGAGTCTGTTTGCGAGTTTGTTCGCTGTAGCTGCAGAGTAGTTACCAGGTAAGGGTAAAGAAATAAGTGAGGACGTTGAATTAGCAGAATCGCAATAAAGGTTACTACAGGGCTGAATAAGCCTTATAGTATAGGTTGCATCAACTGGTCGACCACCGTAGCTTTGGCATTGGAAATAAAGGCTGAATAAGTCTGTACTCTAGTGCCAAAGTGAGCTGGAGACGCCAGTTGACTAGAGACCTCTTGTTCGTAACCAGGGCCCTTGGTTGGGCCAGTTGTCCGGGGACATTGGTTTAGTGTAGGACAGGTGGTCCAGAGTCAAATTGTCCCTTGATTTCTTTAAGATTAGTTATGCGAATCATAGTAAATATATTGATTGAGTAAATTGTTTAAATAATCATCGTAAATATATTGATTAAGTTTGTGTCCTAGTGGACCAGATACAGATCATTTATTTAGGTTATTGCACTGCAGAAATCCCGGGTGTAACCGGGTACGTGTCCACTTGAATATTTAGACCGCTCGGCTGGACACACGTTACAGAAATTTTGGTGGCAGCGGTGGGATTTTTGCAGTGTAAGGAAATTTTTTTTTTTGTATGTGTTCATCATTGATACAATAATAAAATTTGAGTAATATTATCTTGTTGTATATAATGTCAACTGATCAGCTAGATCGGGAACTGACAGTTCTCAAGGAAGAAATAAGAGAACTAGAGTCAAGTATTCGGCAGCATGAGAGTCTTATACACTCAACACCAAGGCCTCGAGGATATGAGGCCCGGGGTAGATATGACTCTGGTATTTCCAGTGGTCCATCGTCAGTTTTTCCCAGGAGTTCTTTGGCCGATCATTCTCCGGATGTTGAGTCAAATAGACCGAGTACTAGCTGTCATCCAAGGGTAAGGTTTCATGAGGAAATGGAATCTAGAAATGATGAAACCAACAGAAATGCTATAGCAGATAGAGTAGATATTGGTAATATCACAGACAGGCGTCACCGAAGACCAGTTGTATCAGGTAATGCAACTAAGAAAATGAGTAGAAGGGAAGTAAAAGCCGCAACCTACGATGGCAGTGGATCGTGGTTGGATTATAAGACTCATTTTAACACAGTCAGCAAACTTAATGAGTGGACAGAAGAGGAGAAAGGCTTATTTCTCGCAGCATCTCTTCGGGGTCAGGCTCAAGCAGTCCTTGGAAACTTGCCAGGAGACAACACTGATTATCATTACCTTGTACAGGCCCTTGAAGAACGCTTTGCGCCACCCAATCAAACCGAGTTATACAGAGTTCAGCTAAGGGAGAGGCGTAAGAGAGCAACAGAGACCATACCTGAGTTAGGACAGGCTGTCAGAAGATTGGCAAATTTGGCCTATCCAAAAGCCCCATCTGAGGTAAGGGAAACCTTGGCCATGGAACAATTTTTAGATGGCTTGCCTGACTCGGACATGCGAATAAGGATTAAGCAGGCGCGTCCTAAGGATTTAAATGATGCCATTAAACATGCAGTAGAACTAGAGGCATATCTAAGGGCAGAAGACAAGAGGGGGTACAAAGGTTATCAACACCAGTTGAGGGAAGAGGTAACTACTAATGACGGGACTTTCAAAATGGAAATGAAAAATTGGATGTCATCAATGGAAAAGAATATGGCAGCCATAAACAAGGAAATTAAAGAGCTCAGACAAGGCAGAGGCCAGTTGGACAAAAAGTCTTACAAAGAGTCATCTCTATCCAGAAAAAGCATGGATATGATAGAATGTTATGGTTGTCATAAAAAGGGACATTATAAGAGAAATTGTCCAGAGAAAAATAAGAGAGACACTTCCGGTAGCAAGAAGACTTCAGGGGGAAGCGATACCGGAAGGAAATATAGTGATAAGGGTTCAAATGGACAGTTAACTGGCAAGCTTGGCTCTTGCTCAAACGAAGCTGGAATGTTCATTTACGTAATGATAAATGGTGTTAGGGTGAAAATGTTAGTAGACACAGGGGCTACGGTTACGATGCTGTCAACAACTTTATTCGACAAAGTGAAAGACCATTGGGCATTTGAAATCCAAGAACCTGGAATGAAAGTTTACACTGCAGATGGTGATGAATTAAAGTTGGAAGGTAAAGTCAATATTGAGATGGCAATTGGAAGACATCCCATAAAGACATTAGCTTTGGTAGCTAATCTTCAGGTAGAGGGTATTCTTGGATTAGACATGATCAAACGTTTTGATATGGTCATAGATGCGAAACGACATGTTTTGTTATTTGAGGACGAAAGTATTCCTATGATGTATGAAGGTAAATTTGGATGCTTTAGAGTTGTAGCAGAAGAAACGGTCAGTATACCACCCCGGAGTGAACTTATTATACCAGGGAAAATTTGTACTCTTGACGAGGAGCAACTACAAACACAGGGCATTGTAGAACCTAAAGAAAAAGAAGATACTAATAGGCCATTGACTGCTAGAACTTGTGTTCAACCAATGAAGAATAATATTGTGCCAGTGAGGTTGTTGAACGTGGAGTCTGAACCAAAGGTGGTGTACAAGAACACAGAGATTGGGCAATTTCAGGAAACGGAACAAGTTACTTCAAATTATGCCAGTGAACCAGCAGAGCGGCCTGACATAGAAAACTTGTATAATGACTCGGTGATGCATCTAACAAAGAAACAAGCTAAGGAAGTAAAATCTTTTCTTTGGAAGTACAAATCATTGTTTGCCAAGAGTAATAATGATCTTGGAAAAACTAATATAGTCAAACACAAGATTGACACTGGAGACGCGAGACCTATAAAACAACCTGTTCGCCGTTCTCCTGCACACTTGGCAAAAGAAATAGAAAGAAATATTGATGAGATGCTAGACTGCAATATTATAGAACCTTCGACAAGTCCCTGGGCATCACCTATTGTACTGGTGAAAAAGAAGGATAATTCCTATCGATTTTGTGTAGATTACAGGCGTCTTAATGCTTGCACGGTTAAGGACGCATATCCTTTGCCCAGGATTGATGAATCCTTAGAACAATTGTCTGGATACAGCTGGTTCTCCACCTTAGATATGTTTTCCGGATATTGGCAGGTGGAACTTGATCCCAAGGACAAACATAAAACGGCTTTCGCCACACGAAGGGGTTTGTTTCAGTTTCGAGTGATGCCTTTTGGGCTTTGTTGTGCACCAGCCACGTTCGAAAGATTAATGGAAATGGTATTGGCAGGATTACAATGGGAGGTTTGCCTGGTTTACCTTGATGATATAATCATCATGGGTAAAACATTCAATGAAATGATGGCTAATTTAGAGCGAGTGTTTGACAGACTTCAATCAGCTGGGTTGCGATTAAAGGCCAACAAATGCCATTTGTTCCAGAGATCTGTGAAATTCTTAGGCCACATTATTTCTGAAGAAGGTATAATGACAGATCCTGAAAAGATAGAAAGTGTGAAACACTGGCCAGTACCAACAAATGCAACCGAGGTCAGGTCTTTCCTTGGACTGTGTGGATACTATAGGAAGTTTATAAAGGACTTTGCAACGATTGCCAAGTGTCTACATAAGTTGACTGAAAAAGGGAGACCATTTTTCTGGAATGATGATTGCCAGATTGCTTTTGATCTGTTGAAACAAAAGCTTATAACTACCCCAGTATTAGGACACCCCGACTTCACTAAAGAGTTTATACTGGACACAGATGCTAGCAGAGATGCTATTGGGGCTATACTTTCTCAGGAACAAGAGGGTCATGAGAAAGTTATTGCCTATGCCAGTCGTACCTTGTCCAAGAGTGAACGAAGCTACTGCATCACTAGGAAGGAGCTACTTGCAGTTGTTCATTTTGTTAAAGTTTTCAGACATTTCCTTCAGGGACGAAAATTTCGTATTAGAACGGACCATAGTTCGCTAAAGTGGTTATTGAGATTCAAGAACCCAGAGGGCCAACTAGCAAGATGGCTAGAAGTATTGAGTACATATGATATGTTGATTGAACACCGCCCAGGAGCGCAACATCAAAATGCTGACGCCCTTAGTAGAATACCTTGCAAACAATGTGGTTTCTTTACTGCTTGGGATCAAGAAGAGGAATCAAGGTCCCTACATGCAATTAAGAACAATGAGGATGATGCCAAATTGTCAGGCGATTTGTCCCTTAAAAGTATTCAAGAAAACGATGAAGATGTTGCATTGATTGTCAAATGGTTAAAAGATGGGACAAAACCAAAATCCGAAGAACTAGCAGGGAAAAGTATTTATGTTCGAGATATTGTAGGGCAATGGGATTTGTTATTGGTAAAAGATGGGTTGCTGTGCAGAAAGTGGATTACTGGAAAGGGAAGTCCTATCTTACAAGCTATAATACCATGGAGCGAGAGGCGCAAGGTACTATATTTCTGTCATGACTTTAAAGGGGCTGGACACCTGGGTCACAAGAAGACACTCGAAAGAGTGCGAAGTAAGTACTATTGGCCAGGTAGCCGAAAGGATGTAAGAGCATACGTTGCAGGATGTGAAAAATGTTCAAAGAGAAAAAGTCCGAATATTACAAAGAAAGCTCCCATGAAGGTAGTGGAATCTGGAATTCCTATGGAGAGAGTGGCCACGGATATTCTAGGAGAATTGCCAAAGACGGAGAGAGGTAACCGATATATTTTGGTAGTTGCTGACTACTTTACCAAGTGGACCGAGAGTTTTGCCATGCCCAACATGGAAGCACAAACGGTTGCTCGTATATTGGTAGAGGAGGTCTTTGCTAAATTCGGAGTGCCTAGAATACTTCATTCGGACCAGGGCAGGCAATATGAAAGTCTTTTGTTTCAAGAGCTCTGTGCCTTACTTCATATTGAAAAGACTAGAACAACTCCCTATCACCCACAAAGTGATGGGATGGTTGAACGTTTTAATAAAACCCTTGCAACCATGCTTAGTGCATATGTGAACGAGCACCAGACTAACTGGGATGAATCTCTCCCATATGTTATGCAGGCCTATCGTTCTGCAGTTCACGAAACTACAGGCTATACACCCAACTTTTTAATGTTAGGTAGAGAGACATCTACACCCCTAGATCTCATGTACGAATTGCCAGGAGAGGTAAAAGTTACTCCTAGAAACCAGTGGGTTTGGGAATTACAGGAACGCTTAGAAGAAGCTCACAGGGTAGTACGAGAAAATACTAAGCAAGCTATGTGTCGACAAAAGACATATCATGACCGGAAGCTTAGCTATGAAAAATTTGTCCCTGGTGATAGTGTTCTTGTGTACTTTCCGGTTCGCAAAATAGGTAGGTCAGCGAAATTGACCTCATATTGGCATGGTCCATATACAATCTTAGGAAAATGCTCTGATCTGACCTACAAGGTTAACTGTGGGCCAAAAGGTAGAGAGCAAGTTGTCCACGTAGATAGAATTAGAATAAGACATCCCCAGTTACTGAGGGGAGAATCAAGTTCCAGTGAAGTTGATAAACTAGGTGATCAGAGACGTCTAGAAGATGAGAATAAAGTCTCTGATGAAAAAGATGACATAGGGGATACAGGTGATCAGGTGGGGGATACTTGGTCATCAACAATGATAGAGTCAGACGATCAAAATGATATGTGGTCGCCAGATCCCACAAGAAGGAAAAGACGTCCACCAAAATGGATGTCAGACTATGTCAGAGATTAAATAATGTGTTAGAAATATATATAGTTAGTGTCGAGTTTTGATATTTTAAACAGATAGTTTAACGTTTTGTTTATATTTTGTCTTTCATAGATTACAATGCCAAAGACAAAGATAACTGTCAACAAAGGCAGGAAGTGCCCATTCTGTCCTTACCGTTTCATGAAAGATGAAGAATTGTCAAAGCACATTGGCGAATGCAGTAAGGAACTGTTGTTCTGCAATTTTTGTGATTTCAATTCCACCACCTCCAAAAATTTGAGAAGGCATCTCAAGAGACAACATGACATTGGTGAAGAAACTGGCGGTGAGGTAGATTCAGTACTTCAAAAGGAAGGCCCCAGTGAAAGTTGCGTCTCAGATGCTGAATCGTGGGTCACACAGGATCCTGGGGATCTTCGAGCGGTGCTTCTAGGGGATATAAGTGAAAGTGAGAGTGAGGATGAAGTCAGTAAAGAGAAGAGTGGGAAGGAACTCCCGTGTAGTGATGAATCAAAGAGAGAAGAAGGTAGACTCTACCGGAAACCCACTCGACCTTTACCAGTTTTCGCTCCCGCTAGGGTTGCACCCTTAATAGATAACAGACCTTCTAATCCAGCACCTGAGAAACAACCATGTGAACACAAAGAGTGTCAGACTGATCCAGTGTATTTCACGGAAAGCGTAAAAATAATCACCAAATGGGTCGAAGAGGGAAGACGAATCAAGAAGATTGAAAAGAAGAAATTGCTGTAAAAAAAAAAAAAATCATTTTGACATTCAGAAAGATATTCTGTTCATTTAAAGAAGCAAAACATCATAAATATTTAATACTTTAAATTGTTGTTGTTTTCATACGGGACGTATGACTTAAAGGGGTGGGTGATGTGATGAATCAGGGTTGTACCAATCTATGTTAATAGGGTAGTTAAGGTTTTTTTTTGGACATGGAATAACCTGTCTCCCCTACCATGAAATAGACTAGTCCAATACTATATATATAGCGGGTGTTGGCAGCTTCAGTCAGTCTATTTGAAGTCTCCTTGGAGTCTGTTTGCGAGTTTGTTCGCTGTAGCTGCAGAGTAGTTACCAGGTAAGGGTAAAGAAATAAGTGAGGACGTTGAATTAGCAGAATCGCAATAAAGGTTACTACAGGGCTGAATAAGCCTTATAGTATAGGTTGCATCAACTGGTCGACCACCGTAGCTTTGGCATTGGAAATAAAGGCTGAATAAGTCTGTACTCTAGTGCCAAAGTGAGCTGGAGACGCCAGTTGACTAGAGACCTCTTGTTCGTAACCAGGGCCCTTGGTTGGGCCAGTTGTCCGGGGACATTGGTTTAGTGTAGGACAGGTGGTCCAGAGTCAAATTGTCCCTTGATTTCTTTAAGATTAGTTATGCGAATCATAGTAAATATATTGATTGAGTAAATTGTTTAAATAATCATCGTAAATATATTGATTAAGTTTGTGTCCTAGTGGACCAGATACAGATCATTTATTTAGGTTATTGCACTGCAGAAATCCCGGGTGTAACCGGGTACGTGTCCACTTGAATATTTAGACCGCTCGGCTGGACACACGTTACACATTTATCCATAACTTTTTTGTAACTTTTACTCATCTCTCTAAGGTTTTGTTTGTTTACTTCCAATTTACACACGTTATGAATTCTTTTAGGGAAGTGAAGTTTTTTCCTAGAAGTTTTGCACTCTCTATTAAACCAGAGTTTGCTTTGCTTTTTATTATATGAATCTAGACCCGCGGAAGAAGTTTCAAATGTTTCTTTCGCTGTTCTGATAAATATATTACAAATGTCTTTTGAGATTCTAAATTTCAGCAGCTGCTAAACCGGCAAGACTGCTCAACCTTCTTAACTAATGACACATTGTCTTAACAGCAGTTCTTAATTTCTTGAGTCATCATTATGTTTTGTTAAACTGAAATAAAGCAGGTGCTACCTTGTTAATATCAGTACTACAAATAGTATTATTATTTGTACGTATTTCAGTAAGGTTACGCTCAGTTGATTTTACAGCTGAGATCTCTATGTTATTACGAAACTCGACTTCTCTATCGGGGAACCATAATTTTACACCTGGCTGTTTTACACATGTGGTGCTATTTTTGGACATTGAATAGGTGGACAATGAAAAAGACAATGGGTTATGTACATCGGAAAATAGATTACAGAATTCATGAACTTCAAAATGTTTTAACAATTCAAAAATGTGCACATTGGCTATAACATAATCCACAGTGCTGCTGTTTTTACAAGTAACACCACCTTTGTTTTTATTACTACCGAATCTACTATTCACAATATACATATCGTTATTTTTACAAAACTCTATTTATAGCCAAAATTGTTGACAACTGTATCTAACAGATCTACCCAAAGGGATGTCATATTTTTCAAAAACAAAAACCCTTGATAACACGGAGGCTTCAAAAGCACCTTCCGAATGGTTCACATGTATCAGAAAATTATCTGCAGTAAAATGATTTTTTAAATCCCCAACTCTAGCATTCAAGTCTCCCACTAAACATACATATTTTTGGTCTTTTGAAACATTGATAAGTTCTTGTTTAATTTCTATAAAACAATCTGTACAACAGTATTTGCTAGATTCAGGCGGTATATACACAACTCTACATATCATATCTTCACACATTTGAAAAAGTGACTTATTTAGCTTAAACCAGTACAATCAGTATTTACAATCTTTATATACTTCACAATTTCATCACGCACTGCTAATATCAATCCACCGGACCTTATTTTTGAGAGCTTACTTCTGTTTTTTTTCATGAATGTTGTATAGCCTGGGATATTTATTCAAGTGGATCCGCTTTGCTGCATGGTTCATGTCAAATGCACTAACCAGGAGTAATCCCCAATATACTTGCACACATTCCCTTTCTATTTTAAACCACAAGGGGAGACCGATTACAAGATATTACTTGCGGAGTCCTGATTGATGGGGCGATTCCAAGTTTTTTCCTTGTTTAGCGTCCACCCTAAATTCGAAAACCTGTCTACCAATCCGAGAAAACACACAAACCAAAAGGGGAAAAACACAACATTTTCAGAACAGTTCTAGAATTTCTTATTATCATTTGGGAACTCTCCGCGCAATAAAACTAAGTTTAAAACTACTAGTTTATTGAAATTAAAAAAAAAATTAATACACCACTTGAAAAAGAGAGATGTCAATTCCAAAAGAGTAAAATGCATCTCAGAGATTCGTATATGGCCAATGCTGATAATTTAATTTTTAAGAGACAAGCACGCTACTTTGCATGTATATACTCATTATTTGATTAACAAACTCGAAAATACATGCCTAAATCTGCGTAGTGAATTCGACAGGAAATGTACATGAATTCTTGGGAGGGGATTCAGAAGCCTCTAGTACATTCTAAGGGGCATAATTCCCTAAAAACTAAAATTTATAAAAGTAAGGATATAGTATGTGTATGTGATTTACATATAGAGTTTATCCACGTCGGCTATGAAAATCTCCGCTTGTCGTCTTCAAAACAAGGCAGCATGAAGCGGTAGACACTTGCATTGATATCGATCAGTAAAAGATCGATCAACGGTCACAGTCGAGTGGAAATGTTTTTTTTTATTGGTCCTCATTAAAGTACATGTATAACTTGATTATCAGTAACCAACCCCCACCCCCCGATACACACACACACACACTTCTATTTAAATGGAGACAAAATACAAAAAATTGAAATGCAGAATACCAACACACATAAAAGAATCAAAATTCACTTTCACGTCCCTTTTGATATGCTACATAGAGATTTTATTTCTTATTCAGTTATCAAATTATACGAAATCTGATGTTATTTTGTTACTTGTCAGTTGTGGGAACAATAAATAAAACACGTCAAAGCGTTTCTTATAGAGTTATCCTTGCCATTCCTGGATAATATCGCTTGATTATGTTTCTTTTTCATGTTAGTGTCTGATAAAAAAAAAATCTTTAAAAATATACCTAGCAAACTGCTGACCTGAATTACATGACTATACATCTACTAAGACAAAAACTGCTTTAAAATAGATAATGATTTTGCTTTTGAATTCCTCCTGATGTTTACATGTTACACAACCGTAGGTAAGATATTTGATATATTTCAGTAACAATGGCAATTTTATAACTTTTTCGGATACACTAACTCTCTGGGGCATTTCCTCCACAAATCTTTACATTTGTCCTTGTAGTAACGATAAAATACTTAAAATATTTTTTTCCGGAACGGATTATCATCATAGACGGACGTTGAAAAATTCAGAGGTAAGGTGCACCGTTTTCACAAAGGTGATATTGGGCAGAACAACCCCCCCCCCCTTCTCCAGCCCCGATGTACATCCATTGGAATACTGAACATATTTCCTATGACATACTTAACGTATTATTTCATGGATAATCTGGATAAAATCCTTTTAAAAATACTAGCTTACTTCAAGATTATCAATATATACCAGTAGTGTAGTTAATATGTACATTCGTTTTTTACACAGGTAGATATCTCTAGAGTAATCTTTTTTTTTTCGTTTTTCATTTCAAGAGCTGGAATGCCTTTAAAATGTAAAAATACTTTCTGGAAAAAAAAATAATCGAGTTAAATCATCGTTTATGGAGCGGGGATTAGGGGGTGGTCTTGTCCACAATTAATGAATGATCGTGTTTGTATTTCTTACAGAACTGGGAACAGATATTCTTTATTTATAGACAATAAAAAGGTTGATTGTATCATGTTTCACTTAAATTTTGGTAGAAAATGCCGAAAAAGTACACCACTGTCTAGGTTTATAAGCCTTATAAACTTAGTTTGTCAACATAATTAATTTTTCTTTATCTATAATTCCTTGTAAGTTATAAATTAAACCCGATTTTACAAAACATTGATGTCAATTTTCCAATCAGCATGATAAATGTATATATAATTAATAAGTGTACATAAGAACTTTTCCATTCCCAGCTGCAGACCTTCAATAAGTAAATGTAGGTCGGCAGTGGCAGACTTAGAAGTGTTTAGTAATATATAACACACTTTAGAACCTGATTATGCGATAAAACACTAGAATCCTTTTTGACTTAATTAATTTTGTCAAATAAAAATCTGCAACAATACAGTGACAAGGATAACAAGTTTTGAAAAAAAAAGTTCATATGGTGACTTCTACTAGTATACGCCAATCTTCCCTCCTACCCCCCTCCCCTCCCCCTTTATCTGCCCCGATCACTAGCTACATGTATTGTCTTTTGATATTTATGAATCCCACACACATATAAATTGAAAACGAATATAACATAACTTAAGAAAGCTGATGATTTTCAATAAAAAGTCAAATAAATTCAATGTCCACTATGAAGGAGACGTGCGTTTTATTTGGAAGTACATGTATGTAATTAAATGTAAATTGATCGTCTGAACCAGCCCAACTTATGTCGTTATTACTTTTTTACGCTGTAAATATTGATTGAATATTTATCATAGTTGCGAAGACGGGAGAATTTGTTTCAAGTACATATTTTCAACATGATTGCTCTTTGTGACGTCATGTTTTCAATGCATAGCGTCATTAATTACATGTAATGTCCCTTAAAGGACTTATCGCATAATTCTGAATTATTTGAGATTAAAAGCGTATTACGTTCCTCATGTCCACAATTTATAAATTCTGTGTTTTTACTGTGGATAAATTGCGGTAATTAACTAATTATTGACTCAAATGAAAACCCCTGAATTAAAAATCTACTAGATGAAATCCCGCGCAAGCGCGGGGAATTGAATTTATACCACTACCGACAGAAAATATATTGTAGTTCTCTATTGACAACCTACCGGCTTATAGCAGGAACAAATACTTTGTTCAGCATGCAGGAACAAATACTTTGTTAAAAATCCCGCATGAAGTAGATATACCTATCCAATCCCCCCCCCCCCCCCAAAACAACCCCCTCCTTTTTTTTGTTTTATTTATTTATTTATTTTTTAAACTTGAAAAAATAGCAATTTCATTAATTGACTTTTATTGTGAAACCTGTTATACTGTGTTATGGATATTGTACTTCAGATGCTCTAATTTCATTTCCGTCAAGGATAAAAGCAACGAATTTGAACCTTTTACTAATAAATTGATGGGGGGGGGGGGTAAAAACTCGCAGGTACTTGGGTCTTGGTTTATAAATATGTTTGTACCTTATTGATATGTAAAATGTACTTTACTTTTTTACCTGTCAATAAGGTACATACATATTTATAAACCAAGAACCAAGTACCTGTGTAAAAATTAGCTTTTATCGCCCTATGAATAGGCTGAGTATTTGATACAAAAGACTAAGCTGCAATAATATAGCCCTCTCCGGGTTTTTTTTTTATTTGATCTGATATTTTCTGGCCCCTCTCTCTCTCTCTCTCTCTCTGCCCCCCCCCCCCCCTCAAAAACGAGAGGGCTACATTATTGCAGCTATAAAAGATTGTATTTAGAAATTAATTGTGCATTGATTAAAGCGCAATATTTTACATCTTTAATTGTATTTGAACAATACCGTATTCATTAATTTTCTCTTTTCATGTAAGCAAGTTTATTACGAAGTACAAATTGTACTTCGGGTTCGTTGTCACGATGCGCTCAGTAGGAATATATACAAATTTTACCGATAAATTTATTAGGAAAACCTACTACATACATGTAAATGTAATAGTCTTTCGATATATAATTATATTCACAACTTATAGTGTTATCAGTGATTTACCATTACTTCAATTATGACCATTTACACGAAAGCTTTTCTTATGGTCATGTAGCTATAATCGCCTCCTTTTTTTCTTAACATCGGGCTCGATGCTATATGATGTTCTAGAAGCTTCCGTCAATATAAAGATCGGTGAATGACGAAAATATTTTGCACATTTTCCTTTTTAATCGGTTATCACAACTTATTTCTTTTATATCATTTAAATCGAGTTTTAATTGAATAATTCAGTGATGACGTTTTATGTAATAAATAAACGATTGCTTGTTGTCAGTTTCATTAAAAATTGCCAGTAACTTAGATCCGCCAACCGGAAACGCCACCGTACTCACGTTTTAGCTATTTCATGGCTGTTTATAGAAAATGAAAGTAGACTTTTAATTTAATGTACGATACTTACTATGCGAGTGAAATCTAAATATAGTTTACGGACATCAGCTTGTATCTAGTGTATTGTTAGAGGAGTAAGAACTCTGGTGCACCCGTTTCGGAGTTTATTTGCAAAATTTATTGATTTATTAGTATAGAAGCTAATTAGATAGCGATCACGTGACCCTGTGACGTCAAAGGCGACAATGGCTGATCAGCTCTTCATTAATTTTCCTAAAATATACACGATACAACCTGAATTTTCTGCGTTGTGGACGACCAAATCACTTATTTTATCGATATAAAATTTAATATTCTACCTTATATGTTAGAAATGTCAGCAAGAAATAAAGAGCATCGCAACGGCACATAATACGCCCGTCTCCTATTAATTGAGTGTGCAGGGAACAAGTCATGTCATCCTTGCTATAAGGATTTCACCTACTTTAAGGCCTCATTTAATATTACCTCTAAATGTTGACAGTGGTTTTTTTAAAATCAAAAGGATATACATGTAAATTAATATGTTTCCACATGTTTTCAATAAACTGATTTAATTAATTGTAAAATAAACCCTACTTTCAAGCAAACAACTTGGACTAAATGGGAATTTATAAATATGATAATTTAATCTCACCATTTCAATAATATACAGTATGTATCAGTTTCTGCATTTTTTCAAAATTTAAAAGTAACTGTATTAAAAAGTGAACACTGACCTAAGTACTATAAATATAACAATTGTATGATTTCTTTTGCTAAGTGTTTTTAAACCTTGGATAACAGTTTTGCAACTTAAAGTATTACCATGTTTCCAATTATGAATTCTTTTGCTAAAGAAAAACATAATACTATAGTATGTCTTGCCTTAATTGCAAGCAAACCAAATTATTTTGTGGTCAGAGTAGTAAACTTCCATAACTCCACATTCTGGACTTCTGTCACCAGGAATATTTGAGAAGATGAGATCTATTGTTGATCCATGGTAATTTGTAGGAGAGGAAATTTGCTGTTTATAACAAAAGTTTTCAAGAAGTAATGTTTGCAGTGCTGTCTTTTTCTGAGGATTGCTTTGCCCAGTTCACATTTAAGTCCCCCATGATCACAGAATAAGTGGTGTTGATATATTCTGTTTGAATTGTCCTCAGCAATGCACATAGTCTCTCAATAGGTGTTTTAGGATGTTTGTACAGCATGACAAATAGTACATCCTCAATAAATTCACTTCGAAACATCAGTATTTCAATTCCTTGGAATGCTTGATGGAATTCAACTATGTCCACAGGGTATCTTATATACAGAGCTGTCCCATATGCTGATCTTTGGCAGTTCTCCTTTAAACAATCTTTTCTATACTGCTCAAAATTTCCAATAGAAGTACTGTCTAATGCATCTTTGTGACTGAATCTTGTTTCACAAAAGCATGCAATGTCCAGGGCATCAATGTTGTGATCTTTCCTTACATCCTCCATGTGCCTATTCAGAGACCGAGCATTCAGAAAAGCAATTTTGTGGCACTATGGTACATTGTAAAGAAATTTAAGGTCCATTTCTATTGGGAATGATTTCAATCTCTTCATTTCTTCAAGAACACTCTTGTCTACACTTATTTTATCATCTTGAAGGTTGAGTATGAAAAGATTGTCTAGAGACTGGCAGCGGCTTAGTGCAACATAATGCATATGATCAACCTTTCTTTTTGTTGTCAAATCAACTACCACTGTGGACAATGTACCCTCTTGAGAACGATGGATGGTTTTTGCATGCGCCGCCCTCAATGGAAACTGGAACCTTTGTAATTGTGCTTGACCCTTATGTCCAGCAGCATATTGCCTCAATACTGGCTGTATTGGAGTCCACTGCTTTTGATGGCATGAACGATAGAGCCTCCTACTGTCTGTTCCTAACTTGGCTCCAGTTAAAGGTGCATCATATTCCACCCATATAACACCAGAAGCTTGTGATTCTCTCTCCATGATGTCAATGATTTTAATTTTGCAGGAAGCTCCATTAATAAGACCATCTGTTGTATCTAAGTTTACAGTCAACTCAGAATAGATGTCCTTTGCTACTTGTAAAATATTTGGAAGCTGCAAGTTTTTCTCCTTTGAATTTGTGAATGACTCAATGATCTTTCTTGTCATTTCTGATGATGTTGATCCAACCACCCTATCTCTGGCATGAATTGTATATACCGGATTAGGAGAGGTACTGATAACAGAACTGTTGAATGTGTTTACAGATTCCTTTGTAGCAAACAGATGACATGCTGTCTGAGGGTATTCAGGCGATTCCCTATCTACTGTTCTTTGCCTCAAAAGGATGATGTCTTCCTTTATTTCATCACCTTCCCTTACTCGGTTTAAAAGCTCAGCAAAGTGTCTGCTCTCTGCCTGCCGCATGATTTTTTTTCAACTCAAACATTTTAACTAAATCTGTCCAAATATTTGTTGCTAAAGGTAGGTACTCAGATCTGGGAGTGGAAAATATGTATGAGTCTCGAACTGGTTTTAGCTGAAATAAGTCACCAACAGCTATCAATGTAATTCCTCCAAAGGGTTTGTTACATTGCATTACTTCCATCAAGCGTTGATTGATGCAATTCAACATCCTAAACCCTACCATTGATACTTCATCCATAAATATCATTTGAACATTTCCAATCTGCTGTCTCAGGGTATTAAGAGAACTTGAAGATAGTGGTTTTGTAAGTCAAACTTTGATTTGGAAGGATTTTAAGAGCACTGTGAATTGTATTCCCTTGAATGTGATAAGCTGCTTTCCTTGTTGGAGCAATGACAAGTATATTCCGAGTCGTAAAATCTTTTCCAGCTTCTTTGTTCAGGTATTTCAACATTGTCTGGTAAATTGCTTTAGTAAGGAAACTTTTCCCAACACCTGCTCCCCCACTTAAAAACCTGTAAATGGGTGTAGATGATGTTTTAAACTTGTACATTGTGTCATACAGGAATTCAAGCTGCTCTTCATTCAAAAATCTCATATGCTTTCTGTATTCCTCATCTGGAAGTTCATTGTACTTGATCAGCTCATTTTCCACATCTGAGACAGGCAGTCCAAACTCTCTAGCTATGTCCCCATCTTCAATACCAAGGTCTTTTCCAGGTGGTCTTAATGATCTCTCAATCTCATCTTCATGTTGAGTAACAGGAGCCAAGCAATCCCAAGGTTCAGTGTTATCATCCATATTTGCAAGAGCTTCCTGGGCAAGATTAACAATATTTGAATAGGGTTCATATTTTTCCATCTCTGTACCAATTGTTGATTCCAACTCTTTAAATCTGCATTGATAGGAGTTGTAATTTCCTAGCAAATTTTTTTCATCTCTCCATGGAGAATAAAGCATTATAAGCTCTCGATAGTACTTCTCAGAGTCCTTTTCTGGATTGAAGTGTACTGTTCGTAAAATTCTGGGAATTTTTCTTCTTCTGTATTTTTCTGCCTTCGTGGTATTATTGACAATTTCCTCTTCTTCATTAATTTCTTCATCTTCATTTTCAACATCTACTGGTTCTGGAAGAAGATTATCTACAGTTTTAGTTCTACTCAACCCTCTTGAACATATTTTTTTGGTTTCCTCCACAGTATACCAGGCACAGAATTCTGCTAAGCAGATATTTTCTAATTCTCGTGGTCTATCTCCGTACCTTTTGAGGACATTGGAGCATTCTATATCCTCATCCTCGTCATCGAAGGATTCAAGAATTTTTGCTGGCTTCAACAAGGTAACACGTTCTTCTGGTGGACTGGTATTAATAAACATACATTGTCTTGAAGCTCTTTTCATTGGTAGCTGTAGACATATATAGGCAGCTTCCTGAGCACTCGGCTCTACTGCATTCAGAAACTTGTTACCAACACATCTAACTTGCTGTTTTAAAGACTGGTTCCCTTGTCTTGCTTCTTCTGTTGCTTTCCTAAGTAGCTCAATCATACCCCTTTGAGCCTTTGTTACATAAGAGGCAACATATGTTGCACAGGCATATACATCTAGAACAAACTGAACATCTATGTTTGCACGCCATGCCTTTAGTGTAGCTTTGTTGTAGTTGTTGATACGAATTTCCTGTGGGGATTGCTTGAGGAAAACAGTATAGTTGCTTTAATAGATGTTCTAATGGCACATACATATTCCTCTTCGGTCATATTTAGGCTGGACAGAAGTACTTCATGGGTAATTGTTCCATCATTTTCATCAATACTTTGCAGATACTCATGAATTTTATTCCAGGATTGTTTGTGTTTATGTATGTCCTCCTCTGACATTTCTGGGGATTTCATAGTTCTAAGATAGCAGTTGCTTTCATAGGAGGTCTAGGAAAGTTAAACCTACATATCTTCCTGTTCCGCTTCTTGCATGTGTGGCTATGTTTGTGCTTCTGAACCTGAACAAGGTCAAATATTGACTCATCTTCATTTGGCTTTTTACATGTAATGTATTCATCAATGAAATTACAAACTTCACTCTCTGAGTGCTCTCTGTACTATGGGGCATTTTTGCACCACAACAACATGTGGATATGTGGTGATCCTCTCTGTTGGTATTCCACTCTATAGAAATAGTCTGTGATTTCAAATAAGGGATTAGCCTTTGTTAAAAGGAACTTGTTCAGGAACTTTTGCACTGAGAAATCAAAGTGACGAGCACATGTTATTGGATCTGACTGTATGAGACGGCACTTTTGTGGCCAAGTTAGTTGGCTAACTTCATCATCTGAGAGAATCTTTTCATCTACTACTTGTGAAAGTATCTTGAGTAGATGATACCACTTTGTCTCTGCTGCAGACAGGGTAAGAAAAAGGTTGCTGTACCCAAATTTCGAATGAAAGCAAAAAGGTCCTTACTAACCTTTTCAAAATATGGTGGAGAGCCCCTGATATTTGCGAGAAATTTGTATGCCTTATCATGATGGATCAAATCCAATGCAGCATCCCCCTTTACATCTTTAGCTGAAAGGCTAAGGTTGCTAGTTTTCACTTTTCTAAGGGCTATCTGTGTTTGATCTATCAAGGTTTTCATTTGAATTTTCTTTGTTTAAAAAAACAGGTTTTCCACTGATCTGGCTGCTCGTCTGTCTACATTTCTGAGCTCTGATTTAACAATTTCTCCGTAAGTAACCCTCACTGGTCTTTCTGTATTACCTGGACGCCTTCTTCCACAAAATATAGCTGGAAATGCAAGTTCTTCACTGTTTCTCTCCATAAATATGCTTACTGGAATACTTCCCTCTCCAGGTGCGTAGTTGTAGACTTGCTCCATTTCTGACTGATCTACAAAACTTGGTGCAGTTAGAAGCGTGTCTGCTTCACCACACATTGATTCATAGCTATCTACCTCACTCCATTTATCATCATCATCATCATTATCACTGATGCCATCCTCCACAGAACCATTCGCATCTTCTTTCCTTGGATTTTCTTGGCCAATTTGAATGCTTTCCCCTAAATCAGCAAGTAAAGAAGCAGGTGTATGATGATCTTCTGAGTTGGATTCTGACTGTACACTATTACTGTGAATGTTGATATCAATATTTTGTTCTTCCACCTCAGATTCACAATTCCAACTTTCATCAAACGAGATTCCATGTTCTTTGTATAAAGGTGTTGTAGCTAAAAACTTTGCAGCTTCTCGTACAGCTTCTGGTCGTATATTCAAACAATACACATGATGCTTGTATCTCAGTCTCCTTTTAAGAGTGGCTTTTATTGTAGCAGTATCAGAGGGAAGCCTTGGAAGATTTTTAATTGTGTTGGAAACATCAGCTGGTACCATCACAACATTTCCATTGATAAAATGTTGTTTACCTATGGGTGCTTGATGAATTTTCATGAAAGGTAATCTTGCAGCAATTAATGTTTGTTCTAGAGGATTTAAGTCACGGAGGGAGCCTTGATCTGTAAAGTGCATTTTATTCAGCACTGCTGATGGTGGAATTTTGCCCTTTTTCATATGTGACTGATATGTTTTACACACCCATATCTCTCCGGCAGCACTGACTGTTTGTGGACATAAATCAAGCAATTTTCTTACAGCATCTTTCTGTTTGTCCTGATGTGAAAAAGCACCTGAATATTTACAAACACTGTGCTTATACAGGAGTTGATAGCAGCTTGTACAAGTGTACACTGGTCCTTGTTCTACTGCTCTTTGAAAATTGCTGATGCACTGGTCAGTGGATGTTTCCTGTTCAGTTCTTGTATCCCCTTCTTTTTCATTGGCTCTGTAGACAGGATCTCTTCTCTTTGCTCTACGATACAATGTATTATTTATTTTCTCTCTTTCTCTAAAGTCTTGATCTCTGCGTTTTCTTTTCTTGGCATTTGTTTCTCGTTCTTTTTCAACTGCCTTATGTACTGGTTTTCTTCTATGCAATTTTCTCCGTGATGTGTCTCTTTCCTGTTCAGCCATTCTATATTCTGGATTATTTCTATGCAATTTTCTTTGTGATGTTTCTCTTTTTTTTTTTCAGCTGTCTTGTATTTGAGATTTTCTCTAACTGTTTTTCTCCGTGATGTGTCTCTTTCCTGTTCAGCCATCCTATATTCTGGGTTATTTCTATGCAATTTTCTTTGTGATGTTTCTCGTTTTTTTTTTAGCTGTCTTGTATTTGAGATTTTCTCTAACTGTTTTTCTGCGTGATGTGTCTCTTTCCTGTTCAGCCATTCTATATTCTGGATTATTTCTATGTAATTTTCTTTGCGATGTTTCTCGTTTTTTTTTCAGCTGTCTTGTATTTGAAATTTTCTCTAACTTTTTTTCTACGTGATGTGTCTCTTTCTTGTTCAGCTTTTCTGTAATCTTTATCTGCTCTCTTTAATTTCCTCTTTATAGTTCTCTCCTTTTGCTTGCAAACTTTATCATCTCCCTTCTTTAATTCTTCATTTCTTTTTTGTTGTTTTCGTTTTAAATCTTTTTTTTTGGCTCTCTATGCCTGTAGATGACATCTTCTCTCTTTCTTCTCATAAGTTCTCTCATGTATAAAGTCTGTTGTAAACGAAAATCATGTGAAAGACATTAAAAAATGACATTACAAGAGAAACATAATTTACAGAATTTATTAAGTCAAAAGAGGTACTATTTTTTTTATATAGATAGCTAACTTACATTCATACAGAGTAGATACACTACAGAAAAATATCTTTATTACGATTGTTGGGTATGTTTACCTTAATTTTTGACATTTGCTCATTTTTCTCCAAAAGATCCAAATTTGTTATAGGAGTTCTTTCCCTTTGTAGTGACTCATCAATCTCCTTATTCACAGTGTTCCTAACAGGAGTTCTTTCCCTTTGTACAGTATTTGGTATTTTGTAGTTGATGGGTACACCAAACACATCAATGTTGGCTGTATTCTTAAAAACATAAGAAAATATAAACACATATTTTTACAAATATATTGCATGCTATTGGTAATGAAATCATTAGGTACTGAATCAAAAAAGCTTACTTGTAATACAGTTGATTACAACACCATTCACAATACTTTCAAGATTTATAAATTAGACAAAATTCACCTTATTTTGACCACAAGAGACATTGACCAGGGAATGGATAGGTTTTTCTTTACAAGAACCAAACTCTGTTGCCTTAATAACATTAGGATGTTCATGCGTTTGCTGTACTGAAGATCTGTTAATGTCATCTTGACTGGAAAAACTAAAAACCATAATGCACATGCATGTACTATACAACCATAAAAAAAATCTTGTATATCATTTACATTTGACAGATTGTGGATGAATCTTGTTATTATCCAAATTACTATTGTCATTTGCTATGTAATTATTTGAGAAAAGGTGAGTGGCAGATTAAATTATCTGTGACAGGGAAATTTGTTGTCTAAATCCATAGCATTATTGCTTGTGTGATAAATGAACATAATTAATGACACAAACCAGTATCAATTTTTACCATTAAAATTATTGATATTATTCGATGCAGAAAGATAAGCATGCATATACTTAGCAGGAAAGAAGATACATACTTGGTGAGAAATTCTACTTTTTCTTTTGCGAAGCCTCTCTTTCTCCTTGAGTCGCCTACTAGACATCTTATCTCCTGACACTTAAAAAACACATTTATTTCAATGATACAATTCATTTATCTTTTTTTCATTTGAAAAGTGTATCTCTTACCAGTTAAGGATACAAAATTATAGATATATTTCTTAATTCTCAATTTTATTCATGCTGTAGAACCAGAACTAGGTGTCAAAAATGGAAACCAACTCCCCCCCCCCCCCCCCCATGATATAAAGTCACTAAAAGTATTTTATGAATCTAGAGATGTTCACAATTTGTTAATATTGACATTTAAAATTAATTAAATTTCTATAATTACTTTTGTATTTTTAATGAATGATGAGATAAGACACAGACAAATAATTAAAACATCAAAATACTAATCATTGTATATATACTTAATTGCTATTATCTGTCACCTTTGTGAGACTTGACACTCTGCAACTAATTTGCAGATATATTGAAATAAAATATCAAAATTAATAATATACAAATATCAAATTAGTCTTGATAACTTTATACCTAATTAATTTTGAAAATAAAAAGCTGGCAATGAAGTAACTATTTATTTTAACTGGACAAAAGCTAACAATGGCAATTAAAAGAATTAAAGATTCTTCTGCCTAATACCAAGAGATAAAGATAACACCAGCTGATCAGAGTTGCTCTAAACAGATATGATTTAGACAGCCTTCCTATATATTGAACTTGCATGTTCACTCATTTAGTGATTACTCCCAAGGGAGGAATGGATGTACATTATCTTTTGTGTGGTCGGTCAGTCTGCATTTTTGTAGTACTACAATATAATTTCATATTTATGTCATTACTGTTAAAAAAAAAGTATTTTTTTAAATTTGTCATTAAAGTGTGGAAAATGAAAAACAAAACTGCAATGTCTTGATGCTTCATTTATCATACAGTTAATGCATTATGACGAAAACACCAAAGCACATCTTGATACACAGAAAGATATCATGTATTTTGTATATCCTGCAACAAGTTTTACATTCGACATCCAAAATGAGCTAGTTTCAACAGATTTATATATATATATATATATATATATATATATATATATATATATATATATATATATATATATATATATATATATCAAAGAACTGATTGTAATAAAAAAAATATCACAGAGATATTTATTCTTTATTTAATTTATTGAAAGTAAACAGTATATTAAATAACACTAAATAACAAAATTATTGAAAGAGGTGTATATTAAGAAAAGGTTCAGGGACTTTCCACTGCCCCATGTAGTGCCAAATATAGGCCCCATTCCCAATTGCAAAATTCCTCCTTTTTCTGAAAATGAACCCACAAAGTTAACTTGATCAAAGTTCTGGTAAAAAAAAATGGCCAGTTTAGGAAATCTGAGTGAAATGAACAAAATTTTAAGAAACTTGACAAAAATTTGATTATAATTGATCTATTCTCTGATTTACAGTTCAGAATAATTAAGTAAAAGGTCAATTCTATTCATCATAAGTGTTTGTTTCTTAAAAAACATCATGCAGTAAAATTTCCATGTAAGTGACAAAATGTTGTTTAATTCCCAATTCTAAGGGCCTGGGCTCCATTCCCAAAATGGAGTGGAAAATCCCTGAGTTTTGACTTTTCAGAATTAATTAATTAAAATCATATTTTTCCCAAGTAATATGTTGGCATTTTTGATGTTAGTACAGAAACATAGAATCCTTATATAAGTTCATTTGACAAAATTGGGGTTATCTTGAAAGCAAACATTCTTTTTCTGAGAATAAAAAAAAAAATAAACTGATAGTACATAAAGAATTATAACAATATGAAGCTATATATTCATTGAAATTATCATGTACCCAAACTTATATGATACATTTTAAAATAATTCTTGAATTAATAAATTTAATTAAAGTTATCCAAATGCAGAGTACTATCTTGTTTTCAAATCATATGAATTACTTTATCAACATCAAGTTAAATTGTATGATATTACTTCAAAATTGATCTATAACATTCTATGTCATGATAAATTTAAACCTCCATTACATCAATATTATTATGAAAAAATGTTTGAAATTCCAAAAACAGCTTGGAAATCTATATATGAACAAAAAATATTAGCTATTGCAGATAGAGGAATATCAGACTTCAATTATAGATTATTAAATAACTTACTATGTAATAGAGAAATGTTGAAGAAATGGAAAATTGTTGAAAATGAAATGTGTGTTTTTTGTAAAGATGTAAAAGAAAACAATGAACATCTTATTCTAAAATGTCAGAATGTTTCTCATATATGGGATATTGTCCAGCAAGTTTTGAAATTTGATATATCATGGAAAAATATTGTCATTGGATTTTATAATGAAAAAAATGAAAAGATATTATTTTTGAATAGCATAATATCCCTGATTGCTTGTAAAATTTACAAATACAAAATGTACTGTAGACTAGAAAACAAACAAGAAAAGCCTCAAGAAATATGTTATCATATTAAGAGTATATTGAATATTTTTTCTGAGGTATATAAGAAAATTCACCACAAAAAATATTTTAATGTCATAAAATGTATTAAAGACAAATTATGAATCATTAACCCAGTGTAGAATAAGCCTGTTATTCTACAAATCTTATCTGGGAGACAATTAATAGACTGTATCTGTGCTGGAGGTGTGGTCTCCCAGATATAACAGGGTACCTATATACAATATTATACATATAATATTTAGCTGGGTTTCTTTGTCTGTTTTTTTTTCTTTCTCATTTTGATAATTTGTGATAAATTTTTCTATATGACTCTATAAATGGTAATGTTTCAAAAAAATCAAATCAATGCATTGTAACATGTATGTGATGTTTTGTTTTCAAATAAATGATTAAAAAAAAAAATCTTGTTTTCAAATCTTTAACCAAATTAAGCGTCCATATTTTGGGTTGGTGGAATTGCATCCTGACTGTCAGATAACTCCTGACTTTCTTCAAAGACATCAAAGGGCTCAATATAGGAGGATAAGTCCAACTACATCTCTTTTTGTTTCTTTTTTAAGGCCTCATTCTCTTTTTTTACAAAGTCATAATCCTTTTTCAATTTATAGTTTGCCTTGCTTAAGTCTACAACTCTTTTCCTCAAGACTACTTTATCTCTTTCCATGGCCTCTGCGAACTCTTCAATTTCCTCAGTTACCCGGAGAGAGTCTCTGAAAGCTGCATCCTTGCTATACTTTCCCTTCCCTGCCCGAAATCTAGCAAATATACCACTGATTTTAAGGGTTGAAGATTTGATATTTTGATATGGAAACAATCAACCTGTGGTTTCCCGTAAGTTTCCCAAAATGGGAAACCGTGGAAACATGCAGTAGTGGTTTCCACGTAGATTCCCGATATGGAAACAATCAATCTGTGGTTTCTCGTAAGTTTCCCAATATGGGAAACCGCGGAAACATGCAGTAGTGGTTTCCACGTAGATTCCCAATATGGAAGCAATCAACCTGTAGTTTCCCGCATGTTTCCCAGATATGGAAAACACGTATGCTGTGGTTTACACCTATTTTCCCGATAATAGACATTTTGGAAACGTGTATCAAAAGAATAATTTAAAAAACTGTTTGTGTAATTCTGTGTAATAAAATTGAACATTCTGTGACCACAGTTAACCCAAATTAAATAATCTTTTAACATTTTAGTCTCGGTAAAACTCATAAAGACACGAGAATTGGAATTAGTAGAAGAGATTAAATACAACTTTTAATTTTAGAAAAATCAGTATAAACTGTTCAGATAAAATTCAATCATTGCGCTAATCCTTGTAATCGCGGGCACCTGTTCTCACGTGCCACAGGTGGAGACACGTGTCGCGAAGACACCTGCGAGTATGTATTTTTTGTATATTCTATGTGATTTGAGAGGGTTTTCTACCTAAGGTGAACAATGGGCTGTGGTCAGGCATGTACATACACATAATCTCCGCAAACTCAGTTTAAATTTAGGTGATAATTGCTGGCAATCGATCTGATTTTAAAAAAAAATTAAATTATCAATAAGACCACAAAATATTGATAAAATAAGCTACATTAATTTTAAGATGTTCAATGAGAGAAGAAAAAAAAGAATTGTATTTCAATTTATCATTACTGATTAAAAAACAAAATTTCCTAACCGTTGAAAAATTATATATACTTTTCTATCTGTCTAGAATAAATCTAAATTCTCGTTATGTGTTAAATCATAATTCTTTTTTCAAATAAATTTGTAAGTGTATAGATAAATGAAATAAAATTTCTTAATCGGTAATTAACGAATCGTCCTTGTTTGACATCAATGTAAACTTCAAATATTGAAAACATAGAAAGAATTATTAATTATCAACTTCGTTGCCTGCTTAATTTGCAAATTGATTATGAGAAAGGATGCAGATGGATCTATTATACAACATAACCCAAAATTACTAATGTTTTATGTGAAATTCGTATATAGTCCTCTACAAAGACATTGATAAGATAATACATCAGAATAATATTCATATACAAAATTAATAAGTGTTAACTAAATAACTTTTTTTTTAATTTATATCTGTACACAGACCCTGATGTAGTAAATGTCTTCATTTTTTCGCAGGAAATTACAATAATGTTGGTCTTAAATGCATACATGTACGTATATTTAATTTAGCCATTTTGTACACAAAGACCAATGCTGGCTCTAAATAAAGAAAAGTATATATATGATATTTATATAACATGAATTTCTTTTCCCTAAGAACAACGTCTTCTAAAGAACTGCATGCTAAGGCAATTCAATGAAAAAAAAGCAATAGTTTATTAACTGTTTTACACGTAGATGCTTAGCGAAAACTTAATATTTTTAAATCGTGTATTGTGTTAAACAGAAGGTTACCCCTTTCAAATTTAAGCCCCCTCCCCTCCTTCAAAAAATGGAGAGAAAATAGTTTCTTTCGATATTTAAGTATAATATACTGATGTGGTGATTGTCAATACTACTACATGTATAAACATTTCTTTATATATGCCGTCCATTTCTTGTATTTTATACCCCAACATATACCATTACTTACTTTAAAAAAACTATACTTAAAACTGTCTAATCCAACCACATGCCTGTATTAAAGTAATTTCAGTTTGGGGCACAGACTTTACCAGAAAGTTCTTAACCTTACCAGAAATTACCAGAAAAAAGTTTTATATGAAAGATACAGGCTGAACGGCTAAAGCCACGTATATATATATACAGCCCTGCACATCAACGAGTATACACCGGGCATTATTTCCCAACAAATCAGATGATAAAATATTGACAAATTGTTACCAGTCACAACTAAAATTCTGAACGCAATGGACATGCATGATTGTAGGTTACCTACAATAATTCTAAGCTTATTTTAATCATGTGTTTCAGGTCGGTACGGAGAGTTTCAAAAGTGGGGAGGGGGGCTTCCAAAAAAATCTGACAAGCCCCCCCCCCCCCCCAAAAAAAAATAATAATAAATAAGAAGAGCATAACCATTTACTTTCACCCCCTGCCCCCCCCCCTCCCCCGCATTCTACGGGCCGGTGTTTTCCAAATTAAAATACCGTTTCCCCTACCTTTGATTAGATATTGGTCCGTTTTTTGTCACCTTGTGTTTACTTTCCTTCTTTTTATAAATAAATTTTCAAATTTAATGTGAAAAATTCTGATACATTATAACGGTGTGAGAATTATTTTTAACTAAAGGCAAAGATGTTTGAAGTAAAATATAGCAAATAGAAAAAAAGTCCAGCAATTTCGTCCACTGATTATTATTGATATCAGGCTAAAAATCGAAACCCAAAAAGGAGGGGGTTTAATAAAGTATCTAAAGCCGAACAAGAGAAAAAAAATCTAATTTTTATTATTCTTGAACCGTCCTTGCTGGTAATTAAATTATTTTGTCCTGATTTTCACAAGTGTATACTAGTCTAACATACCCTGATTCCTTCTACTAACTAGCAATTTTTGACACCGAACTTTCCCATCATCACATAAAATAAAATACTGTTCTGTATACATTTCATGTAGTTCATTTGCATGCCAAATGTCCATCGAAATTTACGGCAGACTTCAAAGGACAACATTCTTGTCACAAAATAATAAACAGCTAATAAAGAGTCATCATACGTTTATTTTGAGGGGCGCCACAAGAAATAAGCTTTGTTTTTTATGCTGCAAAAAATATGTTTAGGGAATAGGGACGTATGGCACGTCCACTATGCCCCCCCCCCCCCCATTTTCTACGGTCCTCAACTAAAATTCATTTTCTAACGCTTCAAATTTTAAAACATGTATACATGTATAAAGGTTTAACATCTTTCGTTGTGACATTACACATTAATCAGAATAATGAATAATTTAATGAGAAAGTAGTGGGGGGGGGGGGGGGGGAGGGGGATAACCGGACATTTTCTGTTTGGATGGGCACTACATACCCACACCCCATCCCCCAAGTCAAATAATTTGAGGGGTCACACCAGAAACATAAAATGTCTCTGGTCACCCTCAGAAAAACGCTTTGTTTTCTATAGTATACTAATTATCAGCAAATTTATTGAGGAGCACCCCTCTTTCTATGAATAGGGAAGAACTTCACTAAGGATATGAACTCATAATCGCCGTTACAGGGAAATTATGTTATATATAAAAACTTTTATTATCCTCTAACATAATTAACGTAAACAGGTTCCATTTCCCATAATGCATCGCTCTGCAGAGGCTTTATGTTCACTGGTCAATTTTCACGATGCGCCATTTTTGGAGTTGAGCACGACGGAGAAGAACTCGGGTGTAAGGTGCAAATGTGCAAAGTTAACGATGTTTTCGCCGCCCAGTGTCTTTAAAACTGTGAAAAATGCAATGATCAACAACCAAGGATTAGTGTACGTAAATTTTTATATACTTTTTAAGGTAAATAATACATATAATGGGCAGAACAAATCTTTCCCATCAAAGACCACATTCGTTTTGACGCCATTTTGAAAAGTTTGATGTCAAAGTTTTAAATATTTTAGTTTACACATTGCAAAAACGGAAAGAGAAACTTGAATTATACAATATTTAGTGTTTTACGTTCAGTCATAGATGTATGGATAGTAGACTTTGTATAGCTAGGCCCTAGGCCTATGGCACCACATGTCTTTTTCCATGCTGTATGTTGTATGATAACGTTTCGCCTTTGTAGATTTTTTTTAATGAAAATGAATGCTTACTATAATAGTTCTCTCTCTCTCTCTATAAATAAATGAAAAGTGTATGAAAATTTTTTTCGTTGTTAAATCGGATAATAATGTTTGTACCGAATATGGTTTTTTTTGTTAATACAGACAAACATATATCCGGTTTTAATACATGTGTTCTCGGATCGTCAACCTATTGTACTTTTGGACTTCTGGAACTTTTTGTGATGTAACGAAAAGGTAAAAATGAATTATTTCTGCTACTGAATTACGATTAAGTCATCAATATTTAAACAAAAAGTGTCCGCAATCTCAACTTATCAGATTATTCACGAAGGACATCATCGTCGATGGAAATTTAAAAGAGAGAGTTGTAAGCCGCCTTTATTTGGCAGATAAAATTAGAAATTATGAAGAATCATCGGAACAATTTAAATAGATTGTCTGTGACTAGAGTACATATACATCTTACAAAGTCATAGCACAACCCTTATTTCATATGCATAATGTAATATGTATAGGGAAAATATATTGGTTTTATGTACTGTCTATTATATAAATATTGCATGTAGTTGAGTGTAACATTGAAAATTTTCTCCACAAGAAAACCACTGTCAACCGAGGCGCAGCCGAGGTTGACAATGGTTTTCGAAGGGTGAAAATCTACATTACTTCAGGATATTATACTATATATATAATACTGAATGTTAGGGCTGTGCGGTGCACAGAAAATTTCGGTGCACCGCGGTTCATACTGTTCGATTCGATGCACCGATCCAGAATTCCGGAATTCGGTTCGGTTCGGTTCAAAATTTACATAACACGTATAAACAAAAATGGCCGCCAATTGGAGATCAGAAGTGTTTGTTTTCATGATTTTAATACTTTTTATAATGATTGTGCCAGTTTGAAGTCAGTGATTAGTTTTTTTTTATTCCACAAACACCCCTTACTTTTACAACAGAGGTTAGTTTAAATTGGTATGGGCTAGTAAATAACCCGACGGGCTAGTGAAAAAGTAGCAGGTATTTTCCAAGTTAAGCTTTTAAATCCCCAACCAATGAAAAAAATCAAAGAAGTGTTGTTCTCTTGTTTATATCTCTTCTATCTAATTATTTTAGCACTTCTACATTATTTATTTATTTCTAAAAACCATGAAAAAGATCGTCTTTTTTCTACTAATCCGAATTTCCTCCATTACGATTTTATGGAAAATACATGTAGATATCACATTAATTGATTAAATTATTTCCAGCTACTCAACTAATTAACTGAAGATTTACAAGGGTTATCGAAAATATATTAACAATGTTTCTGAAAATTTGAATTAAAAAAAAAATAAATCACCTAGCTTTCACTATATTTTGGAAAAGGAAGTCCAATGATCAGAAAAAAAGATGAATGTATACTACCATGTTAAAAGGTATCTATAGCATGATTGTTCATTCTGTTAAATTCAGCCTTAAATAATTTCTCTGATTATTTATTTATCATTGACTCAGAAGAAAAATACAAAATGAGAAAATTAGGCAGAAGAAATATGAAGAGTAATTCATTATGAAATGGAATAAAATAATACAACAAAAGGTTTCAGATTTTATTATTTTTCTGGGCTAGTAGAAATTTTACTTTAGCTAGTAAAAATGTCAAATCCACTAACCTCACTTGTTAGTGTCTCAGAAAAGTTTTTGTGAAGACTGGAATAAAGGATTTTAATCTTAAAGCAGAAGTTATCATTTTTTCATTTATGATGAGAAATATTTTTTACTGTTTTAGGTTAAATCGAACCGAATCGAAAAAAACCGAACCGTATCATTCTGAACCGAAACCGAACCAAATCGATTGAACCCTGAATCGTCCCAGCCCTACTGAATGTTTTATACAAATAAATATAACAGCGAACTGTGCGCGCATAAATTCTGCGCAGTCACTTTTTTTTTTGAATATCACCCGTCGTCAAGCAATGTTGACTGTTGCTACGCTGGAGGGCGTGGCTTCATCATTCAACAGGTAATAGTGTTTTTACAGGAAAGTATAATATAATAATATAACAATCGTTTAACAAACAAGTGATAGATTATAAACTGAAATAGTTAAGTGTTCAAAAGACAAAATTTCTCACGTATGACCTGCTGAGAGATTTACTGAAAATGTTTAAAATAAGAAGCCTACAAGATGTACAAATTTTGATCATTTTTGATAGTATTTCAAGTAATGCAAATAAATCATCTGAGTAACAATCATCAGTTATTGATGGTGGTTGCAACATCATAGAAGTCTAATGGTAAAAATAAGTGAATCCTCATTTGTTTGAAATTTTTGTTTGATATTTGTTGTATGATAACGATAAATTTTTGTTTGTTAATTTTTTTCCTCCCTGGAAGTTGAAGTTTTGGCCATTATTAAAAATACTTTTGTTTGATCGGATGTACTCCTACCCAAATTATGTAAAATGGGTAGGTAGGATTTTTTTTTTTTTGGCAGTATCTAACAAATTGATTTTTTGTCATACAAAAACACAGAATTAGAAATTTATTGATGTTTCATTACACACTTGGCAGCTAGACAGATTTAAGTATCTTGGAGAAATTATAAACCTCAACTTTATAATGAAACAAACTTTATTTCCCTGAAACCAAAAAAAAAGAAGAAATAAATAAAATTAAAATACTTAAAAATATGATTGGGTAGGGGTGATTTTGATGGATCTTTTGGAGTACATCAAACAAATCATTCTTAGCTCACCTGAGCCAATGGCTAAAGTGAGCCTTTCTGATAAAAATTTGTCTGTCGCTGTCATTGTCGTAAACTTTTCACATTTGAATCTTCTTCTCAAGAATTACTGGGCCAATTTCAATCAAACTTGCTACAAAGTATCCTTGGGTAAAGGGGATTCAACTTTATACAATGAAGGGCCATATCTTCTTCTAAGGGGAGATAATTACAAATAAATGAAAAATTAATGGCATCATGTAAAAATCTTTTCTGGAATCACTGGGCCAGGAAAAATAAAACTTATTTGGAAGCATCCTCAGGAAGTGTAGATTCAATTTTTTTTAATCATGACCCCCGGGTGTAGGGTGGGGCCACAATGGATGATCAAGTTTAACATAGGAATACATAGGATAAAATCTTTAGAAATTTTCTTCACTAGAACCACTGTATCAGGAAAGATGAAATTTATGTTGAAACATCCTCAGCTAGTGTAAATTCAAATTTGATCAAATCATGACCCATGGGGTAGGACGGGGCCACAATGAACGATGAAAGTACATAGGAAAAATCTAAGAAATTCTTCTATTCAAGAACAGCAAAGCCATGATTTGTCATATGTATATGGAAGCATCTTCAGGTAGTGTAGATGCAAGTTTGTTCAAATCATGACCCCCAGGGGTAGGGTGGGACCACAATGGGCGATCAATGTTTTACATAACAATACTGATACATAGGAAAGATCTTTAAAATTCCTCTCAAGACCAGTATCGTCAAAATTGGTCATAATAATATAAAAGCATCCTGAAGTAATGTAGATTCAATTTATTCAAATCATGACACCCCCCTCCCCCCCCCCCCTCCCCAGCAGAATAAAGGGGCCATAACAGAGGATCATAGTTATACAGTAAAACTCGTTTAGTATGAACACGGATATTGGGAATTCACGGATATAGCGAAGTTTTCTTGGATCCCCAGCTAAATAAATTTTTAATACTAATTCCTTATACGGATATAACGAATTACGGATATGGCAAAGTAATTTCACAGGTCCCAGTGACTTCGTTATAACCGAGTTTTACTGTACAAAGGATATATCAATAAAAATTTTCTTCTTAAGAACAACAATGCTAATATGTGTCATATTAATTCAAAAACATCCTTAGAAAGTGTAGAATTCATACCCCCCCCCCTTCCAAACCACTTTTATATTTAAACTTTTTACTGAACTGAATTATGCTTTTTCCTACCCAAAGTGCTCAGGTGAGCAATGTGGCCCCTGGGACTCTTGTTTATAGTTTGTCTTATAAGTGAGATCAGAATGCAATAGTAACTGTACATAATATATTCTTTCAGAGAGAAGAAAACTGACATTAAAGGAGAACCAGTGACTAAAGATGTATGATGAATGAAGATGTGATCATGTGGTAAGTGGTAATTAAATCAATCATAAATAGGCATGCATGACAATTGCATTAAAAGAAAAGAACTTGATTCCAATTTTAATTGGAATGTTGAACTACCAGCTGCAAACTACAACAAGTTAGGCATTATAAAAAAATAAGTTTATTTACAGTTACCCGACCGACCCTATATCTAATAGCCAACCCCATTTTTTTTCGTCGTAAAAATCCAGAAGCCACTCATTCGTTGGTTTAACTTTTACATGCATCTTAATGGGTCAAGCATTTGAAATTGAATGTACTAGAAATAGTTATAGTGCAACATGGAATTAAAGAAGAAATATAAGACAGTTTTTTCATTGTGTGGTAGCTGTAAGGCAGTTGCAAGAAAGATATTGTCTATCACCCATATGGCAAGCCCAAACAAAAGCAAAGTACCACACAATGGTAAAACTGTTTTGTATTTCAACCAATTCCTGTGAATTTGTGTATAAAAAAATTCAATAAAATTAAAAAAAAAAAAAATCCTACCTACCGACCCTATTTTATTTCAGCATGTAACAGTAAAGAAAAAAATTTTTTAGATTGGCCTTATGAAATTCTTTTTCCCTTCTCTATAAAATTTTCTGTTTGGATGATATCTAGTATAATATACACCATGCAGTGAGGATTTTAGTTCACCCGAGCTAAAAACTCAAGTGAACTTTTTTTGATCACCTTATGTTTTATTTTTTGGCCATTAAACTGTCTATACATCTGTGAGCTTTTCACATTTTCAACTTCTTCTCAAGAACCACTAATTTCAACCAAGGTTGAAACAAAGTAAGGATATCCGATATTTTTAATTGTACAGAGGAAGTCCCCCCCCCCCCCTCCCCCTTCACCCCAAGGGGAAATGATCAACTCTTTTAGATATTATTGATATGATCATTGTTGATCAACTTATAATTTTGTTACCTGTAGACTTTATTTTAAGAATAATGAATATTTGTTTAAGAGTCCTTTTGTCAAGGTTCAAAGTTCAATTGAAATTATTTTGAGATACATGTATTTGAGGATTCGAGATATCAGGAGTAAAATATTTAAAGAATACTTCCAAATTACTTCGACATATCTATGGTATTCGAGATGTCTGTGTTCGAGATGCCAAAGTTCTACTGTATGGCTAGCTAAAGTAGTAGATATTTAACTTACTAACACTTTCTAACATTGAAACATGTTAAATGTAACAAGACAATAATGAAAAATAAGCTTTAACTGTAGGTATATGTTAACTAAATATACTATAAGGTAATATTTATAAATGAGAAGTTTTGAACAAACATTACAACATGCATGTATGTAAACTGGGGGTAAAAATTGGTTAATGGCTATCGCCTTAATTTTCTGTGACATAAAACAAGATTTAGAATGTAGATAAATAATACAAGTATGTGTCTGTACATATGATATAGCATATAGAACTTGTACTGAATGTTGATTAGCTAAATCTTGAATGGCTGATATGTTGGTCGTTTTTGATGAAATTTAGATTATTTGTATGTAAATATGCATTATGAAATTATTCATAAGGTATTAAACATGATTAAAGCATGTGTATGCAATGCAACATATGATGAATTCATATTGACTTGTATGGATATAGCTTAACATGTATGTGCATTGTTTTTTTAGGGTCCTGTTCTGCAGATGCCATGAGATGATCTGTCTGTCCATCTGATATCACTTGTCCTGAGTATATTTTCTCTCCTCATAGCCCAATCTCACTCAAATTTAACTCATAGAGTGCCTGTGGATGGAGGGTAAAAAGTGACCTTGGACACATTATCTAGGTCAAAGGTCAGTATCAAAATACACTATATATCTTTATTTAAAGTCCTTGTCCAGAGCATAATTTTTCTCCCTTGGTATGATCTGGCTTGTGTGCCATGGGATGAAGGGTTTTTAGTGATCTTTAACAAAATTTCTAGGTCAAATGTCAATTAATAAGAAAAAAAAAAGATTCGTAATATCCTTGTCCAGAGCACATTTCTCTCCACTCATCTAAAAGCAGTGTTCTACATGCATGAGATGGTCATGTTCTCAATCATACCTGCTTTAATATTAACCTGGCTTAAAACCTTATTTTATGTAATGTTCATTATTCTGATTTTATTAAATTTAAAGACTGAAACTAATCACTGATATTGGTACATTAAAGTACATTGAGTGATCATGTCAGATTTCTAAATAATATTCAAGCATACAATTCTTACATCAAATAATAATTTTGTATGAAAATATATTACAGATCGCAGATGATGTGAAGAAAATACAAAGGAAACTGATGTTGAAAGAAGTATAGAGTATTTAATGAAGTTTATGAATGGACTTATATAATTAGATGTGAAAGACTACTTCATTGTTTACCAAGATATATGATTTTATTTATTTTGATATCATTTTCAAATAATGTTTTTGCACATCAAATGAATTATTAAACATATGATTTGATAATGCTTTTTCCTTTTTATACATTTTCTTGATAGATTTTGAAAAGAAAACACAGTTTACCAAGGAAATTAATAATATATATTTTAATTTAAACCTGCTGTTCTCTTTTCATATTCTAGACAAGAAAGATTTACCATGGAAAATACAGGAATCCTTGAGCTACCAGTTGCTTGTCAATCATTTTTCGAAATTGAAATGCTCAACCTACCCTGTAGTTTCCATGGTATGGAAACTATTACACCGCAATTACACATTGCTTCCCGTCTCAGATAAATAAGGGAATCTTGAAGTGTTCCTGTAATTTCCTTTTACGAGACTCCAGATTATTCCACCAAGTTTCCATCACACGGAAACCGCTACGCTCCGATTCCATGTAGTTTCCTGAGTCATGGAAAAATGGAATCACGAGGTTTCCTCTAGTTTCCGTTCATGGGAAATTTGAGGATTCCATCAAGTTTCCATTCCATGGAAACCACTACGCTCCGATTCCATATAGTTTCCTAATTATGGAAACCAGTGGAATCTTCAGGTTTCCCATTACGGGAAACTACATGGAGGCTCGGGAAACTTCAGGTTTCCTGAGGTTTCCGTGGTTCGAGATACCTAAAGGAATCGGAGCGTAGTAGTTTCCGTGGTACGGAAACTTGACGGAATAACCTGGCATCCGCTGCGGAAACCACCAGGAAACATGATGTAATCTTGAGGTTTCCATGTGGTTTCGATATAGTTTCCCATGACGGGAAACTGCTTTTTTCACCCAGTGTTCTTTGTCTCCTAGACAACTTGTTTTCTAACTGATATGTTCACCGCAATATACGAAGAACATGGATGGATAAGCCAAGCAATATGCAAATAAAATGAAGCCAGGACCCACTCTTTTCATGCTTATAGTATCCAATTTTTGTCAGTTTTTGAGCTAATTGAAGGTGTTGGTATTTCAATGTGTGAATTGTTATCAATTTGCAGCTACATTATTCAAGTATTGTATTGTCAATTTTCCATGCATGTGGATATAGTACACAAATTCAAAGTGCAATTTTTGAGAAATATATTTATTAATTATTTGTCATTACGTAGAAATATGGCTCAAGTAATTCCCTATTTCTTTTTTTCAATATTTTAAACTAATTCCTGGAAGAATTCCACATGCAATTCTTCAGTTTAATATAATTTATTAATATGATCATCCTATATCTGAATACATCTTAATGCACATATTAAAATGTTATGTCCATATTTTACTTTTATCTGCACTGTGCAAATCTAAGTGCATAATTAGTCAAAAAAGTATATAGCATTTCTTACCTGCAGTTTCTTGTCCTATGTAAATCCAGTGAGTCAAATTGAAATGAGCTTCTTCTTCTTTAAAATGCAGCCTTGGGATAGGAAACCACGTATGACCAATAGAGATTATAATTCCTTTGTCAAATGATATGGATCCCAGTGCACATATATATCATATAATTTGACTCAAAATAACCATACTGATCTCTCAGTACTCTTTCTAGTTTGAAACATAAATATTTGATAACATCTTAATTGACCTGCCTGAGATGGCAAATGGGAATAATCAAGAGCAGCTCTATGTCTTGTGATGATAATTTGTCATTATTCTAGAAAAGTACCAGCTTGCTTCAATGAAAACCTCAAGTCAACTTATCCTTACAATGTAATTTATCATCAGATTTTTAAAAAGGACCAAAGAATATTCAATGAAAATTAATGCACATTTACAAATCATTCATTAGGGACATTAATTTATGTAGAGTTTTAAGTCAAAATTCATTAAGGAAAATCAACAAAGTAACATTAGCATGACTAACACATTCATAATTGACTTATGATATTGATGCATTCATTAAAAATTCCAAGGAACTTTTGGAAAATTTGAAATTACAAAATTTTACCAAAATCAACAGCTTAAAAACTTACGACTTTTCAACTTTGTACACAACCATTCCCCACGATAAATCAAAGTCCAGGCTTTTTGATATCATTGACAGCTGCTTTTTCAATAAAAATGGAACTCGTAAATATACTTACCTTGTCATTGGTCATTTGCAAAATTATTTTGCTAAAAAACATTCTGATTGTTCACACAAGTTCTCTGAAGTTGACATTAAAAAGATGCTTGAGTTTCTGATTGACAATATCTATGTGGTTTTTGGAGACCAGGTCTTCCAACAATCTATTGGAATTCCCATGGGTACCAGTTGCGCCCCGTTATTAGCAGACCTTTTTTTGTATTCATATGAAGCAGAATTTGTCCAAAATCTTGTACGTGAAAAGAAGAAAACATTTGCTGTGGCCTTCAACTCGACATTTAGATATATCGACGACGTATTGTCAATTAACAATGGCTATTTCCATTCTTATGTCGATACGATATATCCTTGTCAACTTGAGATAAAAGATACCACAGAGTCTGACACATCTGTTTCATATTTGGATATTTTACTTGAAAAAGACGTTAATGGTAATCTAACAACCAAACTTTATGATAAACGTGATGACTTTAACTTTTCAATCGTCAACTTCCCTTACTTATGCAGCAATATACCTTCATCTCCTGCATACGGGGTATATATCTCTCAGTTGATTCGATACGGAAAAACATGCTCTACGTATATACAATTTCTAAAACGAGGTAAATTATTGACAAATAAGTTGATGAAACAAGAATATCAGCTGTCTCGTTTAAAGTCATCATTTCGTAAGTTCTATGGTCGATACAATGACCTTGTCAGCAAATACAATTTATCATTGAGTCAAATGCTGACTGACGTTTTTCACACTAATTGTTAGGCCATTATTTACACTGAATTGTCGACGGATTTTTCCATTATTTCCAGATCATGACAAGGAGCACACGGCGGGTGTGACCGGTCGGCAGGGGATGCTCACTCCTCCATGGCACCTGATCCCACCTCTGATGTTTGGAGGTCCGTGTTTGCTCTGCTCCTATTTTGTATTGATTAATGGACTTTTGAGCTTGAATACTGTTCGTTATCTCCATATATTTCATTCATGTCTGAGGTTGTATAATTTATAAAACACTTTAAATCAATACCTACTGCACAGGTACACAAAAAGAATTTTGTTTTTGGCACAATAATAGATAAAATATTTTTTTTCTCAAAATTTTTATAAATATACTTATACTTTTTTAAAATTTATAGATGAAAATGCATTATTGAAAAGGGTACATAAAGATTTATATTCACACAAAGCTTTCCAAGTCACTAAAAAGATTAAGGTGATGTACTTTAACAGTGATCAGACATGCATTAACATGTTTTTTAATCCTACGAGGGTTGTTCGGAAAGTTCGTGGACTATGCCAATCTTCGTTATACTATCTTCAAGAAATTTAAAATGAGCACATTATCATATGTAAAAATATTTATTTTGTTTAAGTGTGAAGTTTCATTCCATGTGATTTAATAGAATTCATGATATTTAATTTAAAAATCATCACATATTGTAACCACGGACCAAACTCAACAACACTGTAACATTAAAAACATACCGACATGTGGTTCTCAAAAATACTCTCCCTATACACAGGGAAAAGTGGCTCGCATGATTTTCACATGATTTTCTTTTTATATTAAAATTATGCGAAAATCATGTGAAAATCATATGAATATTTTTTCATGTGAAAATCATGCGAATTGGTTTGTATGATATTCGCATAATTTTTATATAATTTTCATGTGATTTTTTTTTCGTGCAATATATATGCGATTTGGTCTTCGTGTAAAATTCATATGAAAATTATGCGAAATTCATATAAAAATTGTGTATTATTCATATGAAAGGTAAAAACAATTCGAGTTTAAGATCTTCATTTTCTTTCATTAACTCTTTTTCATTAAAATTTTACAAACTCTTTATAATGATGTTCAAACTTCTAACAATAGTCTTTGTTGTTAAACCCCAATACAATTCTAACAGAAACCACAAGTTTGAGACTGCATCACACCAGGTAAAATTAAAGGCAAAAACCTAAAAATCTAAGTTAGAACTTTATAAATTAGATAAAAGGATAAGAAAAGCCTACAATGTTGAATTCTTTGCTCAAGGTTCTTAATAATATTGAAGGGTGATGGCATAAAGTTTACACGTTGAACATCAGAGAAAATCTACAATTTCTTCATATTCATGAAATTTGACATTTGCTTCATTTAAACAAAAAATGAGACTCAAAAAATACATACAAACATATTCATCCAAACTGTGTCTGTGTGTGTGTCTGTGTGTGACCATGATCTGATATGAATTCTATACAGCAAAATAATACTCTTCTATAAATTAGCATACTATTTCAATGTCCGTAATATTTTTTTCATTTGTATAGTTTTTTTCACAATCATATATGTAAAATTTCAAGTTTTACAGTTTAAAAAAAAATCTTCAATATTATGCGTGAACAAATATAGTTCATTTTACTGTCAAACATTACTGTAAATTGAATAAGAAGGTACAAAGTATACAAAATAAGACAATAACATCAAGCAATCCATAGAAATTTAAGGAATAAAAGTTTTATGATATATACCTGTACATGTATATCAATGTTGTTAAACAAATGTACTGCCTGTGTTAATATTCACCAGTAATTGTTTTACAAAATTAATGCTCTGAAAACATCTTTTCCCAATATCTACACTCTTGGGACTCTTGGGACCATCTGGAGGTCAATGAAAGTCAATGTCAAAAGGTCAAAATGAATGGTAAGCAGGGCAAGTCCTTGTCATAAGAAATGCGAAATATAAAAGCCCCAGCACCAACTATTCAAAAGTTATGGCAAAGTTAAAGTTTTTAAAATGTAGGTCAAACTCCAAGGTCAAAAAAATTGTTGGTATCCAAAGGAAGGTCTCGTCACAAGGAAATTTGAGAGCCCTAGTACTAACTGCTCGAAAGATATGGCCAAGGTTAAAGTTTAAAAAAAAGTAGGTCAAACTCTAAAGTCAAGGTCAAAAATATTTACACCCATGGAAAGGTCTTGTCATGATAAATATACATATGAAATATGAAAGCCCTACACAGGGAAAAGTGGCTTATATAATATTTGTGTGATTATCTCTTTCTTTGAAAATTATGCGAAAATCATGTAAAAATTATATAAATATTTTTTCATGCAAATATCATGTGAATAAGTTTGTATGATATTCACATAATTTTTTTAGAACTTTCATGTGAAGTTCTCTTTGCACGATATTTATGCGATATGCTCTTCATGTAAAATTCATATGAAAGTTATGTCAATATGGCATGAAGTTTTCATATAAATTTCACATGTCTTGTTTTTCGTCTCTTTCTCATGCAATGAATTCACATGAAATTCATGTGAATTTCATATAAAATTTATATAAGCCACTTTTGCCTGCGTAGGATTGACAAAACTGAATCTGTTTAAAAAATAAACAACATTTCTCTTATGTTTCCAAAATTTCTTTCTCACATCTCTCATCTCTTGCTCAACACGCACACTCACCAAACCATCTTTTACACGACACCCCTCACTCAGACAGTCATGCACCAAACAAATAATACTCAAAATCTTTGAAACAGGAACCACTACAGAATCTTGTGTAATAGCAACTCTCTCCAAGGCTATATCATTCAGTCTTGAGTTTTTCAATGGTGTTACTCTGAAGATCTTTGCCAGGTGAAAATGCATGCCTTCAGCAGTTGATATGAGCTATCCCTCTTCAAATAAACCAACTTCTTCCTACATTTTTTATGAAAATTAAGATATCAAAGCCAAATTCGTAACCAACCAGAAACTATAAATAAAGTTCTCTTCAAGGAGAACGAAGTATTCAAAGTAATGGTCTTGAAATGTTGACTATTTGAATAAGAGCTGTAATTATTTTAGGAATTCCTACATAAAAATATATCATATTATGATTATGTCTGACTGGGAAAAATCTTTTGAATAATACATAATTTTCAACTTTTACCAATCATAATTTTTTTCAACACTGTCTTTTTGTTACCTTATTGTCATCTACTTTGTGTAAAATGGAGGCTCCTTTGTTGACCAGCTGTTCTGATTGGGTCTTTATGGAATAAAATTTGCTTCGTTTGGCCCCAGTGAAATCAGTATCATTGAAAATCAATGACAACATATGAACGGTTTCGTCATCAATGAACTCCCACACCAACGATCCATTTTGCCTCTCCATTGTCTTTCTTAGCTTTATAGTGGTAGAGGTTGACTCGTCAGGTAGTGCCAAAAACTGCCTCACCTCTTTACAGGCAGCTGTACTTTGAACAGACCCTGATGCTTGCAGCCTATGAATAACCATAATGCAAAAATGAAATTATAAATCAAATAAACTGTATGCAATCTTCAAAGCAAGAATTGTGGCATCAATTCAAGTTCAACTTTTTCAACAGCCACTTACCAAAGAGTCGAGTCTCATCTACTAAGATTTACTTAACGGTATTTAAATATTACAATTTTTCCACCTCTAATTGTTTTTATGGTTTCATATTTCAATGATTTTAGCTTTTAGAAATTAATGTAAGTCCACATTTCGAACTTAGGCAAATGGCTTGTATATATATGTCTAAACATTGTTAATGAATCCCTTGGAAGTCAATTAAGTTACTGTAAATGTGTGCAATTAGGGTTGCATTACACATTTGGAGTGGACCATCCCTGATCAGCTGTCACACTTTTTTCAGTAGCCTGCTGACCATTTACTTTACTTAAATAATGAAATTAAGTTTCTGTGTAAATGTTTACAAGTAGATAATGTGCAATATAGGAGAAATTTAGTTTACTTTTAAGCAAATGCAAATTAATGTAAGTTCTCACCATTCCTCTCCATTAGGGAAATAGCCACCTGTTATGACATGGTTAAGTATCTCCATTTCAGCAAAAGCACTAGCTGTATCTCTGCTCCTGGCATGCAAATTTTGCTTGAACAGTTGGTCACGAATGCGACTATGCATTTTTTCAAATGCATCTTCCTTATAGCAATCCATGGGGCCATGTGTAAATATGTCATCTACCTAAAATTACCACAAATTTTGAATAGAGTTGTAAGCATTTGACGTGCTTGTAATGCTGGTCTGATGGAGGAAGGGGAGTGTATGTAATTTATCAATTGAACAAAAATGGTGAAAACAAAATATTACTGATTAATGCATATGAAGAAGATATTGACGGTGCAGTTACAATTAATAACCATAGCTTGACTTACTATATGAACAGAAAGATGTGTTTTGACTTTCTGCTGCAGTTGTGGTACATGATTCCTGAGTCCTTGCAAGTATGTATCAGTTTGGTTCTGCAGACTTTCTAAAGAGGTCTCACTAAATTCTTTTGTGCATGTAAGAAGTTTACTGATCTGAAATATAAGATGAAATTTTATAGAGAACAAGACTTCTTATGAAATGAATTCCCAAGCCATGCTGGGTGGGCACAATCAATAGTGTGAAACTTTAATATAGAGACTAAGAAGAAAACTACCTCTGCAAGTTGACATAAAAGGCCTATTTTATTTCTATCCAATCCAACTATGGCAAAATGAAATGGGACAATCTGAAGCTGAAAAAAGAAAAACACATTCCATATTTCAAAAACATTAACAGTCAAACCATGCTATTCTGAACTTGATAGGACCAAGAAAAAGTTAGGAGATATCTGAGGATTCTAGATATCAAGATTAAAATAAGTAGAGAAAATATGGTAGGTAATTCCAACTTGCTTAGTCAAATAAATTCTTGGTATTCGAGATATCACTGTGTTTGTCATTTTGAAGTACAACTGTATTTGAAACTACTCCAAAAGTGGATTACATTACAGTGGTTTTGATTTCACTTTGTCGCTGGTAAAACTCGATCAGTTTGCTACTATTAAATCAGCATTAATGGACGCAAATAAAAAATAAGGAAATAGTTATTCTCTAATTTCAATACACTTACATATGTCTTAATATCTTTTCCTTGGCGACTGTCTATGTATTTAATGGTGTCACTCGACACTTTCGTTCCGAAGGCACTCTGGTCACAGCTTTCAATCAACATGCATAGCTGTTCTTGCTTAATTTCTAGTAAATCTTGTATACAGGCTTTCAATAAATGCTTTCCAATACCAAGGAACAATCAGTGCAGAATTCCAACAGGGATGTCTCTTAAATTTTATAAAAGCAAACAAATCGCAATGAAAATGAAGTGTCAATAATCATAGAAAATATCACGATTGATATGATATGTCAAGTCACATTAGTAAATTTTTGACAACTAGATATCAGATAGACGGAGTCTGGTCATCATCTCAAATACATGTATGGCATTTAGTAATGTTAAGAATAAAGGAACATGTAAATATAAAATACATTATTTCCTATGCAGCTTGTAACACGAGCTTTGATTGGATACAAAGTCGGGTGTATATTTCCATCCACCCGACTTGAGCCGGGGTAAAAGACATGACGTCACAATGCACAGTTTCTCTATGATAAAAACCAAATAACATAATGTCACGATGCATTGTAGGATGTAGAAAATCTTATTGATAGCTTGAAACATATTTGATTGGACTTGTTTACAAAGAATTTATTTGGTTACATAGGAAATAAATTCATTATCCAGGTCCAATCGAGGGTGTACGCGGATTCACCCCGGATTGTATTCCATACACCCTTCGGACCTGGATAACTAATATGATTACTATACAACTATAGCTTTTTGATGAGGTCAATCCCTAGATATATAGACTTAGAGAAACCATATCCACCGAGCACAAAGTGCTTTCTCTTAGGTCTATATATCGATCTAGGAATTGTACCGATTCAAAAGGCTACAATAGTTTTATTATTTTTTTATCAGTCAATTTGAAATGTCTTAAATTCCATATTTCTAATACTCAATACTTTCTCATATAACATGTATAAGGCATTGTTATGTCATTCGCATTAGAACGTCACATTTACAAATAGCAGCTGCAGTATCTGTTTTTTTTTTTGTTTATCCAGTTTATAAAGACTATTGAGACATCAGTACTATTGTTGCTTCTGAGAAGAACATTTCCAATTTTAGAAACAGCAGGTTTATAAATTTCTTTAGAAGCTTAAAATAAAAACATCCAGTTTATAAGACGTTTTATACTTGATCATTAACAGTCAATATGTGGTTATAAGGACCCATGTCAAATGATATTGACCTTAGACACCTTTGACTAGGCTCGGTCGATATCACTTTCTGTTTCTTCGGTAATTATGACTTGACATGGGTCCTTATAACCACATATCGACGTACACTATATATATATATATATATATATATATATATATATATATATATATATATATATATAGTCATTACCTATGTGGATTCAAAATGTTCCAAAGAGGGTTTGAATATGGTTTGAGTCCATGATTCTGTCTCATCTCTTTGTTGTTATTCATGGACAAATGACCTAATATTCTCTGGGTTTCTGCAGGATGTCTTTCATCCCCTTTCCATATAGAAGAATCTTTGTCAGCCTTAAAATAAGTAAAGCCACTAAAGGTTTAAGATACACAATGTAGGACAAAATGAAAACTAAAACATACACATGTATGTATGTGTTTGAGGGTTCCTGGTGGGCATTTATATCCCAAAATTGTTTTAAAAACTTACATAACACCTGGGACAAAATTTGTTTGTGTTTGCTCCCATGTGATTTGATGCTTCAGCCAACATGTTGAAGTCACAGACACACACTGTTATGCAAGGTATGATGGTCACCTTTTCTCTCCTTTGTGCATCAAAAGTCAAAATGCCACTACCAAAGAGAGAGAAAATGTTTACCCAAGTACTGCAACCTTTTTAGCATGAATCATGACAAATTATTCTATTAGATAAGTCAGTTGGAGAAGTTAACAAAATGAAAATAAAACAAAAGCATGAAAAATAAAAAGACCTAAATCATACATGGATATATGTATATATATATATATATATATATATATATATATATATATATATATATATATATAATTTTGTTTCATTTCTTCATTTCTTGCTTTCTCATTCACATGTGTCAATTTCAATTTAATACAACGTTACCCCTCAGAATTCTTTATGTCATCAATGACAGAAGAGGCCATTTCTAGGATAGGCACCTCTGTGGAAGCACTGACAAATTTAATGGTGTCAGGATTCTGTTTCCTTGCTTTTGGAATTCCTGCAAGCTGTAATTGCACACAGTGGAGGGGTTTCCATTTCTTAGACTTATTCGCACTAGTATCATCCATGAACAAATTCAGCGGCACAGTGTAGACTGGCAGACCTCTCACTTTATGTGGATTTTGATAAACAATAGTGTTCTTTTCCTATATGAATTTAAAAATGTCATGAATCTCACAGTATGTGATATAAATGGTAAGGAGATCTTGCCGTATCACTCACAGTTTATATGTCCCTGAATAACAATTTCATTATCGAACTAACAGCAATTCAATTTACAATGAGGTCTACAATGTAGTCCAAAGCGTAGATTATTGTGTAAAAATATTAATGTCAAATAGTACATGTACTTACATCATCTGCTATCCGAATCACTTCCCCATTGAATGATTTGTAGAAAGTATATTCATGAACTTTCTGTACTTGTGATAAATGACAAATATTCCACATCTCTGAAGTTTCCAAGTAAACCAAGCTAAAGTGAAATGTAAATGAATATGATTCTAATAAAAATTAATCAAGCAGATGTAACTTTTATAGAGGTGGATACATCTACATACATGCATTTACAGACAGTGCTTAAGAAGCATGAAGAACTGGAAAGCCAAACAGACATATATTTAACATTGCATAAACATACCTTTTTCCTGCAAGTCCTGGACAAGCATTTGCTCTGAAGATTTTTACTTTGGCATATATAATATCATTCTGTAATTATACATATGCACAATTATAATATAAATTTAATGTACTGGTAATATATGTATATACGAAGGGATTTCATTTGTTTGTGTATATATATATATATATATATATATATATATATATATATATATATATATATATATATATATATATATATATATATATATATATATATATATATTTTTTTTTTTTTTTTTTTTTTTTTTTTTTTTTTTTTTAAGGCCAAAATAAAAAATACCTTTGTTTCCCCTAACGCGACCGACCCAATTAAAACGCGCCGACTGGAAAGTTTTTTTCATAAGATTATTCCAATTTTTTTTTTTTGGTTTATGAACTTTTTTTTTTATAAAATAGACTTCCACCAAGATCCGTTCTTATCAAAACGACTGTTTTTGTTCTGTGATTTTCAAGCGTTTGTTGGAATTAAAATGGCGCCCACAACATGTCTCGGTAACGGAGTGTTAGTTCATGTTTTAAAAGAAAGACGACGTATCAAACTTATGCCTTTAGCATATAAGAATCCTACACTCTTGAAACACTTCGTTAATAAAATAAAATATACAATGACCTATTAAGCCCTTGAAAAAGTACATTGCATGTGTAAGCACTGAAAGCTGATAATAGGCATGACAAAAAATACTTGTATATCCAGTCTTTGCGTACCCGAGAATCTTTTAAACTAATGCATTTAATTTCAACAAATTTACTCTGGTATGAGATATTTCACAAGTTCGATTGAATAATAGTCGTGAATTAATTTACCTTAAATGTTAGTCCTAACGGCATTTGTATGGTATTCTAGCTGTTTACAAATCGCTTTCTTCTGTACTTACTACTTAACTTACATGTATCTATAAAGGTATCATTCCATTCAATTTTAAGAATATATTTTCAAAGCTGCTGTCAAAAACAAAATAAAAAAATTGCCTACCTACCTACTCAACTTGAGATTTTTGGGTCGGGTTAGAATAAACAAAGATATTTTAAATGATGGCCTAATGATATATCTCTAATACCTGAATGTCTTGCAGGAAAGTAAAAATCTGGCCAATGTCTTGGGAATCATGATTAGATGAAGAAACAAAGTCACCTGTGATAGATCAACTAATTTTACTATTTTATTAAGTCATGCTGAAATCAATTAATCTACTTAAGATCAGTAATCTGAAATATATCTTTCTAAGTTCAGCAATTTTCAATATGTTTCAGTTTCATTCAATTCCATTAGGTTATAAAAGCAGATTATTATATTATATGAATCATGAATGACTTACCTGAGAAGAAAGTATTTTTCCCATTTGATGCATAATGTGACCTAATTTCATGAACCCATTTACTACCATCTAACTTTTCTTTCAACAAAACCTGGCCATCACTTGATAATCTGCCATACCTAAATAAGATCTTACGCCGTGATCCACTCAAAGATAATTAAAGACTAAACAATCTTAACAATTCAACATAAATATGTCTTTGAAATTATGCATGTATATATAAACATGTATTAATCATGTTAATTGCTTTGTTATGGTACAAATTTACTTAAATCACTGTACCTAAGCAGGCTTGTAGCAGTGTCGGGATGTGATAGAGTCATGCTAAGCAAGGCAGTTGGCTTGATTATCCAAAAAGGATTACCATCACTACTTTCTTCCTAAAAAGTCAAAATCATATATCAATTAGGCCAAATAAAAAGATATGTGTGGTTCCGGTTACACCTCCAAGAAAATTAGGGTACGTAGGTAGGGAATTTTTTTTTTTTTTAACAAAATGATTTTTAAATGTTTCTAAATAATACTTATCACTGCTTTGCAAGTGGCATTTAGATGTGGTGTGATAAAATACTAGTAAATATTGGTAGGGGACACCTACATGCTAGCTTGCTTTGGATTTAACACTATTAAACACTTGCACTATGTTTTGCAAGGAGGCTGTCATTGCTGAAACTAAAACTTAAACCGAAGCTATTGATGGAAATCGGAGAAAATTCCGAAAAAAAAAATGAAAATTGCCAAAAAAAAGTTTAGGGTCGGGGGTATAAAATAGGGACGGTCGGGTAACCGGAACCACACATATTTTTTTTATTTGGCCTTATCTATTAATGATCAGTCTGTATTTTAAATCAATTGCATTTCAATCAAAAGATGGCTAGTGAATAGATGAAAATGGCAAAACATTTTATTCAGACTGTACACAGTTGAAACTACTAATGTATAACATGTTTAACAAAAAAAGCACTGTAGAGTTTCAGTTGGTAATATAGGATCTCCCATGTCTTGTGGTTGGATATGATTTTTATCCGAGTTGCGTGATTTTTGTCCCCTAGCCTTGGCCAGGGAATAAAAACACACGAGTTGGATAAAAATCTTGGAAGATTTTTTTATATCCCATGTCTTATAAATCACTATGAATGATTTACACTGTTTTTTATATATGAATCCACTTTATTTTACTTCATTGTTCTCACACAAAACCCATTGCGATGTCACAAATGTGGGATATCAAAAATATCTAGTGAGTGATATCCACGGGATAATGGGGTAAACATGGGATAAAAATTATATACATTGTGTATTAAAGAGGCCTGGACACAGTTTTATGGTTGACATTTTAAATTTCTATCTTTACTATTATTGTTGGTTGAAATTCATATCCAGTCAAAAACTATGGGAGATCCTCTCTCTCTCTTTCTTGTTCATTGTCATGTTATATAGTGATTTAATTCATGATACTTACACGAGACAACATACTCTCAGGTGTCATATCACCACTTATTCGTAGGTTTTTGACTGAAGAGAAAGATGGCATCTCTATTCCGCTTTCATAATAAACCAGATGAATTTGGCTGTTTCATCACTCTTAAAAAAAATATTATTCTAATCAGTTATGGATAAGTTTTAACATAAAGAATTCTCTCTCTCTTTCTCCCTCTCTCTCACTGGCACTTACTATTGTGTGCGTGTTTGAGTGTACCAATATATACAAGTACATCTGTACCTTAGACGAAAATGGAAACCAAATTGGCTGATCATTTGGAGAATTGGTCACTACATCATCATCATCATCATCACCATCATCATCATTAGAGGAGGTGGAGCTCTCCTGATCATTGATCATTTCCTCAACATTATCCGAGTTGGCATTAGTCTGAATTAGTTAAAATATTTGAAAGATTAAAGATATTTATGATTTAATTTTAATTGCTGATAAAATTTACATGCAACGTCATTGTTCCTGTATTTTTAGCTTAATATATGAGGGTCGGCATGAAAAATGATAACGATTTAGCCTATTTTATGTCACATATCAACACCACGGTACAATAAACAGATAAAATAAACCGGGTACGTATCACCACTCGATGTTTTTTGCATGCAAGTATATCGGATACATGTATAATTATATATTGTTTGTCACAAAACTCCGTGTCTTTTTATTTTTTGCAGACAATATTTACAAAGATAAGTTATTAAATGAAACATACCGTAAGCTGAATTGAGGAAAATTCCGTGTCGCCACTGTCGGGTTTTGCATCACTGCAGCTACGGTCAGTAAAATTCTGTCGAGTCTCAAATGCAACGATTCTGCAGTTACGGAGATGTTTTTCTGTATTCAGGTGTCTCTGAAAGAGGCTGCTGAAATTTGTCGAGAAGTTGCATAATTGACAAAAGAGTGGATCCTCTGCACGTCTCTTCATTTTATCTCATCATGCTGTCTCGTCTGTCAGATTGAAATATCGCGCGAAAAAAATCGAAAGGGAATTCGGAATTGGGAAAACTTAACAAAAATGACTTTGAATATGTCATTCATACAATACGTTCTTCGTGAAATTTTCCTTTAATTTATATCATAGGAAATTAAAAATGGAGAAAATAAAACAATTTTCATCAATATCAAAATAATATGAAACATGAAAAAAATGGCTCGATTACACATCCTGTCGGTTCCCAATGTTGACGTTTCTACGTAATATTTTACGTCATTGATCATCTGTCTGAGACTGAGAGAGCGTAAAGACAAAAGTAAGCAGTGTAATTCTATTTCATTTAAGTACACATGTATTTAAATTATTATAATTAATTATGTGGAAATATTGTTTAATTTAGTAACAATCCATTTTATTTATGTCGATACACAAGCTGAGACTCATCTGACATCAGAATGGCAAGCGATTCCCAAGAATCACTAGATTTGTTCCGTGTAAGTTACCTGTAGGATGCAATATATATATATATATAAATATAAATATTTTTTTCTTTTTTTTGGGGGGGGGGGGGGTTCAATCAAATATTTTCATTAGGGCAATTTGCCAAGCAAAAATTCTTAACACGAGAATAATAGCATCATTTGGGGGGGGGGGGGCATGAGCATGAAGTAGCTGATTTTCTATAGTATATATATGTACATGTATGTCGACAAGATTAAAAATGTTTTGGGGGCACACACCCCCTCCCTCCTGTTCCTATTAAACCAGTGTGCTAAACTCGATTTTATTAATGTATGTTCCAAGTAATTAGTTTTAAAAATGTAATCGTAAAAGTACTATTAAATTGAAGGGTTCACAAGATTCACATTCTGCCAATCCTAATCTGCCTCCACTGGAAAGACCAGTAACCATGAAGATGATCTGTAAGTATTCAACTTTACTTAACATTTAAAAAAAAAATATTGAGAGAAAAAATCATTAAAAAAAAATCCTTCCAGGACCTCAAGCTTTTATCAAAAGAACCCCTGTCATTATTTTTACAAGATATATATTTATGTGTTTTATACATTTTTTAATCATGTTAATAGAGGATTAATTAAGAACCCACATAATTTCATAATATCACAACAAGAACCGTTCTTGTTTACATGTGGTATTTAATATTTTACATCTACCGTATTTGAATAGTAATAATATTTCTTTTACCTTGTCAACTTTTTAAAACTAATTATGAGTATCAAACTTTTTATCAATGAAATCATGCTTCTTAAGAAGGGCTGCATCGTCGAAACCCATGAGTTTTCTTTCCGTTACACGTACTACATTCAACGTCAAATGTAGTGTAACAAAGAGAAAAACCAGTGGGTTCCGACAATGGAAGGCCTGTAACAGCTAGTAATTTTACAGGCAATGATGCAAGTGTGTATGTGGTGGAGGTGGACTGGGAGAATATAAATTGTTAAGTTATTAAGGATGATTTTTTTTTAAACCATTGATATACTCCCCCACCCACACAAAGACATGGCTCTAATGGACAGGATTTGGCTAAAACAAAGGAAATAATTATACGTCACAGTTATGTAAAGGCAATAAAATCTGCTTTAAACCACTTCTACTAGTCAGAACAGCAAAGCCAAATCAGTCATATTGATATTAGTGTGCCCTTGTTGCATATTTTCAGGTTTGTTCATAATGTCTTGGGGCTATAATGAGGACTCAACACTCTAAATGGGAGATGGTCTTCAAAATTTAATCTTGAAAAATTTAAGGCTAAAATGAGTCAGTTGAATGTACAATCAATGAGCTTCTTGAATCTCTTGCAGATGATGAGGTCTGTAGTTTAAGACAAGAAGTACAAGAGATAAGAAATCTAATGGAAGTCGGTAAGAGTTCGAGCTGTGCAACAAAACCTGGAAGCTTTCAAGTGGAGGGATCAAATGTCAAGGTACATTCATTGTAATATCAAGGGTAATTGTATTTGAATAACCACAATTTTTGCTCACCTGAACCGAAGGCTCAAGTGAGCTTTTCTGATCGAAGAATGTCTGGTGTCTGTCGTCTGCAAACTTTTCACATTTTCGACTTCTTCTCGAAAACCACTGGGTCAATTTCAATCAAACTTGCCACAAAGCATCCTTGGGTGAAGGGGATTAAAGTTTGTTCACAGGAAGTGCCACACCCTCTTTCAAGGAAAAATAATTAAGAATTTGTGAAAATTTGGTGGCATCTTTTAAAAATCTTCTCGAGAACCACTGGGTTAGTGTAGATTCAAGTTTGTTCGAATCATGAACCCTGGGGGTAGGGCGGGGCCAAAACAGTAGGTCAAAGTTTACCATAGGAATATATAGGAAATGTCTTTAAAAATCTTCTTCTCAAGAACAGCTAGGCGATTATTAGTCATATTAATACAGAAGTATCCTCAGGTAGTGAAGATTCAAGTTTGTTCGAATCATGAACCCTGGGTTTAGGGCGGGACCAAAACAGTAGGTCAAAGTTTTACATACATAGGAATGTATAGGTGTAATGGTTAAGGAGCATTTAAGTAAAACGCATTGAAGGAATGATCTGACAACCCTTGGAATAGACTAGTCAAACCAAAGGGTATATAAGGCAAATCATTTTCAATTGTTATTCTATTTGTAATGTTTTAATGCATCTTTCCATCACATTATTTATTGATATTATTTGAATTTTTATTTTTGAAAAATCACTTGTCCCCATAGACTTCAATGCAATTTTTGTTAATTAATTACTGCTTAGTTGGTTACATTTATGACACTTTCTCTTGGTAAATCCTTTTCTACTGTAAAATGCTTTAAATTAATATTAGAGTATTATGTATGTGAAGGACTTTTAAGGATAGAGGATGGACAACCTTAAGGATAAGAGCAAAATAAAGGTATAAAAGTTATAAAAACAAATAGCAAGTATCCTAGGGAGTTGATGTTAAGTTCTGGCGCATGGGTGTAGTAAATCTGAAGATTGAGACACCTGGTTCTTATCTATCAATGGGAACATATGGGAGAAACTCAGTGCAAGTTAGTGCTTAACCCAGTCCCCATCTCTAGATAAGAGAAAATTTAAGTACTGTGTGATATACCCTCAGACATAGCTATCTTAAATATCATTCCAGTCATTAACTCAGACAAACTTGAAAGTAAAAGGAAAACCTATATATCCCTTGTAAGATCATACACGTTACATAGGAAATATCTTTGAAATCTTCTTCTCAAGAACAACTAAGTCCCAGGGATTTGAGGCACAACAGAGGGTCAAAGTTTTGCTTAAGAATATATAGGAACCATCTTGAAAAAATCTTTTGCTCAAGAACAGCAAAGCCATGATTAGTCATATTATTATAGAAGCATCCCCCCTGTTCAATACTGAACTGATTTCAGCTTCTTCCTAGCCAATGTGATCAGGTGTGCAATGTGGCCCATGGGCCTCTTGTTTTACTTTTATCCCCTTGCAATGGAGTTGAAAGAGATACAGTAACACATTTGTGAGTTAGTTTGTGTGTGTGTTAGTTAAATGTCCTTGTGCGAAACGGAAGGTAATTTGCATCGGGATTGATGTTGCATGGTGCCTTGATTTATAGAATGATATGGTATTCAGATGTGCTCTTTGCGAGGGGATGCTCTGCTTTGCAGTGCCCTTGTTTTTATTAAATGGTAGAAAATTAGATTTTAAGAAATGAATTCAAATTTGATAGCTGTCCTATATATTATTTTATAACTTGTTTGGATAACTTTGCCAAATTTCCCCAATTCAGGTAATAGAGTAAATGTATAACTTGGATAGATAATATAAAATTCATTCTTTACTTTAAACATTTATTTAAATCTTTTACAGAAACCACTAACAGCTTTTTTGAAGAGCTTATTCTTCATGTATCCCTGGATCAGCGATACAGATGATGACCTAAAGGTATCTTCATTCTTTCTGAAAGCAGCAAATTTCTTTAAATGATGTTATAACAAGTTTGCTTGTACCTGGTATATCAATTAGCCATAGCATGAAATGGAAAAAAGTGTTCATTATGCCCCAGCTTCTCCCAGCAGATAAGCTTTAGGGATACTTAAAAACCACAATCTCTGTCTACAGCATTTATTCAAATTAAGGTATCACAGGGGTAAAATATTTCTTATCATTCTATCTGTTATCTTTTGACATGTCCATTTGCTGCAAATATAAAATTTTTAAAGATCATTATTTTTTTTTTAACTCTTTAAAAGAACTAAGATGTCATCGTTCATAAATTTAATATCGAGGTTATAAATTTACAAGGTTATTCATCGAGTTTTTTTTTGTATTTGATCTTTGTTGGAAACATCCAAGTATCATAATTAATAAGATCTCCTGGTTATGAAAATTGTATTTTTTGGTGTTTGTAAAATAATACATAAAACTAAACTTCATCTTGAAATTAAGAACATACATTTTCCTCTACTGATTGTAATATATACTAACATGTTGTTACTCTTTATAGCTTTACTTGTTTAAATTCCAAAATGTCTGCATTTCATTTCTTTTTTAACCTGAATTTTAGGGGCAAAGATTTATATTCTTTTTTAAAATTCTTTTTTATCCCCTTTTCAGCAAAACATTACAGCCATATTGAGCCAGTGTGGTTGGGAGGTAAATGGGAGTATGCTGGTCACATACTTCTCATTTGCCTCCCATTCCTTCACCAGCTGGAGGAACCAAGTCAGACAGAAGGTAACTTCAATGACAATTTATTTAACTATACATATTGCATTCATAAAAATAAAAATAATATCCTTTGAAAAATAATTGGGATGCAGATTATCGTGATATATGCGGTATATTTGATATTCGGTTCAATTCATAAATAGTACATGTATCAATTATATATGTATATATATTTTTACCTATGAATATGCTGTATTTCAGCTGGTCACTCCAGAAAAAAATGGGGAGGGGATGCCTCTGAAGGCACTGCAGAGGTACCTCTACAGTGCCTTCTGGGTATGTCCATCTCCCATTGATGAAAAGACAAACTTTAAAGTGACCCTTGCCCTGGTAAGATTTCATTTCATTTTATGCAGAAAAAGCAGTAAATAAATTGACATCATTCGGTACATTTATAATCTAAAATCAATTTTTCTTTTACTTTACCAATATGTTCTTCTCAGGACCAGATAGAATTTGTGAAATTCACAGTGCATTCTGCTTGCTGATGTTTTTATTTCTTCACTTTGTTTACAGAGAGCATTCGCCGACGGGCACAAGTTGTTTAAGAAAAGTTCCGGTGCAACCTCCATTGACTTCTGGAGGGCATTCAGGAAGAACATTGATGCTATGGTAAGGTTTCTGCTCACCCATACCAAATGTTAAATTTTATTCTGATCACCTGTCAACATTGTCTGTCAGTCTGTCCATGTTTTTGTCAACTTGAAACAATTGTGGATTCCTTCAGAAGCACCTTGCCAAGTGCAATCAACTTATCACAAAGCATATGTGGATAAAATGGGTACATTAAATTTGCAATCTTTCAAGGGGAGATAATTAAGAAAGAGTGAAAAAAAATAATTGGAATTTAGAAAAAATCTCAGCAAAATTCACTAGGCCAGAGAAGGTGAAATTTGTATGAAGCCTTCCTGACAAAGTGTAGATTCAAATTTATTCAAATTATGGCACAGATGGTAGGGTGGGGCTAGTGTAGGGGGATCAAAGTTTAACATGGGAATGTTATATTGAGAAGAGTTTTTTAAAAATCTTTTCAAGAAAGGTAAAGCTATGATAGGTCATTCATATTATTAAATATTGAATGATCCTTTTGTAAATAGTGGTCCCTGGGGGAGAGGGGGGGGGGTCAAAATCTTACAAAAAGGAACATAAGAAGACCTGATTGGCATTTTCATATATTATTCTCTATTGGAGAAACTTTGGATATCCATTTCACACAAAGATAAGTATGACCAGACAATGAATATTTTTTTTAACCGAAAACATTTTGGCAAGTTCATGGCCACATTTATGTAAGAAATGATTTTAATTTTTGAAGATTCATGAGGACATGAACTATGACGCTTCATGCCGGCATATTCCATGAAGTGCGTTAACGCTTTCTCATGAATATGCCAGTGTGAAGCGTTGTAGTTCATATATCTCATGAATTTTCAAAAATTGAATTCATTTCTTATATTTACATTATTTTTCTGATGAGTTGCCACAAATTACGCCATTTAACTGTCATTTTTATGCCCCTTCATGAATATGGCCGGGGCATATAGTGTTTGTCATGTCCATCTTCCGTCCTTCTGTCCATCTTTTATAATATGGTATTATGACATAACAATGAAGATATTCATGCTCATCCATGGTACGTAGTTCATGAGAAAATGAACGGTCTTCTAATTTGCAAAGAATCTCAAGGAAAAATATTTGGAAATGTAAATATACAAAATTGTGTTGGAACTTTAAATATACATACCACTACATGCTGTATGATACAGCAATTGAAGTAGCATTAATACAGAATTCTCATGCAGTAAGCAATTTTATTTTTTATTTTGCAGATGAAACAGTCTCCAGAACGATGGGTTGCATTGGAACAGAGAACTGTCAAAAAAATTGAAGCTTCAAATAAAGAAGATTGAAAAAAAACCCACAGTGTTTGTTGTGATTGTTCCAGTCGTATGATCATACAATTATTGTAATCAAAAGAAACACAGGATATAAATTCAATACCATTAGAAAAAAATAATTGTCTATCTTAAGTGAGAATCTCAAGTAAAATGAAATGACATTATTCAGAAAATCATCCAATGAATGTGCATAAAAATTTTCGCATGAATATCGTGCGAATTTTAAATCATATGAAATTTATATGAAAATTATGTCAAAATCACATAAAGTTTTCGCATAAATTTCATGCGATTTGTTTTTCGTCTCTTTTTCATGCGAAGAATTTACATGAAATTCATACAAATTTCATATAAAATTTATGCGAGCCACTTTTGCCTGTGTACATTTCACACAGCATTGCCCAATACCAGTGCACTCATTAAAAACATTTCTCTATCACTTGAAATCTATTTTGCTAACAATTGTTCCAGTAGCATCATTTTGTTTGTCAATATTATAAGAGTGCTTTCACAAGATCAGTATCTGTGAAGCACCAAACTCTTAGCATTACGTTACTAACTTTTTAATGTTTTTGATAAGATTTTTACAGATAATCTGTTTTCTCACAGATCACCATCGTCTAAGAATAGTCTATCATTCAAATACCGCTTGTACCATGTACACACATATGCATGGCTCACTTTTGACATATTTTCTACTTCCTCCGGCATTTTCAGAGTTTTTTCTGGAGTTCTCCAGAGTACAATACAAAATTGTATGGTTATCTGCTACTCCGTGACATTCTACGACGTCATCTTTTTTGCCTTTTTCAATGAGGAATACCTATCTTCTGAAACTGATTTCTTTTCAACATAACAAAATATTAAATCATAATTTGGAATCAGAAATGATGAAACAATTCTTAATTTGAACGTGTAGAATTTTTTTGTTTTTGTGTCATTTTACAAAAGATATGACATCAGACATTATTTAGTGTCTTGATTGTAAATTACAAAATTTTGCCCTGCTCTGTGATCCGATTTTTGCATTTTTAAAGTTTAAATAAGTTTAAAATAAAACATATTTTAACATTTTTTAATACACATCATTTGAATTTACTGTTGAAGTATTTCTTCCAAATTTGGATATAATATGACGTTAAGTGAAAAAGTTATGACGGTAGTCCACGAACTTTCCGAACAACCCTTGTATAAATAACTAAATCAAGTTAATATTATTTCTACTCACCATGTCATAGTTCTTTGTCTTCTATTTCTGTGTTTTCTTCAAATTTCTTGAGCTCTTTTCAGTAGCACTGAATATGTGACAAAATCCAGACAAGAATATGCAAATAACAGCTAGGTGTAAAAAAAAATCCCTGTCCAACTTTCTGCATCAAAGGGCCATCATCAAGTCAATGGGGAACTCTGGTGTCTCCTCCCCGAAAGTTTATTAAGTAATTAATCCTATGGGTATCTTGAACATTGATAGTGTCAAAAGGTAAAATTATTTGTGCTAAATGTAACACTGTCACATCAAATAAATTATTTTCTTCAAAGGTTTGCTAATTAGAGAAAGTAATCAATTATCTTTGATGTAATGATCATTTGCCCTGCATTAAAGACTACCCATATCACAAACCATGTTTAACTTTCACTCTTAGGAACATTATATGAATGATAATTCATTTTTTTGGATCTTTTTTTTTTACATTAATGTTCCTTTTCTCACACTTAAGATATTGCAACATAAATGCTATATTAATTTTAACATTATGTGTATTTAGACAAATATTAAGAATTACATATTAATCTGTGGTAGTATAAAGAAATGGTCATAACTAAAGGAGTGACAGATCATTTCTAGAGCACTCTTCCTTTTGTTTTCTTTCTTTATTTATTTCTTTATTTATTTTTTGGATGACCCTATAAAGAATTAAAATATTATATTATACTATATCAAAGAAATTTTCTGACATATTTAAACTATCAATTCTAATTAAGAGGCTTCATGCTAAAATGTTACCATAAAATACAAGAAATAATACCCGAAGCGAGCGACAAAAGAGCGGCGGCGTAAATCGAAGGTTTTTACAACGCTTGGATCTGTAGCTCTCTGCTTTGTCTGTCTGAATTTTCTCAAGCAGAGAGCTACAGTTCTGCAGCTAGAAAAATGTGTATTTTCTTGTTTTAATTTTTTTTATTTTTCATATCTAATAGTTTTCTAGTTATGAGCCGGACAGGATTTTTCAATATTTGGCCATAGCATCTTAATTAAAGGTCAGTGACCTACTTTTAATGTGCGACACACCTTCTACCCAAGAAGTATCAGCTGACAAAGTTTGATAATTCTATGCCTAGTATTAAAGTTATGAGCCGGACACCAGAAAAGCTAACAGACAGACAGACAGACGGACGGACATGAACGTCATAACATAATATTTCCCGTCTTACGACGGGAGTATAAAAAAGAAAAAAAAACTTGTGTAATCTTGATGCAACATTTTTAATAGGGTTCCTGCATTACTCTTAGATTTGTAGGGACTATCTATCATAACATTTTTTTTAAATACTTGATTTTTTAAGATTTAATGTCAGACTGGTTTTAAGCTGCAATTCATTCCAATACCCCCCCCCCCCCCGAGTATAATTAGTTTTAATTATATTATACAATATCAAATTAGTTTATTATACAATATCAAATTAATTTATTATACAATAACAAATAAGTTTTAATTACTTTTCACCATATTCATTTTAAAAGTTAGGCTAGCCAACTATTTAACCCAACCTGGCTGATTCTTTTTGCCCAGTTCCCAAGAGATATAGATAACACCTGCTAGATCAGAGATGCTCTACCAGTGAGCTCCTCACACTAAACTCATATTTCTCTCTAATTTGATGTGCAGTTTTCTGTTATCAAATTCTCCTTGACAAGTGCTTGATAATTACACCCCTGGGAGAGGTGGAATTTCTCTAGTAACATTACATTTGTTATAGATTGCTGTAAAGTATATAATGAAAAAAAAGTATTTTCTTGATTTAACATGTTTTTAATAAGAAAACTGCAACACTTGCATTTTATAAGATTGTGTAATCTAATAGTAAAAAGACAATTTTTTTTATTTCACTTAAATTCTAGGTCACAGTGACCTTGAAATAGGTCGCGAAACATCTTCCAGCTAAGATGCATAAATTGGCCAAGTTTGATGATTCTAAGTCCAATAGTTTTCTAGTAATGAGTCGGACAGGATTTTTCAATATTTGGCCATAGCATCTTAATTAAAAGTCAGAGCGACCTACTTTTAGTGCACGACACACCTTCTACTCAAGAAGTATCGGCTGACAAAGTTTGATAATCCTAGGCCTAATCGTATTAAAGTTATGAGCCGGACACGAGAAAAGCTAACAGACAGACAGACGGACGGACATGAACGCCATAACACAATACGTCCCGTCTAAAGACGGGCGTATAAAAAATCTGAAAAATCTGTTAACGTAAAAATAGCAGCGACGATAGCGAGGGAGACTTAGCGAAGACGAAGAAACTCGCCATAACAATGCAATTTGATTTGTCATCTTATCACATGTATTAACTATTAAACATTATATAACTTTGTTATTCTTCGTTTTGTATATAATATTAATTTATGTAAGTCTTCATATGTTTTTAAAGGATGGCGATCTTGAAAAATAATATCCCGATCACGAAACATTGCCGTAATTAGAGCTACAGATTCTAAATGTTTTGAATAAAAAACGAAAATATTTCAAAAGCCTTATACCTTAGAACTAATTAATGTTTCTATGGTAATTGAAAAGCATATAAGGAATTAATTTTTTCAGCATTTTTCGTAATTTAGCTGCATTTGTCATTGAAAACTCCGTTAATAGTTTGCATATTCTCATCTCTCTATCACCGAATTGTCGCCTATGACGTCTGAGCAGTGTTTCGCCGAAATCCGACTGAAATATGCATATTGCCGTATTTGAATTTCAACTCTCAATATCTTTTAAAAAATGCTTTCAACAACGTTTATTGTATTCAGTATTTCAATAAATAAGGTTATAGATAATATTTTTCATAAAAGTACGATTTTTGAAAGATCATGCGATAAGTCCTTTAATAAATTTCACTGAGAAAGGTTTATATGGTTTTCATTTGCATAAATTGTATTAAATTATTTTTCAAATGCAGAATTGAATTTAAAAGACATTAAAAAGAATAATAAAACCTTCAGATACAGAATTAAACAATTTATTTCTTTAAAAGTATAGATTTATTGAGGAGAAAAGTGACGTCTATCCAAAAATGCAGCATTTTCAACTTCAATTTTTTGTATAAACGGATGTGGCCGCACCTTTGTAAGGTCATTTTTTTTCTTTTTAATATTAGAAATCGAGTTATATTTGTTCTTTCTGTGAAGTTTCGCTTACATACTCGGATGCGGCCATATCGAAAAATATACTCGAAAATGAGGAAAACGTCCAAAATATGGGAATTCCGGAATATAAGACCGGTTTTAAACGTTATATAAATGAAGGCGCTTTAGTTGAGAAAAATTGTTACCCATTTCACACACAGGGAAACCTCAACGGTAACTTGATACATTTTATAAAATGTAAACCTGCGTTTAATTTTTGCCGATTTTACAGGGCCGATTATTGGTCTTACCGTACCCAGTTCTTTAGCGACAATATTTCTAGGATGTTCAGTGTACTCATTCCATTTTCCCTTCTGTGTACACGTTCAAACGGAATTTCGTAATTCAGCCTAAATTTCCTCTGAATAAAATTTTGTAGGACTGCTTCTGTATCCTCGAATCTGTGTTCTGGTATTCCAGAAAAAAAAAGGTTATCTCGCATCGAGCGCATCTTTAGGTTTGTCACTGAATTTTGTAGTGCCTCATTAGCATCCTTAACAGGTTTTAACTCGTTTTCTGCAAGTTTTTGGGTCTGAATACACTGGTCTGTAGTATTCATATTGCTCATAATCATATTATTGTTCGCTTCTGTTGTCTATTTCACGTAGTCAAACATATTTTCCAGTGCTTCTATGCCTGTGTGAAAGTTTTGGACATCTTTCTTCATACTTGTTACCTTTCATCAAGCTTTGACACATTCGATTTTATCAAATTCACAGATACTTGTAAATCATTAAAGGAAGGCCATTTTAGTTTCAATAGCATTGAGCCTAGATTCCAGGGAATCACTCCTAAGTTGAATGTCTGTTAGTTCATTTGGGTCAATAAGGAATGAATTGGACACAAAGTGATTTGGCTCTCAGCCTCTTTATCACTGACAGTGGTACTGGCATTTTCGAACTCTGGCTGCCATAAATCCATAAATAGATTCTCCTTTACAATTTCAGATGTATCGCACATTTTGAAACAAGATGAGTAAGTCCACAGAGACAGGATCGTAATCACATGGAAATTACATCGAAATTACAGGCACAAATCAACAGCATAAGTGTAGAAGGTTACTTGAGTTGAACTCACAAATCACTGGTTGCACATCCCACAAAGAAACTATCAATTATGTCTCCCCTTCCGGGGGAGACATATTGTTTTTGTCGATTTTCTTATTCTTCTTCTTCTTCTTCATCCAAATTTTGTCCAGGCCGTAACTTTAATACCCTTTGACATTAAGACTTCAAACTTGGAACATAGATAGATGACATTGAGAAGGAGTGCAAGCCACCAACATTTTTGACCTTGACCTATTTATGAGGTCAAGGTCAATCTTTTACATCAAAATAGAGTTTAGCCCATAACTTGAGATCCTTTTGATATTAGGACTTCAAACTTGTAACATAGGAAGAAGACCTTGAGACAAAATGCACTGCATTAGAATTTTGACCTTGACCCCTTTCTGCCTTCAAGGTCAAATAGGGAAAAAAACACGATCTGACCATAACTTGAGAACCTTTTGACATTAAGACTTCAAACTTGGAACATGCAGAGGTGGTATAAAGGAGGGATGCATGCCACCAAAATTTTTGACCTTGATTCAATTATTAGAAGGTCAATCTTTTACATCAAAATAGAGTCCAAGCCATAGCTTGAGTACCCTTTGATATTAGGACTTCAAACTTGTAAAATAGAAAGAAGACATTGATACAAGATGCAACACACCAAAATTTTTGACCTTGACCTCTTTTCTTCCTCAAGGTCAAATAGGGAAAAAACTTGATTAGACCATTACTTAAGAATCCTTTGTTATAAAGACTTCAGACATGGAACATGCAGAAGTGGTATGAAGGAAGGATGCATGCCACCAAAATTTTTGACCTTGATCCAATTATTATAATGTCAAGGTCAATCTTTTACATCAAAATAGAGTCCAGGCCTTAGCTTGAGTACCCTTTGATATTAGGACTTCAAACTTGTAACATAGAAAGAAGACATTGTTACAAGATGCAATGCTTCAAAATTTTGACCTTGACCCTTTTCTTCAAGGTCAAATAGAGAAAACATGACTAGACCATAACTTGAGAACCCTGACATTAAGACTTCAAACTTGGAACATGGAGAGGTGGTATAGAGGAAGGGTGAATGGCAAAAATTTTTCACCTTGACCTATTAATAAAGTCAAGGTCAATCGTTTACATGAAAATATAGTCTAGGTCATAACTTGAGAACTTTTTGACATTAGGATTTCAAACTTGGAACAAGGAAAGACAACATTGAGATTAAATGTACTGCATCAAAATATTTGACCTTGACCACTTTCTTCAAGGTCAAATTAAGAAAAACACAACCAGACCATTACTTGAGATGCGTTTGACATGAAGACTTGAAATTTTGTACACAGAATTTGAGTTGAGATGCACTGCATTATTATTTTTGACCCTGATCATATATTTGCACTCGTTAATGTTGGTAAAGAAGGGGAGACGTGTTTTTTTTGTAAAAAAAAAAAAAACAATACCCACTAGTTTAACGCTGAATTTCGCCTAAATTGTGCTATAAATGTCTTAATCAATGAATAAGATATACGCTTGCACATGTTCTATTTACACTCCTGCAGTAAACCGATATAAGAACTACGCACGCTAACTCTCGATTCCCTCCTACATTTTACACTCATTTCATTCAAAACTAATGGCAATTTGGCCGTAAAATCTTTGTTGAATGCAAAGAACAGTTCAATGGTAATTGACTGACAACTTTAATTCTAGTGTTAAATAGTTATTTACCCCTAATTCCAGCTCTTTGAATAAGGGGGGTAGACGATATTTTTCATTGAAATCGGGCTTTAAAGCATCACCAAATTTTAAAATATTCTTGGATATGAATAAATGTTCCTCAAATCTTTTATTATGTTTTACTCATAAAAAATTAAACATATATTATTAATAAAATACGTTTTATTTGTAAACCCCATTGAAATCGGTGAAAAAATCAGCATTTTGGTATTTTTTTTTGTCTGTAAACATATGGTCCCCCGTGAAACAACTAAAGCTTTGGCATGAATTTGTGAAATGACAGTCCATATTACCTGTAAAAAGGAATTTTTGTTTCACTTGGGGGGGGGGATGTTTTTAAATATTTCCGTTGATTTCTGTAGTGAAAATCACAGGTTTTACCTAAATTATAGAGTTATCTCTCATTGCTTTCCCAAAGAAGTAATGTTTTATGAAAATTCATACAAATATCTCTATAGATATGAAAATCATTCAAATATGTTAATTTTTGAAAATTTTCTTGGAGGTGGGCGAATTTCACTGGAGCCTAAGTAGGATCGACTTACCGGCTTGATGACCTCTGACCTTTTTTTTTTTTTACATTACCTGCACATGGAATTAGAATATGACTCAAAACAGAAGAGTAATTCATTACTTTACTGATCACTTAGGGCAATTGAGGGTCATTTAAGGTAAGTTATTCTACAAGAGTTATGAATCTAGTTGATTGGTGATTAACTAATGGTGTAAGAAACTTAAAAACATACATACTTGAAACAAAGCGAGTATAATTTTCTGCGCAACCGAAAGTGATATCCACGACCTACTCTCCGATTTTCTGTTTTAAAGAGCACAACTATTTTACAGAAAAATTATTAATACTTTTGTGTTTTGAATATTGAGCTATAACTCTAATGGTCAAGACATTATTTTTAAAGAAATCTTAAATAAAAAAAAGAAACATTCTTATTTTTGCGAGTTTTTTTCTATGGAAAGGGAATTACTTTGCTATTTTATTCTTCCTTCAATCAGTCCTAAAAGTGGAAGAAAAATTTGTGGGTGTGTTTGAAGAATAAACATTATGTATTTTGTTTTTCGATTTTTTTTTTTCACCTACTCTCAACTACCTAGTAATGCGTGATTTTTTTTAGCGCAACCTTGGCTTTATTACCGATTTAAAGTTCTATAACTGTCTGTTACATAACAAATATTTAAAAAATCTATTTATTATTCAAGTGTCCGCGTACTTAATATTTATCAGTGTAATATTTATCAGATTTTAAAGGTATGCTACACTACTGTTTACAAATTGTAAGAGAGACGATGTAGTGAATAGATAAAGTAGAAGCCGTTGTTAGATTTTATAAAGATTTTGTTACTCTCAACAAGTTTGTATATCAAATTTCTTAAACATGCATTATATTGATGCTAACCATGTACATTGTTTCACAATAAAGGGCAGATATTGTAAATGCAGTGGAAATCATCTGATATGTTATTGTTATAATCATACATTCTGGTGTAAAGTTTTGATACCCTGTGGTATTTAAATGTGACAATTAAACGCCTTGTTGCACATTCGTTTCTAGTATATGATTTCAGGCGTGTTTAATTTCGGTGAAGCGACCTTGAAACACTAATCCCTCAAATAAAAATGTAATACATTGTATGTAGGGGTAAAATTTGATAAATAACCATAATGTATGTATAATTTGATAAATAAAATATTGAGCAATATAATTTAAGTATTAAATAGTAAATACATTCCTTTAATAGGCAGTCCAGTAACTTAGCTATCTCTGTTCAAATATCAACACAATGTAAAATGAAAATGCTCCAGAAAGGTCACTTTATTCGTATTATGACAGGAATTATAGTTCACTGGCCAACAGTGGGTAACATGGTGCATTATCATTTATCACGCTATAAATTATGTATGTGAAGTAATCTACTTAACACAGTCTACAATCATTCAGTAGCAAAAGACGCGAGGAATGTCTTTATAGTATCCACTTATTTCTAAAACTGAAAGATATCTAAATATTTAATAGAGTCTTTAACATGTAATATTCTATCTTTTGGAAAAGGGACTTCTTTATCGATTGTAATTCAGATAGAAAAACATTTATTAATTGAAATGAATTTTATTTACGAAAATTTGATTCTTTTATATTTCCCGACGTCCAGCTGGGAGTAAACCAACAAATATGAATAACCCTTATATAAAAGAAATAACTTTTTCGATGTTTCCTCAAGAAAAGTTTGTTTGAAAACTTAATGTTTTTTTTTTAAGTTATTACTGATATAGTGCATGCGTAATAAATTTGATAAAATGAATATCGGAACACCTATTTATTTCTATTATTACTTTACAATTAAAGTTCCACTTCGAGGTACTTCAAGGCGCAATTATTTCTAAAGTGATTCTAATAGTTTTTTGTACAGTTAAAGACTGATCTTATCGTAATGATAATAGGAAGTACACTTTCTTATAAGAGCAGAGCTAGATATTGCTCATGTATTGAAAATATAATTAATTAAAACATTTAGAACTATTCATGTTGAGGTAGTTTGTAAAATAGTTCTCAATTATATTTTCTGGATACAATAAAATACAAGACTTTATCAAAAGAAAACAAGCAGTAAGACGAAAGCAAACTAATCGACAGGGACTTTTAAGAGATCTTTTATTGAGAAATACTATATGTCCTTGTTAAATAACCACGTACAATATTTCTCGAATAGACAAAATACATTCTGAAGTATAGTTACCCCCTACAGAAATGCACAAGAAGTTTCCAAATCAGGAATCCAGACTTCAGTGAAATAAAGGAAGAGCAACTTTGTGCATTAAATAGACTTTGAGAATATTATATCATGAAATGGGAAATCCGATTTTAATTCCCAAAATATATCAATTTGACATTGATTCACTGTAAGGTGAATGTAAAATGAAAGTCTTCAGAGATAAATACAATAGAAAATCATTTGCCGCTTGAATGAATGAGTGTAAAACCTAACTATACAGGATAATTGCTTGGTCGATGAAACGTGCATTGTGCAGTGATATGGAATTTAAATTCGGTATAATGTTTTACAAAGAGGAAGTAAGACCATAGCTATAGAGAAATTGACATATTGTTTGCATTTTGTAGGATAACAAACAAAAACGACTACTTCAAAAATGACAGCAATTTTGATCTCAGAAGGAACTGCATTTATTCATGGTACCACTTGATTTTTAACAAAAGAAAACTTTCTGAAGAGTACAAATCAAGTAAATATGACTTCGTTCGGTCTGACAGCATTAATGATATTTCATGGAGTTATTTTAATTCAAGGTAAGGCATGATAATTTGAAATGAAATTTTCCTGACAATTGTACGAAACTACTGCACAAAACAGTAGTAAAAGAGTCACAATTTGAATACACATGTATTGTAAAATAACAGTGAAATAAGAAATCGTGATTATTATCAAAAGACCATATTTTATCAATACAAATTATGGACACAGCCAACGATGGACTTCTGAAAAAAAGTGAGATCAGGTCCCATCCCCCTACCGACAGATCACAACCGCAATATGCTCTGTGGCATGAGTAACGGCCTTTTTATAGCTATTCGGTGTTTAATGAATTGGTTGGTACCTCGTTTAAAAAAAAATTCGCACAATAAGCATATTGCTAAATTTCATGTCTCAAGAAACAAATTGAGAGAAATTCATAACAAATACTGCCGACATCACTTTAAAATCAAAGACACAAGCAATTCTTACAGATTAATGTTTTATCATGCGGAGAGTAAAATATTTGTAACAATTGCAAACGAAGTCTTGATGGTATATTGGAATCAGCATGTCCGTCTGTCTGTCTGTACGAAGATGTGAATTGCACTTTAAAACTACTCATTTACATTCCAGAAACCACCACGTATTAAAAAAAAAAAAGGCCGATAGTCCCTATAAATCTAACAATCTTGCAATAACCTCATTATAATATTTTGCATCAAGATTACACATTTTCTTCTTATATTAAGCTTTGTAATAAATTAACTAGAAATATGTCCATAGGACACGAATGCCCCGCCGAGGGTATATTAGTAATGCAACATGTAAATTTGTATTAGTGTATGAAATTTGATGAGAATATCTTGAATAGTTCAGACCTGTTTACCCATATTGTTGTCTCTCAGTATTTATTATTAGATTTGTCAGTGAGATTTGGCATTTGCCCGTAAGATTTCACTTTTCATCGATTTAAGATCTATTACTTCAAAACAACTGCATTTTTTGATTACCAAAACATGGTTTAATAACAAAGAAAAACATACCTCGCTTTCTTTCGAGGGGTTTCTGTCATTTTTTAAACCACGGCGTTTTGGCAAACCGACATCACTTAAGTGTTTGAAATCTTTTTCTTTTTTATAGCGATTTAAAAGCGTCAAATTGAGACGGATCATTTCGAAAATTAAATGCGAAAATCCAAACAAACTGATTTCCGTATTTAACAGGGTATTATTTTAACTCGGAATAATTATTTCATTCGGAATATAAAGAATTAAAAGAAATAAGCAACTAAGTCTCCTTACGTGTACTTGTAGCTCAGAAGAAAAAAATGTTGCCTTAATTCTCTGCATTTTGTGTCTAATACAGTATTGGGGTAAAGATTTTGTTTATCTCTCTATAAATAATTTTATTTTTTATTTCTTGTAATATTGTTTTTTTTCTTTTTAATTTATTTGTTTGTTTGTTTATTGTTGTGTTTGTTTATTTATTTGTGTAAACAAGGTTGCTTGTATTGGCAGGGGTTAGATGAAAATTTTATGGGGTTAGTTAGCGCATGCCTAAAGGGGTTAGTCGCAGCCGAGCGGCGACTAACCCATTTGAGCATGCGCCAGTTGAGTTAGTTAAAAATCCTGTAGTTAATCCATATACAATGTGTATTCGGTCTGTATTGTTAATCAGTCCACGCGATGTACAAATTAAACGGTAATTAACACGGTAGAAGTATTTGTACTGTCACGCTGCGCTAAAATCCCAAGTATCTTTCATTCTATAAGTATCCATGAATGAAGACTACACAAGCCGATATCCTAAAGAAATAACTCGCAGAGAACGAAAATACATACCAATGCATATTCATTACGATAACCGAAAACACTAACAAGTATTTTTACAGTCGTAACAACGATTAAATCCAACAAATAACCAGAGAAATGCGACGATGTCAACACTGCCAATACACTGCAGACAACTCCTGTTCGACGTCACTTTTCGAAGTCACACGTACACTGTTTTCCCGAACTTTCTGTGGTAAAATGGCGTATAGGCATTGTATGTAATATAAGGTATTCTGTCATCGTAGTACAACACACAAATTTTTATTCCTTTAGATTAAAGTTTTCCTTTACTTAGGTAATCAAATAGCAGAAGAGGAGACGAAAGCGAGCAGTGTTTAGTACAGAAAACAGGTTACAAAAATTTGAAGATCCATGATCCGCCCACTTGTTTCACCCCAGCTAAGAGGTGCATATTTAGTGTGCACATCTCGAGTTTTCAAGTCGATGTGACGTCACAGTCAAGAGCAGCTATATAGTATGACAAGAGCATGATAATGCAGGGAACAGATTCTGTTAAAAAATTAAATTATTTGTATCTTTCGATTGATTTTAAATAAAAAGATCAACATTTAAAAAAATGATTTACAGTGAAAACTTAAAGAACGTTAATGGTCAATTATCAATACATTTTGATCCTACCGGGGGGGGGGGGGGGGCTTTTGGAACCAAATAAGGGGACGACCATTTGATTGCGAGGGGAGGGGGGTAATAAATAATCTGTCCTCTAAAATGTTGGTCTTGGAAATAAATAATCCGTTCTTGACTGGCAGGAAAATAATTTGTCTTTGACTGATGCTATGAAAATAAATAGTCCTTCACCGACATAAAAAATAAATTGGACTCGGAAAAATTTCCAGCCACCCCCTTTCAGAATCAAATGATCGTCCCCTAATCTGTCTTGCATACACTGGGACAAATAGGGAGGAATGTAACCCAACCCCCAACCCCAATTTTCTCAGATTATTATTAGGGTCTTCCGTCTTCAGCGGAAGACCCTTCTATTATTCTTAGGTTTCTTTTTTACCTTTATTAGGGTCTTCCGTCTCCAACGGAAGACCCTTCTATTATTCTATTGTTTCTTTTTCACTTTTATTATTATTATTATTATTATTCTTTTTTTTTCTTTACAATTTTTGTGCAGAAGATTTCTCGGAGTTGGCTCGATCGATTTACTTGAAAATTTTAGGGAAGATGTATCTTTGTCTGAACCTTATACGTTTTTCTCATTTTTTTGAAATTCACTTCCGGTCGGAAGTTATCGCCCTTTAATCCAGAGGACCTCCTTGTCTGCAATGGAACTCAAAAACGATTAAAGCTAGAGTGCTGAAATTTTCAGCGATGATAGAGGACATATTGCCATTGATCACCTGGGTTTTCAAATCTTCCGGAAGTGCCTAGTATGGAAGCTCGGTAGGGGTCAAAATTTAGGAAGCGAATCATGAGTGAATTTTAGAGACATTTCTTACGATAACTTTTTAACTATGAGTATTTTGTTAAAACATATTGAACAGAAATTGTGTAGAATTACAAGATCTTTTATATGATATCAAAGAAAAAGGGCTGACTCATCACATTAGGGGCTGAGAAGGGCCGAAAGTCTTCAATCAATAACTCTTTAACGGTCAATATTTTGTAATGCATTACTGAAGCGAAAATGTTTATCTCAACTATTTACAACTATATATTATAATATACACATCATTTGTTACATAATTAGGGGCCATAAGGGGCCAGAACGCTAAATCTTTGATGCTTTATATCTCAAAAGTGGGAAATATTTTGATAAGCAATATTGAACAAAAGATGTCCAAAAAAATGTTCTAAACAAGATGCAACCTTTCATTTTTTGCTTAACGTCCCCATTAAGGAGTTGAAGGGCTGGCCCCTAAATACTTCTTTTGTAAATATCTCAGAAACGAAAAAGAATTTCTGACTAGTTGTTGAACAAAAAGTGTTCAAAATCATAAAAGCTTTAAAGTGATATGAAGAAAAAGGGGCTGGACCCTCACAATAGGGGCTGAGAGTGGCCGAAAGTCTTTGAACAATTACTCTTTAACAGTCAATATTTTGTAATGCATTACTGAAGCGAAAATGTTTATCTCAACAATTAACAAGTATATATTATGATATTCACATCATATGTTACATAATTAGGGGCCATAAGGGGCCAGAATGCTAAATCTTTGACGCTTTATATCTCAAAAGTGGGAAATATTTTGATAAGCAATATTGAACAAAAGATGTCCAAAATAATGTTCTTAACAAGATGCAACCTTTTATTTTTTTCTAAACGTCCCCATTAAGGAGTTGAAGGGCCGGCCCTAAATACTTCTTTTGCAAATATCCCAGAAACGAAAAAGAATTTCTGACAAGTTGTTGAATAAAAAGTGTTCAAAATCATGAGAGCTTTAAAGTGATATGAAGAAAAAGGGGCTGGACCCTCAAATTAGGGGCTGAGAAGGGCCGAAAGTCCTCAATAAATAACTCTCTAACGATCAATATTTTGTAATGCATTACTGAAGCAAAAATGTTTATCTCAACTATTAACAAGTATATATTATGATATTCACATAATATGTTACATAACTAGGGTCCATAAGGGGCCAGAATGCTAAATCTTTGACGCTTTATATCTCAAAAGTGGGAAATATTTTGATAAGCAATATTGAACAAAAGATGTCCAAAATAATGTTCTAAACAAGATGCAAGGAGTTGAAGGGCCGCGAATATCTCAGAAACGAAAAAGTATTTCTGACTAGTTGTTGAACAAAAAGTGTAAAAAATCATGAGAGCTTTAAGGTGATATCAAGGAAAAGGGTCTGACCCCTTAAATAAGGGGCCGAGAGGGGCCGAAAGTATACAATCAATAACTCTTTAATGATCAATATTTTGTAATATATTACTGAGGCGAAATAGTTCTTCACACACTTTATCTAAATAACATGATGAATAACTATTTAATGATCAATATTTTGTAATATATTACTGAAGCGAAATAGTTCATCTTCACACTCTTTAACTTTATAACATGGTGTTTACATCATATCTAATGCAATAAGGGGTAATTAGGGGTCAGATTGTATAATCTTTGGCGCAATAAATCTTGAAAAGGAAGAATATTTTGATAACCAATATTTTAACAAAAGACGTTCACAATAATATTCTTAATAATATGCAATCATTCAATGTTTGCTAGACGTCCCCATTTAGGGCCGGCCCTTAATATTTATTTTGCAGATATCTCGGAAACGAAAAAGAATTTCTGAATAGTTGTTAAACAAAAAGTGTTCAAAATCATGAGAGCTTTAAGATGATATCAAGAAAAAGGGACTGACCACTCATATAAGGGGCCAAGACGGGCCGGAAGTGTTCAATCTATAACTTTTTAATGATCAACATTTTGTTACACATTACTGAAGGAAAATTGTTTGTCTTAACAATTTATTTATATAACTATTTTTTAACGAAAATCTCAGTCAAATTCTTATCTCATCTTATCGAAAATCGGACGGAAGACCCACTCGTTGCTCGCAACGAGATCGCATCTAGGTATTATTATTATTTTTATTCTTTTTTCTTCTTACAAAATTTGTGCAGACGATTTCTCGGAGATGGCTCGTTCGATTTTATTCAAATTTTCGTGGTAGATGCGTTGATATCTGAAGTTAATTCCGGCAATTCCGTTAAGTGATATTTACTTCTGGTCGGAAGTTATCGCCCTTTTATCAAAATTTAGAGGACCTCCTTGTCTTCGATGGATCAGAAAAAAGGCTTAAGCTAGAGCGCTGAAATTTTCAGTGATGATAGAGGACATGTTGCCATTATGCACCTGGGTTTAGATATTTTCCGGAAGTGCCTAGTTTGGAGGCTCGGTAGGGGTCGAAATTAAGGACACGAATCATGAGTGAGTTTTTGAGACATTTTGTGTCATATCTTTTAAAGTATAATTATTTTGTTAAAACATAGTGAACAAAATTTGTGCAGAATGACAAGATCTTTAATATGATATCAAGAAAAAAGCGCTGACTTATCACATTAGGGGCCGATAGGGGCCAAAAGTCTTTAATCGATAACTCTTAAACAAGCAATATTTTGGTATACATTACTGAAGCAAAATTATTCATCTTAACAATCTACAACTATATATTATGAATTTTACGTCGTATGGCATATACTTAGGGGCCACAAGGGGCCAGAATGCTAAATCTTTGACGCTTTATATCTCGAAAAGGAGAAACATTTTGAAAAGCAATATTGAACAAAACTTGTTTAGAATGATGATCTCAACAATGGGCATCCTTTGAATTTTTCCTAAACAGTCCCTATAAGGACTTAAAGGGACGGCCCCTAAATATTTCAAGTCCACATATCTCGAAAACGAAACGAAACTTCTGAATACTTGTTGAACAAAAAGTCTTCAGAATTACAAGACCTTTCATGTGATATCAAGAAAAAGGGGCTGACCCCTCAAATTAGGGGCTCAGAGGGGCCAAAAGTCTTTCATCTATAACTCCTTAACGTTAAATATTTTGATATTAATTATTGAAGCAAAAATTTTTATCTTCACAATCTGCAACTATATATCTTAAAATTTTCATCAAATATTACGTAATTATGGGCCATAAGGGGCCAGAATGCTTAATCTTTGACGCTTTATATCTCGAAAAGTGGAAATATTTTGAAAAACAATATTGAACAAAAGTTGTTTAGAATGATGTTCTCAACAATGTGCATCCTTTGAATTTTTCCTAAACAGCCCTATATAGACTTAAAGGGACGGCCCCTAAATATTTCAAGTCTACATATCTCGAAAACAAAACAAAACTTCTGAATAGTTGTTGAACAAAAAGTCTTCAGAATTACAAGACCTTTCATGTGATATCAAGAAAAAGGGGCTGACCCCTCGAATTAGGGGCTCAAAGGGGCAAAAAGCCTTTTATCTATAACCCTTTTACAGTAATGTTCATCTTCACGATCTGCTACTATAAATATTTTAAAATCTTCATCAAACATTGCGTTTTTAGGTGCCATAATGATCAAAATTTTGTTAAACATAACTGAAGCAAATTGTATGTTTTCACTATTTATATATTTATGAACGAAAATCTCGTTCAATTCGTATCTCATCTTATCAAAAATCGGACGGAAGACCCACTCGTTGCTCGCAACGAGATCGCATCTAGTTATTATTAGGGTCTTCCGTCTTCAGCGGAAGACCCTTCTATTATTCTTCGGTTTCTTTTTTACCTTTATTAGGGTCTTCCGTCTTCTGCGGAAGACCCTTCTATTATTCTTCGGTTTCTTTTTCACTTTTATTAGGGTCTTCCGTCTTCAGCGGAAGACCCTTCTATTATTCTTAGGTTTCTTTTTTACCTTTATTATTATTATTAGGGTCTTCCGTCTCCAACGGAAGACCCTTCTATTATTCTATTGTTTCTTTTTCACTTTTATTATTATTATTATTCTTTTTTTTTCTTTACAATTTTTGTGCAGAAGATTTCTCGGAGTTGGCTCGATCGATTTACTTGAAAATTTCAGGGAAGATGTATCTTTGTCTGAACCTTATACGTTTTTTTCATTTTTTTGAAATTCACTTCCGGTCGGAAGTTATCGCCCTTTAATCAAAATTCAGAGGACCTCCTTGTCTGCAATGGAACTCAATAACGATTAAAGCTAGAGCGCTGCAATTTTCAGCGATGATAGAGGACATGTTGCCATTGATCACCTGGGTTTTCAAATCTTCTGGAAGTGGCTAGTATGGAAGCTCGGTAGGGGTCAAAATTTAGGACACGAATCATGAGTGAATTTTAGAGACATTTCTTACGATAACTTTTTAACTATGAGTATTTTGTTAAACCATATTGAACAGAAATTGTGTAGAATTACAAGATCTTTTATATGATATCAAAGAAAAAGGGCTGACTCATCACATTAGGGGCTGAGCAGGGCCAAAAGTCTTTAATCAATAACTCTTTAACGATCAATATTTTGTAATGCAATACTGAAGCAAAAATGTTTACCTCAACAATTTACAACTATACTTTATGATATTCACATCATTTGTTACATAATTAGGGGCCATAAGGGGCCAGAATGCTAAATCTTTGACACTTTATATCTCAAAAGTGGGAAATATTTTGATAAGCAATATTGAACAAAAGATGTCCAAAATAATGTTCTAAACAAGATGCAACCTTTCATTTTTTGCTAAATGTCCCCATTAAGGAGTTGAAGGGCCGGCCCCTAAATACTTCTTTTGTAAATAACTCAGAAACGAAAAAGAATTTCTGACTAGTTGTAGAACAAAAAGTGTTCAAAATCATGAGAGCTTTAAAGTGATATGAAGAAAAAGGGGCTGGACCCTCACAATAGGGGCTGAGAGGGGGCGAAAGTCTTTGAACAATAACTCTTTAACGATCAATATTTTGTAATGCATTACTGAAGCAAAAATGTTTATCTCAACAATTTACAACTATATATTATGATATTCACATCATATGTTACATAATTAAGGGCCATAAGGGGCCAGAATGCTAAATCTTTGACACTTTATATCTCAAAAGTGGGAAATATTTTGAAAAGCAATATTGAACAAAAGATGTCCAAAATAATGTTCTAAACAAGATGCAACCTTTCATTTTTTGCTAAATGTCCCCATTAAGGAGTTGAAGGGCCGGCCCCTAAATACTTCTTTTGTAAATAACTCAGAAACGAAAAAGAATTTCTGACTAGTTGTAGAACAAAAAGTGTTCAAAATCATGAGAGCTTTAAAGTGATATGAAGAAAAAAGGGGCTGGACCCTCACAATAGGGGCTGAGAGGGGCCGAAAGTCCTTGAACAATAACTCTTTAACGATCAATATTTTGTAATGCATTACTGAAGCAAAAAATGTTTATCTCAACAATTTACAACTATATATTATGATATTCACATCATATGTTACATAATTAAGGGCCATAAGGGGCCAGAATGCTAAATCTTTGACGCTTTATATCTCAAAAGTGGGAAATATTTTGAAAAGCAATATTGAACAAAAGATGTCCAAATAAATGTTTTATACAAGATGCAACCTTTCATTTTTTGCTAAACATCCCCATTAAGGAGTTGAAGGGCCGGCCCCTAAATACTTCTTTTGTAAATATCTCAGAAACGAAAAAGAATTTCTGACTAGTTGTTGAACAAAAAGTGTTCAAAATCATGAGAGTTTTAAAGAGATATGAAGAAAAAGGGGCTGGACCCTCACAATAGGGGCTGAGAGGGGCCGAAAGTCTTTGAACAATAACTCTTTAACGATCAATATTTTGTAATGCATTACTGAAGCAAAAATGTTTATCTCAACAATTTACAACTATATATTATGATATTCACATCATATGTTACATAATTAAGGGCCATAAGGGGCCAGAATGCTAAATCTTTGACACTTTATATCTCAAAAGTGGGAAATATTTTGATAAGCAATATTGAACAAAAGATGTCCCAAATAATGTTTCATACAAGATGCAACCTTTCATTTTTTGCTAAACATCCCCATTAAGGAGTTGAAGGGCCGGCCCCTAAATACTTCTTTTGCGAATATCTCAGAAACGAAAAAGAATTTCTGACTAGTTGTTGAACAAAAAGTGTAAAAAAAAAATCATGAAAGCTTTAAGGTAATATCAAGGAAAAGGGTCTGACCCCTTAAATAAGGGACCGAGAGGGGCCAAAAGTGCACAATCAATAACTCTTTAATGATCAATATTTTGTAATATATTACTGAAGCGAAATAGTTCTTCTTCACTTTATCTAAATAACATGATATTGATATCATATGTTGCGCAACAAGGGGTCTTTAGGGGGCCAGATTGCATAATCTTTGGTGCAATATGTCTCGAAAAGGAAGCATATTTTGATAAACAGTATTGAACAAAAGACGTTCAAAATAATATTCTGAACAATATGCACTCTTTGAATTTTTGCTAGACGTCCCAATTTAGGACTTGAAGGGCCGGCCCTTAATATTTCTTTTGCATATATCCCGAAAACAAAAAAGAATTTCTGAATAGTTGTTGAACAAAAGTGTTCAAAATCATGAGAGCTTTAAGAAGATATCAAGAAAAAGGGGCTGACCTCTCACATTAGGGGCCAAGAAGGGCCGAAAATCTTTAATATATAACCCTTTAATGATCAATGTTTTGTTAAACATTATTAAAGCAAAATTGTTCGTCTTAACAATTTATTTATGTCATTATATTTAAATGAAAATCTCAGTCAAACTCTTATCTCATCTTATCAAAAATCGGACGGAAGACCCACTCGTTGCTCGCAACGAGATCTCATCTAGTTAGGGTCTTCCGTCTTCAGCGGAAGACCCTTCTATTATTCTTATTTTTCTTTTTTACCTTTATTATTATTATTATTATTATTATTATTCTTTTTTCTCCTTACAAAATTTGTGCAGAGGATTTCTCGGAGATGGCTCGTTCGATTTCATTCAAATTTTCAAGGTAGATGCATTGACATCTGAAGTTAATTCCGGCAAGTCTGTTAGGGGATATTTACTTCCGGTCGAGAGTTATCGCCCTTTTATTAAAATTCAGAGGACCTCCTTGTCTGCGATGGAACACAAAAACGGCTTAAGCTAGAGCGCTGAAATTTTCAGTGATGATAGAGGACATGTTGCCATATTGCACCTGGGTTAAGAAATTTTCCGGAAGTGCCTAGTATGGAAGCTCGGTAGGGGTCGAAATTTAGGACACGAATCATGAGTGAATTTTTGAGACATTTTGTATCATATCTTTTAAAGTATAATTATTTTGTTAAAACATGTTGAACAATATTTGTGCAGAATAAAAAGATCTGTAACATGATATCAAGAAAAAAGGGCTGACTCATCACATTAGGGGCCAATAGGGGCCGAAAGTCTTTAATCGATAACTCTTAAACAAGCAATATTTTTGTATACATTACTGAAGCAAAATTATTTATCTTAACAAACTACAACTATATATTATGATTTTTACGTCATATGTTACATAAATAAGGGCCACAAGGGGCCAGAATGCTTAATCTTTGAAGCTTTATATCTCGAAAAGGGGAAACATTTTGAAAAGTAATATTGAACAAAAGTTGCTTAGAATGATGATCTGAACAATGTGCATCCTTTGAATTTTTCCTAAACAGCCCCTATAAGGACTTAAAGGGACGGCCCCTAAATATTTCAAGTCTACATATCTCGAAAACGAAACGAAACTTCTGAATAGTTGTTGAACAAAAAGTCTTCAGAATTACAAGACCTTTCAAGTGATATCAAGAAAAAGGGGCTAACCCCTCAAATTAGGGGCTCAGAGGGGCCAAAAGTCTTTCATCTATAACTCCTTAATGTTAAATATTTTGATATTAATTATTGAAGCAAAAATGTTCATCTTCACAATCTGCAACTATATATCTTAAAATTTTCTTCAAATATTACGTAATTAGGGGCCATAAGGGGCCAGAATGCTAAATCTTTGACGCTTTATATCTCAAGAAGGGGAAACATTTTGAAAAGCAATATTGAACAAAAGTTGTTTAGAATGATGATCTCAACAATGTACATCCTTTGAATTTTTCCTAAACAGCCCTTATAAGGACTTAAAGGGACGGCCCCTAAATATTTCAAGTCTACATATCTCAAAAACCAAACGAAACTTCTGAATAGTTGTTGAACAAAAAGTCTTCAGAATTACAAGACCTTTCAAGTGATATCAAGAAAAAGGGGCTGACCCCTCAAATTAGGGGCTTAGAGGGGCCAAAAGTCTTTCATCTATAACTCCTTAACGTTAAATATTTTGATATTAAATATTGAAGCAAAAATGTTCATCTTCACAATCTGCAACTATATATCTTAAAATTTTCTTCAAATATTATGTAATTAGGGGCCATAAGGGGCCAGAATGCTTAATCTTTGAAGCTTTATATCTCGAAAAGGGTTAACATTTTGAAAAGCAATATTTAACAAAAGTTGTTTAGAATGATGATCTCAACAATGTGCATCCTTTGTATTTTCCCTAAACAGCCCCTATAAGGACTTAAAGGGATGGCCCTAAATATTTCAAGTCTGCATATCTCGAAAACTGAATAGTTGTTGAACGAAAATTCTTCAGAATTACAAGACTTTTCATGTGATATCAAGACCCCTCAAATTAGGGGCTCAGATTGGCTAAAAGTCTTTCATCTATAACCCTTTTACAGTAATGTTCATCTTCACGATCTGCTACTATAAATATTTTAAAATCTTCATCAAATATTGCGTTTTCTGGTGCGATAATGATCAAAATTTTGTTAAACATAACTGAAGCAAATTGTACGTTTTCACTATTCATATATTTATGAACGAAAATCTCAGTCAAATTCGTATCTCATCTTATCAAAATTCGGACGGAAGACCCACTCGTTGCTCGCAACGAGATCGCATCTAGTTATTATTCTTTTTTCTCCTTACAAAATTTGTGCAGAGGATTTCTCGGAGATGGATCGTTCGATTTTATTCAAATTTTCAAGGTAGATGCGTTGACATCTGAAGTTAATTCCGGCAAGTCTGTTAAGGGATATTTACTTCCGGTCGAGAGTTATCGCCCTTTTATTAAAATTCAGAGGACCTCCTTGTCTGCGATGGAACTCAAAAACGGCTTAAGCTAGAGCGCTGAAATTTTCAGTGATGATAGAGGACATGTTGCCATTTTGCACCTGGGTTTGGATATTTTCCGGAAGTGCCTAGTATGGAAGCTCGGTAGGGGTCGAAATTTAGGACACGAATCATGAGTGAATTTTTGAGACATTTTGTATCATATCTTTTAAAGTATAATTATTTTGTAAAAACATACTGAACGATATTTGTGCAGAATGACAAGATCTTTAATATGATATCAAGAAAAAAGGGCTGACTTGTCATGTTAGGGGCCGAGAGGGGCCAAAAGTATTAAATCAATAACTCTTTAACGATCAATATTTTGGTATACATTACTGAAGCAAAAATGTTTATCTCAACAATTTACAACCATATATTATGATATATACATCATATGTTACATAATTAAGGGCCATAAAGGGCCAGAATGACAAATCTTTGGCACTCTATATTTCGAAAGTGGGAAATATTTTGATAAGCAATATTGAACAAAAGATGTTCAAAATAATGTTCTAAACAATGTGCAGCCTTTCAATTTTTGCTAAACGTCCCCATTAAGGAGTTGAAGGGCTGGCCCCTAAATATATCTTTTGCATATAGCTCGGAAACGAAAAAGAATTTCTGAATAGTTGTTGAACAAAAAGTGTTCAAAATCATGAGAGCTTTAAAGTGATATGAAGAAAAAGGGGCTGGACCCTCAAAATAGGGGCTGAGAGGGGCCGAAACTCTTTGATCAATAACTCTTTAACGTTCAATATTTTGTAATACATTACTGAAGCAAAAATGTTCATCTCAACAATTTACAACTATATATTATGATATTCACGTCATATGTTACATAATTAGGGGTCATAAGGGGCCAGAATGCTAAATCTTTGACGTCTTATATCTCAAAAGTGGGAAATATTTTGAAAAGCAATATTGAACAAAATTTGTTCAAAATAATGTTCTAAACAATGTGCAACCTTTCAATTTTTGCTAAACGTCCCCATTAAGGAGTTGAAGGGCTGGCCCCTAAATATATCTTTTGCATATAGCTCGGAAACGAAAAAGAATTTCTGAATAGTTGTTGAACAAAAAGTGTTCAAAATCATGAGAGCTTTAAAATGATATGAAGAAAAAGGGGCTGGCCCCTCAAAATAGGGGCTGAGAGGGGCCGAAACTCTTTGATCAATAACTCTTTAACGATCAATAGTTTGTAATACATTACTGAAGCAAAAATGTCCATCTCAACAATTTACAACTATATATTATGATATTCACGTCATTTGTTACATAATTAGGGGTCATAAGGGGCCAGAATGCTAAATCTTTGATGCCTTATATCTCAAAAGTGGGAAATATTTTGATAAGCAATATTGAACAAAAGATGTTCAAAATAATGTTCTAAACAATATGCAACCTTTCAATTTTTGCTAAACGTCCCCATTAAGGAGTTGAAGGGCTGGCCCCTAAATATATCTTTTGCATATAGCTCGGAAACGAAAAAGAATTTCTGAATAGTTCTTGAACAAAAAGTGTTCAAAATAATGAGAGCTTTAATGTGATATGAAGAAAAAGGGGCCGAGAGGGGCCGAAAGTATACACTTAATAACTCTTTAATGATCAATATTTTGTAATATATTACTGAAGCGAAATAGTTCATCTTCACACACTTTATCTAAATAACATGATGTTGATATCATACATTACACAGTTAGAGGTCTTTACAGGGCCAGATTGCATAATCTTTGGCGCAATATATTTCGAAAAGGAAGAATATTTTGATAAACAGTATTGAACAAAAGACAATCAAAATAATATTCTGAACAATATGCACTCTTTCAATTTTTGCTAGACGTCCCCATTTAGGACTTGAAGGACCGGCCTTTAATATTTCTTTTGCATATATCCCGAAAACAAAAAAGAATTTCTGACTAGTTGTTGAACAAAAAGTTTTCAAAATCATGAGAGCTTTAAAATGATATCAAGAAAAAGGGACTGACCTCTCACATTAGGGGCCAAGAAGGGCCGAAAGTCTTTAATCTATATTCCTTTAATGACCAATATTTTCTAAAACATTATTAAAGCAAAATTGTTCGCCTTAACAATTTATTTATATCATTATATTTGAACGAAAATCTCAGTCAAATTCTTATCTCATCTTATCAAAAATCGGACGGAAGACCCACTCGTTGCTCGCAACGAGATCTCATTATTATTATTATTAGGGTCTTCCGTCTTCTGCGGAAGACCCTTCTATTATTCTATTGTTGATTTTTCACTTTTCTTTTTATTATTATTATTCTTTTTTTTTTCCTTACCGATTTTGTGCAGAAGATTTCTCGGAGACCGCTCGATCGATTTGCTTCAAATTTTCAGGGTTAATGCGCTGCTATCTGAAGTTTATAACGCCCTGTCAGTTTTTGAAAAATCACTTCCGGTCAGAAGTTATCGCCCTTTGATCGATTTTTAGATAGACCTTGTGTCTGCACAAAAACTCAAGAACGACAAATGCTAGAGTATTGAAACTTTCAGTGGTGATAGAGGACATGTTCTAGATGTGCACCTTGGTTTTCAAATTTTCCGGAAGTGCAAATTATGGAGGCTCGGTAGGGGTCGAAATTTAGGACGAAATTTTTGAGTGAATTTTAGAGACATTTCTTATAATAACATTTTAAATAAAAATATTTTGTTAAAATATATTGAACAAAAAGTCTTTAAAATCACAAGACCTTTTATTTGATATCAAGAAAAAGGGACTGACCCCTCAAATTAGGGGCTCAGAAGGGCCAAAAGTCTTTTATCTATAACTCTTTAATGATCAATATTTTGTTATAAATTACTGAAACAAAAATGTTTATCTTAACATTCTGCAACTATATATTATAAAATTTGGATCATATGTTACGTAATAAGGGGCCATAAGGGGCCAGAATGCTAAATCTTTGACACTTTGTATCTCGAAAAGGAGAAATATTTTGATAAGCAATATTGAACAAAAGATGGTCAGAATAATGTTCTTAACAATATACACCCTTTTAAATTTTGCAAGAACATCCCCATTAAGGACTTGGAGGGCTGGCCCCTAAATATTGTTATTCTATATATCTCTTAAACGAAAGGAAATTTCTGAATAGTTGTTGAACAAAATGTCTTCCAAATCACAAGACCTTTTATTTGATATCAAGAAAAAGGGGCTGACCCCTCAAATTAGGGGCTCAGAAGGGCCAAAAGTCTTTTATCTCTAACTCTTTAATGATCAATATTTTGTTATAAATTACTGAAACAAAAATGTTCATCTTAACATTCTGCAACTATATATTATAAAATTTGGATCATATGTTACGTAATAAGGGGCCATAAGGGGCCAGAATGCTAAATCTTTGACACTTTGTATCTCGAAAAGGAGAAATATTTTGATAAGCAATATTGAACAAAAGATGGTCAGAATAATGTTCTTAACAATATACACCCTTTTAATTTTTGCAAGACATCCCCATTAAGGACTTGGAGGGCTGGCCCCTAAATATTGTTATTCTATATATCTCTTAAACGAAAGGAAATTTCTGAATAGTTGTTGAACAAAAAGTCTTCAAAATCACAAGACCTTTTATTTGATATCAAGAGAAAGGGGCTGACCTCTCAAATTAGGGGCTCAGAAGGGCCAAAAGTCTTTTTTCTATAACTTTTTAATGATCAATATTTTGCTATAAATTACTGAAGCAAAAATGTTCATATTAATATTTTGCAGCTATATATTGTAAAGTTTTGATCATATGTTACGTAATAAGGGACCATAAGGGGCCAGAATGCTAAATCTTTGACACTTTATATCTCGAAAAGGAGAAATATTTTGATAAGCAATATTGAACAAAAGATGATCTGAATAACGTTTAAAACAATCATCCTTTCACTTTTATAGACAAATATCTCAGTCAAGATCTTGATTAATCTCATCCAAAATCGGACGGAAGACCCACTCGTTGCTCGCAACGAGAACCATCTAGTTATTATTATTATTCTTTTTTCTCCTTACAAAATTTGTGCAGAGGATTTATCGGAGATGGCTCGTTCGATTTCATTCAAATTTTCAAGGTAGATGCGTTGACATTTGAAGTTAATTCCGGCAAGTCCGTGAAGGGATATCTACTTCCGGTCTAGAGTTATCGCCCTTTTATTAAAATTCAGAGCACCTCCTTGTCTGCGATGGAACTCAAAAACGGCTTAAGCTAGAGCGCTGAAATTTTCAGTGATGATAGAGGACATGTTGCCATTATGCACCTGGGTTTAGATATTTTCCGGAAGTGCCTAGTATGGAAGCTCGGTAGGGGTCGAAATTTAGGACACGAATCATGAGTGAATTTTTGAGACATTTTGTATCATATCTTTTAAAGTATAATTATTTTGTTAAAACATGTTGAACAATATTTGTGCAGAATAAAAAGATCTGTAACATGATACCAAGAAAAAAGGGCTGACTCATCACATTAGGGGCCAATAGGGGCCGAAAGTCTTTAATCGATAACTCTTAAACAAGCAATATTTTTGTATACATTACTGAAGCAAAATTATTTATCTTAACAAACTACAACTATATATTATGATTTTTACGTCATATGTTACATAAATAAGGGCCACAAGGGGCCAGAATGCTTAATCTTTGAAGCTTTATATCTCGAAAAGGGGAAACATTTTGAAAAGCAATATTGAACAAAAGTTGTTAAAAATGATGATCTCAACAATGTGCATCCTTTGAATTTTTCCTAAACAGCCCCAAAAAGGACTTAAAGGGACGGCCCCTAAATATTTCAAGTCTACATATCTCAAAAACGAAACGAAACTTCTGAATAGTTGTTGAACAAAAAGTCTTCAGAATTACAAGACCTTTCAAGTGATATCAAGAAAAAGGGGCTGACCCCTCAAATTAGGGGCTCAGAGGGGCCAAAAGTCTTTCATCTATAACTCCTTAACGTTAAATATTTTGATATTAATTATTGAAGCAAAAATGTTCATCTTCACAATCTGCAACTATATGTCTTAAAATATTCTTCAAATATTACGTAATTAGGGGCCAGAAGGGGCCAGAATGCTTAATCTTTGACGCTTTATATCTCGAAAAGGGGAAACATTTTGAAAAGCAATATTGAACAAAAGTTGTTTAGTATGATGATCTGAACAATGTTCATCCTTTGAATTTTTCCTAATCAGCCCCTATAAGGACTTAAAGGGACGGCCCCTAAATATTTCAAGTCTACATATCTCAAAAACGAAACGAAACTTCTGAATAGTTGTTGAACAAAAAGTCTTCAGAATTACAAGACCTTTCAAGTGATCTCAAGAAAAAGGGGCTGACCCCTCAAATTAGGGGCTTAGTGGGGCCAAAAGTCTTTCATCTATAACTCCTTAACGTTAAATATTTTGATATTAAATATTGAAGCAAAAATGTTCATCTTCACAATCTGCAACTATATATCTTAAAATTTTCTTCAAATATTACGTCATTAGGGGCCATAAGGGGCCAGAATGCTTAATCTTTGAAGCTTTATATCTCGAAAAGGGGAAACATTTTGAAAAGCAATATTGAACAAAAGTTGTTTAGAATGATGATCTGAACAATGTGCATCCTTTGTATTTTCCCCAAACAGCCCCTATCAGGACTTAAAGGGATGGCCCCTAAATATTTCAAGTCTACATATCTCGAAAACTGAATAGTTGTTGAACGAAAATTCTTCAGAATTACAAGACCTTTCATGTGATATCAAGACCCCTCGAATTAGGCGCTCAGAGGGGCTAAAAGTCTTTCATCTATAACCCTTTTACAGTAATGTTCATCTTCACGATGTGCTACTATAAATATTTTAAAATCTTCATCAAATATTACGTTTTCTGGTGCCATAATGATCAAAATTTTGTTAAACATCACTGAAGCAAATTGTACGTTTTCACTATTTATACATTTATGAACGAAAATCTCAGTCAAATTCGTATCTCATCTTATCAAAAATCGGACGGAAGACCCACTCGTTGCTCGCAACGAGATCGCATCTAGTTATTATTATTTTTATTCTTTTTTCTTCTTACAAATTTTGTGCAGACGATTTCTCGGAGATGGCTCGTTCAATTTCATTCAAATTTTCATGGTAAATGCGTTGACATCTGAAGTTAATTCCGGCCATTCCGTTAAGGAATATTAACTTTCGGTCGGAAGTTATCGCCCTTTTATCAAAATTTAGAGGACCTCCTTGTCTGCGATGGAACTCAAAAACGGCTTAAGCTAGAGCGCTGAAATTTTCAGTGATGATAGAAGACATGTTGCCATTTTGCACCTGGGTTTGGATATTTTCCGGAAGTGCCTAGTATGGAAGCTCGGTAGGGGTCGAAATTTAGGACACGAAACATGAGTGAATTTTTGAGACATTTTGTATCATATCTTTTAAAGTATAATTATTTTGTTAAAACATACTGAACAATATTTGTGCAGAATGACAAGATCTTTAATATGATATCAAGAAAAAAGGGCTGACTTGTCATATTAGGGGCCGAGAGGGGCCAAAAGTATTAAATCAATAACTCTTTAACGATCAATATTTTGGTATACATTACTGAAGCAAAAATGTTTATCTTAACAATTTACAACTATTTATTATAATATTTATGTCATATGTTACATAAATAGGGGCCATGAGGGGCCAGAATGCCAAATCTTTGACGCTTTATATCTTAAAACTATGAAATATTTTGATAAGCAATATTGAACAAAATATGTTCAAAATAATGTTCTAAACAATATGCAACCTTTCATTTTTTGTTAAACGTCCCCATTAAGGAGTTGAAGGACCGGCCCCTAAATTCTATTTTTGCAAATATCTCAGAAACGAAAAAGAATTTCTGACTAATTGTTGAACAAAAAGTGTTCAAAATCATGAGAGCTTTAAAATGATGTGAAGAAAAAGGGGCTGGACCCTCAAAATAGGGGCTGAGAGGGGCCGAAAGTCTTTGATCAATTACTCTTTAACGATCAATATTTTGTAATGCATTACTGAAGCAAAAATGTTTATCTCAACACTTTACAACTATATATTATGATATTCACATCAAATGTTACATAATTAGGGGCCATAAGGGGCCAGAATGCTAAATCTTTGACGCTGTTTATCTTAAAACTATGAAATATTTTGATAAGCAATATTGACCAAAAGATGTTCAAAATAATGTTCTAAACAATATGCAACCTTTCGGTTTTTGTTAAACGTCCCCATAAAGGAGTTGAAGGACCGGCCCCTAAGTATATCCTTCGCATATATTTTGGAAACGAAAAAGAATTTTTGAATAGTTGTTCAACAAAAAATGTTCAAAATCATGAGAGCTTTAAGGTGATATCAATGAAAAGGGTCTGACCCCTTAAATGAAGGGCCGAGAAGGGCCAAAAGTATACAATCAATAACTCTTTAATGATCAATATTTTGTAATATATTACTGAAGCGAAATAGTTCATCTTCAAACACTTTTTCTAAATAACATGATGTTGATATCATATGTTACGCAATAAGGGGTCTTTAGGGGGCCAGATTGCATAATCTTTGGCACAGTATATCTCGAAAAGGAAGAATATTTTGATAAACAGTATTGAACAAAAGACGTTCAAAATAATATTCTGAACAATATGCATTCTTTCAATTTTTGTCAAACGTCCCCATTTAGGACTTGAAGGAACGGCCCTTAATATTTCTTTTGCATATATCCCGAAAACAAAAAAGAATTTCTGACTAGTTGTTGAACAAAAAGTGTTCAAAATCATGAGAGCTTTAAGGTGATATCAAGAAAAAGGGGCTGACCTCTCACATTAGGGGCCAAGAAGGGCCGAAGGTCTTTAATCTATAACCCTTTAATGATCAATATTTTGTTCAACATTACGGTATTAAAGCAAAATTGTTCGTCTTAACAATTTATTTATATCATTATATTTGATCAAAAATCTCAGTCAAGTTCTTATCTCATCTTATCAAAAATCGGACGGAAGACCCACTCGTTGCTCGCAACGAGATCTCATCTAGTTAGGGTCTTCCGTCTTCTGCGGAAGACCCTTCTATTATTCTATTGTTGATTTTTCACTTTTCTTATTATTATTATTATTATTATTCTTTTTTTTTTCCTTACCGATTTTGTGCAGAAGATTTCTCGGAGATCGCTCGATCGATTTGCTTCAAATTTTCAGGGTTAATGCGTTGCTATCTGAAGTTTATAACGCCGCTTCAGTTTTTGAGAAATCACTTCCGGTCGGAAGTTATCGCCCTTTGATCGATTTTTTGATAGACCTTGTGTCTGCACAAAAACTCAAGAACGACAAAAGCTAGAGTGCTGAAACTTTCAGTGGTGATAGAGGACATGTTCTAGTTGTGCACCTTGGTTTTCAAATTTTCCGGAAGTGCGAAGTATGGAAGCTCGGTAGGGGTCAAAATTTAGGACGTGATTTATGAGTGAATTTTAGAGACATTTCTTATAATAACATTTTAAATAAAAGTATTTTGTTAAAAGATATTGAACAAAAAGTCTTTAAAATCACAAGACCTTTTATTTGATATCAAGAAAAAGGGGCCGACTCCTCAAATTAGGGGCTCAGAAGGACCAAAAGTCTTTCATCTATAACTCTTTAACGATCAATATTTTGTTATAAATTACTGAAGCAGAAATGTTCATCTTAACACTCTGCAACTATATATTATAAAATTTTGATCATATGTTACGTAATAAGGGGCCAGAAGGGGCCAGAATGCTAAATCTTTGACACTTTATATCTCGAAAAGGGGAAATATTTTGAAAAGCAATATTGAACAAAAGATGTTCAGAATAATGTTCTAAACAATATACACCCTTTTAATTTTTGCAAGACATCCCCATTAAGGACTTGGAGGGCTGGCCCCTAAATATTGTTATTCTATATATCTCTTAAACTAAAGGAAATTACTGAATAGTTGTTGAACAAAAAGTCTTCAAAATCACAAGACCTTTCATTTGATATCAAGAAAAAGGGGCTGACCCCTCAAATTAGGGACTCAGAAGGGCCAAAAGTCTTTCATCTATAACTTTTTAATGATCAATATTTTGTTATAAATTACTGAAGCAAAAATGTTCATCTTAACATTCTGCAACTATATATTATAAAATTGTGATCGTATGTTACGTAATAAGGGGCCATAAGGGCCAGAATGCTAAATCTTTGACACTTTAAATTTCGAAAATGGAAAATCTTTTGATAAGCAATATTAAACAAAAGATGTTCAGAATAATATTCTAAACAATATACACCCTTTTAATTTTTGCAAGACATCCCCATTAAGGACTTGGAGGGCTGGCCCCTAAATATTGTTATTCTATATATCTCTTAAACGAAAGGAAATTTCTGAATAATTGTTGAACAAAAAGTCTTCAAAATCACAAGACCTTTCATTTGATATCAAGAAAAAGGGGCTGACCCCTCAAATTAGGGGCTCAGAAGGGCCAAAAGTCTTTCATCTATAACTTTTTAATGATCAATATTTTGTTATAAGTTATTGAAGCAAAAATGTTTATCTTAACATTCTGCAACTATATATTATAAAATTTTGATTGTATGTTACGTAATAAGGGGCCATAAGGGACCAGAATGCTAAATCTTTGACACTTTATATCTCGAAAAGGGGAAATATTTTGATAAGCAATATTGAACAAAAGATGTTCAGAATAATGTTCTAAACAATATACACCCTTTTATTTTTTGCAAGACATCCCCATTAAGGACTTGGAGGGCTGGCCCCTAAATATTGTTATTCTATATATCTCTTAAACGAAAGGAATATTCTGAATAGTTGTTGAACACAAAAACTTCAAAATCACAAGACCTTTCATTTGATATCAAGAAAAAGGGGCTGACCCCTCAAATTAGGGGCTCAGAAGGGCCAAAAGTCTTTCATCTATAACTTTTTAATGATCAATATTTTGTTATATATTACTGTAGCAAAAATGTTCATCTTAACATTCTGCAACTATATATTATAAAATTTTGATTGTATGTTACGTAATAAGGGGCCATAAGGGACCAGAATGCTAAATCTTTGACACTTTATATCTCGAAAAGGGGAAATATTTTGATAAGCAATATTGAACAAAAGATGTTCAGAACAATGTTCTAAGCAATATACACCCTTTTAATTTTTGCAAGACATCCCCATTAAGGACTCGGAGGGCTGGCCCCTTAAAATTGTTATTCTATATATCTCATAAACGAAAGGAAATTTCTGAATAGTTGTTGAACACAAAAACTTCAAAATCACAAGACCTTTCATTTGATAATAAGAAAAAGGGGTTGACCCCTCAAATTAGGGGCTCGGAAGGGCCAAAAGTCTTTCATTTATAACTTTTTAATGATCAATATTTTGTTATAAATTACTGAAGAAAAATGTTCATCTTAACATTCTGCAACTATATATTATAAAATTTTGATAGTTTGTTACGTAATAAGGGTCCAGAAGGGGCCAGAATGCTAAATCTTTGACACTTTATATCTCAAAAAGGGAAATTATTTTGATTAGCAATATTGAACAAAAGATGTTCAGAATAATGTTCTAAACAATATACACCCTTTTAATTTTTGCAAGACATCCCCATTAAGGACTCGGAGGGCTGGCCCCTAAATATTGTTATTCTATATATCTCTTAAACGAAAGGAAATTTCTGAAAATCACAAGAACTTTCATTTGATATCAAGAAAAAGGGGTTGATCCCTCAAATTAAGGCCCAGAAGGGCCAAAAGTCTTTCATTTATAACTTTTAAATAATCAATATTTTGTTATAAATTCCTGAAGGAAAAATGTTCATCTTAACATTCGTTAACTATATATTATAAAACTTTGATCATGTGTTCAAAATAATGGGCCATAAAGGGCCAGAATGCCAAATCTTTGACACCTCGAACAAGGGGAAATATTTTGATCAGTAATATTGAACAAAAGATGCTCAGAATAATGTTATAAACAATATGCATCCTTTCACTTTTTATAGACGAATATCTCAGTCAAGATCTTGACTTATCTCATCCAAAATCAGACGGAAGACCCACTCGTTGCTCGCAACGAGAACCATCTAGTTATTATTCTTTTTTCTTCTTACAAAATTTGTGCAGACGATTTCTCGGAGATGGCTCATTCGATTTCATTCAAATTTTCATAGTAGATGCGTTGACATTTGAAGTTAATTCCGGCAATTTCGTTAAGTGATATTTACTTCCGGTCGGAAGTTATCGCCCTTTTATCAAAATTTAGAGGACCTGCTTGTCTGCGATGGAACTCAAAAACGGCTTAAGATAGAGCGCTGAAATTTTCAGTGATGATAGAGGACATGTTGCCATTTTGCACCTGGGTTTGCATATTTTCCGGAAGTGCCTAGTATGGAAGCTCGCTAGGGGTCGAAATTTAGGACACGAATCATAAGTGAATTTTTGAGACATTTTGTATCATATCTTTTAAAGTATAATTATTTTGTTAAAACATACTGAACAATATTTGTGCAGAATGACAAGATCTTAAATATGGTATCAAGAAAAAAGGGCTGACTTATCATATTAGGGGCCGAGAGGGGCCAAAAGTATTAAATCAATATCTCTTTAACGATCAATATTTTGGTATACATTAATGAAGCAAAAAAGTTTATCATAAGAATTTACAACTATATATTATAATATTTATGTCATATGTTACATAATTAGGGGCCATAAGGGGCCAGAAGGCCAAATCTTTGGCACTCTATATCTCGAAAGTGGGAAATGTTTTGATAAGCAATATTGAATAAAATATGTTCAAAATAATGTTCTAAACAATATTTAACCTTTCAATTTTTGCTAAACGTCCCCATTAAGGAGTTGAAGGGCTGGCCCCTAAATATATCTTTTGCAAATATCTCGGAAACGAAAAAGAATTTCTGAATAGTTGTTGAACAAAAAGTGTTCAAAATCATAAGAGCTTTAACGTGGTATGAAGAAAAAGGGACTGGCTCCTCAAAATAGGGGCTGAGAGGGGCCAAAAGTCTTTAATCAATAACTCTTTAACGATCAATATTTTGTAAATTCATTACTGAAGCAAAAATGTTTATCTCAACTATTTCCAACTTATATTATGATATTCACATCACATGTTACATAATTAGGGGCTATAAGGGGCCAAAACGCCAAATCTTTGTCACTGTATATCTCGAAAGTAGGAAATGTTTTGATAAGCAATATTGAATAAAAGATGTTCAAAATAATGATCTGATCAATGTGTAACCTTTCGATTTTGCTAAACGTCCCCATTAAGGAGTTGAAGGACTGGTCCCTTAACATATCTTTTGCAGATATCTCGGAAACGAAAAAGAATTTCTGAATAGTTGTAGAACAAAAAGTGTTCAGAATCCTGAGAGCTTTAAGGTGGTATGAAGAAAAAGGGGCTAACCCCTCAAAATAGGGGCTGAGAGGGGCCGAAAGTTTTTAATCAATAACTCTTTAATGATCAATATTTTGTAATATATTACTGAAGCGAAATAGTTCATATTCACACTCCTTAACTATATGACATGGTGTTTACATCATATCTAATGCAATAAGGGATCATTAGGGGTCAGATTGTATAATCTTTGGTGCAATAAATCTTAAAAAGGAAGAATAATTTGATAACCAATATTGAACAAAAGACGTTCAAAATAATATTCTTAATAATATACAATCTTTCAATTTTTGCTAGACGTCCCCATTTAGGACTTAAAGGGCCTACCCTTAATATTTTTTTTACATATATCTCGGAAACGAAAAAGAATTTCTCAATACATGTAGTTGTTGAACAAAAAGTGTTCAAAATCATGAGAACTTTAAGATGATATCAAGAAAAAGGGGCTTACCACTCATATAAGGGGCCAAGACGGGCCGGAAGTTTTTAATCTATGACTTTTTAATGATCAATATTTAGATACACATTACTGAAGGAAAATTGTTTGCCTTAACAATTTATTTATATAACTATTTTTTAACGAAAATCTCAGTCAAATTCTTATCTCATCTTATCGAAAATCGGACGGAAGACCCACTCGTTGCTCGCAACGAGATCTCATCTAGTTATTATTCTTTTTTTTCTTTACAAAATTTGTGCAGAAGATTTCTCGGAGACGGCTCGTTCGATTTTAGTCAAATTTTTATGGTAGATGCGTTGACATCTGAAGTTAATTCCGGCAATATAGTTTTTTGAAAATCACTTCCGGTCGGAAGTTATCGCCCTTTTATTAAAATTCAGAGGACCTCCTTGTCTGCGATGGAACTCAAAAACGGCTTAAGCTAGAGCGCTAAAATTTTCAGTGATGATAGAGGACATGTTGCCATATTGCACCTGGGTTTAGATATTTTCCGGAAGTGCCTAGTATGGAAGCTCGGTAGGGGTCGAAATTTAGGACACGAATCATGAGTGAATTTTTGAGACATTTTGTATCATATCTTTTAAAGTATAATTATTTTGTTAAAAGATATTGAACAATATTTGTGCAGAATAAAAAGATCTGTAACATGATATCAAGAAAAAAGGGCTGACTCATCACATTAGGGGCCGATAGGGGCCGAAAGTCTTTAATCGATAACTCTTAAACAAGCAATATTTTTGTATACATTACTGAAGCAAAATTATTTATCTTAACAAACTACAAGTATATATTATGATTTTTACGTCATATGTTACATAAATAAGGGCCACAAGGGGCCAGAATACTTAATCTTTGAAGCTCTATATCTCGAAAAAGGGAAACATTTTGAAAAGCAATATTGAACAAAAGTTGTTTAGAATGATGATCTGAACAATGTGCATCCTTTGAATTTTTCCTAAACAGTCCCTATAAGGACTTAAAGGGACGGCCCCTAAATATTTCAAGTCTACATATCTCGAAAAGGAATCGAAACTTCTGAATAGTTGTTGAACAAAAAGTCTTCAAAATCACAAGACCTTCCATGTGATATCAAGAAAAAGGGGCTGATCCCTCAAATTAGGGGCTCAGAGGGGCCAAAAGTCTTTCATCTATATCTCCTTAACGTTAAATATTTTGATATTAATTATTGAGGCAAAAATGTTCATCTTCACAATCTGCAACTATATATCTTAAAATTCTCTTCAAATATTACGTCATTAGGGGCCATAAGGGGCCAGAATGCTTAATCTTTGAAGCTCTATATCTCGAAAAGGGGAAACATTTTGAAAAGCAATATTGAACAAAAGTTGTTTAGAATGATGATTTGAACAATGTTCATCCTTTGAATTTTTCCTAAACAGCCCCTATAAGGACTTAAAGGGACGGCCCCTAAATATTTCAAGTCTGCATATCTCGAAAACTGAATAGTTGTTGAACGAAAAGTCTTCAGAATTACAAGACCTTTCATGTGATATCAAGACCCCTCGAATTAGGGGCTCAAAGGGGCTAAAATGTTTAAAATATTTATCAAATATTGCGTTTTTTGGTACCATAATGATCAAAATTCTGTTAAACATAACTGAAGCAAATTGTACATTTTCACTATTTATATATTTATGAACGAAAATCTCAGTCAAATTCGTATCTCATCTTATCAAAAATCGGACGGAAGACCCACTCGTTGCTCGCAACGAGATCGCATCTAGTTATTATTATTATTTTTGTTTGTCAGATTTTTCAAGGAGAAGTAAAAAGTAAATTAAGCTTGATTCTTTCTCTCAACTTTGATTTGAATCGAAAAAATATTGCCAGCTCCTAAATTATATCCATTATAGTCATATCCTAAATTATTTTGTAATTAAGTAAAACCCGTGAAATAACAGATCGATATATTAAAAAAAATCAACAAGATGATTCACGTTGACCATTACTTAGAGAGTCTATATCGATATCCAAATCCGATACCCCCACCCCGATTTTAATAATCACATACAGCACAGATGAAATATTTAATTTCTTTTAATTTTCTTCTTGAATCTTAAAACTTCAGACAAACCGTGTAGACCAAGGAAACAATTTATAAACGAAATATTAAACAGCTTCACAGAAACCCGATTCTTAAATCAGGGGGCTTCTTAAATCAGGGGGCAATGGTTAGATTTTATTCCCACCCCATTTCCGGCAGAAAAAAAAATGGCAGGTTTGATCACAATGTAATAACAAAAAATGGAGTAGAGGTCGGCTTTTCAATAAAAAAAAAAATCCAGACAAGGCTCTCTGAAAAAAAAAAAGTCATTACATCGAAGGGTTTTAATCTATATGCACTTTCTAAATGTACCTTATATTCAATATCTCTTTCTCCCCTAAAGGAGGTTTTTCCTCCGCTGATGATGGTCACAGGATACACGGATTTGGTATTTGGCAGTACTGGAAGTTTCCGAATCACACTCAGCCAATCCCGAAAGAAGTAGACCTTGCAATCATATTTATGCCAATAATAAATAAATGAACACACACACACAAAATATTTTAGTTTTTCTTTTATTAACAGCGATAAATTCCTCCTTCCTGAACAAAGTGTGACTTGTAAAACTTTGAATTATGTTTTAAATCCTCTTTTACTTTTTTTTTTGATAAATCCATGCACTAAAATGGAGATGAAGATTATCGCAAGATGTATAGCGATAATCTAATATTGTTGTTTGTCGTACACACCTCGTAAAACACAAATGTTGAGATGATGCAAGTTTATGTTTGTGATCAATACATATTCATCTAAACTACAGTTCAAAGTTCATTCAGATACTGTAAATGTATTATTTTTTTTCGTAGACAGCAAGAATGAAGGGCAGACAGGACAAAAAACATGCGTCCGATCTTCGATCTTTGAATTTAGACATAAAATATACTATTAAATTCTGTTTCATTGATAATGTTTTCGCACATTTACGCAAATATCCTTTCTATATAATTGTGCAGTGAAGTATATTTGTTTAGATGAGTATTTTTCGTAATTTTATATTTTTCGCATAAACTTATGTACATATTTTCTTTCTAAATGTTATATTGCTTAACTCGAGTTATCTTTTTCATTTAAATTAAAAAAAAATAATGTAACTACAACTCACGCATGCTGTAGAAGACATCAATACATATCTGAATTCATTGTCAAACCCAGAAAGAATATTATGTTCTCCTTATGTTCATACAAAGGAGATCTAGATTGCCATGCTTTTAGTTTACAGGGGAAAAAAATCACTAAATTAAAAAAATTATAGTGAACTATTTATGAGGAGCCGACAAAACTATTGCGGGGGGGGGGGGGTTATCACTTTCCTTAGTCAATTTCTCCAGATACCTAAATTTCTTTACCAATTCACAACGGATCTGTGTTTCCTGGTGTAATTGATATTGGTTAAGTTACTGCATGATGAAATTAATGGAAGACCCTTATGTGACGATCATTTACACGGATAACTGCTCGACATTTTCTCAAATGAAAAACAATCGATGTTACCCGACGTCTGGACCGTCGACGAAAGTCAGCAGGTACAACGCATTTATCAGGCACGTAGTATCGGGGGGGGGGGGGGGGCTGCCCCCACTTTTTTGCCAGTTATAATCTTTAACTGTTGAAAAATGTTCATTGGTGGTGAATAAAATTTGGCTAGGTAAGTTGTTAAAATCCCCCCCCCCAACTTTCAAAAACGATACTTAGTGCCTGTTTATACAAAATGGAGTCGCTGCCACTTGATGTTATTTTTCTTTTAATGAAAAAATATACCCCCTACCTAATTATTAGCTAGGGGGTATATTTTTTTTTATTGAAAGAAAAATAATAACGTCAGGTGCCTGTGGTTGCATCCTTTTTCTTAAAGATTAGGTAGGGGGTCTATATAATATTTTTTAAATTTTTTATACTAAAAGAAAAATAAGTAACGTCAGGTGCCCGTGGTCGCTTCCTTTATTAAAGTATTGGATAGACAGAATTAATTGTCCCTTCTGTAGTGTTTTAGATACAGGTAAGATCTTAAAATTCAAAAAGTTAAGCTCCAGACTATATATAATTATATATGGATAAGAGGTCTCCATATTTTCATGGACGCCTACTCAACACATTCGAGGTAGTACATGTACATGTATTTCCGCTTCTCGGAAAGGCCCGAGAAGTTGCGATTGTTGATCTGAAAGAGACAAACCAAAGCGCATTATGTACAAGCACAATAAAAAAAAGGTCCAGAAAACAGAGATTTGTTAGGAATTTTCAAAGTCCAAGGGCTGGGGCATGTATATACTAGTATATATACGTCCCTGCTAAGGGCCATAAGCCCATAATTTTCGTAAAGATGGGTCAGTCAACACAACTTATACTTGATCTGTAAGACATCAATATCAAAAGACATACTAAAAATCAGTTCATTATAAACCAGTAGTATCTTCAAGTATAGACATAAAAATCTGGAAAATGACGGACGGACAGGGGGTAACACTACACAAGACAAAATTGCTAAGGCACCACCAGATAAAATTACAATGCTTATTTTCTAAAATTGTTTATGATGTTTTTGAGAAACAAATATGTTATCAAAGTAAAAAATGAGACATTTAATGTCCTAACTTATCAATAACTACGATGTTAACTGAAGCGTAACCATTTGTAGAAATAATGAAAATCGTGCTCATACTTTTTGGAGGAAGAAATTTTTATTTTTTTTCTTTGTGTTTGTATTCTTTATGTTTGTACTAACTAAAAACCCAGAAAAAAATTACAACTATGCCACGTTTGACCTTGGAAAAACGTGCCTAAGCAGTTAGCTAGTATGGCGTGTGCAGGGGGTTGCTTTGGAGAAATTTGTATATAAAAAATTAAAACAATTCATACATCATTCTTTCTTCTAGTGAAGATTAGTTACAATTAGATGAACAAATATAAAAATTGTTTACTTTAGATAGCCATGGCATTTAAAAAGCACCACAGGACAATTTCAAGATTCTTCCACAAAACTGGGGCAACCGGAAGTTAGGTAGACTGGGTATGGACACCAAGGCACTGGATGAATACTAGGCAATATGATAGTCAATCGCTGTATATTATTTGATTTTTCACTCGGAGACTGCTTTTGTTGCAACCTCACGGACCACAATTTGTAATTACCAACTTCATATATTTGAAAGAAACGATGCGCAGTGCATGTCGGGAAAATGGTTTTCGGGCAAGAAGGTCACAAAGTTTTTTGTCATGACACTTAGACATTTGTCAATTCCACTGTATTGGGAAAGATGGAATATTAGATATACAAGTACCGATTATGTAAATGTTCAATTCAAAAACAAGAATAACAAGTGGTGCGTTAGCAATTTTGTCTAGTGTATATGTTCCGGCCATTGAAAATGCAGAAAATTCAAAGTAAACGTGGAAACAACGGAAACAGTTGCTAACTATCATTACTAGGCATTTTCTGTAGCTTGCCGAAATGCAAAAACAGTGACTCTAGCTAGTCATGTTTTATCTGCAGATTACACTCAGATGGATCACTGAAAATAAAGACTACTCCCTTGGATGCAAAAAAAGTCATGTCATACCGGATTGTTTCAAGTTGAATTGTACTGTATGAAATCTGAAGGAAAAATGATTGAGAAATGATAGAATTGAAATGTTTTAATGATTTTGTTTTCTTACAAAAGAAGTGAAGATTAAAGTGAAGTGGATGCGCTCATGTGGAACAGACAGTCATATTGAGACATTACCAGCTTTTTATTAAAATACATGTGCGTGATTCTGTAAATGTTAAACTGAAAAAAGATGCACGCGTGTTTCAAACTTCCTTCACGTCTCTCTTAGCATAAACATTATAGAGCTTCAGTCTTATCATGCAGTCATTTTGGTTTTCAGTGTACAATGTAGATGGAATTACATGTATTAGTATTGAGATCGATCGGAAGTACATGTATACACGTCACCTTAGATTTCTGTAAACATGATCTAAATTGTACATAATTAAATAATTTATCAGGAAGAAATGCATTTTAAAGTCCAGTTAACTTCTTTTTGCAGATACACAGAGACTATACGTATCCATGAGTTGCATGTTTTTTTTTGTTTGTTTTTTTTTTTTTTTTTTGTTTGTTTTTTTGTTTTTTTGTTTTTTTTTTTTGTTTTTTTTTTTTTTAGATTTTATTAAATTAAGAGATTGAGAAGAAATATTTCAATTGATCGTTTGGTTTTGCATACATATATATGTTTCTTCAACTATTCAGGGTCAAATGTTTTTCCTGACAGGTTGTTGAAGTCTTCATCCGGGAAAAAAATTGCTGTCACAATAATTCGTTTAGTACATTGTTTTGAAAATAAGAAATGGGTGTCCTTAATATGTTAACTGCATCGGATACAATCGTGTGCTGCTGCTGCTGTCTGCTATAGATAAGAAAAATCCTCATTCAATACGTGTGTTCTGCAAGGATTAACACCGAGGTCTACAAGTATACGGTTATGAAGGTAATATAAGCGAAGACAATTTTTCTTTATTTTTTGTACTGTTTCGCAGGAAGGTTGGAATTTATTCAAAAACTTCTACACGAGAAGAAGAAAACACTTGCTGTGGCCTTCAACTCGCCATTTCGATATATCGACGACGTATTATCAATTAACAACAATTACTTTCATTCATATGTTGACTCGATATATCCCAGTGAAGATACCACAGTCTGACACATCTGTTTCATATTTAGATATTTTACTAGAAAAAGATGTTAATGGTAACCTAACAACAAAGCTTTATGATAAACGTGATGACTTCAACTTTTCAATCGTCACCTTCCTTACTTATGTAGCAATATACCCTTATCACCTGCATCTCTCGATACACAAGAGATGCTCTACCTATGAACAATTTCTAAAAGGAGGCAAGCTATTGACAAACAAGTTGATGAAACAAGGATATCAACAGTCTCGTTTGATGTCATCTTTTCGCAAGTTTTACGGTCGATACAATGATCTTGTCAGCACGTACAACTTATCATTGAGTCAAATGCTGACTGATGTTTTTCATACTAATTGTTAGGCCATTATTTATATACTGAACTGTCTATGGGTTTTTCCGTTTTTTCCCGATCATGTCAAGGAGCACACGGCGGGGCAGGGGATGCTCACTCCTCCACTGGCACCTGATCCCACCTTTAAATTTTGAGGTCCATGTTTGCTCTGCTCCAAATTTGTATCTTTTCATTGGACTTTCCAGATTGAATACTGTTCGTTATCTTCATCTTTTCATACAGATGACAATTAAGAGAAAAACAAATTCCTGAAATACAAGTATACATGTATTCTAATTTTGATAAAACATTATAGTTTTTGGAATGAATGAAGATAAAGAGCTACAAAATATTTACCTCGTCTCTATTTATAAACAGGCATGTAGTATTCGGGGGGGGGGGGGGGGCTGCCCTCCTTTTCCAAACATACCCCCCCCCCCCAAAAAAAAAAAACACACATACGTTCGAAAAACGATACTACGTGCCTGATATATATACACAAAGATGTTCACTGCAGGACTTGAACTCATCATGAACAACAAGAACACTCACGGCTAGCTTGTTAATCAATAAAAATAATTTTTGGTGATCGAGTTTTAGATGAAATATTTTTCAAGCTACAAAAATAATGTTTTCAGATGTCCGCACTTTACAAAATGCAGTATAAATTTTGGTCAATAGTGCCGCATTTTTTTAAAAGATTATAGTCTCAAATGAAGAATCAGTGTATTAAATCCAAGATGCTCTCCTTAATTATTACCACTTCGGATTACATTATACATTATACCAAAGTTTTTATTTTATTTTATCCAAAATCTAACATCTAGATGCTTGACAAGCTTTCCGTTAAATACAGTTACATGTAATATCTATCACCTGGCTGCTAAGTTAAGCTTACATTCAACTCTCTACCATCGACTTATCAGTGATAGAAATAAACAACAGTTCTGCAAAGGAGACCTGCTACGATCTTGAACACAACCATCAAATAACCTACTTTCACGTAAAAGTAACGGAACGTACAGAGAGAGATTTCATATTTACGAAATTTTGATTAATCTACATGTATAAAATAGTATCAAATACAGATATTATATTTTACTAATCCTTTGTATAGGCATTTTATGTTAAAAATCTGTTGCAACTTGCAAGGGCAGATCCAGGATTTTTTTCCCAAGGGGAAGGGGGGGGGGGGGGCTTTCACACAAACTAACACCTATCTTACTTCTAAGGGCAGCTCACTCTAACTGCATAAAACTACCCCATTCGGCAAACCTCGGCTGATTCCGTCACCTTCATCACAGAGGTACGAATCGGCCGAGGTGTGCCGAGTGAAAACTACCCAACGAGTAGAACTCTTTAGTGTGCAGTGTTCTAGCTTCTTTAAGAATTCTTGAAATTAAATAATCGCAATTATGAAGTTAAGAATTAATAAGAGATATGTGTACCAGAAGTAAACATCTACATGTCGATCTATAGAAGCCGATACAGAAGATCCCAAGGCCAAAGGGTAAAGTGGCACCCGCACCCCATCCCCACAAGTCGGGAAAAGGTGGCTTCTTCTTTAAACTGTTCAAAGACCATGTGTGTAGCATACACTGTAAACTATTATATTTTTTTCTGCACGTTAATATTTCTTAAGTAGGATAACCCGTAAATGTTATGAAATCTTGAAGATCGTTAGTACTAAATAATAAATACTCAACATAATTTGTGGTTCATTAAACTTCCCATTCAAACAATACATAAGAACTACTGAAAATTTTCAGTTGATGAAATAAAAATAAAATCTTTATGTTAAAAATTTTCAATTTCAATGGTTAGTAATAAAATGATAGAACTTTGGATCACGTTGTCGTTTTCCGTAGCATGCTAAAAACGGAAAAGAACATGCATGATCCGAACAATTTGAATTTAAAGATATACCTTCTTGTATTATCTATCGTGCCTGAAAGGGAATGTATGGTTAAAGCTGAAAATTAACTCTAGCCCATGTACCGGTATATGCCTATATATTAATATTGCCCACCTGCCACCAAGTTTTAAGAAAAAAAGTGTTGAACATCTCATAAATCGTTCAATTATAAAATTATTCTATAAGCTAAATGCAGAACAACCCAAATCTTCTACTGGATTTGACAATGAAATAATATATTATTGGCTTGAAGACATCTAATGTTTGCAAGAAATGTTATAATTGCTCCAATTTAAACCAAAAAAAAATCAAGCGTAGCAATGGATTGACAGATACAACACATTGAACATGGGGGGGGGGGGGCGTTTCTTCCATAAGTATTAGCGAATTTTTTTTAATTTTATATTTTATACATGTAATTCAATGAGAGTCATTAAATTTTACACAATAACAGGATATAAATTTTGCATGTATGGTGACTAAATGTAAAAAAAAAAAAAAAAAAAAAAAAAAAAAAAATTATATTTTTTTAAAATGACCACGAAACACAGAATTTGGTAGAGGATTACAAAAATCGGTCGCATATATACCATATACAGTATATTTTTTGTTCTGTCTGTGTTTCATTCTATTACATTTAGTTGCCTGTCTGCGAAAACTCTAATATTTCACCTAGGCCTAACTTAAATTTGAACCGTAGTAGGTAAAATTTTCAATCACCTGCAATGTATAAATTACTTACGCTTTTTGAAGTGTATTTAGAACAAAGACTCTGTTTTTTTTTCCTGCTTAACTGTAATCTAAACATATACAGTAATATACTTGTATGTACATCCATAAATTAATCTGGGCTATCCCTAATTTTCAGGCCCGTAGGAAGCAATTTCAGTGGGGGGGGGGGGGGGGGAGGGGACTACCAAAATTCCTTGACAAGCACAATTTTTTTTTTTTTGAAAAAAATCCATCAGACGCCTTTTTTTTATAGAGGTACAAGCATCAAATAGCTATTTTTCTATAGTATAAAGCATACTGGCAAAATTATTGGGTGTTGGGGTGGCACGGCCCCTGCCACATTTTTTTTTATTACACTGAATCGAGCCTTCCAATGTTCTGCAAGAATTGGTAATTGTTTCTTAGCAGCAATAGCCAGTAGTCACTACACTCTTGTTTTGGATAATTCCTTCAGGGCGGGTCTGATTTTAATAAATAAATAATAAAATCAAAATATTTCATATATGCTTTATGATATTATTGCTTCCGTGTAATAAAAACCATCACTGAATTGAAAATGATTGAAAAGGGGGGTGGGCTGGGGTATAAGGCTTGGAAATGGAAAGACTATGTAAATAATGTCCAATATGATACAATTTTTTTTTTTTTTTTTTTTTTTTTTTTTTGATTATTGAGATATTCCATGTCTTTTTTTTTCAGGGATGATTTTAAAAAATAATTTGCGACTAAGTAAACGACCATTTGATTCTGACGGAGCGGGGGGGGGGGGGGGGGGTATTCGTTTCGAACATGTCCAGGGACAGATAATCAATTTTAAGTTAAGAAAAGAAAATTAACCTCTCAAATAGAACTTTATTTCATGTATGTTTGGGAGGAGGCAAAAAACGGTCAGATTTTTCAGAATCTGCCACCACCCCCTCCCCTTTCAAAATCAACTGATCTCGTCTCCTAAGGTTAAAATGTAATTATTGTCGATTTTTCTTTTCTTTAAATTAATTTCAAAATGGTATTTATCTTCTTTCTAATAATACAAGCAATGTTCAGCACAGTCTGTTCCCCCTTAGATGTAATCCTACATATTTATGGTTGTGAGTGTGACGTCAGATTGACTTTGAAACTCGAGATTTGCACACTAAATATGCACCTCTTAGCTGAGGTGAAACAAGTGGGCGGATCATGGATCTTCAAATTTTTGTAACCTGTTTTCTGCACTAAATACTCCCCATTTTCGCCTCCTCTTCTGATATTTGATTACCTAAGTAAAGGAAAACTTTAATCTAAAGGAATAAAGTTTGTGTGTTGTACTACGATGACAGAATTCCTTATATTACATACAATACCTATTCGCCATTTTGAGACAGAAAGTTCGGGAAAACGGTGAACGTGTGACGTCGCACTTCGAAAAGTGACGTCGAACAGGAGTTGTCTGCAGTGTATTGGCAGCGTTTACATCGTCGCATTTCTCTGGTTATTTGTTGGATTTAATAGTTGTTACGACTGTAAAAATACTTGTTAGTGTTTTCGGTTATCGTAATGAATATGCATTGGTATGTATTTTCGTTCTCTGCGAGTTATTTCTTTAGAATATCGGCATGTATAGTCTTCATTCATGGATACTTGTAGAACGGAATAATTGGGATTTTTAAGCGCAGCATGACAGTACAAATACTTCTACCGTGTTTATTACCGTTTAATTTGTACATCGCATGGACTGATTAACAATACAGACTGAATACACAATGTATATGGATTAACTACAGGATCTTTACCTATCTCAACCGGCGCATGCTCAAAGGGGTTAGTCGCCGCTTAGCATGCGCCAACTAACCCCGTAAAATTTTCATCTAACCCCTGCCATTACAAGCAACCTTGTTTACACAAATAAATAAACAAACACAACAATAAACAAACAAACAAATAAAAAGAAAAAATAATTACAAGAAATAAAATAGAGAGATAAACAAAATCTTTACTCAATACTGTATTACACACAAAATGCAGAGAATTTTTTTTTTCTTTTGAGCTACAAGTACATCTAAGGAGACTTAGTTGCTTATTTTTTTCAATTCTTTATATTCCGAAATAAATAATTATTCCGAGTTAAAATAAAACCCTGTTAATTTTATATCGCAAAACGTGAGACGTATTTTGGACTCAAGATCCGTACAAAATACGGCGAAAACGTAAGAGAAAACAGGTCTGATAGTTTCTTTAAAATTGAAATTGAAATCTTAAAAATTGGATATAGATGATAAATTCTCACCAAATTATGTGCAAGTGCATAAACTTACATAAATATATCTTAAATGATTTCTTTAAAATTAAGCAAAATGCAAATCTAAAAAAAAGTGAAGTCAAGGTCACAGGAAAGTTCAAGGTCAATTGTTTTTGATGCAGTTGAATACTTCTCACAAATACGTATCAGGATATTTAAGTTTGATAGAAATATTTTGAATGGTTTATTTAAAACTGAGCTAAATACTAATTTAAAATAAATGAAGTTAAGGTCAAAGGAAAGGTCAAGGTAAAAAATGTCGATGCCGTTGATTGATTGATTGATTGTCCCATTCGAGAATTTTTCACTCAAATAGAGACGTCACCATATACCGGTGAAGGGCTTCAAATTTTGACCTTCACTCGACACTCCGGGCCATTGAGCAGTGAGGGATCTTTACCGTGCCAACGTCTGCCGTGACACAGGGCCTCGGTTTTTAAGGTCTCATCCGAAGGACCCGCATCTTTCACTTCAAAGTGCCGAGCGCATGGCGAAGGAACAGTTGCTACCCATTTTTTATCGACTTAGGTCAGTCGCGGCCGAGATTCGAACTCACGACCTCCCGATCACGGGAGTTAAACACAAATTGAGAAATGTGGGGTCAAGGTCAAAGGAAAGGTCAAGGTCAAAAAATATTGATGCAGTTAAATAGCTTACATCAGTATGTATTAGCATATGAAGTTTGACACTAATTCAAGAAAAGTGAGGTCAAGGTCAAAGGAATGGTTAAGGTCAAAAAATGTTGATGCAGTTGAATAGCTTACATCATATGTATCAACTTATGAAGTTTGATTACACTACATTGAATAGTACTTTAAAACTGAGCTAAACTCTAATTTAAGAAAAGTGAGGTCAAGGTCAAAGGAAAGGTCAAGGTCAAAAAAATGATGCAGTTGCAGTTTGATAAAAATATCTTGGATACCGGTAGTTTCTTTGAAACTGAGCTTTGAACAGAGCTAAACACAAAGCTTGACGGAAAGACAGACGGAAGACGGACATGACAAACACTATATGCCCCGGTCATGGCGGGGCATAAAAAATGTTTTCAACAGAATGACATAAATATGCATTTTCTATTGTACTTCAGACTTACAGTGTATTACACAACAAAAAGCATAAATTCCTTTAAACATTGAGAGTAGTAAGTGGACATGCATCCAGTTGGTTGAAGATAAATTAATGAGTTCAGAGTGGGAAGCTGTTAGAACATCTCTGATCTGATCAAGCAGGTGTTATCTATATCTCCTTGGAATTGGGCAAATGAATTAAAGATCTCTATTTTCCTAACTCTCTGAATTGACATTTGTTGTATGTCAAATTTAAATACCCGACGACCAGCCTTTTTTTAATTAAAGCTTCAGTTATCAAAAATAATTTGATAATGTATTATTTGGTGTTTTTGTTTTTTTAAAAAACACACAAATTGCAGAGTGTCATCTCCCAAAGATGATAGATACATGTTGATTTTTTTTTCAATCTAATGAAAAACAAATACAATTATTCGTATCGATTTTTATTGAATTGCGCCTTAGTTCACCATTCATTAAACATATAATTTTCACTCTAAATGTTTAAACAAACTGTAAACAGTTCTAAAAACCCATCAAAATGTGTTTAGTGACTTGGAACCTTTTCTGAAAAACCCAGGGGAGGGGGATATTTGTCCATTTTGGACACTTCTCGTTAAATCTAGGTTTGTTACATAGATAGATATCATTTGTAATACTTCCTAGAACCCCCCCCCCTCCCCCCAATAGATCGAAGTGTTTTATTAATTTGTTGATATTGACGTTTGGTGTACTAAGCCTTCCGAATATTTCGACACCACGTGTGGTTCTAGTCAGCACCAATCCATCAAAGTTTGTACAGTTTTATATCATACAGTGTGGTCTATCTGACAAAATATACTGTAAAATTACATATTTTCGTTGGATCATACTCTAGGGGATTGCTTGGAGTAGGAATTGTTCCATGGAATGGTAATAGACTTTATACTTCTGTAAGGAATATAAATAATTATATGGGGACATGAATTCTTGGGTCTATTCGTACCACGAAATCAACGAAAATTAAACCTCTACAAAAACAAGTCATTTTAAAGTAAGTTGAAAGCGTTTGTCTTGTCTTTGTGTTAGCATAATAATTATTTACAGTGACTGTATGACTGTTTTTTCGTCAGCAAGGAGAAATATAATATTTTCTTTTAAATATTAGGAATTATCTCTAATGAAGGAGAATTAGGAAAAGGGACTTGTCACTCTGAGGAACTGCGAGTAGAGACATCGATGGAATGTGACGCACAAACCATCAGGATTAACATTGTGTCCAAACTATTTCAAAATGACTTGGCACACTGTGAAAATAGTAGTGGAATAATACATTGTTTTCCTGATGATAACGTGCAAAGTTTTTACAATGACAGCAGCGGTCTTCTGGTATTCATAACTCAGTTTAATCACACTCACCACGCTGGGTATAGACTGTGGGTTAACGCTACATGTCATAATCACAGCGACACGAAAGAGAATGTTCTACTTAAGCCTTGTGGTAAGTTAACGTACATGTATCTTAATTTCACCTATATACACTATTTGTCAAGAAAAGTAAATCGGAGAATTTTCTAGCATGCATTCAGTGTTCAACATACCTTAATTGCTCTTCGCTCTCTAACTCTACGAGTCTGTAAAAAATTGCTTGTAACTTTATTGGATTGTGTTAAATCTTGTAAAAATAAATACCTAGACTTGACAAGTCATCTATACTTATAAATTCATAGATTTTGCAAATAAACTCCGAAACGGGTGCACCTAACTCCTCTATGAATACACTAGATATAAGATATAAGATGATGTCCGTAAACTATATTCAGATTTCACTCGCATAGTAAGTACCGCACATTAAATTAAAAGTCTACTTTCATTTTCAATAAACAGCCACGAAATAGCAAAAACGTGAGTAAGGTGGCGGTTCCAGTTGGCGGATCTAAGTTACTGGCATTTTTGATGAAAATGACAACAAGCAATCGTTTATTTATTTCATAAAACGTCATCACTGAATTATTCAATCAAAACTTGATTTAAATGATATAAAAGAAATAAGTTGTGATAACCGATTAAAAGGGAAATGTACAAATTATTTTCGTCATTCACCGATCATAAATTGCCGGAGACTTCTAGAACATCACATAGCATCGAGCCCGATGTTATAGCTGTAGGAACATAAAGAAAAAGCTTTTGTGTGAATGGTCATTGAAATAATGGTAAATCATTGATAACGCTATAAGTTGTGAATATATTTATATATCGAAAGACTATTAGTAGGTTTTCTTAATAAATTTATCGGTAAAATTTGTATATTCCTCAATGAGAGCATCGTGGCAACGAACCCGAAGTACAATTTCTACTTCGTAATAAAATTGCTTACATGAAAAGAGAAAATTAATGAATAAGGTATTGTTCAAATACAATTAAAGCTGATAAAATTTTGTGATTTAATCAACACATTTCAGGGGTTTTTTTCTGAATACAGTCTTTAGTCAAATACTCGACCTATTCATAGGGCGTTAAAATTTAATGTTTGAAAAAAAAAATAGAAAAAAGAAAAAAAATCAATTTATCATTAAAACGTGCATATTCGCTGCTTTTATCCTTGACGGAAATGAAATAAGAGCACCCGAAGTCCAATATTCATAACATAGTATAGCAGGTTTAAGGAGGTTGGATTCTGTCGTCAAAAGTAATGAGAATTTTTTATCAAGTATATTTTTAGAATTTACACACGTAGCTTAATTAAAAATGAAAACAAAAATGTGGGTCAATGCGCTTCTTTTGGTGCTACAGGGCATTTAGTTAGACCTTTTTGCACTGTAAATACATCATACACATGAAGTTTTCCTTCCAATATTTTTTTATTCAAATAAATTACGGGAACAAACACAGTCTTATTTCATTTTGAATAGATACATTAAAATTTGTGACAACAATTTTTTTTTTTAATTACTTCGCATGTTTAATTATTTGACCTTTTTGCACTCAAAAATATCATTTTTCTGGCATTAAAAATTTTAACAAGCAATGAAATCATTTGAAAGTAATAACATTTTACTGAATTTAAGTAGAATGGTTAAAAATATCTTATATATTCAGAAAATAAAATAAAAAGTGGGGACCTGTGATGTTAATTTTTAGATAATACTAAAATAGTGCTAATTTTAAGCAAAAGTTAGGGCTATTTATTTTCTGTATTTTCGCAATACATTTGCTATATTTATTAAATATGATGATAAAATTCATGATAGTTTATTTAATATGTAATTTAGGACCAGCATGAAACAGTTCACGGCACAGAATAACTTTGTGTGCAGGCTGCATGGAAAAATTGGAATCCAAACTTAACATATTTCAAATACTTCGAAAGAGAAAAAATAATCATTTTTTTTCCCTAAAAATCAATCCGCCACAAGATATAGTTCCTCTCTTAATGCTTTTGGTATGGAACGTAATCATGGAGTTTTAACTGAATATCGTTTAATTGGTATTGTAGAATCCAAATTTATTGTAAGAACTAAAACATTATGCAGAATTTTTTAAATATAGGTTAAGACAAAAATCTGTTCAAAAGCTCAGGAGCGAACCTCGTTAACAATATACGTCACTTAATGAAATTGTTATTTTTTCAAGTTTTTACGAAAGGGGGGTGTGGTGGTGACGTACATCTACTTCTGCTCCAAAGCTAAATGCGGGATTTGAACAAAGTATTTCTTCCTGCTACAAGTCTGTAGACAGGCGCGGATCCAGGATTTTTTTTTCTAGGGGGGTGGGGAGGGGGGTTCCACTACATTCCAAAAAAAAATTCCAACCCAAAAATTTCTTGACGAGCATAAAAAGAAAACCAACATAGAACTCATATCCCAATCGTGAAAAACACTATTTCGTGGTTGTGATGGTGGGGTCCACGTTTTCTAAAGGGGGGGGGGGGACAAGGTTATTTTTTTATTTGCTTCAGTACATTCTTTGAAATTACTCTGTAAATTCCAGGGTGGTCCGGAATCCCCCCCTTCTAGATCCGTGCATGGTAGAAACTACAATATATTATTGGAATTTTTCTGTCGGTTGTGGTATAAATTCAATTCCCCGCCCTCCGTGGGGACCCGGGGTGATAAGAATAGGTTACTGGCACCCCCTTGCATGTCGTAAATGGCGACTAAATGGGGCAACCTGTTGGCCGTGGGTTGCGACCTGTGTTGGTGGAGAAGGGGATGCTGGTGGCTGAGGTCTGCAGGTGCTGGGTGTAACGCACCTGACATGACCAACACTCCACTTTGGCCCCATATCCATCTAGACGGGAGGTCAAGTTTGGTCCGACTTGATCAATCGGCTAGTCATGCCGAGCTGATAATATCTGCATGCCTTAGTATTGATGTTTTGCAATTTCTATAATTATATATCTTCTTTGTTTTGCAATGTTCCAATACGCCGACGTTTCCATGTTGATATATATATCAAGCGGTGGCTTAGGGTCAGTCAGGCGGTGGCTTAGGGTCAGTCAGGCATATTCTGTCTGGGTGTCCTCTTGGTATCAGTCTTACTGGATGTCCGTTTGACTAGATATTGCCGAGGCGGGCGGGGAGCAAGGACTATGAAACTTTTCTCATCTAACCATGGCTCTTTCCAAAAAACGTTACCAATCAGGTTTTGAAATATCTTTTAATGATGAATGAAATAATTCTGTTGTGGAACACTGGCTCCGCTTCATCACACTTGAAGCACAAATTTCAGATCAACATACAAAGCCCTTGACAAAAGTATCGCCTTTTATAATACAAAAAGGTATACAAGGGGTTATTGGTACACCAAAGTCGGTTCAAAAATGAAAACAGGTGCTCTTCTCATTGAAGTAGCCAAAAAACAGCATTCAACATCCTTGTTGGCACTTAAAAAACTTGCAGATATACCACAATTTGCAAAAGTTCACAGTGGACTCAACCAAAGTAAAGGCATTCTATTTGATAGAGACTAGACCTGGATGATATTTCTGAACAGGAAATCCAATATAAATTGGAGTCCCAGGCTGTGGTCTCTGTGAAACGGTTCACCAGAAGAACGTAACGATAACATTGAACCTACAAATACTTATCTTCTTACCTTTGGAATGTCAACCCTCCCTACGAGCATCAAAGTTGGGTTGTACCAAATGAAAGTTGAACTGTTCGTCCGAAATTCAACCAGTTAAATCTGAGAAAGAATACTTTACCCAGAAGCAAAAATGCCCGTCAACATGTACAGTGTTCCTAGACCAAATTTAACATCATACGCAACTGTTTTAAAATCGTCCTCAATGAAGGACGTTTCTACTCAGGTTTCTGAGAATGATTTTCTTCAGCAAACCTCAACATCTAAGATGTCTACGTCATCAAATGACAAAGTTAAATCTGTTTCGACACCTGCTTCTGCAGGCCCTGCAGCTTGGCTGCACCAAACCCTGTGACTACGACTGCATCAACGTCAACAGCTGCGGGTACATCAAAATCATCCAGGAGACAAAATAGGTCTCCCTCTAAAAACACTCAGAAGCAGTCGAGTGATCGATTGCCGAAAGCAGCAAAAGATCCCGTAGCTCTGCATAACAAAGAACTCGACCCACAATATGCCTTATTTGGCCTAGTAAATATGAAAAAATTGAAGTGGGCTTTAGAATATATGTTTTTGATAATTCTCACCCTAGAACATTAACACATTTCACATGTGCAACATTTCCGTCAAAACCGGATGTTTATTATGACAAACTAAATTCTAAACCTCACCGTGGTTCGAGGTTTTCCGGGAAAATGCAAAAAATTTTACACATTTAATCGTGATTTACACATAGAGCACACTCGTTACCGCAAAATATTAAAACAGAATAAGAATAATAACTATTCGAGAAATATTTTCCAATGAAAATATTTTGCGGTAACGAGTGTGCTCATGTTGAAAAAAAATAAAATAAAATTTCAGTGCGTGTGAAAAATGCTATGGCCACGATCCATCATATGTGTCTTCGTGTTTTTCACAAACTTATAGGATCGTTTCAAGAGATGTATAATATTGATAATGTAAGTGGAAACACACTCGTATCCCACATGTAAAAAAAAATGTTAAATGAGGCGTCATTAGGCATGTCTGTTGATTGGAATATATACTGGTTTCTAAAAAGCGTTAAAAGTGCCGATTATCAACAGGTTTTCCCCCAAAGTTAGATGGGGTCACAGGCAAGAACACCTTTCTTACTTACTGTATGTATAAATATCACGAACACAAATTTTTATGTCAATTATAAGCGTTGTTCGTGCTTTTGACACATACGAAATTTGACAATACTTTTGAATTTTGATGTTTTCAAGAATCCGGTAAATTCCTAATGGGTGCAGGGTTTTTTTTAGGTCTTAAAATCTAGGGCCTGGGCCTTACCATTTGGGAAAAAATAGCGTCATTTAGTTGAAATTGGGAAAAATATCAGAATTCACATTTTTGGAGATAAATTCAAATAGGAGCCATTTTTGATTTGCAAAGCATTTATTGACTAATTTACATTCAATAAATCTTTACTGAAAATCAGCTTCACTTAATTGTTTGCTGTTCTGAAATTTTATTCAATTTAAGTTTAATTTTTTCCTATTATATTTAGAATAACATTAATGTCATGTTTCGAATTGTCTTTTGGGAATTTTCTTCAATGAAATTGGGAAAAACACACACTTTTTACCATTGGGAATGGGGCCTATTACAGGCCCCCTACGACCCCTAAAAAAACCCTGGGGTGTGTCATATTTAATAAAGATCTATAGATAACACACAAGGCGAAAGAAAAACAGTTGTTTCTTCGTTTCTAAGACACTAAATGTGATAAAGAATCTAAAAAATTACATTTTCTGAAATGAAATTTGGAAAAAAGCATGGGTTTATCTTATGATCATGTATGCTGCACATACATGTATGTACATGACGTTACTCGTTATATACGTCATTTTTGACGTCATAGAAGGGAAAAAAAATCAAATGCTTTTAATGGACCTAGTTTTCTGTCGTTTAGATAATTTATGCATTTAATTAGAAACGGGAAAATTATCTAAAAAAAAAAAAAAAGATATCATTAGAAATTTAGATATTTCATTGAGATAATTATCAGACATATCTCTGTAAACTGGATCCAAATAAAGAACCCATGTGCTGATCCGTCAAATGCACTTGTCAGGGCTTAAACGAATCCCCATGTCGGTACATACAATATTTATATCTACATGTAGTGCTCAGCAAATAATCTTTATTTTTGTACTACATGTCAATCATTTCATTAAAAAGAAGCCCGCGTAGATAATTCTTATGCTCCTGCATAAAAGCGTGAAAGGTACAGGCCCGAAGGAAGCAAATTCAGTTGGGGGGGGGGGGGGGAGGGCACAGCCATATATTTTCAGTTGGCAGTTGAGGGGGCACTACCAAAAATTTCCTGACAAGCAAAAAAAAGGTCATCAGACGTTTTTATTTAGAGGGCACAAGCATATAGTATCTATGTTTACTATAGTTATCTATATACATGTCAGCAAAATTATTTCCAGAAACAAGATGCACATTTTAAATATATGACCCTTGACATTGTTTATTAAAAGGAGTGAGTTGAAGTGCAGGTAGGATGTCAAGTTAAAAAATAAATGAAACGCAAAAAAAAAAAAAAAAAAAAAAAAAAAAAAAAAAAAAAGATTTGACAGAAAGAGGAAAAGGGGAATTGAATTATGTTTCAAAAAATTCAGAATTATTTAATCGCTACTACGTTATAATGTAAATAACAAGTAAAATGTGTACATGTAAACTACTTGTGTATGAATTGTTTTTGTCAAGTTTTCTCGACCAGCACATCCCTTTTACAAATAATTGTACACTGATAAAAAACTTAAGCACAATATACATGTATATATGTATATGTGATAAGTTAATTTAAGGCCCGTAATACGAAAGGGAGGGGGCATTTCTCTTTTTTTATAGAAGAAACTTTCATTCCAGTGCCAGTTTCCGGCTTTCATGATTGAACCACTTAAGAATTTTTTTTTAAAAACATACATGTAAGAGTCAATGATAGATCCGTGAATACCAACGCCAAAAAATCTACCCCCCTGTTTTGTTGACAAGGAAAATAAACCAGTTAGAACACGAAAAACCTAATCGGGGGATTTTGTTGGGACACTTCTCATTGACAAGTTTTCTTTCGTATATATACACGACTTTTCTTACCAACTCCAGTGAACTTCTGTATCCTTTGGATGGTGGTGGGAAAAGGGGGGGGGTCTATTTCTTCCTTTACATTTAATATCTGAATTTCGCTGGATCCGCTACTGTTGTTTCCTCCTACTTCAGGATGAGAAGGGGGTGGGGTTTGCTTTGACATAAATTATAAGAGCATTACATGTAATTATATCAACATTAATTTGAAGTATAGGAATTACCTAAAACTAGAAATCTACTGGAAACAGGGAGAAAGGGTGTTTGTCAATAATTCTATGTGCTAAAAGGTCAATGTCCTATACAATATATAAAAAAACAACCTTGGAAATATTTTCTTGAACGCATGTCAAACTATTTTGCCACACTGAAATAAAATTTTGTATGTGCCCCCACCCCCTTATTTCTGCTACGCTTACTACAGCAATATTCTCTATTTCAAGAATAATAGAGAGCATTTTACCCTTTCCTCCTATGCTGTCTTTCGTAAGGCCTTATTAGCAAGTACTTGTTCGTATAAAATCAATCTTACGCTGAGTATTTGAAAAATATTAATGCCTGTATATATGTATCTCATTTACTTTCTTGACGTGTATTTACGAGCATTACATACGCAATATATACACATGAAAATCATAATGTGAAAATGAAATTGAAAGTAGTGAATGTTTAGCAACATACTAAATTTATTACATTTATAGGTCAATAGATAATGATAAGTTTTGAGAAGAAAACCAGAAACATCATTTATTTATCTCCACGTTACAACACGCCACGAATCCCTGTCCTGCATACACATATTATTTTCGGGAATAAAATATGGCCCTTATAGCGATTGGCTGGTTCGCAAAGACAAATATCCACGATCTTGGGTTGCATGCGAATCTCGCGGATATTTCTTGCATGCGTATTCATGAAAGTTGTTTGACAGTATAGATGTAAGAATTTATCTTGATGTTACTTGTACTTTCTTTGTTTATATACATTCAAAATTATCATCAAGTATAACACAAATTTCTATTTTTATTTATTTCTTCCAATAAATATATACATGTATTTCGAACATCAAATAAGGTAATACCCTTATTTATATTTCAGTTGATATATATACTCTGTTTATTCTCTGAATATGGGGAATTCTCGTGAATTCAGCTAAGTCCAGTGGCGGATCCAGGAATTTCACAACGGGGGGGGGGTAGAAAGAGGGGGGGTCATTGGGGGTTGTATTGAAGCCCCAGTGGGTCCAGGGCAAAGCCCTGATGGGGGTCCGGGGGCGAAGCCCCCTTAATCTGACGAATTCTTACAAATAAGAGGTGTTTTTTTCCTCTATTTTAGGATGATGAACATATAAGTTCTACATACAAAAATTTCAAACGGGGGAGGGGGTACGCCCGGCGCGCCGGCGCTGGATATGCTTTTGAAGTCAATAGCATAGATCTTCAATTTTTAAGTATACTTAACATATTTGTTTTTAGGTCATCTTCTTTTTAATATGATTCATTTTTTGAATGAATTCCATATTTTACGAAACTTGTTTCAGTTTCTATATTACATGAACGAAAACGATGAGACGTTCAATTTATTGTTACTAATGTTTAGAAAGTACGTCCTTTTAACTTCCGTTGACTATTTCTTCTCTGATCATTTATTTAGATATAGATTTTTAAAAGTTTCAAATATTTACTTTTTCATCGATCTAAAACTACCACAGTTGAAGTCATTTTCCATAGAAAACTTTTTCAATTCTATCCAGTCAGAATTGACTGGTATATCAAACGAACACCTTCATCTGCTTTTTTAAATTATGATTGTAAATTAAATGATGTTGATTATATCAGTATCTATCGCTAATTATTTAATTTCAAGTCCTATATTTATATGGGTACATTGTAATGGCAAACTTTAAATAAGTAATTTCTATCGCTCTTTGACGCGACGTTATATTACAAAAAATGACGTTCCTATTGCATTTTTCTATCAAAACACTGTCATATTGCAATTTCTATTTTTCAAAAAGTATAATAGATATCAAAAAAAGGAAAACGGTTATGAAAAGCTAAAAATATACATTATCTATAACAAACATCACATTAATATTTGAGAAGAGGCCATTTTTTATGGTTCGTGGACTTTGCTCTTTGGGATCTTCGAGGAAATGGACGTTACACCATGCTTTTCTTCCACGCGTGTCCGAAGTGAATCACCCAATAAAAATAAAGGGAGGATTTCCCCTATTTCCCATCATAAGAAAGAAAAATGATTCATCTTACATTCATTCAATGGTATCGTCGAGGTTTCAGAGTTAATTTTAACGAATTACCGTTACTTATTCAGGACCATTACCCGGTAGCTTTATGTTTACAAGAAACACATTTGAAAGAAACAGAGAAGATCAATATTAAAAACTATAGTATGTATAACCATTATGCTCAAACTGATGGGGCATCTGGTGGTACTTCTATAGCAATTAACAGTAAATACATTCACAGCCAAATAAGTTTGAAAACTAATCTTCAGGCAGTAGCTGTACGCCTTTCCCTTGATAAAACAATTACACTTTGTTCTGTACATGTTCCCCCACACTATCAATTACAACCTTTAGATCTCACAAAATTAATAAAACAACTTCCTACTCCATTTCTGATAGCCGAACACTATTTGATTTGTTTAAGAAGGACGAAATTTCCAACACAATTGAGCGCGTACAATAACGTGTGTATTTGTGATTTTGTTATTTTACAGTCAGTGGCTTTAGAACCTCGGCTTACCATAACAGCTCTCATGTTACAATTTCATGCGAACATGAATCATTCAAGATGTCGGATAGGGGAATACGTCTTGTAGACAAAGAAGACTTAGCACATTGCTGGTGGAACAAAGATATTCTAACCAACCACTGTTTTGGGGAGGCTGAAGGTGACTATATATAGTACAAGTATAACTTTTAAACAGACAATGCAATGAATTACGGTCTCATGTATCCCATCAATTTGAGATTACATAATTTACTGAAGGGAACATGACACGTTGATTTAGATAATCTTTGGTATTATGTTAAAAATTATACCGTTTAGATTAAGTGTTCTTTTTGTAACAAATTTTCAGCTCTGGCAAATGGCATAAAGTTAACAACCCCATACACAGCAGAAATGAACATCAGCTGTAAATTCGACGAGCAATCCACAAACATTGAGGCTGAAGAGCACACAACAACAACTACAACAATGACGGTTACAAGCCCCATAGCAACAACTACACCACTGACAGGTACAAGCCCTACAACAACAACTACACCTCTGACAATTACAAGTCCTACAACAGCTGAGACAACCTATGACACGACAAGCGTGACCATTCCTATAACAACACCACCAAAACAAGCAACAACTGACAGAAGGACAAGTAAGAACATCCAAATAGATAAAAATCTCATTGTATTGCATCACAGTCGAACAAAGAATGAATACTGTAGTGGACATGTTAACTCTGACATATATATAGAACACCATAACTCAGTAGAAAAAAATTCGTGAGAAAAATAGTCATCAGGCCTCTGGGGTTATCAGGAAATTTCGATTTAATAACATCTTGTTTTGACAGAAATTCTATCTTGAATTTTACAGAATTTTCGCATTAATTTTCAGTGCTTTACTTTACAATCAATACAATGACTGTAAACCAACATTTATTAGCGTGCGAGAAAATTTCCGCGAGTTTCCAAACCTACTTTAACCCGCAAATATTAATCACCGGGAACAATTTATTTTGGTTTGTATTTGTAGAAATTATTTCCTCAGTCGTCGCGGATTGATTTCGATTCGCGAATAAAAGATGACCCGAATACTAGTTGGTTTACAGAAGGCTTGAAATAATATTGATGAATGTTCACAATAAATGTGTATGTATTTGCCAGGATATTTTTTTGATTTTCATGTGGATAAGTCTTAAATGCATTTTAAGTTCATCTGAGCTGAAAGCTCAGTGAGCTTTTCTGGTCACAGTTTGTAGTCCATCTGTCAGTCCTTCCGTCTGTAAACTTTTCACATTTTCGACTTCTTCTCAAGAACCACATGGTCCAGTTTTAACCAAACTTGCTACAAAGCATCCTTGGGTGAAGGGGATGCAAGATTGTTTAAATGAAGAACCACGTCATTATTCAAGGGGAAATAATTCAGAAATACTGAGATTTTTGTGGTATGTTTTGAAAATCTTGTCAAGAACCACTGGCCCAAAGAAGTTGTAACTTATAGGAAGCCCTTGTTACCTAGTGTAGATTCAGATATATCCAAAAGTAACCCCTGGGGGTAGGGTGGGGCCGCATTGGTGGATCAAAGTTATACATAGGATTATATTGGGGGAAAAAAAACTTGAAACTCTCCTTCTCAAGAACAGCAAAGCCATGATTAGTCATATTAATATGGAAGCATCCTCAGGTAGTGTAGATTCAAGTTTGTTCAAATCTTGACCCCCGGGGGTAGGGTGGGGCCACAATAGCTGATAAAAGTTTTACATAGGAATACATGCATATAAGAAAAAGAAACTTTAAAATTCTTCTTCTCAAGAACAGCAAAGTCTTGTTTAGTCATACTGATATGGAAGCATTCTCAGGTAGCGAGAAGTACTAGAAGTTTGTTCAAATGATTATCCTCAGGGGTAGGGAGGAGCCACAATGGGGGATCAAAGTTTTACATGGGATTACGAGGGTTTTATCAAAAAGTTCGTGGACTGATGCGATAAAATTAATACTATTAAGTCTGTGCTCACAAAATTTATAAGGAACATAAAACAACAAAATTTAAGAAATGGTGAAAATTTTGGCTTGATACGTTGACAATTTGCCAAATTATCATGAAATCAAAAAGACATAATATGATCACCCGGCGCTGTCGCCATTTAGTTTCATAACGTCCGACAACGTCATTGTTTCTGATTGTCCTCTCTCTCTATCTCATATACTTATCTTGATGAGATTACCTGGAGTTAAGTAAGGACTTAAACCCGTCTTGCTTATATGACTTTACAATGTCATGAACACTGGTTTCAATGAATATAATATTGTAAATGGAACTATTCATAGGGAAAGATCTTCACTTGATTATGCCAGCATATTTTGCTTGTCGGGGTTCAATTTATGCCACAACGTCATAATTTCCGACGTGACTGACTTTTGACACCCTGACTACAAATTGACATTAATTGTGCATCTCTTATCTCTCTGAATCCTTTTTTTGGTATTTAAAAACAAGTAGTGTGGATTCATTTTATTTCTTTGTACCCCGTTTTAATATTTCCTAGGTCTATACCAGTTTCTCCAGAGGCAGGACTTTATAGAATATTGGAAAAAGAAATCTCTTCCCCTTTTGACGTCATTTTTAATCCTTTAATTGTTTGTTCACTCCATACAAAATTTACGATAAAATTCATAGAACTTACAGAATAGGTTAAAAACTGTAAATTTTACGGAATAATTGTGTCACATCATATGCCTGAATTAACGGGACTTTTAGATGACAAATGCACATATCAAATAAGTTTTTCTCAGTTACACTCCAGTAGAAACAAGAGGCCCAGGGGCCACATCGCTCACCTGAGCACTGGCTAGGAAAAAGCAGAAATTAATTCAGTCTTGAAAAGTTTTGATGTAAAAGTGGTTTGAAGGGGTTGGGTGGGTGTTGATTTGAACTTAAATCTATACTTCAAAGGCATGCTTTTGAATTAATATGACAAATAATGGCTATGCTGTTCTTGAGAAGACAATTTTTATTGATATATTATTTGTATTCCTTTGTACAACTATGATCCACTGTTATGGCCCCTCTATTTTCCTGGAAGAGGGGGGGGGGGGTCATGATTTGAACAAAATCTTAATCTACATTACCCAAGGATATTTCCATATATGACTAATTATGACTTTGCTGTTCTTGAGAAGAAAATTTTAAAAGGCTTTTTCCTATGTATTCCTATGTAAAACTTTGATCGCCCATTGTGGCCCCACCCTACCCCTGAAAGGTAATGATTGGAACAAACTTGAATCTTCACTACCTGAGGATGCACCCATATAAAAATGACCAATCATGGCTTTGCTGTTCTTGAGAAGAAGATTTTTAAAGATTTTTCCTATGTATTATATGTAAAACTTTGATCGTCCATTGTGGCCCTAACCTTCCCCAGGGGTCATGATTGGAACAAACTTGAACCTACACTACTCCTCCATATAAATATGGACAATCATGGCTTTGCTGTTCTTGAGAAGAAGATTTTTAAAAGTTTTTTCGTGTATATTCCTATGTAATACTTTCATTGCCCATTGTGGCCCCTCCCTACCCCTGGGGTCATGCTTGGAAAAAAAACTTGAATCTACACTATCTGAGGATGCTTCCATATAAATATGAACAATCATGGCTTTGCTGTTCTTGAGAAGAAGATTTTTAAAGGTTTCTTCCGACGTATTCCTATGTAAAACTTTGATTGCCCATTGTGGCCCCTCCCTACCCCTGGGGTCATGCTTGGAAAAAAACTTGAATCTACACTATCTGAGGATGCTTCCATATAAATATGAACAATCATGGCTTTGCTGTTCTTGAGAAGAAGATTTTTAAAGTTTTTTTCCGACGTATTCCTATGTAAAACTTTGATTGCCCATTGTGGCCCCACCCTACCCCAATGGGTCATGATTGGAACAAACTTGAATCTACACTACCTGAGGATGCTTCCATATAAATATGACCAGTGATGGCTTTGCTCTTCTTGAGAATAAGATTTTTAAAGATTTGTATATATTCCTATGTAAGACTTTGATCGCCTTTTGTGGCCCCACCCTATCCCCAGGGGTCATGATTGGAACAAACTTGAATCTACACCTGAGGATGCTTCCATATAAGTTTCATATTTTCAAGCACAGTGGTTCTGGAGGAGAAGATTTTTAAAGGATGCCATTAATTTTTTGGAAGAAGGTGTGGCCCTTCAATTGAACAAACTTGAATCCCCTTTACCCGAGGATGCTTTGTGGCAAGTTTGGCTGAAATTGGCCCAGTGGTTCTTGAGAAAAAGATGAAAATGTGAAAAGTTTACGACGACGACGCCGACAGACAACGGACAAATTTTGATCAGATAAGCTCACTTGAGCCTTCAGCTCAGGTGAGCTAAAAACGTCATGTTCGAAGTTGCGCTACCAGAACATACAATTGCTTACAGAAACATTTATAGTTTATTAAAAAATAAAACTTATGATTTATTCTATAAATAGAAAAGATGTTAAAATTCACTGATGTACATGTGGCGGTTTGAATTTTATGGCGCTAGTCTACGAACTTTTTGATAACCCCTCGTATATAGGAAAAGACTTTAGAACTCTTCTTCTAAAGAACAGCAAAGCCATGATTAGTGATTTTGATATGGAAGCATCCTCAGGTAGTGTAAATTGAAGTTTGTTCCAACCATGACCCCCCGGTGGTAGGGTGGGGCCACATTGGGGAATCAAAGTTTCCCTTGGAATATATTGGAAAAAAAACTGAAAAAAAGGGAAGCATTGTTAAGTAATATCGATATGTTTATTCACATTTTATTTCTAATCATAAATCAATTACATTGAAAGATTTATTTAAGGTATAAATGTCAAATTTATGAGTAAATTTTCTAGTTAGTAAGATTTTTATAGTTAAGAAATTTTTTATTATGGAAAGTGTCAAGTATTTTTCATTATAAAAAAGATTGATTTTTCATCTTAAATACACTGTTTGCCTATTTTCTTTAAATTATCAACCAAAACTACTTAAAATTTATCGCCGTCAAATTAACATGTCCATTTTCTTTATTTTAGCGGCATCTCAATCCTATGTCTACGCCGAGAGTGGTAAGACAAATCAGATACCCTCCGCAGCACCTTTGGTGTTTAGTGTATTCATCTTTGATTGTATTTATTGGAACACATTTCGTTGAGAAAAGAGGGGACGAAATATGACAATTCCCTGTGATGGCTGTATTCCAGTGCAGCGGTTCAAGAGTCCGCTCCGCCTCAAACCTCTGTAAACCATTAAAAGGCATAATAGGGGGAAAGCAAAATTAAAAAAAAATACATGTACATACATGTATTTAAAAATACATTATATTCAAGAAATGTACGTAATTCTTCAGTTGAAATCAAGACAATTTAGCTCTAATGATGTGCATTTAGAAAACGAGCGATTTTATATGTTATTCTTATTATAATAAATGTTCCTTGAGATGTTAGACAAATTTTGTAAACAATTTAAAAACAAATTAAGAAATGTGTGACGCGTTTGTCAAAACTGAAATGAATGAAGCGGGTGCTTCTGTGCAAAAGGTACATTTTTCATGTATTTAACCGATATCAACAAATTCCCAAGTAGCATATAACGTTTTCATAAATTATATTCTAGTTCTAAGAAGGTTTTCAAAAAACGTTTCTATTTAAACGTTTTTATAATGCAATGAAAACATTTTACTATTGTTTTATAACGTTATGATAACGTTAGAAAAACACTGCGCAAAGTGAAACTGAAACATTTTGAAAAACGTTTTAAAAACATTTTTTTAAAAACATTATATTTTTCCAATAATGTTACCTTAACATTCTTAGAAACATTAGAATAACCAAATCAAAAACATTTTTCAAAATCGTTTTTGAAACGTTTTATTAATGATTTTTTTAGGTCACCTGAGTCACTCAGATGACCTATTGCTATCCGTTCTCGTCCGTCGGCGTGCGTCGTGTGTTAACATTTGAACATTTTTAGCTTCTTCTCTAAAACCGTTTAACCAATTTCAACCAAATTTGGCATATAGCATTTATGGGTGAAGGGGAACAAAAATTGTGAATTTAATGGTTCCTGCCCCCCTTGGGCCTGAGGGGTGGGGCTAAAACCACCAAAAATAATGCAATCTTTAAAAATCTTCTTATTTACTCCAGGACATCAAGCAGTCAAACTGTTGGCATCATTGTAATAAGCATTGCGCCCTCTACCAAAATTGTGAAATTCATGGCCCCAGGGTCAGGGGTTCTGGCCCCAGGGTGGGGATATATAGATCATATAGTGAAAGTGGATTATTTCTTTGCTAATCTTCTTCTCTGCTCCTGGGTATTAAATTAAGTAACTAAGTACATAGTTATGAAGAGCTAGAGTGCCTCTTCCAAAATTGTGAAATTCATGGCCCCAGGGTCAGGGGTTCTGGTGTTAGGGCGGGGCTCTATTGAATATATAGTGAAAATGCATTAATTCTTTGAAAATCTTCTTCTCTGCTCCTGGGTATTAAATAAAGTAACTAAGTACATAGTTATGATGAACAAGAGTGCCTCTTTCAAAATTGTGAAATTCATGGCCCCAGGGTCAGGGGTTCTGGCCCCAGGGTAGGGATATATAGATCATATAGTGAACGTGCATTATTTCTTTGCTAATCTTCTTCTCTGCTCCTGGGTATTAAATTAAGTAACTAAGTACATAGTTATGAAGAGCAAGAGTGCCTCTTCCAAAATTGTGAAATTCATGGCCCCAGGGTCAGGGGTTCTGGTGTTAGGGCGGGGCTCTATTGATTATATAGTGAAAATGCATTAATTCTTTGAAAATCTTCTTCTCTGCTCCTGGGTATTAAATAAAGTAACTAAGTACATAGTTATGATGAACAAGAGTGCCTCTTTCAAAATTGTGAAATTCATGGCCCCAGGGTCAGGGGTTCTGGCCCCAGGGTGGGGATATATAGATCATATAGTGAAAGTGCATTATTTCTTTGCTAATCTTCTTCTCTGCTCCTGGGTATTAAATTAAGTAACTAAGTACATAGTTATGAAGAGCAAGAGTGCCTCTTCCAAAATTGTGAAATTCATGGCCCCAGGGTCAGGGGTTCTGGTGTTAGGGCGGGGCTCTATTGATTATATAGTGAAAATGCATTAATTCTTTGAAAATCTTCTTCTCTGCTCCTGGGTATTAAATAAAGTAACTAAGTACATAGTTATGATGAACAAGAGTGCCTCTTTCAAAATTGTGAAATTCATGGCCCCAGGGTCAGGGGTTCTGGCCCCAGGGTGGGGATATATAGATCATATAGTGAAAATGCATTAATTCTTTGAAAATCTTCTTCTCTGCTCCTGGGTATTAAATAAAGTAACTATGTACATAGTTATGATGAACAAGAGTGCCTCTTTCAAAATTTTGAAATTCATGGCCCCAGGGTCAGGGGTTCTGGCCCAAGGGTGGGGATATATAGCAGACCTGTTTACTCCTACGATTTCGCCGTATTTTGTACGGATTTTGAGTCCAAAATACGTCTCACGTTTTGCCATTATGAAAATACGGAAATCCGTTTGGATTTTAGCACTTGGATTTCGTTACGGTCAGTCTCAGTTTGACGTTTTTTAATTGCAAAAAAAGAAGAAAGATTTCAAAAACTTCAGTGATGTCGGGTTGCCAAAACGCGGTGGTTTATAAATGACAGAAACCCCTCGAAAGAAAGCAAGGTATGATGTTTTTATTTGTAATTAAACCATGTTTTGGTATCAGAAATGTAGTTGTTCTCTAGTTATATATGTAAAATCCATGGAAATTGAAATCATACGGGCAAATTTCAAATCTCACGGACAAATCTAGTAATAAATACTGAGAGACAACAGTATGGGTAAACAGGTCTGATATAGATCATATAGTGAAAGTGCATTATTTCTTTGAAAATCTTCTTCTCTGCTCCTGGGTATTAAATTAAGTAACTAAGTACATAGTTATGAAGAGTGCCTCTTCCAAAATTGTGAAATTCATGGCCCCAGGGTCAGGGGTTCTGGTGTTAGGGCGGGGCTCTATTGATTCTACAGTGAAAATGCATTAATTCTTTGAAAATCTTCTTCTCTGCTCATGGGTATTAAACTAAGTACATAGTTATGATGAGCATTACTGCTTCTTCCAAACCTAAGTCGATAAAAAATAGGTAGCAACTGTTCCTTCGCCATGCGCTCGGCACTTTGAAGTGAAAGTTGCGGGTCCTTCGGATGAGACCTTAAAAACCGAGGCCCCGTGTCACGGCAGGCGATGGCACGATAAAGATCCCTCACTGCTCAATGGCCCTGAGTGCCGAGTAAAGGTCAAAATTTGAAGCCTTTCACAGGTATATGGTGACGTCTCTATATGAGTGAAAAATTCTCGAATGGGACGTAAAACAATATACAATCAATCAATCTTCTCTGCTCCTGCGTATTATTTAAACAAACTAAGTGCATGGTTAAGATGCATAAGCATGCCTTTTCAAAAATTGTGCATTTCATGGCTCCAGGGTCAGGGGTTCTGGTTTTAGGGCGGGGCTCTATTGATTATATAGTGAAAATGCATTGATTATTTGAAAATCTTCTTCTCTGCTACTGGATATTATTTAAACAAACTAAGTGCATGATTATGATAGGCAAGGATGCCTCTTCCAAAATTTTTAACTATATGGCCTCAGTTGTTGGGGTTCTTGAGGAAGGGGGGGGGGGGTTCTATAGATACACACTGAATTGTCTACGGATTTCTCCGTTATTTCCCGATCATGACAAGGAGCACATGGCGGGTGTGACCGGTCGGCAGGGGATGCTCACTCCTCCATGGCACCTGATCCCACCTCTGATGTTTGGAGGTCCGTGTTTGCTCTGCTCCTATTTTGTATTGTATAATGGACTTTTGAGCTTGAATATTGTTCGTTATCTCCATATATTTCATTATATAGTGAAAAAAGCATTAATTGCATTAATTAATCATTAATTAATCCTGTCTGCTCCTTAGTGTTGAGCTGATAAATAAATTGCTTAGCTATGATGAAAATGGGAGCTTCGAACAGAATTTTCAAATCTTGTGGTCCTAGGGTCAGGGGTTCTGGGATAACGAGGGGGGGGGGGGGGGGCTTTTGATAATATAGTGGAAAAGTGTTAATTCTTTAAAGTCCATAGTTATGATAATGAGGGTAACTCTTCCAAATTTGTAAATTTCTTGACCCTTGGTCTTGGGTTCTGGTGTTAGGGTAAGGCTTTGTTGAATCTGTATAGTGAAAATGCATTGTACCTGTGAAATTCTTCTCTGCTTCTGGGCATATCGGAAGAAAACTGAGTAAAAGTTTAAATGATATAAGTAAGCGTATTTCTACCAGATTTTTGAACATCTGGACCATTTGTCTAAGCATTCTGGTCCTGGGCAGGGCTCTATTAATTTGTATTCTACTGAGAGAAGTTATTCCCCTTTTCCATTCACCTTTGATAATTAATCACTGTAAATAATGTATTTGAGAGGTTAATAGAATAAGATAATTATGCAAGAATGTTTATCATATAATTCAAAAAATACTTTCATAGTTTTAATAATCAGGTAGACCTGTAAGTAATAGATAAATAAAAATGAGACAAAAATAACTTAACTTATCAAAAATTCTTCAAAGACCATAAGAGAGGTCAATGCTAGAGGTCTTAATATGGGTTTAAAAATAGTACAGAAGCACTAATAGCTTGTTAAAAGTGTGCATGGTGATAGTGTTAAGTGGGGGACAGATTAAAACTTAATTTATGAGTTGATACTGAATACTAGACTAATTATTTTGTTGATCTGATCATCCTACTTCTCTTGCTTTAGGGCAACAAAGCTTCATTTATCAGTGTATTTAACTTCTAAATTGTATTATACTCAGGTGACCGTTAAGGCCCTTGTTTACATTCTGTTATAATTATATATTTATTATTTTCTTCTGGCATGACAATAATCCTTTTTAAGTGTCTGTGAACTCGGTAACAAAGACATTTTACAACAGGTACATTACTGAAATGTTATTACATTTCATATTTGAAACATTATCGTTATTATGTTAATAAAACATTTGGAATATGTTATAAATGCCATTTTAAAATATCAATTATATGTGAAAAAATCAATTAAGCTAGAAAGAACAAAATATATTTCAATTCTTTTTGTTATTTAAAATTCATTTTCATTGATTTTCTATCATAAATACATCGTCAATTAACCTCGTTTATCATATGTATGTGTATATATATATATATATATATATAGATTTTTATATGACAAGATGGAGTATGTGTAGGGGTGAGGGTAGGGAGTGAATTGTTCAAATAAACTTTCTCCTGTGTAGTTTTCTTTCTTTGTATCATTGAATAAAGGCGCCATGGATTCGGCAAGGTTCTACGAAAGCATTATTTACACTAATATTACATTTTTTTCCGTGCCCCTTGTCATTCCGGAATTTTTTAACCGTTCAGATTTGGTTTTATTGATAAGCGGTAGACAACTTCCTTTTCCCGAACAATCCTCAAAGTGGTAAGGTGGGTTTAATTTGAAACAGTTTTATTCAGTCTCATGGCCTTAAAACATACATAAATTGTTGATTATGAGCAGCTAGTACTGCGGTTGCTCAAATTCTTGAACAATTGCGGCCAGCTGTGCCAAAATATCATGATTTAACGATGTTAGCGGTGCGCCACGTGCTGCGCAGATAAAAATGTCGAACGATTTTACCCTGCACCCCGTCTTTGACACCATCTATGTCCTCTGTAGTAAAAAAAAATAATTGTCGAAAGTCGTACATGCATTTCTTGAAGTTCAGAAATAACCATGAACTGATGAATGTTATGAAAATAATTTCCTATGTCGAATGTCTATATTATGATCATATGTTGTTTTTTTTATTAATAAGGACATAATTTTTTTAAAATGTCATTAAAATGATAGGGATCTTGGAACTGTCAGTTTGAATTAAAAACTTTCACTTCACCTTGAAATGATTTCTCATATCTAGCTGCAGATCTGCAGCTATTTAATATGATATATCAGCAGAAAAATAAATGATATATCATAATATGTATAAGAAGTATATATAGGCAGAAAAAATGTGTAAATTTAAATTAAGAAAAAGTCATTATTTTCAAAAATTTAGTTCAGTTAACATGAACAAAAGCCTCAGTCGGATTCAAAATTTCAAATTTGTGATCATTTATGATGTCATACAAGATGGTTTTTGAAATGTGTGTATTATGCCAAAATTATTCAATATTTTTTAGTAAGTCTTAAATTTTAGATATGGATCCAGATGAAAAGCAAAAAAGAGACGTTTATTAAAGAAATGGATATCAAATAAGCGCATTCGTGTGCAAAAACATCGGGATCAATTTGAATCTGATTCTGAAATGTCCCAGAAGTCTAATCAAATACAAGATGTCAATTCTAGCATTGAAGGACAAAATATGGAAATAATGTTCAATTCTAGCATTGAAGGACAAAATATGGAAATAATGTTCAGTCATCATCTGAAAAGAGACAGGTGTAATAGATCTAAATTTAGAACAAATTATTTCCATTGATGAAGAAATGAGTAGTGATGGTGAATCAACAGATATATTGGAACCCTTGAGGAACTGGGTCAATACATATGGAATCAAGGTTAATGCAGTTGACTCCCTCTTAAATTTATTAAGGCAAAACGGACATCCAAACATTCCATGTTTTTCTCGCACTTTACTTAGAACACCGAGAGAAGTTGACCTTAGAAAAGTATCTAATATGGACTATTTTCACTTTGGGCTGGAAATTACGATAAATAATACATTGACAAAATACAACCAAACAAACATTCAGGCTATTAATAACTCAATAACTCTCACTGAATATTGATGGACTCCCATTATTTAAAGTACCAATACATCTGTATGGCCAGTTCTTGGACTGATATGCAATTTGAAGTCCCCCAGACCTTTCTCCATTACGTTGACTGTGGGTACATCCAAGCCATCAAACCTAGAGTTTTTAAATGAAACAATTATTGAATTGAACAATTTACTCAATAATAGCATCAACATCAATGAAGAACATTTTGAGGTCAAATTACTTAGCATCACTTGTGATGCTCCTGCGAAAGCATTTGTAAAATGTTTAAAAAAGTTTTCAGGGTATTATGGATGTGATAAATGTGAGCAGCGAGGACAATATCTTGGGCGAATGACATACCCAACTACTGAAAATCTTGTCCTTAGATCTGATGCGTTATTCCTGAACCGAACCCAAGAGGGACACCATAAAGAAGGCATACACTCTCCCTTTCTAAACTTGCCAGTGTACATGGTTCAGTATTTCCCATTAGATTATATGCACCAAGTGTGCCTTGGTGTAATGAAAAAGCTCTTAATAACTTAATAACATGGATAAGGTGTCCAAGAGCACAAAATCGTCTCTCCAGTCGCCAGATAAAGCAAATAAGCGAGAAATGTGTATCTCTGGCACCCTATGTACCCAAAGAATTTGTGAGGAAACCAAGAGGTCTAGAAGAAGTTGACAGATGGAAGACGACTGAGTTTCGTCAGTTTTTACTGTACACAGGGCCATTTGTGTTAAGAAGTGTTTTAATAAATAATTAATACAAACATTTCATGTTGCAATAACAATTCTTGTGAATGAACAACTAGCTAGACACTATGCTGACTATGCCAGTCGATTGCTTAGTTTTTATGTAAAGAATTGCCTTAAGTTTTATTGAGAGGAGTTTTTGGTGTATAATGTACATAGTCTGTTACACTTAAAAACTGAAGTTGATGCATTCAATGAACTTGATAACTGTGCTGCCTGGCCTTTTGAAAATTATATGCAACAATTAAAAAAAAGGTCCGGGGAGGAAACAATCCTGCAGCTCAGTTAGTTTTTTGTTTGTTTGTATGTTGTTTAACTCCCCCCCCCCCCCGCGTGGCGCAGTGGTTAGAGCGTCTGCTCTAGAGTCGAGAAGTAAGGAGTTGATTCTTACGTCGCGGGTTCGAATCCCACTGTGGGACGTGGAGACCGGTCCTTCGGATGAGACCGTAAAAACCGAGGTCCCGTGTCGCAGTAGGTGCTGGCACGAAAAAGATCCCTCACTGCTCAATGGCCGTAAGTGCCGAGTATAGGACAAAATTTGCAGCTCTCCACCGGCAAGTGGTGGCGTCTCCATATGAGTGAAAAATTCTCGAAAGGGACGTTAAACAACATACAAACAAACAAACAAAAACTTCCCCCCCAAGAGAATTTTTCACTCATAAGGAGACGCCACCACTTGCCGGTGGAGGGCTGCAAATTTTGTCCTATACTCGGCACTTACGGCCGGCCATTGAGCAGTGAGGGATCTTTTTCGTGCCAGCACCTTCTGCGACACGGGACTTCGGTTTATACGGTCTCATCTGAAGGACCGGTCTCCACGTCCCACAGTGGGATTCAGCTCAGTTAGTAAAAAGGTTGCTTGAGTCTGTGGAAACAGATGTCATCCCAGATCACGAGAAAAAAACAAAAAAGTTTATATGTAAAAGACGAAATAACGTATACCAAACAAACAGGGGAAAATACTGGGAGGTGATCCAGCCTATCAATAGGGATTAAAGGGCATTTCCTTGTAGAGTATACCATTCTTCAGAGTACTCATTTGTTTATCCCTTAACTCTTGCATTATTGGCCATGCACAATTTGTGAAGCAAAGTTGCACAATTAAGACTATTAAGGCTGATGAACTAATGACAAGGTGTATGAAATTTCCCTCTTACCATGCCAACAAAATTGTCATTATCCATCTGCAGCACAACTACTACATATAGAATCATTTCATCATCCTGGCGTGTCCCATCTCCCATGCAAGGCATTTACATCTGGTTTGTGCTTTATAGATGAGATACAATGTTGGGTTTAATATACATGATTGGTTTTATGATTTTTGCTAGCCAATAGTTGAAGTATCGACCATGCACTCTATACTGTCATATTGGAGCAGAGTGGATTGTTTGTTGCAACCCTTAGCTGTTGTTTAATATGTCATACTCTTAGAGTATTTATAAGAAAATTAATGCCGATTAATTTATGCATGATGTAAAGAATGTATATGTTTCAAATGACAGAGTAATCAGATTGCATCTATACTTCTAGATTTGCAGTTCAGACAATACTACACAGTAACCTACAAAATTTTAAATATATGCTGTACTTGTACAACTTGATTTATAGTTATTTGAAGAGTACTTTGTTCTTTTTATTAAGAGAATTAATGTCCATCTTGAATATTACTGTTAAAAATAAATTTAAGGGTTTTTTTATATAAAGGACTATTGCTACTGGCCACCAAGCAATACAAAGACAAAAATACAAAAAATGTCCATACCAGACAAAAAAAGTGGAGGAAATACAGATGTAGGTAGATCTGACAAGATAGCTAGTTTTTAAAACAAATTCCTGATATCATCTTAAATAAAATTAATAAAAATTAAACCTGAGACTATATGTATACATGAAAATTACGTATTCAGTGAAAGGAAATTTTATAGATTATGAGGATTACGAAACTGCTAGAAGATACAGCAAGAGAGCTGAAGACACGTCGAATGTGGAAACTCAAAGTGAAGGAGAGTCGAGAAAGCGTAAACATTTGGTACCATTGAAGGTTTTAAGTGACACTGAAAGTGACAGAGAAGGTAATGTTTCTATAACCAAACCTTGTCAGTTTTACTTTATAAATATGTAAACAGTGTCACCGTTGTGCCGAGCGCAGATTTCAACAAAAATCACTTTAATCGTTACACAGATTGATCCGTCTACACATTTCTTTATTCAGTAGAGCAATCTGCTGAAGTTCATGAGCATATATCGAAGCTGCTAGTTTGTCAAGGTGTTTGTGGAGGTGGTAGCGCTGGCAGGTTTGGTCACCGTTTGGACAAGGAGGGCCCTTGGTTCGAGCCCTGTCTGTTGCATGCTACTGCAATATCATTGTAACGTTGGGCAAGATAATGCACTCTATGGTGCACTTTCTCCACCCAGGGGTTATACGGGTACCTGGCACTTGATAGGAGCTGGCTATGTGAAAGAAAAAGCAAATGCGCTGAATAATCAGCAGCTCTGCTTGTATGTACTGCAGGGAGTTGAGATTGCTCGGAATAGTACAGGTCTCGCCAGGGGTAAAGGTATAAAGTCGTGTGAGTTTAAGAGCAAGACAATAACCCTACCTTGCTACCTCACTGTGCTCACTATTATATAATAATCATCCATCACAGTATCTTTACATAACCTTTAATTGTGCCTAGAAAATACTAAAACACTTCGTTTTTGGAAATGGGATGCTTTTATTTTACCCTTTTTAAAGGTGGATGTATCCCCTCTCTTTCTAAATCAAAAGACAAGAATCGATTCCGTAAATGCTCAACGCCTGCGAAGGAAACTGGAACAGCAACAACAACTAATTCTGAAACCCTCTCAACATCCCCCGTACTACCCTCAAAACTAGTGAATGAACATATCAGTGGAAGGGCCACGAGCACAGTGAAGAGACAATTGCTTGCTATTCCTGTACGCAGATCACCTCTGTCTCAAACTGCCATGTCAACTGTTAACAAGGACAAAACGCCTAGAAGTTCAAGTCAAAGCAGTATCCGATCAAATTTTCTGCAGATTCAAGATAAATGCTATATCCTCTGAATTAAGCCTGATATGCTACTGTGTCCTCTTTACCACTTTTAAAATTATAGATTTATATGCTATAATTATGCATATACTGGTATATACTTAATCATTTTTTGTTGTTAGGTGGATTTATCCCCTCTCCTCCTAAATCAAAAGACAAGAATCGATTCCGTCAATGTTCAACGCCTGCGAAGGAAACTGGGACAGCAACGTCAACTAATTCTGAAGCCCTCTCACCATCCCCCATACTACCCTCAAAACCAGTGAATGAACATATCAGTGGAAGGACCACCATCACAGTGAAAAGACAATTGCTTGCTATTCCTGTACGCAGATCACCTCTGTCTCAAACTGGCATGTCAACAGTAAACAAGGACAAAACGCCTAGAGGTACAAGTCAAAGCAGTGCCCCATCAAATTCTCTTCCAATTCAAGGTACATGCTATATCCTATGAAGCCTGATATTCTACTTACCACATATAGCATAATGCAATATAACATGTATGTTTTATATTCCTGTAAAAATGTTAATTCTATTTATCAGCTGCTGCCACTATACCACCTGAGACCATGAACATGCCTGATTTGATTCAACAAAGTCAACACGCATTAAGGAGTTAATCTGGTTAAATATTATTTTTAAGCTATAGTATGCAATATCTGTGTGAACATATTTTGCTACAAACAATGGATAAAACAACATGCATTCGTACATATAATGAGTTGCATTATATGGGTATCTACTAATTTATGAGAGAGACAGAGGTTTATTGAAATCTTATACTTACTGCTACTATGATTTATATTTCAATCTTCAAAATTTCAGTTATCTCTAAACTAACTATCCTTCAACAAGATGTTGAAGCCATTAAGTCGCACTTAATTGCCACAGTTGATGCAAACTTCGATACTGTTGAATTATTCCTACCATCGGGAGAAAAACTCAATAGCAGCAGAGAAGTGGAAGATTTCCAAGAAAAAGCTGGTAAGTAATTATCAAACATATTTCTACATGTAACGTTAAAAATTATTAGTAAATTACGGGTTTTATTTTTGTCACCTTTTTTGTTTCTATTCGTGAGATTCATGTTTGTAAAATCTTGTTTCAAATTACTGCATTGGCTTCTCATCAAGGGGGTAACAATGCAGGAGAGATAACTAGGGTCATAATGAGGTCCATTTTGACCAACAACTGCATGAGTCAGTTCAGTGGCTGTGGACAAAAGGGATAGCAACCGTTCATCGGCACCCAGCTCTACAAAATCATCCTGTGTGTGTTCCATGCATTATATTTCTAAATGGCTATTTGATGTTTAATGCGTTAAATTCCTACTTAACGTATAAACTATTAAACTTTGATATATGTATTGCTATTTTAAAAAAAAAATATATAAACAGATGAATTAATGAACTTTATATGCTATTCATTACCATTACCTTTATTTCTAATTTATCAGCTGCTGCTCGCAATGCATCTAAAAAGTCCATTCCGTTCGAAACAATCAAGAGAGAGGTGTTGGATGTTTTGCGGTTTGCTCCAAACCAACCCGGAGGAACCAATTATGTTAAAGTATGTGCATGTACTGGTAATGAATTACATAATCATATGTTTGTTATCATAACTGTATACGGTAGTATAGACGTATCCATTGTATGACTACTAATGATAATGTATTTGTTTCACAAAAAAAAAGGAGACAGACGCCCAAGGGCCAATGATTTTCCAGAGGATTCAGAATAACTGGCCATTATACCCCACCCAACAAGTTTATTTGTGTGTGAATTTTGGACTTTTTGAACTAAAAATGTTGGCTATTTATTTAATATGCATGCACTTAGTGTGCAGTAATAAACTGTGCCAACACAACTATTAAAATGCTGCATATTATATTGAAGATGTGCATATTGCTTGTAACCAATTTTGATTCTTTTTGGCCCTATTGATCATATATTTCAGCCATTTATTGAAATGGGTACATGTATTAAACAGTTTGTAAGAGCATATGTCCTCTAAATCTTCTAAACAGAATTTAAGAAGTAAGTTAGATAGACACAATGTTTAGATTTGTAGTCGCAATTGTATGCCCTTTCATTTTATTTTGTGTATTTAATGTGTAGTATTGTGCACCCAGCAAATCATAAGGTTTTGGAAATGTCAATTAAACTATCTTTATTTATCCTCCTATACCATTCGTGTTATATTTTATTCTAGATTCTGTTAGAATATCTGACAAATGATATTTAAAAAAATATTTGTAAAAATTGTAATTTCCTTATACCAATTGAGTTTTACTTAGTTAAAAACTTTGGTAAAAAACGTTTTAAGGAAACGATACAATAACGTTAAAAAACATATACAAAATTTCTTTAACACATCATTTTTAAAAATGTTTCTGCAACATTTTTAAAAAAGTTAAAAAGTTTATATTCAAGTTAATGTTTTAAAAAATCTTTTTAATAACATTATAATAGCCGTGTTTCGAGTTCATCCGGAACAACGTTTTTCTTTCGCGTTTAGTCACGCCATGTCAAAAATGTTCAGCAAGGAAACTTCCGGTTTTATAGCGTCTTATATCTATGGCAGAACGAATCATTTTTTACGGCTTTCAAGTACCAGATCTTAAGAAATATCTGCAAGATAGAGGTATAAGCTGCAGCATAGGCAGGGAAATAGAGCTTGTGCGTTTATGTGAGCTTGCTGAGGAACTTCGTCTTGAGGTAATCGTTCGTTTACTGGAGCAATAACTGATTAATACATTTCGTAGTCAGAACCGAGAACGACAAAAATAAAAGTATCTACCTTCACCTTTCTGTATAATGATGACAGGTTTTGACATCTACAAATGACGAAGAAGAGTACTCCGTGTTTGATGCAAGGCGCAGGACAGTGACAGTGGGAGACAAGAAAATTATTTTAGACCCTGTAAATGCTGTGACCGATTGGTAAGACTGTAATTTTTCACACTTTGTATAAAATTATATCTATTGACTAAGCTTTTCAGTATTGATACAGCAAACCAAACAATTGGGGTAACACACACCTAAACCCACCCTAGTTTTCACAAAGTGAAATGAACCCACATGATAGAGGCCTATTAAAAACATTTTTATAGCAATTTAACAATTAAGAAGTTGGAAGTTTAAATATTGTCTATATATTAACCAACTACTTTTGCAAGAGTAAGGATTTGGCCAGTATACCAGACTTTCAATCGTGTGATGTTTTGGTATACATAATGAGGTAGCGTGGGTGGAGTCATGAACGACTAAGCCTTTATAAGCAAGATAATGGGTATCGGTTACACATGGCTTGCCATATTGACGATGTCAAGGTTGCCTGTCATGTCCACCAAGAATACCTTTACTTGAGGGCAACTTGCATGCCTGAGACATGACAGACAGCCCTGCCTTATGATGAATGGATCTTGGCGAACAAGACACAGGAGAAATTTTGTCTGGTGGATGCACTTGTGTGGCGTAAGTACATTCCAGTTTTTAGCTAACCTCATGTTAAAATAAAATACATGTTGCTCTCTGTTTCCATGAAAGCATAATCTCTTAAAACTGATACATTATTTAATAATGTGAAGTCACAGTCTAATTATTGAAATCCAGGTTCATAAGTAGGAATTTACAAATAAAAAATGAACAATTTATCTCAAAAATCTTTAATTCTTATATGATTTTTTCAGGGATAATGGAACTTGCAAACATTGTGTTGCTTTTCTATTTTCACTAACAAGTTTTTGTGAGAGACACAGAGACCGAGGAACAGAGGTAGGCACCGATACGCAGTGTATCTGGGATAAACCTAGAAAAAAAATCTAACCCCCAGAAGATCACCGACATAGACATGAGAGTGGACCAGACACATCCTCAACCAACATCTGCTACTGTTTACTCGTATGACCCGACAGTTCCCAGTCAAGGTCCCCTGGCCAACCACGAGAAGGACTTCTATGAATTATGTAGAGGTACAGGGGCTCTTCTTTTACAGACACTTTATGACAAGTCTTTCGAAAGTGATGATGATGATGATGATAATAATGTTGTACTTCCGTCAATGTCAGATGTCTGCAAGAATATGCAACCCCCTTATGACATTTTTTCAGTTACCGAAAAATTGAAGAATATTTTTGATAAGAAAAAAATTACTGAAATTGAAGATCAAAGGGCAGAATGAAAATCATGAATGGTTTGAACACAGAATTGGTAGAATTACTGCCTCACATTTTTCATCAGTTTTGCATTTTAGATTTACAGAAAATGAAGAGAATTATATTTCAAAAATGATTATGGGGAAAACTTCAAAAGTATCTGAACCTTCTCTGGCATTTGGTAAGCTACATGAACCGGTCGCTAGACAGCTTTATTTTGAGCAGTATAAAAACAGCACAAACATGCAGAGATTAAGTTATGTGGTTTATATGTAAACTCAAATAATCCATTTTTAGGGGCTTCTCCAGATGGTATAATTAATTGCAATTGTTGTGGTGAAGGATTACTTGAGATAAAATGTTCCTTCTTGTATCAAAATAAAATGCCCAAAGATGCTTGTATTGATGACCATTATCATGTTGTCTTAGACGAAAATGAAAATATAAGACTGAAATTTGATTTTCCATGGTATGTACAAATTCAGGGCCAACTAGGTGTGTGCCAAAAACAGTGGTGTGATTTTGTATTTTACACAAAAAAGGGCTTTATTGTTGATCGTATATATTTCGATGAACACATATTTAAGAGAATTATTGAAAAATCTCAGATTTTTTTTGAGAAGTAACTTTTTAGAGCACTAAGACAATTGTAAAAATAGTTATGTCAGCAGAAATATTATGTATTTTAAGTCTCAAACATACATTTTCAACTCTTGTAAAAATGAGACACTATGAACAATTTTTCTTACTTTTTATTTGATTATCATTCAAGAAATATATGCTACTTGTTACATTGAAGTTCTTATAAGTGTATTTTATATCAGAAGTGAACACAATAAAAAAATATTTCTGAATACAGATGTCAGTTATAAGTATACATTCCAATATGGAACATCAATTCCTTACTTTTTGACCAAAGGTTTTTGAAGATTACAAAGAAATGCACATATGAGAAGCATTTGATCAGCAAGTGGTTTTAAATTTGTTGGCATGGTGTTGGACATCATATGTAATGTTTTTAACCTTCCTATAGCCCTCTCTACATGGATGCGGAATTTTGCAATGTTTCTTGTTTTAAGTATTTCGGAGGCAGACAAATACTTATCTTTACCCCAGGAACACTTCTTTGTGAATGGGGGTATAATAAGTCTAGCTCTGCGTTGAAGCAAAAGATCCCTGATCAAAAATCCCCTGTCTGCCATTATTTCATCTCCAGCTTGTATGTTGTCTAGGAAACCACTTTCCTTAGTGATATACCTATCGGAAACATTGCCACCCCACAAGTTTGATACAAATGTAAATGCACCAGAAGGTGACACACCTACCAGTGCTTTATAAGTATTATGTTGTTTTCTGAGACTGAGCAGTTGGATTTCTTGGTTTTTTGATAAAAAAAATTCAGTGCAGTCAATAATACAATTTACATTTGGAAATTTAGCTCTGAAAGATGAAGGCATGAATTTTTTAATTACATTTCCTGAGGGCCATTTTTAGGTCACCTAAGTCACTTGCTATCTGTTTTTGTCTGTCGTCGTCCGTCGTGCGTTTACTTTTGAACATCTTCTCTAGAACCGCTCAACCAATTTCAACCAAATTTGATATATAGCATCTATGGGTGAAGGGGAACAAAAATTGTGAATTTCATGGTCCCTGCCCCCCTGGGGCCTGAGGGGTGGGGCTAAAACCACCAAAAATAATGCAATCTTTAAAAATCTTCTTTACTCCTGGACATCAAGCAGACATCAAGCAGTCAAACTGTTGGCATCATTGTAATAAGCATTGAGCCCTCTATAAAAATTGTGAAATTCATGGCCCCAGGGTCAGGGGTTCTGGCCCCAGGGTCAGGGGTTCTGGCCCCAGGGTGGGGCTACATAGATCATATAGTGAAAGTGCATTATTTCTTTGAAAATCTTCTTCTCTGCTCCTGGGTATTAAATAAAGTTACTAAGTACATAGTTATGATGAGCAAGAGTGCCTCTTCCAAAATTGTGAAATTCATGGCCCAAGGGGCAGGGGTTCTGGTGTTAGGGTGGGGCTCTATTGATTATATAGTGAAAATGCATTAATTCTTTGAAAATCTTCTTCTCTGCTCCTGGGTATTATTTAAACAAACTAAGTGCTTGGTTATGATGCATAAGGATGCCTTTTCAAAAATTGTGAATTTCATGGCCCCAGGGTCAGGGGTTCTGGTGTTAGGGCGGGCTCTATTGATTATATAGTGAAAATGCATTAATTCTTTGAAAATCTTCTTCTCTGCTTCTGGATATTTAATAGAGTAACTAATTACATAGTTATGATGAGCAAGAGTACCTCTTCCAGAATTGTGAATTTCATGGCCCCAGGGTTAGGGGTTCTGGTGTTAGGGCGGGGCTCTATTGATTATATAGTGAAAATGCATTGATTCTTTGAAAATTTTCTTCTCTGCTACTGGAGACTATTTAAACAAACTAAGTGCATGGTTATGATGCATAAGGATGCCTTTTCAAAAATTGTGAATTTCATGGCCCCAGGGTCAGGGGTTCTTGTGTCAGTGCGAGGCTCTATTGATTATATAGTGAAAATGCATTGATTCTTTGAAAATCTTCTTCTCTGCTCCTGGGTATTATTTAAACAAACTAAGTGCTTGGTTATGATGCATAAGGATGCCTTTCCAAAAATTGTGAATTTCATGGCCCCAGGGTCAAGGGTTCTGGTGTTAGGGCGAGGCTCTATTGATTATATAGTGAAAATGCATTGATTCTTTGAAAATCTTCTTCTCTGCTACTGGAGACTATTTAAACAAACTAAGTGCATGATTATGATAGACAAGGATGCCTCTCCCAAAATTTTTAAATATATGGCTCAGTTTTTGGGGTTCTTGAGGAGGGGGGGGGGGGGGCTCTATTGATTATATAGTGAAAAAGCATTAATTCTATTAATTAATCATTAATTAATCCTGTCTGCTCCTTAGTGTTGAGCTGATAAATAAATTGCTTAGCTATGATGAAAATGGGAGCTTCGAACAGAATTTTTAAATCTAATCTTGCCGTTCTAGGGTCAGAGGTTCTGGCATAATGGGGGAGGGGGGGGGGGGCTTTTGATAATATAGTGGAAAAGTGCTAATTCTTTGAAGTCCATAGTTATGATGATGAAGGTAACTCTTCCAAATTTGTAAATTTCTTGACCCTTGGTCTTGGGTTCTAGTGTTACGGTAAGGCTTTGTTGAATCTGTAGTGAAAATGCATTGTACCTGTGAAATTCTTCTCTGCTTCTGGGCATATCGGAAGCAAACTGAGTAAAAGTTTAAATGATATGAGTAAGCGTATTTCTACCAGATTTTTAAACATCTGGACCATTCGTCTAAGCATTCTGGTCCTGGACAGGGCTCTATTAATTTGTATTCTACTGAGAGAAGTTATTCCCCTTTTCCGTTCACCTTTGATAATTTATCACTGTAAATAATGTATTTGAAAGGTTAATAGAATAAGATAAGTATGCAAGAATGTTTATTGTATAATTCAAAAAGTACTTTCTTAGTTTTAATAATCAGGTAGACCTGTAAGTAATAGGTAAATAAAAATGAGACAAAAATAACTTATCTTATTAAAAGTTCTTCAAAGACCATAAGAGAGGTCAATGCTAGAGGTCTTAATATGGGTTTAAAAATAGTACAGAAACACTAATAGTTTGTTAATAGTCTGCATGTTGATAGTGTTAAGTGGGGGACAGATTAGAACTTAATTTATGAGTTGATACTGAATACTAGACTAATTATTTTGTTGATCCTGATCTTCCTACTTCTCTTGCTTTAGGGCAACAATGCTTCATCTATCAGTGTATTTAACTTTTAAATTGTTGTATTATACTCAGGTGACCGTTAAGGCCCTTGGGCCTCTTGTAATAAAGGTTTGAAGATTGTACACATGAAATTGATCCAGGTTTGAAGACTTGAGAAACTCTTGAGGTGGATACGCCGAATAAATCTGCCATGACAAATGTAGTCAAAGCTAGTCGCAATCTGACCAGAGTTAAAACAAACTCCTGAAACCTGCTGAGCTTCCTCTTTGGGCCCGACTTTGCATTTAGACTGTCTTTCTGATAAAGTTTCTTTGTAGTACTCCCTTGTCCTGACCAATACTTCAAAGTTGGTGAAGCCTTTTCCAAAATATCTTAATAAATAAAGGGGAGAGTTATTTATTAGAAAATGTTATTTAATTATAGAAGATTAGATATTGATAAAATTTTGTAATATTAAAGAAGCTATGATCAACCTTTTTAGTGTTGTAAAAGACCATGTATTAACATTTATAATATCACTGAATTTAGTGTGCACCAGTTCATACCATGTACAACATTTAGGATTATTTTCTTTGATGGTAGTCCAGTATACATCTTTACATTTTTGTCATCCTTCACAACTTTGTTTATAAAAAGCTCTCTCATGAGTTTCTCAGGATCCTCCAGTTTGGTTGACTTCTCCTCGAGAACCTTGATATCTGCAGTAGTGAATGAGGTTTGGATTCCTATATCTCTGGTTGACATGTCATTACTGCAAAAACTACCACTGATGTAGCAGTGGTCCATGTCTACATGAGTACCTACAGTATTTTAATTGTAAATTTTTGTACAGTAAGCTTACCTCTGTTTTAGTTGCCAGAATTTTAAAATACTACATTTGATAGATAGCCATTAAAATGTTAATAATTCTTTTAAAAATCAAAAATATTCACCTGTGTCAGGAAAAGATCCAGCTGTTGGACGCTCATGATCACTCACTTATATTTCTTGAGTTATTGGCCAACTTCCATTCAATTATCCAGAAACAAAAATGGAATTGTCATTTTTAATCTGCGAATGCTGAAAAATAATAATCCTTAATTAAAAAAAAAAATTAAAATTCAGTTTTCAAAAATACAATTAAATAATCAAATATTTTTATTGATCTGCAGTGATAAATACTTGTGCACAAGTTTTGTTACTGAATTTTATATCAGCAAATAATCTTACATACAAGTACTCTTTCACTGGCAGCCAGGGAATCCACTGGGGGAGGAATTGAGATATCAGATTGAGTGTCTTGTACAAAACACTGTTTCCTTTTGGATATTGAAGTTGTTGAACGAATCTAAAGATAACAAATTAAAAGCACTCAAGACTATAGTATGTGCATCTCTAAATTGTAATACTCCATACCTATTTAAAATGCTAAAAGCTCAAACAGTTTTTAATTTTGTGTTTAATCCTACAATATATCATAGCACATTATCATTTTCCAGTTATTTTGATGCAGGTTTGTAGAGCTGTAATCTTGATTTTAAATTGCATCAAAAGGAAATAGTGTGCACAACTATGCCAGGCAGGCAGGCACCAGTCATTCGATACGTACAATCATGATACCTGATACTAACTTTGGGATGTTTAATAATCAAAACCATAACAAACATTCAGACTTTCCTTAAAATTATTATATGCAAAGAGCTCTGGGTATGGATGATTTTCTGTTGGTCTGCCTTCCTTAAGATGAAGACAGCATACTCTGTGATTTCTCTTTGGCTCATAATTTTCTCTTCTCAAGAGGTCCAGCCAGCGTTTTCTTTATGCAGGCGCTTTTTCTGGGTTGGAAAGGGGTAAAATCTTACATCTTTCATGTAACCATATCTTCCCCTTTTTCTTTCATCAGAATTGCATCCCTCCGCAACGCAAAAATAGGATTTTGTGTCAGAAGACATCGGGTAACTATCGTAAACAATCTCAACCGGAAGTACCCTTGCTGAACATTTTCTGTAAATCACGTGATCGGCATAACTAGACGTAAATAAAAACGGACGTTCCGGATGAACTCGAAACGTGACTATTACGTTAAAAAAACCATGCAAATTCACGTAAATTAAACGTTATAGATTATGTTTTCGTAACATTTAAGAAACGTTTACATAACGTTTTAATAACGTTTCTGTGTTAACTGTGATGAAAACCTAGCATATAACTGACAAATTAAAACATTCTGAAGCGCAAACGTTTTGCCGTGAATTGTTTGATGATTACCTCCGACATTTAAATGGATTTGTTATATTACAAAAACATTAATTTGTCTGTTTTCATTTTTTTAAATGTTTCACATATTTATTTTAAATATTACAATTTGTATGTTCTTTCATTCCTTGTTATCAGATGTCGATTTTTTTTCATCAATACCTTATTAATAAAAGTTTTAGACAAAATGAAATATTTGAGGACACATTAAACCCAATCATCCATTATGATATACTAGTGTGAAACACCCTTTGTACTTATGTAGCCTCACCCTCCCTAAAGACATTGCTTTGAACATTTCAGAATCAGTACAGACAGCTTTTATTTCAGTTTCCCCTCCTCTGGGCCTGTTGTATAACCCAACCCTGTTTTTTTTCATTTTCGTGGTTATTTTCCCTTTGTTTCAACAGTGTAAAAATCTTTTATCTAAGGAAGCTTCGTGTTAACTTGGAAAAGAGATTAGTCAAAAGGTTCTTGAGAAGACGTCCAAATTGTGAAAAGCTTATGGGCGGACAGACATACAGATGGACAAACAGACTCCAGACAAGGGTGAAAAGTCAGCACAGTTGGACTAAAATAATATAGATACAATTGTATGCTTAAGTAAAGATTCACAGCTTGTTTGCAAGGAAAAATAAACATTTTATTAACATGTAGAAGAATTTAGCAGCTGCAAAGCACAGTATAATGTTAAAAGAAAAAAAAATGACAAAGAAGAAATATCTATACATGTAACATAAAATCAAATGTGAAAGGTGAAGATAGCGAAAAGTGATTGATCTCAAAAAAAAAAAATCTATTTAGAATACAAATATGTGAAAAGGTCATCTGGATATTCAAAAGGTGGGATAAAGTGGTCATACCCTATTCAAAGGGGCTGTGAAAAGAACAAAAATGAATCAACACTACCAAAGGATGCTTCCACATTTATATCATTCATCCTGCATGAATTGGCTCTTGAGAAAAGGAGTATAAAGATTTTCCCTATATTATCCTTATTGTAGCCCCGCCCTACTCCCAAGGACCACTGCCTGAACAATTAACAATCTACACTACGTAATGAAGCTTTTACCTAAATTTCATCTTTTCAGATGGAGAGGTTCTTGAGGGGGCGTTTTTTCTATGTAAATCATTCTACGGTACCAATTTTGATGCACAAGATGCGCATTTCGACAAATTATGTCTCTTTAGTGATGCTCAAGCCGAAAGGTTAGGAATCCAAAATATATATATGAAAAAAAGAATTGGAAGAGCTGAAAAAAGGTGCCAAAGACTTGAGCCAAATACGTCGAAGTATCAGAGCTATGCATGAGGGAGATAATCCTTAATTTTGAAATAAACTTCTAAATATTACCACAGCAATTAAATATATATATCCATATTTTCAAGCTACAGTAGTACCGAAGTACTAGAAGAGAGATGTCTTTCACATTTCACATGTACAATACATGTGACGCGACATTTCCAAGCATGCTATGATTTTTGACACCCAGACCTTGACTTGTATGTTTGACATAATTAAAAAAAATCTTTGGTGATTACTTTTAAATGAAGTATGATGGGGCGTTCATATTTGATAAGTGCTTTACTTCTGGCAAAAAATTTTCTGTATGTTTGGGAAATAATATCTCAAAATAAATATACATTTTAACTGTTTTTTTAACATAAAAAATGAGATTTACAGCATTAAAGTATTTTGGTCATGCTGTTCAAACGGGGGTTGCATGGAGCGCCAAAAAACCATAAACCCAAATAAGTACATTATATCATAAATTATGTGAAGATATCTACTAAAGTTCTCAAAAGATATTCGAATTATCGCCATGCCTTTTTAGCGAAAATAAAAAGAGGATGTCCATAAAAAGTAATAATTTGAATAATACGTCAGCTTCAAGTTACAGTAACAGGTATTAAGGCGAACCTCATGAACTTGCTGCAGCTCAAAACAATCTATTCCATCCGCCAATCCATATACTTTCTCTTCTCCAATAAGGGATACCACCATTTCCTCCATTGGTGTAAGAGGATCCGCCTCGTTTTGCCACCCCCCCCCCCCCAGTAAAACTGCGGTCCTTTATCATAGTAAAGGTTTTTGTTATTAAAGTCACATATGGCGTAATTTTGATAAGTTCAGACTAACTAAAATTTAAAAGATCTCTCTATTTGTTTTATTACTTTATATAAAGATAGGACTTTCCTGTAAATTACACAATTTAAATCAATCGCGTTTCAGATATTAGAAATTTAAAACAATAACCGATTTAATTTACCGATTCCGCATCTAAATATCAGACACAGTTTAAAGTCAATTTAACCATAGAAACATGGGATTATTCAAGTTCAGAATCGGTGAAAATTTTTATTTGAACGTATATAACAAATATCATGTTCATCTACACTCAATCTCGTATTTTTATTTTTTAGCTCAGATACGCCATATATAGCTTTAAATTTAAAAATGTTTGGTAGTATCATCATTCTGTTTTAATGGTAGACGTTTTCATTTGATTTGCAGTATTTTTACAAACTATAGGGATTTTCAACTTTCTCATGGGTTAGGCCATTTAATTTATCAAACTGGCATCTTTAAATACGCTCACAGCCTCACACAAATCGCACAAATGTTAGAAATTAATACTTTTTCAGCATTGACCAATGCCGTTTCAGTACTACTCAGTTTTTCCGTAAAATTAGCGTATTACTATGAATTGATTAAAAAATTAATATAGTTATATAAAATTAATACATATAAATTAATGTTGAAATATATAGGCCTATGTACACGACTATACATGTGTACGATTTTGATCTGTTCCTCTCACTTATGAGAGAGAGAGAGAGAGAGAGATATTTGACTATTTTTAGTACATTTTTTACTCAACAATAGAAATATGTATGATATCTCATTAAAATCAGCAGATCCGCGCTGTGCGTATATGCAGTTTACATGGCGTGGATCCAAAAAGTCCAATAAATTATACTTGGATTGACTACGATACCTTTTTTGACTTCAACTGCCTGTTTCTTTGTCACTCTCTACGTCGTCTAATTTTTTCTTTATTTCATCAAGTGTTCTTTGCACTTGTGACGCCGCAATCACCGAGTTCTGAAACTCAATCCAAGCCATTTTCTTTTTCTTGTTGGAAATCATATCGCTAAATTTTGAAAATAACACGTCAGATTTTTCATGCACTTTGTTGACAAGAACATCAACTTCTCTGTCCAAAATCCTTGTTTTCTTTTTTTTTTCCCATTTCCTTGTCAACGTCAAATTATGGAAGAAATGACGTCAATGCATGTTGCATATCAACGTTACGTCATAGAAGAAAAGCAAGGATGATTAAACAAATAACTTTGATTTTATTATTTTTTTTTATTTTACCAATTACACATAGGATTATATTTAGAAAAACAGCACTGTGACAAAACAATCGATTTTTTCGACCAATGAAAATTGCAGATACACAGAATTTTTCTTTACGGACCCGTTACTACCACACCCGTGAAGTGAACATTAATGGAGACGTTTGTGAATACCACGTTAAATTTTCACACCCGTAAGGGTCTCCGTAAAGTTAACGGACCCGTTATCTAAAAAGTTTACTGATGGACGGAAAGACCAGGTGAGCGAAAATGTATAAATTGATGAATTGGGGATGCTAACAGAGCCTCTCTCTTAACAAAAAAAAAAAAAACAAAACAAAACAAAACAGAATATTACCCAATTAGCAACAATATTTGTCTCAAGTACTCACAGTATCTTTTTCAAGTAATGAAGCCATGATGGGTCTTTCTCTGCTTTTCAAATGAACCTATGTAACGTTTTTAGAACAAAAATTATCATTCTGAACTACAATAAAATATATGGAGATAACGAACAGTATTCAAGCTCAAAGGTCCATTTAACAATATAAATCTCTAAAACATCAGAGGTGGGATCAGGTGCCATGGAGGAGTGAGCATCCCCTGCCGACCGGTCAAAGCCGCCTTGTGCTCCTAATAATCGGGAAATAACGGAAAAGTCCATCGAAAATTCAGTTTATTAATAATGGCCTAACAATTAGTATAAAAAAATGTCAGCATTTGACTTAATGATAAATTGTACTTGCTGACAAGGTCATTGTACCGACCATAGAACTTACGAATTGACAACTTTAAACGAGACTGTTCATCAACTTGTTTGTGAATAACTTACCTCGTTTTAGAAATTGTTCATACGTAGAGCACGCCCTTGCGTATCGAATCAACTGAGATATAAACCCCCGTATGCAGGTGATGAAGGTATATTGCTGCATAAGTAAGGGAAGTTGACGATTGAAAAGTTGAAGTCATCACGTTTATCATATAGCTTGGTTGCTAGATTACCATTAACGTCTGTTTCTAGTAAAATACCCAAATATGAAATAGATCTGTCAGACTCTGTGGTATCTTTTATTTAAAGCTCACCGGGATATATTGTATCGACATAAGAATGGAAATAACCATTGTTAATTGACAATACGTCGTCGATATATTTAAATGTCGAGTTGAAGGCCGCAGCAAGTGTTTTCTTCTTTTCACGTATAAGATTTTGAACAAATTTTGCTTCATATGAATACAAAAACAGGTCTGCTAATAATGGGGTGCAATTGGTACCCATGGGAATTCCAATGACAAGGCAATGACAATGTCAAGGTAAGTAAATGTACGAGTTTCATTGTTATTGAAAAAGCAGCTGTCAATGATATAAAAAAGGCCTGGACTTTAATTTATCGTGGGGAATGGTTCTTTGAAAAGTCGAAAGTTCAGGTCAGAGACCAGAAGAGCTTATGCGATAGTAAGGTGTCCGTCGTTCGTCCGTCCGTCTGTCTGTAAACAATTTTCAAAACGCTACTCCTCCTACAGTTTTGGTCTGATTTCAATATAACTTGGCGCACAAGTAGACTACACTAAGATACATAATTTAGTGCATCGATTTTTGATTTCGATGAACGATGTTGCCATAGTAACAAAAAATAGACATTTCTGTAAAATTTCTTTAAAACGCTACTCCTCCTACAGTTTTGGTCTGATTTCAATATAACTTGGCACACAGGTAGACTACACCAAGATACATAATTTAGTGCATCGGTTTTGATTTCGATGAACGGTGTTGCCAAGGTTACTAAAAATATAAATCTCTGTAAAATTTCTTTAGAAATGCTACTCCTCCTACAGTTTTGGTCTGATTTAAATATATCTTGGCACACTAGTAGGCTACACTAAGATACATAATTCATTGCATCGGTTTTTGATTTCGATGAACGGTGTTGCCATGGTTACTAAAATTAGAAATTTCTGTAAAATTCCTCTAAAACATTACTCCTGCTACAGTTTTGGTCCGATTTCAATCTAATTTGACACACAGTTAGACTACACTACGATACATAATAGTGTGTATCGGTTTTTGATTTCAGTGAATGGTGTCATGGTTACTTTAAATAGAAATTTCTGTAAAATACTTTCAAAATGCAACTCCTACAGTTTTTGTTTGATTTCAATATAACTTGGTACACAAGTAGACTACATTAAGATACATAATTCTAATTATTGCTGCATGTAGCAAAGTTTCAAATCCGAGTGCTACTTTTCCTTTGTTATACGTACAGACCAGTTGAGCTACAGTCTCATCAGAGACTTCTGGTTATGTTTTTGATTTTGTGATTTCAAATTTTCGAAAAGTTCCTTGGAATTTTTAAGTATCCACATCTGATTTACACCAATTCCTCGAATATATTGTTGCACAGTACTCCTGAAGTTTCTCCTTCACTACTGTTAATATTTTAGTGAGAAGTAAAGAAAGATGCTTGGTAGAACATTTACGCGGGGCGTGGAGACCGGTCCTTCGGATGAAACCGTATAAACCGAGGTCCCGTGTCGCAGTGGGTGCTGGTACGAAAAAGATCCCTCGCTGCTCAATAGCCCTGAGTGCCGAGTATAGGTAAAAAACTTGCAGCTCTCCACCGGCAAGTGGTGGCATCTCCATATGAGAAAAAAAATTCTCGAGAGGGACGTTAAACAACAATCAGTCAATAGAACATTTACTGGAGCCCGCTATATATTAGCTGCAATAATGTAGCCCTCTCTGATTTTTTTTAATCTGATATTTTCAGGAGAGGGCTACAATTCCACTGCATCTCCCTAATGGTGCAAATATATTTTTTAGATACGGACGACTGTAGGCAAAATAAATTGTTTTGGAATTCAACTTACTTCCAATAAGACGGAATTTTTATTCACTATCAACATTATAGCCCTTTATACGCGAAAACCAAGTAAAAAAAATCTGCTTCTCCTCAGCAGCCATGACTGTTCTCGCGTGATCTACTGAGACTTGCGCTTGAAATTTAGAATCACTTGATAAAGTAAATGTCGGTGTTGACAAATGTTTGTGTTGTATGATATCACTAAACATCGATAAATAAAAGCATTCCATGTGATATTTTTTTCATAAACAGTGATATTTATGCTTAAAATAAGGGAAATTTTAAACAGATCCGCGCCCCTAGATCCAGAATTCTCATTGGTTGTCCCAAAATAAAATCGATCAAGGTCAGTAAACATGGCGGATAAATTCAAGTTGTGATGTTGACATACACGAAAAATAACCGATAAAACGTATTGTTCTGTATATTTTTGGATCGATTCATGTCTTGCATAACTACATTTTATGAGTTCAGGTAAGATATGTTAATAAAATACCCATTTACTGATAATTTGAGCCGAAATCTGTGCGGTAGTGAATCACTCCCGCACTTGCACCATTACGGAGATCCTAAGGAGTTGTAGCCCCCCCCCCCCCCCCCAAAAAAAAAAAAATCGGAGAGGGTTACATTATTGCAGCTAGCTATATATCTTTGTTTGTAAGGATTTTTATGAAGTTTCGGAGTCGGTTGTTGGGAAGATTAAAAATATTCAAAAACTGGCATTTTGAAGAATGTCCTTCTTAGGGACGATTTGGGTATATGTTGGAAAACCACTTGTAAATTAAATCCTAGTTCCTCTAAAATACAATTTAAATAATGAGCCTTGCAAATAAAGACTATGTTGTTATCTGCTTCGTCAGCTGGGACCAGTACATATTGATCGTGTAATCTATCTAATTCTTTTTTCACTTCTGAATTATTGAACACAGAAGGATAGTTGGTTTTCATTTTGCTCCTCAATCGCTAAATGCGAGATTTTAACATACATTAATCCATTCTGACAATATGTCAAGGTCTTCTTTTTCATGTCTGGCCTATCGCCTGGCGAAATCTTCCACAGAATCCATAATATTTATGAAATTATGATGCAATTTAAAAGATCAGGATTCCCTAAATTTCGACACCTTTAAAATAACAACTCACTTGAAATTTATATGAATTTAATATTTCTCCAATTTAATGCCCACTACGTGTCAATGACTTTGCTAGTTTCAGTAGAAATAAGAGATAAAGTTATCTCTGTCCTTTTACTGCTCTTCAGTACATTTTTCATTAATATACATAGCACATTTCGGCCCAAGTTGGGTATACGGAAAAGTATTTTAAAAATATTTTGGGATAATAATGTGTATTATTTTATAGTCTATAAATAGTCCCTATATAATCTTTACAAACGCAAACGGTTCATAATACTACATATTCACTGGATTTGAAGCCGTATTCACCGGAGGGTCAGTGCGCGTGCAGCGGCATTGTGACGTCACAATCAATATATCAAACGACGTTGAAAACAATGGTTGCAACGCCCGGAGCCAGCCGTGTATCTGAGCATACAAAATGTTAGACAAGTCTATCGCAGGATTATTTTCCAAACATTTCGATGTTTTACACACAGCGAAAGGAAAACACGGAAGTTATAAATTGTAATCTGGACATTTTTTTTTTTTATTTTTCTACGATCGACAGAGGTTCGTTAATGAAAACGGTATAGTCATGCAGCCTTCAATGTCTTATTCAATTCCTAGCTATATAATAAAACAATTATGGACTCTTTCGGTGGTGAATATGGTTTGTTATTCACCAGAAAAATATCAATAATGTTTATTACTATTAATATGTTTAGTATAGGAGAATACAAGTCTGCAGCTCGACATGCTAGTTGTACAATAGGATTTTACAAGTTGTACAATAGATTGTTAGTAAATTTTTAAAATCTAAAGGTCGACAGGTCTACATGCTAGTTGTACAATAGGTTGTTAATATTGGAGTATACAGGTCCACAAGTCTGCAAGTCCACATGCTAGTTGTACAATAGGTTGTTAGTACAGAAGTATACACGTTTACAGGTCCACAGGTCTACATCATCCTATTTCATGTTTATATTATAGTAGTTGTAAAGTAGGCTAGTAGTTATTTAAGAAATAATGTATCATTTTTAAACATCTATCTGGATAGAAGGGAGTTATGGTAAATTTGATCTCGTACCAACCTGTATTTATATCCCGATAGATGTTTAAAAATTATACATTATTAATTATATTTACATTTATGACTTATTCATATTTTATATTTTCCTGATTATGATCTTTAACGCGTGAAATGTTTTATTTCTCAAACTCAACGGCACGTATCTGATCCATTGATTGCGCGTTGAACTTTCTGACGTCACTGAGAAATTAGGTCGAACGTTTATGACGCGAGGAACCCGTGTTTATACGGATATAGATACGCGTTGCTTTTAATAGGGTTATATGAAAGAAAACATTTGCAAATGTAAATATTGGAACATATAAATATAAAAGTATACTTGTCGGATGTACAATAGGTTTATAGTTTTAAAGAATATGTCTGCAGGTCAACAGGTCAACGGGTCTACAGGTCGAACAGTTAAATGTGCTGACAGGTAGATTTCTTGGAATAAACAGTTCTGCAACCCCAGTTTCCACGAAGCATGCGCAAAATCTTCCCAAGTGAGATAAGGCTAGGTATAGGCATTTCTATGTAAATGAACTAATTAAAATGCCTAAGGACTATACCTATTTTTCAGGGAAATTTAAAACTTACTGTATAATACATATTTGGAACCTAAGACATGTTGTAGCCAGTACATATGACGTCATATTATGATGTCATGGTTCTTTACTACACAAGATTATAAAGGAGATCGACAAAAAATGCTTCGGCGTAAGGGCATGCTGTATTTTATTTAACTGAAACAAAGTATATTTAGAAGCAAAATATTCCAATTCTGGCATTGCTGCACAAATATTAACAGCTCAGTTGTTTAATAACTTTTTGTAAAGTTGTAAGGTGAAACAGGGTAAAAATGTACAGTCCGGTATAAGCTTCCTCAAATTCAGATCAAACGAGAAAATGCCTAGGATTTGTGCAGCAGTTTTATTAATCTATAGAATTTTTATGTAAAATTAAATAATATAATCCCTTGCGCCGAAGCTGTTTTGTTGATGTGTTTTATTCCCTCCAGTTGGAAAGAACAATGATGTCACAATATGACGTCATAATTTGTATTGGCTAAAATCATATTGAGGGTACTAAGTATGTATGAGATAACAAATTAAAACTTTCTCTGAATAATAAATATACCTATTGTGCGTTTTTATTAACTCATTTGCATAGAAACGCCCATACCTAGCCTTAACTTACATGCATTCTTACTTTTGGAAAATTCTAGAACAAAAGAAATACCAGCAATTCGAAGATCAACGGCCAAATGCACTTTTTCGCTGTACATCTGTACGCCGAAATATGGATGAAATATTGCCGACTCGGCGTAAACCAGCAATGATCAATCAATCTGTACTGTAGTGCAAATTTTGGTAAAGTAATTTTACTTTCAATTGCGGTGAGTATCTACTTCCATTTATTTTTAATATTTTCTGCACAAATTTGTCATATTGAGGTCCGTAGGTGATTTTATGCAAATCATGTAAACGTTTTTCAAAATAATAATAATAACATAACGGCTCCTGATTTAGTTCGTCCTTACAATCAATTTCAAATGCATATAAGTATGCGATATAAATTGTTAAGGCCAAAGAGCTCATTTAGCTCGCCTTCACTTGTGGACATATAAACCTTTGTGTTGTTGTAACGAGGCATATCTATATCATTAATTAATCAATATATCATTTTTAAACCCGCATATCTTTCTCTAAAGAAATTAACTTAACCTATATATATATTATTATTATTAAACCCGCTTATATGAGATATATCTCATAGGAAATGCTGCGCTAAATAAAAGCGCAAGACAGCATCTCCATATGACGCCCAGCACGGCAAGGGACCAGGAGGACCTACCAACAGAATCAACAGACATCTACCACTCCGCATACAAACCACAAGTACTGTAGCGTCCTATCCTCCTACACAGGCCTCCAGCTGGTCTCCAGTCCTACTGCTACATTGATCACCAGTCCTACTGTGGTGTCCACCCCTACTACTGAGGCATCCAGAATATAGGGTGCTGTTTCCATTGCAACAAATGTTGCAATATCAGTATCTTCCTTAAACAATTCAACTCCTCTGATATGTGTGTCAGATGAGTTGGGTCTTCATTTGCCCCAAATCATTAAAGAAAAAATACGGAGGAAAGAATATACTGAATAGCAAAAGTCTTACAGTCTGAGTTGGACTCGAAGAGGTGGCAAAAATTTTCTTTTGTAGAAAGGCCATTGGTTATGCAACCAAAAACTAATGCTAAAAAGATTACAACTATTGAGTCTTGGACTGATGCCTTTTTAGTTTTTGCTAGTATATACTTGTCCAGACACCCTGCTGACATACAAGGCATTCTAAATTATGTACAAACTATTCGCTTTGGTGCTAGTCGTAACCCAACCGATGTATGACTGGAATACGACAAACAGTTTAGATTAATAATGTCAAAAAAAACACATATATATCTTGGGGGTAAGTCGACGGCAGAGGTATGGTTACTTAACATGTCAAACCAGCCACTCTTACAACCAACTCAGTCAACACTCAAATGCTATGATTATAATTATAAGGGCTCATGTGCAAAACAATCCTTGCGTATATCAGCACTTGTGCATGTACTGTCACAAAAATCATCCACGCATTCACTGCTGGTCAAATCAAACCATAACATCATCCAACTTTAGACCAAATACATCGCAGACAGGCCAATCCAATTTTCGCCCCCTACTCCTTTCATGATATTTAGTTAGTATAGAAATAATTCCGAGAAAAAATAGTGCCGTCATTCCTATTGCAAATATTCGGAGGCCCAAGTTTATGTCGATTATTAAAAATAATATCAATTTTGGAATTGATTTCAGCATATCTCGGAAAGTACGCAGTACAGTTAAGGCTACACATGAAGATAATATGGTAATGAGGTCAAAATGAGGTTTGACGTCATGACAGTTGCTCCGCCCTGATAGATCTATATAAGGAAATATAGCTTAAAAGTCATTTAATGATGATTACGAGAATTTGTAATGAATGTCTGTATTTTCATGTTTAAATAAATAAACATCAGTGATTTTCTTCTATATAAAAACAGAACGTCTTCGAAAAAACACTCTTTTTTGTGTCGTTTGGCTGCATTCGGCTTCAGCCAAGCGCTTGCACTCGTTGACATGGAATGTTGTTTCCATCTAAAAACGTGGCGACAGCAGCTGAGATATGCAGTGGATAAATGCAACAAGCAGGCAATCTTTAAAAAGAATATGGATAAAATAAGAGACCTAAGCCTTGTTTATCTCTTTATAAGAAGACGATGACGTTATGTCAGCGCCCGCGTGGCGCAGTGGTTAGAGCGTTTGCTCTAGAGTCGCGAAATAAGGAGTTGATCCTTACGTCACGGGTTCGAATCCCACTGTGGGACGTGGAGACCGGTCCTTCGGATGAGACCGTATAAACCGAGGTCCCGTGTCGCAGTAGGTGCTGGCACGAAAAAGATCCCTCACTGCTCAATGGCCGTAAGTGCCGAGCATAGGACAAAATTTGTAGCTCTCCCCCGTCAAGTGGTGGCGTCTCCATATGAGTGAAAAATTCTCGAGAGGGACGTTAAACAACATACAAACAAAAAACGTTATGTCGGGAAATCATGGAAAAAAGAGACGATCTGCACCACCTCCTTAGGCCCCTTTCTGATCATTTGGGTATGTATGCGCATAGGTATCAAGATGTAGACATACTATTTTTACATCAGTGTAAAATAACCGTGTATATGTACAATAAGATGTATTATTACAGTCGGTCACAAACTGTAATGCAGTGCCTTGTGTGTATGCCATCCCCCCCCCTCCCTAAACACACATTATAAAAGTTGCCCATTTTTATCAATTTCATTTGCACTGAATATATATACAGAATTCTTGTCATTCAGCTCATTTCTGAAACAATATGCATAGCAATGGAAATCAGCAATGTACTAAAGTTAATTTAATGCATTAACAATTTAATTCATTTATATTACTATATTACTGTGGATTACAATAATTCATTTCTTACATGTACAGTTTCCACCATTGATTCATTTAACATGCAATGATGTTGTCTTTCGGCATACAAACATGTTACATAATATAAATTGCACAGCGTGACATGATATCAAATAATAATTTAGATGCAGTCTCACTCGTAGTGTAAAATGTGAAGTCAAACTGCACAGTGCACAATGCATGTGCACTCACTGCACTGTTAATACAAGAGTACAAGACCCAATTAATTTTAATTTATACCTCTGGCAATCAAAAATATCAATCAAAATATATAAAATTTAAGATTTCAGTTTTTAGGTCACCTGAGTCACTCAGGTGACCTATTGCTATCTGTTTTCGTCCGTCGTCGTCCGTCGTGTGTTAACATTTGAACATTTTCAGCTTCTTCTCTGAAACCGCTGAACCAATTTCAGCCAATTTTTGCATATGGCATCTATGTGTGAAGGGGAACAAAATTTGTGAATTTCATGGTCCCTGCCCCCCTGGGGCCTGAGGGGTGGGGCTAAAACCATCAAAATTAATGCAATCTTTAAAAATCTTCTTCTTTACTCCTGGACATCAAGCAGTCAAACTGTTGACATGATTGTAATAAGCATTGAGCCCTTTACCAAAATTGTGAAATTCATGGCCCCAGGGTCAGGGGTTCTGGTGCTAGGGCGGGGCTATATAGATCATATAGTGAAAGTGCATTATTTCTTTGAAAATCTTCTTCTCTACTCCTGGGTATTATTGAAACAAATTGAATACATAGTTATGATAAGCAAGGGTGACTCTACCAAAATTGTGAAATTCATGGCCCCAGGGTCAGGGGTTCTGGTGCTAAGGTGGGGCTATATAGATCGTATAGTGAAAGTGCATTATTTCTTTGAAAATCTTCTTCTCTACTCCTGGGTATTATTTAAACAATTTAGATACAGAGTTATGATCAGCAAGGGTGACTCTACCAAAATTGTGAAATTCATGGCCCCAGGGTCAGGGGTTCTGGTGCTGGGGGGGGGGGGGTTATATAGATCATATAGTGAAAGTGCATTATTTCTTTAAAAATCTTCTTCTCTACTCCTTGGTATTATTGAACAAATTAAATACATAGTTATGATAAGCAAGAGTGACTCTACCAAAATTGTGAAATTCATGGCCCCAGGGTCAGGGGTTCTGGTGCTGGGGGGGGGGGGGGTTATATAGATCATATAGTGAAAGTGCATTATTTCTTTAAAAATCTTCTTCTCTACTCCTTGGTATTATTGAACAAATTAAATACATAGTTATGATAAGCAAGAGTGACTCTACCAAAATTGTGAAATTCATAGCCCCAGGGTAAGGGGTTCTGGTGCTGGGGGGGGGGGGGGGCTATATAGATCATATAGTGAAAGTGCATTATTTCTTTGAAAATCTTCTTCTCTACTCCTGGGTATTACTTAAACAAATTAAATACATAGTTATGATAAACAAGAGTAACTCAACCAAAATTGTGGGTCAGGGGTTCTGATTTTAGGGCGGGGCTCTGTTTATTACATAGTGAAAATGCATTAATGCTTTAAAAATCTTTTTCTCTGCTTCTGGGTATTATTTAAACAAACTAAGTACATTGTTATGATAAGCAAGGACACCTCTTCCAAAATTGTGAAATTCATGGCCCCAGGGACAGGGGTTCTTGTACTAGGGTGGGGCTATATAGCTCCTACAGTGAAGGTGAATTATTTCTTTGAAAATCTTCTTCTCTGCCCCTAGGTACTATTTAAACAAACTAAGTACATTGTTATGATATGCAAGGATGCCTCTTCTAAAATTGTGAATTTCATGGCCCCAGGGTCAAGGGTTCTGGTCAAAAGGGGGGGGGGGCTCTATTGAATATATAGTGAAAAATCAAAATTTCTTTGAAAATATTCTTTTCTGCTTCTGGTTAAAAAGCAAAGAAACTAAGTATATAGTTATGATGAGCAAGAGTGCTTCTTCCAGAGTAGTGAATTGCATGACCCCTGGGTCAGATGTGCTGGTATAAGGGTGGGGCTGTTGATAATGTAGTGAAAATGCATTAATTCTATTAAATAATCCTGTCTGCTCCTTAATGTTAAGCAGTTAAACAAAGTGATTACTTATGATGAGCAAACTTGAAACTTCTGGTCCCAGGGTGAGAGGCTCTGGTGTTTCTCGGTGGTGAAGGGGGGGGGGGGAGCTCTATTGATAATATAGTGAATCTGTAGTGAAAATGCATTATTTCTTTAAAAATCTTCTCTGCACTTGGGCATATCAGAGGCAAAAAGTGTAAAAGTTGTAATAAGGAAGGGTATTTTTACCAGATTTTTGAACATCTGGACCATTTGGTCAAGTGTTCTGGTCCTAGCCAGGGCTCAATTAATTTGCATTCTACTGAGAGGAGTTATTCCCCTTTGCCGTTTACTTTTGATAATTAATCATTGTAAATAATGTACTTGAAAAATTAATAGAATAAGAGAATTATGCAAGAATTTTTATTGTATAATACAAAAAGTATTTTCATAGTTTTAATGATCATGTGGACTTGTAAGTAATAGATAAATAAAAATGAGACAAAAATAACTTGTCTTATTAAATGTTCATCAAAGACCAAGAGAGGCCAATGTAAGAGATTACAACAAGGAATTAAAATAGTACAAAAGCACTGATAGTTTATTAATATACTATATGGTGATAGTGATAAATGGGGAACAGATTAGAACCTAATTTATGAACTGTTAATGAATAGTAGACTAATTATTTTGTTGATCCTGATCACCCTATTTTTCTTGCTTTTGGGCATCAAAGCTTCACCTTTCATTTCATTTTAATACTCTATGGATCCTCTAAATTGTTGTATTGTACTCAGGTGACCGTTAAGGCCCTTGGGCCTCTTGTTTACCAGTGCTATTTTAGTTTATTTTCACAACTTTTATCTATCTGTATCGTCGCCCGCGTGGCGCAGTGGTTAGAGCGTCTGCTCTAGAGTCGCGAAGTAAGGAGTTGATCCTTACGTCGCGGGTTCGAATCTCACTGTGGGACGTGGAGACCGGTCTTTCGGATGAGACCGTATAAACCGAGGTCCCGTGTCGCAGTAGGTGCTGGCACGAAAAAGATCCTTCACTGCTCAATGGCCGTAAGTGCCGAGCATAGGACAAAATTTGCAGCTCTCCACCGGCAAGTGGTGGCGTCTCCATATGCGTGATGAGTCATATGAGAGAGACGTTAAACAACATACAATCCAATCCAATCTATCTGTATCACTAGGATGTAAATTTGTAGAATTTATTTTAATTTTCATTCGTCTGACTACACGTAAATTTTGTCTGTCGTACATGTACATGTATTTATAAACTATTTATATGTACATTTTTTAATCATTGTAGCTGCCAAGTGTTGTAGCCATGTAGACTGAAAGAATACGTAAAACTGGCATTTACATCACCTAGAATTATCAAAATACATGCATCAATTTCTCCACTGGGTATGATCACTACTAATTATACAAAGCATTTCACATTGATTTAAAGTATGCAAGTGTAATATTTTTTCGTAATATTCAAATTCGTATAGGTGAGAGAATTAAATGTTACCTCAGAGTCTAGTATATTGATTTTTTTTTACTTTAACTATAGCTACCAATCTGCTCTTGCCAATGTTATAGGTTTCATGTATTAAAAGTTTGTTTCCACTTCTTTTATGAATTTCAGATAATATAGTATAGCATGGTTTGTTTTGCACAATGTTATGTCATTTCATTCTACAAAAGTAATAATAAAGTATTTCACACATTACATATATATTGTGTTGTAGCTACTCCCAAACAATTGAAACAGTTCATTCATTCAGGCAGCACGTGTATTCACCAATCAAGTAAAAAGGTATGCTCCTCATGGCCGTAGGGGGGGGGGGTTGCCCTCCAATAATTTTGAAGACATAGAACTGAATACTGTAAAACTATAGCTACTATATGCTTGTGCACACACAATAATAAACTCTAGTGACCTTTTTTTTTGCTTGTCAAGGAATTTTTGGTAGTTAATGGTACCCCCCAACTAAAAATGTATGGTACCCCCCTGCCCCCCCCCCATTTGTAATTGCTTCCTACGGTTCTGCTCCATATTAGCTACATGTGTAAACCATTTTACATATTCCTGGCAAGATTATTGAAATGTTTTGATAATAAAAATATATACATGTATATGTTTTCTATATTACTCAACGCCAATGAACTTTCCATAATGGTATTTCATTTTGTTTTCAGAATTGATAAATTATTTCATCCAAAGGAACATGAACGGAAATATTTTGCACCTGCTGAGAATTCCCTTCACAGCCTGCCTTTGAATTATTCGGAGAGCTTTGTTTATTAAAACTGCATTATTGTAAATAATAGCATTTATGTACTCATGTAATGATTGTTTGGAGTTTGTTTATATGACACATGTTAATCCGTATTTTTCCGGTTTTGTTTTTGTGTCAATATTAGAGCGATCGATAGAGGGTAATTTTATGAACCAATCAGGAGAGACATTGAGTGTAGTTTCTACGTCACTTTTTGTTTTGATTCGATCGCAGTAAGAGAGGTTTTCCAAGTGTTGGTGTTAAACAAACTTTGATTCATTTTTCGTTTGCAATCGTTTTGCTATGTGAAAATGGATGTGTTACATAGAAGTACTTGTGAACGGTAAGTTTTTTGTTGTTGAACCATTTGCTTATCCATCAGTGCCCTTGGAAGCGACTGAAGTCCCTCTCGCAAGATCAGACAATGGATGCAGAGGAGAAAGTTAGGGCATGCCTTTTGGGTCATTCATAGACGTCTTCGAGACTTTATGAATGCTAATAGTGATGTGTGCAATTTGAATTTAGATAGTAAAAAATTCACGCTGGAGATTCGGGCTGAAGGAGGTCTAACGACAAGCAAACTAGTGCAGTGCGCGGATCTGATTACGTTTGCAGAACCCCTTCCGCGTGTCTGCTTCCTATAAATCGGGAGTAATGAAGCCTCTTAAGAGTACCCAGTATTAATTGCTCGGAACATTCTCTCGATAGCTCGTTATCTACATGTGGGAGTCGCAATTCGAATGTCATCATAGGACAACTGCTGCGAAGACAACCATGGGCAACCTCTGCTAATTTCAATAAAAAAAAAGTGCAAATTAACGAGATTCTGGCACAGGAAACAAAACAGAATGATGGCATTCACTTTGGGCACCACAGAGGGTCCTATCCTACCTAGGGCCAGATGATGTACACATTGCCTGTAACAGCCTTAGATCAGCTCCAATTAGAAAATATTTGAGGAGCATTAGAAGTGCAGTATTATGTCATGCTGTTGACAAGTCTAGTAATTCATAAATATAGTCAACTTAACTAAAGTAAATCTGTCAGTACCTATAATCCATGAAGATAAAATGCATCAGTGTCACAATAAAGTTTAGGACTTCAAATTAGTAATACAATAACTTGTAATATATATATATATATATATATATATATATATATATATATATATATATATATATATATATATATATATATATATAGTTTTGTGCCATGCGGATTGTGGGATATTTTGTGTCTTTTTCACTCACGTTGTGGGTATCATGGATGGTTTATGGGTCATTATATATTGACCCACAAACCATGTGCCTAAAAATTTGTTTATGACAATAATATAGTTACTATTTTCATTTTTTACAAAAAAAATTTTTTTGACCCATAATTACACACTCAAAAAATGACCCACAATGCAATTTTATATATATGAAATCTTACCACTCTGTGGATTGGCAGAATTTCGCGCGTGACCCACAATTTTTTATATACTTCCCCATGAGTATTGGAGGGATTATGGGAAACAGCTAGATTGTATAGCCTAATTGTAGTGAATCATTATCAGATTGTAACGCATTATTTATTTACATGTATGTCATGCCATGCATGAGCTTTTGTTTTTAATGTACTATGTACTACATTGTATAAATCTAGAAAAAATAAGGTTAAATAATTTTTTAAGTTTTAATCGTTCTATAGTTGTGTTCTTCCTAAAGTCTATATAATTATTCAGATATGAAAGAAAGCTTCACGTGTATCATTTTATAAGATAAAATGACTTTAAAATGTTACTATAAACCCAGATAGCAAGACTACATCGGGCCAACGTTGGTTAATGGTTGGTAAGTTGGTATAGTGTTGGCGTTGGGCGGTAAATGTTGGCCCAACATTGGCCCAACGGATGATATGTTGGCGTGAAAGCTGGTCCATCGGTGTTGGGTATGCGATGTTGGGCCAATGTTGGTCTATTGTAGTAAATTTTGGCATGAAACATGACCATTATATGCTGGGCATTTGATGTTGTCCCTACGTAGGTCCAACCAAGTAGATGTTAGCTTAAAACAAAGTCACTGTGTGTTGGGATGTAATGTTGGCCCAACATAGGGCCAACCAAGTAATGTTGACATGAAACACATGAAATGTGTGCTGGGCATGTAATGTTGGTCCAATGTTGGCCCAACGTAGTAAATTTTGATTATAATGAGGTATTGATATGGCTTTCAACGTTGGCCCAGCGTTGGTTCAACGGAGTGAATATTGGGATAAAATCAACTTTCATTAACATACATGTTGGTGATCTGTTAATTACACATATTAAATTTGTATCTTTTAGAACCAATTAAGCTTCTTTCAATAAAGACATCTCATCTTTCGTTAAAATATTATGAACAATGGATTATCTTAATAGCCCATTTATTAATAATTTACAGTGTATATGTTAATAAAAATGAAAAATTATTCCAGAACCTAATTTATGAAAATAAGATTTTTAATACTGATTTATGTTTGTAATTTGTGTCCGAGACCATTGCAAATACATGTAGAAGTTTTAATTATTCTGCACAGTATATAATTTTGTAGATTCTATATTTAGCATCATGGAACTTAAAGTGCTGAATTTTAGAGCTCCAAATAATTAGGTCAGTGGTGAAATCCACTGGCTCAGCAGGTGACTGGCCGGTTTCCTAGGAAAGGCATCCTAATCAGTTCTGTTTCGTAAACTCGGAGTGGTCACATCTTATCACTTGCAACACTTGAACGAAGCATATACATGTGCGTGTCCGTTTTGAATCGCAAGACAGAGAAAATGGATTGTTTTAGCCCTTGAAATGTAAGTGTAGTCGTTTTAGGTGTGATTGATAGAATTTTATCTCTGTCAAAGTTTTAACTTGAGCATAGTTTGTAAAATTGAACACGTTATTCAAGAATTGCAATTTTCAAAATATGCATGTATATTTACTAGTAATCTCTTTAAGTTATAACTTATAGGTAGTAAGTGACATCATTTTTGAACGGATTAAACTGATATATTTTTCATATCATTTATAGCATCTGGTGGGGAGAAAACCATTTGTGTTACAAGACCATTGATGTTTGGAATGTAATGGACAGTGAGTGATTTATCTCAATTATCAGTGTGAGAGACATGGATTTTACAGACAAAGAAACAATAACATGAACAGGAGAAAAGGAGTGAATGGTTCAGAAGTAATATGGACAGGAGAACATTCCAAAGTTTCACAAATTTGAAAACTGGGACTCTTATTCTAGAGGAATATTATATAGTGACTGAAGTGATATGGAAAACATAGAACTACCTTTATTTCCCTCTGTTGATTTCATTCCATAGGAGTGACAAAAAATAGAACATTTGTTTGAGGAACAAGATAATTTACCATGCAGGATTTATTCAGTCAATTGTGTTATACTCGTAATTATGGAAATAAAAAGGTTACAGGAATTCATATTGTTGAACTAAAATAATTCAATCGCCGATCATTTGCCAACATGTTTATAGAACGTAGGGCCAATGTTGGTCCAACATTCATTCTTACCTTTAAAAAAACATTGAACCAACATTGGGCCAACAGGAAGTTAAACGTTGGGCCATTGTTGGGCCAATGCCAGAAAACCAACCATCGAATGTTGGCCCAATGTCGAGCCAACATGTTGGTTGAACGTAGGGCCGATGAGCAAGATGATGTTGGGCCAACGCATAAAACTGACAGAGGGCCAACGCAATTTTCACCGTTGGGCTTGCGTTGGCCCAACGTAAGCTTGCTATCTGGGAAGAAGGCGCGTTACCCTGATGTGAACCGTGAAGTTTAAGTAATAAAGAAATATGTCAGTATGAAGTCGCAGAAAATCATTCACAACTCAAGGATTATTCAGAAAAAAATTATCACGCGTTAAGATTTTAGGGAAGTGTAATCAAATCAATGTGATTTTAACATTTTATAGATAGACAAGTACAACTGTACATATCCCACGATGTTCTTTATATCAATATATTGACCCAGAATGATGTATAGTTGCCTGTAATTTGATCCCGCAATATTCTATATCTATATATATGTACATATAAATGACCCATAATTATCCGATACATGCATTACATGTACATGTAGAACCTTGATATAGATATATAGATATATTTATGTAATATATGTGTTTATAATATTAACACATTTATGTGAGAGACAGAGATAAAAGATTTGGGAACAAAAAAAAATTTACGTCAAAAACGTATTGAATAAAACAAGTAATTCAAAATAGGACAATCTCTAACCATTTTACTCGCTAAATAGTCTCGAGTATTTGCTTTCATCCTCCCACGGGATGAACCTCTGCCATTCAGTCATTGAATGGTCCCTGATGGTTTGAAAAGGTGACCACTTCGCGGTTTATAAAGCGTAAACTGCCTAAACCCAGTATATATCCAACAATGTTCTTTCACTTTTTTGGATATATACGTATATCTTTATACTTATATACAATCCCACAACAATATACTCGTACTGTACATTGATCCCGCAACATTATATATATATGTATACAAATTAATGACCCACAATTATATCACATATACCTAAATATTGAGTTATATAAACTAATTAAAAAATAGATCATTAATGACATAAAATGTCTCTAAAATTTATTTTAAAACAAAAGGTTGGGTCATGATGTTGGGGTAAGAAAGATCTGCCACTTACAAACAAGTCTTAAGCATCTGACCATGCAGATATTTGTTTTGTAAGACATAAACACAGCAGTTCTTAATCAATGTAAAGTTTTCCACCAAGAAACTACTCGCACTCGATCATTTTGCTTAGTAACTTATATTGTAGAGACACATTGCTTCTAGTAAAAGAGGCTTCGTTTCGGGATAGTGTATTTTGTGTATTGAGTGTTTAAATTCACTAATTATATTAAAAATCGGAAATCGCTGAAATCCAGTTTTTTTTTTAAAAAATCATCTTTCAATGTACATAAAAAAAGGGATGACACTCGACATCTTCGATACCAGGAAGTGCCTCGGTCCACACTATAAATAGGCGTCGGAACCGGGAGGGGGGGTAGGGGGGTTAACCCCCCACTTTTTTGCTAAGGTATACATAATATAGGCATTAGAATTGAAAACTGAAGCTTACTTCTTTTTTTAAGATTTAACCCCCCCCCCCCCCACTTTCAATTAGCCCCTCGCTATAATTTGCTTTTGACGCCTATGCTATACAATTATTTAATGCCTGAGCAGTCAATAGACCAGAATATTTTTCCCGAGGTGCACAGAGCAGCTGTGCCTCAGTGTGTTCTATTGCCCGAGGCCAACAGCCGAGCATCGTTTCAAATTATTGTTTACCACTGACGTCTGTTCAATGTTACATACAAATTCGAAACCCAGATCGGTTTTTCCGAAATACGTTGCGGTCCAATAGATCGCAGTATATTGACCAGCAGTTCAATAGATCGGTTTCAAAAAGTAAGATAACTTAAATGAAAAATTACATTAATTTTTAGGGACCTTGTAGAAAAGAGTTATCCGTAGTAAAGTATAAAAACAAAGGCATGAAAATAAGCATGAACTTCGCCAGTAAATTGTTAACGTTCTGAAAACTAATAATTATTATACAATTATTACTGGCTTTTGAGGTCAATATGATGATTTAGACACCTGAGGAGTACAATATTCACCGAGCCCGAAGGGCGATGTGAATATTGTACTTCGAATCGAAGGTGTCTAAATCATCGTATTGACCGAAAAAAAGCAATAATTGTTTTATCATATGATTCAATGATTAAATGAAACACATTCATTAAGCAATCCATGCCATCTTACATAATGTACTTGTTCACATCTACTGAAGTACTAGCCAAACATAATGAGAGAAACGGGGTTAAAAAAACAACATTGTATTATTCTAGAATTTTTAATTCTAGTTTAGGTGCAATGTAGAAAAAATAAATGTCAAGCACATATATAGGATTGATTTTGAAAAAGGGGGTATTAAAAGGGAAAAAAAATAACAACTTACCTGAAAACAAATCTTTGACTACCCCCCCCCCCCCCAAAAAAAAAGAAAAGAAAAGAAAAAGAATTCGCAGCAGTGTTAAGGCGTACTTCGAAGAAATCAACGGAATATAAACGTGCATAAATACATACCTTTTTAAACTGAATTTATTTTTGTAAAGGTACTATATTATCACATGGCTTTAGATATTATTTGAAATAACATTGTATACACCGCTCTGTAATGAATTTGGTTTGGTCACGTTATTTGACAGTCACGTGATAAATGCATATAATGTGTACTGTATGTAGCACAGGCACTTGGGGTATGGAACCCCCCCCCCCCCCCTTTTCCATTTTTTTTTCTTTTTAAATCTGGGGTCGAGTCACCTTTTTCCTATTTTTGTATTCTAATATGCACTGTATGTTATCGATAATGTAACTCTTTTGTCTCTATAAGCTGTTTTTAAATAGATCGTTTTCGACTGATACATAAAAGAGAGAAGGCTTGCAACTCTTTTCTCATCGTTTGCCTAACCTCGCTTAAACTTCGCCTGATTATTTATCGAAAGCATAAGAAAAAATGGAATATGCATACATCAATAAATTCGTTATACATTCTTCTTCCTTTTCATATTTCCATTTGATTTTTATGTGCCCTCGATTTGTAAATATTTCGATTAAATCACCCACATCTAGGGTAAATTTTGTTGATGTGCACCAGCTGGGACGGAAGTGCAATAACGGTAACTCTAACTTTATAAATGTTCTGCATTTTTAAAAAAAATCCAAGCTTTGCAATAACAATATTGTGAAATTTGGTTGTCTAAGTCTTCTGTTAAAAGTTAATCTTCATCCATTAGAATTTGCTAGTTACAGTTATCTTGTTATTCACAGAACTTACCGTTACATGTTATATGAAGAGAAAATTCGGGATTTATTCCTTCTCGCATTTAATGTTCCGAATGACATTACACGTAATGATGATACCCGAAAATACCGGACACTTCCGTCCCAGCTGGTGCACATTAACAAAATTTACCCTAGATGTGGGTGATTTAATCGAAATATTTACAAATCGGGGGCACATAAAAATTAAATGGAAATATGAAAAGGAAGAAGAATGTATAACGAATTTATTGATGTATGCATATTCCATTTTTTCTTATGCTTTCGATGAATAATCAGGCAAAGTTTAAGCGAGGTGAGGCAAACGATGAGAAAAGAGTTGCAAGCCTTCTCTCTTTTATGTATCAGTCGAAAACGATATATTTAAAAACAGCTTATAGAGACAAAAGAGTTACATTATTGATAACATACAGTGCATATTAGAATACAAAAATAGGAAAAAGGTGACTCGACCCCAGATTTAAAAAGAAAAAAAAATGGAAAAAGGGGGGGGGGAAGGTCCATACCCCAAGTGCCTGTGGTATGTAGGTCACAAACAAATTTTTAATATCGCAAGGGCATACCCTAGTTAAAATTAAAAATTTAAGTAATAAATTGTTCCTACATAACTTGTAGTTTATGGAAAGTGCTGCTGCTTTAAATAGAATTCGCATTTTATTAGTTTAAATTTCAAGTTATCTGGCTTATGTCGAAATATCTGTGACCTTTATCAAGTATTTTATGTATTTATTAAGTAATGCTCTCGATTTCAGGAAAGCAGCAGCACTTTTCAAGTTAAGGAATGTGTCCGTTATGTATATTCAAAAAATGGTCAAGATCTATTAAGTTTATGCCCTTGCGAAAAGGCTATTTAATGAGGCACCTCGGCGTGAAACATGCACACCCTGTAGACAAAAACACGGTAAAATTAATTCAATACATTCTTTCGATAGTTTTAAAATAATGACACTAAACAAACGTTTCAGATTTGTATTAATGGTCTACCTAAGATTTGCAAATAATATTCTGTTTAATAATAAAATGCATTTTTCACTGTGAAAAAATTACTTGATCCGCCTCTCACTGCACATAAAAAGCGTCAAATTTTACCATGATGACGTCATGTCGACAAGTGCATTGCGATCGGTGACTTGTTTAGATCTTGCTGTGTGGGATTTAACTAGCGACAAAAATGAATGCAGTAGTAAGTTTTGATGTAGTTCATTACTCTTATGCAGTTTAGATTAGCAAATTATTTCATTTTCTGTTATTGTGAGGAATTGCTATATTTGTGTGATGTCACAGTAAACTTTTCCCGAATAAATTATGCCCAGCCCTCTTTATGCAGCCTTTACAGAGCTGCGTTCTCCCAACTCAAAATTTTATTTGGTGGGATGTAAAAAAGGTCCATAAACGAGGGGAGAGGGGGACTTTCATTAAAATTTTTCATCCTTAAAATTTAAATTAAAACTTTACTTTCTCAAAAGGTGTGGAGAGGGGTAGGCCACCTGCAACCCCCCCCCTCCCCACCCCAACCCCTCACCCAATAATCTGTGTGCCTTAATGTTATGTTCATATGAGTGGAAGTCAGGTGCAAGTGAAATAACTTTCCAAAACTATTTGCATCAATTTGGAATTTCCCTATCTATTTTTGGTCCAATTTAGAATAAATAATTCCTTATATTGACCTGGAAGGTCACGAGAATCTGTTACAATTTTATGTACTTGTATACCTATGTACAGATGTAACTGTGCATAGGATGGATTACTAAATTATTAAGGATCTATAAAATGATACAAAATATGCATCATCATTATGAAAAAATAAAGATTTTCTTTTATGACATGACCTTGTACATATGTATGCCATATGACATGACCTTGTATGCCATTCCGTTTGCTCTTAAAAATTTAAGCATTTATCTTTAAAAATGCGGATTTTTTTTAAATTCCCGATGTAGAATTTAAAAGGCAAGTATCATTGATATTCATTTTCATTTTTTAAGGAATTTATTTCATTGTTTAAATATTAAGGTATTGTAATACATGGGGGTAATTATTGTAAAATTACAGTCATTTTCGAGTCAGATTTCTCTAATTTCTAGCTCAGGTACTTGTGGACAAGACCCCCCCCCCGAATATAACACCCCCCCGGGTCAAACAAATATTTTTATGTCTTTCTTTCATAAGCTATTCTTTTAGTAAACATTTACAATGTATTCCATTTGAAAAATCCAGAAAATAATGCAGATTTAACGTTTTACTAAAAAAAAAAATCATACCCGCGGTATTATAAAATAGAGAAGGTAAGTCACTTCCATTTGTTTACACTGGACCCCTCTTGGGTATCAGGCCCGAAATATCATTTACCTACTACATGTCACCAAAATGTGTCATGATATCTTGTTTCGGTAGATATTTTTGTCTTTAATCGTGCTATCTAACTGCCCAGGCATTCCATAATAACCCTAGTACTCATCGTCAAACGTGAAAAATGCTACAAGGTTTGGAAATGTCAAAGAAGAAATTACGGAAGTGATGCAAAAACGACACCAAGCGTGTAACTCGAGAGTTCCGAGTGTTATAGAATTGAGGGAAAACCAACAGGTCTACGAAAAAGTTCGAGAAAATTTTAATAAATAAGTCGAAATTGATTCATTAGAATTTAATTCTGCTTAAGATTTTCGAGATGAGTGAGGGTAGTCGTCAATATTCCCTTTAAAGGATGTTTTCACTGATAGCAAGTAGCGTTTTAAAATACTAAAGGAAAGGAACACAATCTTGTAAACAGCCCCGCTTCGAAGCACAGGTACTTGTGGACATAGGAAACACCCCCTCCCCCCGAATATACACCCCGGGTCATAAGATATGTTGTTTTTTTTCCCCATAAATTATTCTTCCAGTACACATTTACAATGTATTCCATATAAAAAAATCAAAAAAATAACGCAGAATGAACTTGTTATTAAAAAATCATACCTGCGGTATTATATCCAAACGCTATGACTTGATAGGAACGCTAGGACTTGATGTATATAGATAAGGCCTCTTCGGAGATCAATCGCAACTTCTCGGGCCTTTCGGACAAGCGGAAAGACAAGCTCGAATGTGTTTCGAAATCGTCCATGACAACCCCCTTTTCAAAAACATTGAAATGAATGTTGGGTGGCCTTTAATCTGTAGAGTCTTGTCCTTCCCTTTAAGGAATGTAAAGATATTATTCAAAATATGCGAAGGAGGGGATAATGAACTGAATACCAAGCGACTCCATTTTGCATAAAATTTTAACATCCGGTGCTGTTAATACATTCGAGGTGTTTTTCCGAGCTTTCCAGAAAGGAAACATTACAAAATATTTTGCTCACCTGAGCTGAAAGCTCGTGACTTTTCCGGATCACATTTTGTCTGTCATTCTTCTGTAAACTTTTTCACATTTTCAGCTTCTTCTTATTATACCCCACGCAACAAGTTGCGTGAGGTATAATGTTTTTGACCCGTCCGTCAGTCAGTCAGTGTGTCAGTCAGTCAGTCAGTCCGTCAGTCCTGTTTTTTTTGTCAGCGCAACTCCTCATAAACCGCTGCACAGAATTTCGTCAAACTTTGCAGATATTTAGGACAGAATGTGTAGATGTGCATATTACCAGGAAATTCCGATTCCTTTATTTTTTCTTGGAATTTTGGCACTTTTCAACTTTTATTTTTTGCCATATCTTGAATATAGAGATGAACAGTTTGTCAGCGCAACTCCTCTTAAACCGCTGCACAGAATTTGGTCAAACTTTGCAGATATTTAGTACACAGTGTGTAAATGTGCATATTTCCAGGAATTTCATATTCCATTATTTTTCTGGGAATTTTGGCACTTTTCAACTTAGATTTTTGGCCATATCTTGAATATAGAGATGAACAGTTTGTCAGTGCAACTCCTCTTAAACCGCTGCACAGAATTTGGTCAAACTTTGCAGATATTTAGTACACAGTGTGTAAATGTGCATATTTCCAGGAAATTCCTATTCCATTATTTTTCTGGGAATTTCGGCACTTTTCAACTTAGATTTTTGGCCATATCTTGAATATAGAGATGAACAGTTTGTCAGTGCAACTCCTCTTAAACCGCTGCACAGAATTTGGTCAAACTTTGCAGATATTTAGTATACAGTGTGTGGATGTGCATATTACCAGGAAATTCCGATTCCATTATTTTTGCCTTAAGAGTTTTAATGCCTATTATTGAAGAAACTTTCCAACTAGGTAATAAGGAAATCCACTGGAATCAGCTTTTGTAATGAAACTTTATGTGAAATATTTTATGGCCTTAAAATACCCCTATCGATTTTGAGATCAAAATATAAATGATTTAATACACACACAAAATCTTGGATAGTTCTCTCTCCCCCCCCCCATCAAATTGGTGCTTTGCCTTAAATAATTTCATAAGTACAGTATATAAACAAATTCATGAATTATACTGTGTATTTAAAATGCACTGTGCCATTCATTGCGTGTTGCATTGTCGAGTTTTGGGGGAGCGTGGGGTATGTGAGCTTGCTCACTTTTTCTTTCATTATAAGTAGATCTACTTCTGAGACAATTTCAACCAAACTTGCCACAAAGCATCCGTGGATAAAGGGGATTCAAGTTTGTCTAAATGAAGGACCATGCCCTCTTTCAAGGGAAGTATAATTATGAATTAGTGAAAATTTAGTGACATCTTTTAAAAATTTTCTCAATAACCACTTTGTCAGAAAAGTTAAAATTCATATCAAAGCTTTCTTATAAAGTGTAATTTAGTTTTTTTTAGAGCATGTCCCTCGGGGAAATGGTGGGGCTACAATAGGTGATCAGTTTTTTCATACATGTAGAATAATTCTTTCAAAATCTTTTAAAATTCTGAAATACGCTTACTTTTTCTTTTCACTTGCATCTAATAACGTACTGCCCGACTATTGCATTTTCACGTGACCCACAATCATATATATATGTAGTACTGCAAAATGCCGATGTCGGCCGCTAACTAGTGAGTGTGGATCGTAGTTGCTGATTTGAGGGAAGAAATTCTGTGGATGCTTTAGACTGAACTGAATCGAAGTGCAATTAACGCTAATCTTTATATTTCCCATGAGAGTAGTGCGAGGCAAATGATGTCAGCAGTTTTGAGGAAAGGATGCAAACTTTTACAAATTTCAAATTAAAGCTTTAAAACTTTATTCTCATAGAACAATATGAGGGCTTTCAACATTTTTTTTGGAGGGGGATGGGGGAAGTAATGATTTCAATATCCTACGTGCTCAATAACAATAATGAGTAAAACTATAAAATAAACTTATGGCAGGAAATAAACGAGTAAACAATAAACAAAGTAAAATAAGAAAAGAAATTAAATGTTCGAAACTGTAACCTTTAATTTGATGTTATAGAAAGCATATAAGTACTTAATTTACTCCATTTCATTGAGCATGCAAGTAATACCAATTAAAAAATACATTTTTTCCCATACAAATATCTGGAAATGTATACGGGATGGAATGGTCTGATTTAAGGGCATAGATGGAAAGGAGAGTGTCTGTGAAAAAAAAAGAGAAATGTGCCTTTGAATGCATAGTAGAAAAGGTGTAAATAGGCCATATTTCCCTTTTTTGAAGGGGTAAGTGAAATATGAGGGTAGGGTACATGTAACATGCGGTGTTTTAGCAGGACTTGCACAACTATGGATTCTCCTTAAATTCAGAAATATTTTGGGGCTTGAATCAAAATTAATTCTTCATTAAATTGAAATACATCCCACATGTAAGAAAAGAAGAACGCATGGTAGCAAAATAACTGACCATATTTGATACAGGAAATGAATGCTATAAATGACATTCGATGGAAATATTTGTTTTTTATTTTATTTTTATTTTTCCCAAAGCTTCTAGCTACAATCAATTTTCTCGAATCATTCTTAGGAGAATATCAGTAGCACTTTTATTGTGTTCAGCTCAATGCTAAATTGGCAAGGAATTCTTAGGATGTATCTGACAGTGAATATCGCCACCCTTACATTTTTTCCGCCGGCGATAATATGTACCTGGCTACCCTTACTGTACATGTCGTTCATTGATACAAATTAACATGCACCGACGCCAATTTGAGACTTTTTTCCCTTTATGAAGAATGGACGATGGAATGGTCCCTGCATACATATCGGCACATAATGTTGTCGGTGATAATACAATGTAAGTGCAGCGAACTTTCTGCATATTTTATCACCAAAAATATCGTTATAAAGAATGTTTTACTGGGGTCGGAGAAAGAGAGATTCTTTTATTTTTTTTCGAAGAATCCATATCTCTTAAGATCAGCCCGAATACACGTTTTACATGCAATATGGCATTTTATTGCAGCTGCTTCCACGGAGTAAAAAATGACTTGTGCTTGAAAAAAAAATGATTTGTCATTTAGTGAACATGCAATCTCATGAAAATTAAATATTTGATTCTCGATTTGAATACGATTTTCGTGTATACTCACGCGTATTGATATACACAGAGAAATTTTGATTCATGAACTTAACAGTAGCTCAACTCAGTAGCTTATTGAAATATGCCTACTTAACAAGTCTGTATGAATTACACGTCAATAATATACATATTTGATATATAGTGTGTAAGTGTTTGAAAGTTGCCTTGTATTTCAAGTTTAAACGTTATCCAACAGAATTATTGCTGAACACCACTAATTCTGTATCAGATGTAGGTAATTTCGGGAGGGTTCACTCTTCATTAAGAAGCTCCAATGGATCGATTCCCTCTCTGGGAGCGTAATCTTTTGATTTGAACTTTGAAGCGACATTTCATATCAGCAAGTAGCCCTATAGAGCATACGGATAACATAAAAGTTTCTGAAGATATTTTTTAGGTTTGGGAGTCTGATGCACAAACACTACATATAATATGTCAAGATGACACTATTCTGACGTTTGAAATGAAGATACACTTAATTGTTCATTCACTTGTTAATAAAATTTGTTTAAATAACTGAGCCCATCCATGCCAAGAAAAGGTACGCATTGTAGCTGTAGAGCGAACTCAATAAAAGCCGACCTAGCGTTAATCTGTTATTTTCCCACAGGGAGATGTGCGCGAGGCAATTAATTCATCAGTTTTGAGGGAGGGATCTTAAGTTTTACTGGGTTTAAATTAAAGCGAGAATACTAATTATTTAGAAGCCTTTGCACCTTTTCCCCCGTTTTTTTTTTTTTTTTTTTTTGGGGGGGGGGTGGTCCATCCAAATCAAATGCGGTTAAAAAAAGTAAAATAAAAGGAAAAGAAAAGTTAAATTAATTACAGTAAACTAATTGTTCATTAAAAATTAGATGCCTTTCAAATTTTTAAGTATTTCCATATCAAAATATTTTTTTCCTATAGTATAAATTAACATCGGGCACGATGAACTTGGTTGCGCCGTATTATGGTATCATACCGTCAATTGTAGTTCCATACATATAGAATTATTATTTTTTTCTTTTGATTTTTTTTATTTCCTTCCAGTCTATTTTTACAATTTTGGTACCTGTGCCTAAGACATTTTACGTACTTTGTAAATAAATAAAGGTTTTTGACAGGAACTATTTTTTTTTCAGGGCATAGGAGGCTACTTCTTGGGGTAGAAATTTATTTTTCTTTAACTAAGAAAACTGAAAACTTAGGATCCACCCCCTCAAATCTGCTGCCGTTAATTGTCTTGCCAGCGTTAGGGAAATATGGGTGATTTGCATCAATTACACTTTTATTGACCCCATCGCTGTGGAAAACTGGACGGGATTTCTTGGCATGTTTAGCAGAAATAAAACATGTTTGCATATGCATTAATATTTATAAAATATCCTGTTTACACTATAAACACAAAGTGCATGTTATGTATTATGCTAACATGTATCACACCCCATTTGATTTTTGTGCTTCTTCTACAGAAAAAGCAGATAAAATGAAACGAAACTCAATCTTCTTATTTATATATGGTTGGGCAGTATCAGGTACAGAGTCCCTGAACTCTCTGAATGACAAAATAAATTGTATTAATAATTGATAATTGACGAAAGTGAATAACAGATGTCATGAGTTGTTTTACAAATTGAGTCGAAGACTGCATTTTAAATAAACAATAGTTGTGTCACTCAAAATACCTACTTCTGGCCATATAATTATTATACCCCCGCTTGAAAAGCAGGGGGGTATATAGTGATGGGGGTGTCAGGCCGTCAGTTTGTACGTCCGTCCATCCGTTACGCTTTGGGGTACCCATCTCTTATCCGCAACCCCTCTTATACCAATGAATGAAATTTAATGTGACTTTCACAGAATCTTTGTTACATATATAAAACCGTCATATACGGAATTACACAACAAATTTCTAAAAAGGTATAGATTTCATTGTGGAGAAAATGTAACGCTTATCCAAAAATGCAGCAGTTCTAAATACAATTTTTTTTATTTTAAAAAGGCTGTGGTCACACTTTTATAGGGTAATTTTAATTTTAATCTCTGAAGAGGAGAAAATCACCCTAAATTGGAGAAATCCGGAATGTTTGACGGTTTTTGAACACACGTAATTGGAGAAATATAGAATCTCCCATGCTTTGTGGTTGGATACGATTTTTATCCAACGAGTTGTGTGTTTTATCCCCGAGCCTTAGCAATTATTTTTATCACGTTTTTTAATAACTATCAATATTTTAGATTGTTTTTATGTTATGAATCCACACTATTTACTTCATCATTTTCATGCAAAACCCATTGTGACGTCGCAGCAGTGGTATATGATAAAAATATCTAATGAGTGATATCCACGGGATAAAGTGGTAAACATGTGATAAAAATTGTTTCCCATTTCATACACAGGTAAACCTTAACAATTAATATATACACAATCGATAAATTAAACTGTAAACGTGTGTTTAATTTTGCAAAACAAGGGCTGACAATTGTTACCATACAATTAGTATGAGGAAAAATCCTAAGAAACGTGTTTCATAAAAACAAAACAAAACTGCATTATGCATTATTGGAATATTTGATACTCTTCAATTATATAAATGTGACGGTGATGGTGCGGGGGTGGGAAGGGGGGGTTAGATTTTTCTGACCAAGAATTCACAATGTTTTCAGTATAGAATTGATCAAGTATGATATGCATTTTCTCAATACCTTGGAACTTAATCATCAATTTCTACGGGAGAGAAGGGGAAAGGAGGTTGAAGAAGGCCGAATTTAAGCTATTTATCTACCTAGCCTGTTGACCAGGCACCCTTATAATCTGAATTTAGCTCCAAGCATAAGCGTAATCACAGGGGAAGGGCAGATGAGGTTAGTGTCCTATCTTTTTTTTTTTTGAGGGGGCAATGGAATCTTTGTGCCCACACCTACACTTCGGGTAAAATTGTACAAAAAGAAGATATAGTAACATGTTTACTAGGAAATGCTCGTAGTAGGTTTCAAATTGTAAAAAAAAAAAAAAAAAAAAAAAAAAAAAACTGTTACTCAGTTGACACCCCCACCACTTCCACTTAATGACTGCGTCTTTGGCAGGTTTGTAATGGAAAAATGATCTGAAAAAAGGATACATCGTACTCGTCCATTCCATTTTTTTTTATGAGTTACATACCTTCAATTACAGAAACGCGTCACGAATAACATATTATAGACTTTTTTAAGCACCGTCAAATCACTAAATATAAGAGACAGAATTTCATGTAGGGAATGCCCCCCTTTTCAAAACTTGTGTACAGACATGTGGAGTAAATTCATTGAATCTTGATTTTGGTAATCTTAGATTAATTTTATCATTATTTACCCAGTTCTGTTAAGGATTATAAGAATAATAACTTGATTTATAAACATTTATAGTAGTGTACTTCATATTTAAGTAAAAGTTACAGCAGCATAGAATATTTAAATAATAATATATAAATGGTGCCTGTTTTGGAGGGTAACAGTTGAAATTGAATGTTACCCTCCACAACAGGCACCATTTATTTTATTACACTGAATGTCTTATTGATTTAGGATGTCAACAAAAAAATTGTCGATCGTTTAGAAAACTTTCAAACTCCAAGCTTCTATTTTTCTCAGTAAGAAAGCTTCGAAAAAGATTTACCGACTTCTTTATTTTTTATTATTTTTTTTTTTGTTTGATACTCGGAAAGTCCTTTATCATTTAAAGTTTGTTTCGTTCGCGTATGTTGTTTTCAAGTAAGCTACATCGGACACAAGCTTTTATTGACGTCAAGTTTATTCGGCTTCTTTCAAACGCACAACTGACGTTTTGGGATATCTACGGCAAACCGTACGCGCATGATTTGCACGCATGTGACATTTTCGTAATGTTACCCGCTGTCAAGTGTGTTGCAAACGCTGAGGGTAACATTACGGATTGTTAAATGCGTCTAAACCAATCAGATTTTAGTGTTTAAGAGGATAGTATAATATACAGTTTGTTACATTTTCAACAGTGAAACACTGTAATATTTATTGAATGAGAGTGATATTTTTGGAACTCTCAAAAGAACGTTTTTATTTTCACATTGTGAAAATAATGTTGGTTTCACATAGTGAAAAAAAAACAACCGAACGCGCCACGTACATGTAATACAAATGGGAACTTATGGGAAACGATCCCGGATTCTTAAGAGAAGGTTTATAGACCACGAAAAAGGTAAAAAAAAAAAAAAATATGTAGTTAAAAAGAATTAACTGTGTCTCACGGTCTGCATTTCATTTCCGATATTATTGAAAATCTTGAACTTTTATTTTCCGGTGTTCTATACTTTTAATATTTGGCCATAAAATTAAACTGGAAACCTTACTCGATATAAAATATGTTCTTAATGAAAGGTCTTCTTTGACTTCTGTATTAATATTCCATGAAGAAATACATGTATATGTTTAGCTTATGTGATTTAGGTCTGGGATGGCCGTTCTTTTGTTTGTCTATTTTTCTGTAAATACATTTTCGAAGTGCTACATTTTCTACAGTTTTCGTCCAGTTTTTATATAGCTGCAGAACTGTAGCTCCGCGGAAAAAAATATTGACAGACCGGAGAGCTACAGTGCCACCCATTGAAAAAAAGTGTATATTTATTGCGCACAAAAAGTGCGCTTTTTCTCGATAAATTTCTCTGTGTTTTTCAAAGTGCCATCTCAAAATATTACTACCCGTGTGTACCTAACATATTCTTTTACTATTTCCACAACAAAACATTCCTAATAGCCGGTGTAAATAGCCCTCCTGGGTCTTAAATATAAACCGTAATTTTGCCTATGTACACTGCCATTTTGGGCGGCAAGATAATGCGGTCCAACGCGCTTCGTGCAGATATCAAATATGAGAGTTGTTGACAGAAATCAAAGGAATATTTTAATATCGAGCTTTTCTGCAGTTGAGGTAAGAATTTGGAGAAATTTATTCAAAACTGAGCGCAACTTTTTGTGCGTAATAAATATACTGTTTTTTCTATGGGTGGCACTGTAGCTCTCTGGTCACCCATCACAATTTTTTTTCAGAGCAGCGAGCTACAGATCTGCAGCTAGTTTTAATAAAACTTGGAACATAAGTTAGTAGACTACATAAAGATAGAATTTATTAGGCTTATTATATGTACTAGGGATGTCATCGAGTATTCGAGTACTCGACTATCGTTTGGACATAAAGACTATCGACTAAATATTTTTTTACTCGGTTACTGACGTTAAAAATTTGCTATTGTAATCTAAATTCATCTATAAATCGATTTTTTCTTCGGTTGTTATCAAAGCTTAGACCCCTTTGATTTGCGAACCAAATTACTTTCAACTAGAATGTTTACGTACTTAAATTCTAATAAAATAAATTCCATAGTGGAATTTGCTGTTTGCACAAAACCTGCATACTTAAGAATTATCACAGGCTTTTCTTAAATTTTGATGAAAAAAAAAAAAACAGTCGAACTGTTCCGCTGTCAAGCGGATCAATAAATGAGTTGGAATTATAGACACGATTGATCGTTCAATTACTTATACATGTATTAGCATCTGGAGAAGAAATTACAAGCCATAGTTAGTATTTGATAAAGTGAACTTAAGGACAAGATATGCGGTAAAGATTTTAATTTTAATTGATATACAGAAGCATAAAGTATAGGTGTGACAGTGGCTTGATTTGCTATTGAGTGTAGAAGCATTTTGACAAGGAATTACAGACTAAAGACCCCGGTTATTCGGCTAGGCTACCCAAGTAAAATTGACATCCCTAATATGTACATTTTTAAAGATACGTTTATATGTATATACATGTGAAGGAAAAAAACTGTTATTATACTAAAATGTTTAAAGTAATTGTGTTGAAATAGAAACATGTTAATGACTTAGAACATACGCGGAAGTCTGATTTTGCCATCTATGAGATCTTACACGATGATCTGTATCTTGGGCCGAAACTGCAAGTATCCGAAAAAGCATAAGGATTGAAAATCTTTAAGCCAAAATTATGTGTTCTCATCTGCATCCCCCACTGTTTAAAATAATATCCTTACACATTACAAATATTTCATAAAAAGTCAATGTTTGGTAAATTTTCAAGAAATGTTTTGATGCTTATGTAGTGTTGTAATGATAAACTGATATATCCTGATACAATGTACGTTTGGACCAAAGTCGGTACATATAACCGGTCAGTACGGCAATCCAGAAAATTCCTTTTTATTTGATACGGTTTATAAGTTAAAGCTGAACGCGATTCGTAAAGGGAAGAAATCTAGGTTTGTCCACCATATTACTTTGCATTTTCCGTTACCTGTTGAGACCCAAAATAAGCCGTTAACTTGGTCACAGTTTAATGTAATCAGTTTTCACCGGTTACGTATTGTATTCTACATAGCTATTGTAAAACTCCAGGGTAGCGACAAAAGTAACTCCTTCCACGGCAGAAAACAAAGTTACCAAAGAAACTTGCATCAGTTGCACAGGTCAGTGAAAAACAAACACAAATACACGTGAACTGCAATAAAATGTTTGTTTGTTTGTATGTTGTTTAACGTCCCTCTCGAGAATTTTTAACTCATATGGAGACGCCACAATTTGCCAGTGAGAGCTGCGAATTTTGTCCTATACTCGGCACTCAGGGCCTTTGAGCAGTGAGGGATCTTTTTCGTGCCAGCACCTTCTGCGACACGGGACCTCGGTTTTTACGGTCTCATCCGAAGGACCGGTCTCCACGTCCCACAGTGGGATTCGAACCCGCGACGTAAGGATCAACTCCTTACTCCGCGACTCTAGACCAGACGCTCTAACCACTGCGCCATGCGGGCGACGCAATAAAATGTAAACAAAGGTAATGTAAGATAACCAACAGGAACACTTGTCATACATTCCACGCAGGTACCCCTGACAAGAAAACAGTCAGGTATAACAAATGCGAAAAGTATACCCCGTTGCTTATATCGGAGATAGGAAAACTAATATGGCGTATGCATTTTTACGAGTTGTGCTTTGCATTTAAAAGCAATAAACGCAGTCTTTTTTGTTTGTTTAAACGCATTAATTACTGCGATTAAGGAGATGGATCATGTTACAAAAAGCATTAAAAATACCCAGTAGTATATTTTTTTATACAACACATAGAGCTTCATTAGAAATGGAAAACGTATTTTTAAGTCCGTTGGATGGGACATTAAATGGTGCTCCGTGTCAAGGATTACAACAAGATCGTTTCTCTGGATTTCGAAAAAGAGTAGGCTCATCGGGGGCAGCCAGAGAAACCAAAACTTTCAAAAACTGATCATTTAAACAGAATAATCGGCGTTAAACATTAAACAAGCAGTCAATCATTTCAGAATATAAAGATTTTGCTGAATTTCAGCAGAATGGTTATAATTATATTAAAAAAAATTAAATGTGGGGGTTTATGTAATTTTTTTTCTTTTTTCATAGATATTATTAAATGGTGTCAATTTTTAGCATAAAGTGAGGCTATTATTTTATCTGGACTTTCACAATAAATTTGCTATATTTTTCACAAGATGATAATAAAATTCATGGCAGTTAATTTGATGAATAATTTGGGACCAAGATAAAACATTTCACTGCACAGAATAACTCTGTGTGCAACTTGCATGGAAAAATAGGAATTCAAACTTAACAGTGGTGTAGGTGATAGCGAAAAATTAGAAAAATTACAATTATGTGCTGCTAGAATTGTCACAGGCTTAACTCTGTTAGCTTCTAAAGATGCACTTTACTTTGAAACTGGATGGGAACCATTACATGAAAGAAGGAAAAATACTAGATTAACTACAATGTACAAAATTTATAGTAATCAAGTTCCTGAGTATCTGACTGATATAATCCCAAATTTGCGTTGTAATTCATCAAGTTACAGTACGAGAAATTCACATAACTATAACATACCCAAATGCAGATTACAAACCTACAAGTCAACTTTCATTCCCCTTGTTATTGATGAATGGAACTCATTACCTCTTGTTGTAAGAAATTCTTCCTCATTATCTATTTTTAAAAAGTCTATTTCTTATAATAAAACTATGCCACCCTCTTACTTCAGTTACAGAAATCGACGCTTAAATATATTACATACAAGGCTTCGACACAACTGTGTACTTAATAGCGATCTTTTTCGATGTAATATAATCTTGAGTCCCTTATGTTCCTGTGGAAGAGTAGAGGACACCCATCATTATTTCTTCTCGTGCAAAAAATATACAGAAGCCAGAAAAGAATTTTTCGATAAATTTCTGCGAATGGGAAAATTACATACTGTCGATACTCATACATTACTCTGGGGAGATGAAAAGTTAAACAATGTTGAAAATGAATACTTATTTTCTATTGTACAAACATTTATTAAAAAGTCAGGTCGTTTTGGTTGATGCAATAATTACTTCTTGCAAATTCTATACAGCTTGTATATTGTATAATGTTTCTCTGATTATTATGCTTTTCTGTGTTTTATTCATTTTAAGCTGAAACCCATATATGTAAATATGTTTTGGTATAATTCATATGTAGGGAGAGGGCGTATTAAGTTTAAAGAACTTTTGCCCAATCCCAGTTGTAAAGTTTTATAGACAATAAAATATGTTCAAACCAGTGGTGTAAATTCTTTGAAAAAGAAAAATCTCATTTTTTTCTGAAAAAAAAAAAAACTTCCGTCAGAAGATATATTTCCTCTCCTAATGCTTTTGGTATGGAATTTAATCTTGGAATTTTAATTGAATATAGTTTAATTGGCATTGTAGACTCAAAATTTATTGAATCCTGAACTAAAATAATATGCAGATTTTTTTAATAGACATCTAACCAAAAATATGCTCAAAATCTGAGGAGCGAACCTCTTTCAACGCAGTTTTCTCAGCGGGTCTCCGTTCAATCCCTTACTCCTAAAGTTATACCAAACCTTTTATAATTTTTGATACTTTTTTAACTTACAGAACAGATATGAAAAATGATATATATTTTTCAATATCAACATACATGTATCACGAATTTCTTTTTTTAATCTGTGTGTATCGATACCTATATCGTACAAAATAAAGTTGTATTCAAATTAGGTTGGTTTGTGAGGAAACAATAAAAGAGACATGGCCCGCCCCAAAATCCTCTCTCAGGATCAAATCTTAGAATCATCCTTCAATAATAATCCCCTAAATAATGATCATGATGACCAGTTATCAAAATTAACTTTATTGATTCTGTTCACAATGTACATGTCAGATATCACGCCGTTTGCATTGTCGGTTTATGATACAGAATACGATAGATGTGTTCGGTATAAAATTTATCACTTCTTTATTGAAAATGTCCTTCCATTGTCAAAATTCGAGTGTTGGTAAAATGGGTTGGTGCTGTCGGACCTGTACGGGCAAATTAAAACCCTGGTTGTAAAATATTCTTCGTTAATACTCAGTCAATTGAATTGAAATGGGTGGATTATGAAGGTCGATTATAATAAGAATATTTATTAAATGAGATGTTTAACTATTAGTAATTCTAATTGAATAATATCAAAGTTGTGTAAAATGGGAGTAAAATTTCTTGTCATATATTTGCTTTCAAATACATTTTGTTGAGTGTGTTCAGCAGATAATATTAGTCGGAATATTGCAGTTTTAAATTAGCCTTTTGATGTTTGTTGTGTCGGCATATATCCATCAAAATTCATACAATGTTTAAAATCTTGTTAACTACTGTACATTATGTAAAATTTTTCACAGGGTGCACCCCCTTCCTGTAAATTATTAGGACCAATCCACAGGCACTTGACGCTTTAAGCCTTTCTCTTCAATGATAAGAATATCATCATATTATAATGATATTATGGTATGGGATGGACATTATGTGATGAATGAAGTGATTATACCGGTTTCTGGGTCACTGTATAAATGTATATATCGAATTGTGGGATAACTATATTCACTATACCTGTTTGTGGGTCACTGTATATATGTATATATCGAATTGTGGGATAACTATAGTCACTATACCTGCATGTTTGTGGGTCACTGTACATATGTATATATAAATATATTGTGGGATAAATAAAGTGATTATATGCCACTCTGAGATTCACTATTTTTAAATATGCATAAAAACTATTGGATACGTAAGCATATATATAGATTAAATATATCTTGTTAAAAATCTCATAATATAAGGTTGATAAGCAGCTCTGTGTTGAAGAAATAAATAATAAATTTTGGGATGGACATTATGTGATTAATTTAGCAATCATACCAGTTTGTGGGTCACTATATGTATATTACGAATTGTTGGATAAACAGGCGATTACATGAAATATATTGTGAAAATCTAATAATATTAATTTGATAACTTGTATGTTGAATAAAGAACAAAATACGTTATGGATTGGCCATTAAGGGATTTAAACGCGATGATTATCCTTGTTTTTGGTTAAATAATAATTACATTTAAAAGAAATTCTGGGATAAGGAGGCGTTTAGATAAAATAGTACGATACGATAAACATTATGGGATCAGTCTAATGAATGCACCAGTTTGTGGGTCACTACATGTATATGTAAGAAATTATTGGATAAGTATAGGTGTTATGCATGAAATGATATTTTTAGGTCACCTGAGTCACTCAGGTGACCTATTGCTATCTGTTTTCGTCCGTCGTCGTCAGTCGTCCGTCGGTCGTAAACTTTTGAACATTTTCAGCTTTTTCTCTTGAACCACTGAACCAATTTCAACCAATTTTGGCATATAGCATCAATGGGTGAAGGGGTACAAAAATTGTGAATTTCATGGTCCCTGCCCCCCTGGGGCCTGAGGGGTGGGGCTAAAACCATCAAAATTAGTGCTATCTTTAAAAATCTTCTTCTTTACTCCTGGACATCAAGCAGTCTGTTGGCATGATTGTAATAAGCATTGAGCCCTCTACCAAAAATGTGAAATTCATGGCCCCAGGGTCAGGGGTTCTGGTGCTAGGGCGGGGCTAGATAGATCATATAGTGAAAGTGCATTATTTCTTTGAAAATCTTCTTCTTTACTCCTGGGTATTATTGAAACAAATTAAATACATAGTTATGATAAGCAAGGGTGACTCTACCAAAATTGTGAAATTCATAGCCCCAGGGTCAGGGGTTCTGGGCTAGGGTGGGGCTATATAGATCATATAGTGAAAGTGCATTATTTCTTTGAAAATCTTCTTCTCTACTCCTGGGTATTATTTAAACAAATGAAATACATAGTTATGATAAGCAAGGATGCCTCTTCCAAAATTGTGAAATTCATGGCCCAGGGATCAGGGGTTCTGGTGTTAGGGTGGGGCTATATAGATCCTATAGTGAAGGTGAATTATTTCTTTGAAAATCTTCTTCTCTGCCCCTGGGTATTATTTAAACAAATTAAATACATAGTTATGATAAGCAAGGATGCCTCTTCCAAAATTGTGAAATTCATGGCCCAGGGATCAGGGGTTCTGGTGAAAAAAAAGGGGGGGGAGGCTCTGTTGATCATATAGTGAAAAAGCAAAATTTCTTTGAAAATATTCTTTTCTGTTCCTGGTTAAAAAGCATAGAAGCTAAGTGTATAGTTATGATGAGCAAGAGTGCTTCTTCCAGAGTAGGGAATTGCATGACCCCTGGGTCAGATGTGCTGGTGTAAGGGTGGGGCTCTTGATAATATAGTGAAAATGCATTAATTCTATTAAATAGTCCTGTCTACTCTTAGTGTTAAGCAGATAAACAAAGTGATTACTTATGATGAGCAAACTTCTGGTCCCAGGGTGAGAGGATCTGGTGTTTCTTGCTGGGGAGGGGGGGGGGGGGGCTCTATTGATAATATAGTGAATCTGTAATAAAAATGCATTATTTCTTTTAAAATCTTCTCTGCACCTGGGCATATCAGAGGCAAAAAGAGTAAAAGTTTTAATAAGGAAGAGTATTTTCACCAGATTTTTGAACACCTGGACCATTTGGTCAAGTGTTCTGGTCCTGGCCGGGGCTCTTATTAATTTGTATTCTACTGAGAGGAGTTATTCCCCTTTGCCATTTACTTTTGATAATTAATCACTGTAAGTAATGTACTTGAAAGGTTAATGGAATAAGAGAATTATGCAAGAATGTTTATTGTATAATACATAAGGACTTTCATAGTTTTAATGATCAGATATACTTGTAAGTAATAGATAAATAAAAATGAGACAGAAATAACTTGTCTTTTTAAATGTTCATCAAAGACCAAGAGAAGCCAATGTAAGAAATTTTAACGAGGAATTAAAATAGTACAGAAGCACTGATAGTTTGCTATTTAATATACTGTATGGTGATAGTGATAAATGGGGAACAGATTAGAATCTAATTTATGAATTGTTAATGAATACTAGACTATTTTGTTGATCCTGATCATCCTATTTTTCTTGCTTTTGGGCAACAAAGCTTCACCTTTCAGTTCATTTTATACTCTATGGATCCTCTAAATTGTTGTATTATACTCAGGTGACCGTTAAGGCCCTTGGGCCTCTTGTTAATAATGTCATAATATTGAATAAATGAATAAAATATTATGAGATGGACATTACCGGGCTGAGGTAATGATTATACCTATTTTATTTCACTTTCTATGCGTATATAGCAACTGTGGGATATGTAGGCGCAGGGATAAAATATTTTGATAAGAATTTCTAATATATGGCTGATAAGCTGTATGTTGAATAAATAAATTATGGTAATAGTAAATATATTATGGCAACGGACTGAATTATGGGATAGATGAAGTGATTATACCTGTTTGTGGGTCATTGTATATATAGATATGACGAATTGTGGGATAAATATATTGCACGTGATTATACCTGATTGTTGGTCACTGTATATAATGTATATAAAAATGTAGTGCTTGTAACAGTTTATGGGTCACTGTATATATGTATAAATGAATTGTGGGATAAATATAGTGATTATACCTGTTTGTGGGTCACTGTATATATGTATATAATGAATTGTGGGATAAATATAGTGATTATACATGTTTGTGGGTCCCTGTATATATGTATATAATGAATTGTGGGATAAATATAGTGAATATACATGTTTGTGGGTCACTGTGTATATATGTATATAATGAACTGTGGGATAAATATAGTGATTATACCTGGTTGTGGGTCACGATATAAATATGTCTATAATAAACTTTTGGATATGTAAGCATATTGTCTTTAAAATCTCATAATATAAGGTTGATAAGCTCTTTATTGTTTAAATAAATAATTCACGAATGGAAGGTCATTATGTTATAAACGTATAGTGATCATAGCTGTTTGTGGGTCACTATATATATACATGTATATAACGATTTGTGGGACAGGCGATTGCATAAAATATGTAGTGTAGAATCTCATAATATTAGTCTGCTATCCTATATGTTGAATCAATAAAAATACGTTACGGATTGGACATTATGGAATCAATGCAGTGATTATACCTGTATAATTACTTTCAAAAATAAGAATTCAATGCTTAAATGTGGTTCACTATATATATGTATATAAGAAAATCTGGGATAAGTAGGTGTATAGATAAAATATGCCGTTCAGTATCTAACATTGCTTAATGAATAAATAAATTATAAATAATACATTGTGGGATGGACATTATTTGATTAATCATCTTTGTCACTATATATATGTGTATGTAAGAGATTGTGGGATATATATATATAGAGAGAGAGAGGATATCCCTAAAATATCTTGTTCAGAATCTCATAAATCGTATATCGCAGTGCGTCATTAATATGCAATATGACCCCAAAATACTTGAAAAGTAATAGTTACAATTTTATATTGAATCCCCCAAAACTGTTCTTAATGATTCATTCTATTTTATACATATGTAAATATACATATATATTATTTATATCAAATATTAATTCTTATGTCTTTCATTGTGAAATCCAGGACATGATATATATAGCATGTGATAATATTGTGGGTCATAATATTCATAAATAGAGCATTGTGCGATGTATATACTTTATCCCACAATGCTCTATATATATGAAAATAATGACCCACAATGATATACAACATTTTTAATCTTATCTCAAAAATTATATTATATATTATATAAGGACCATATATAACGCTTAAATCATGAATATGACATAGCTATTCAATGTAGAAATGCGAGATCCCACAAACCTGTTTAGAAGGTCGGTGCCCACAAACAACCTCATATACCTATATATATATATATATATATATATATATATATATATATATATATATATATATATATATATATATATATATATGGTTGTGCCATTTAGGAGACCGCTCATATTTATATATTGGCATTAAGTAGCCTCGTAGAATAAGTGGACCAAAACCGGTCGCCTTAACATTTTGACCCTCTCTGAACAGAAAATTAATGACTTTTTAATATTAAATTGACAATAGTTAATTTTAGTTTAGTATATTTTTGTCCCTTAAATACAAAAAATATGCCAAAATTTTATGATTATAGAAATTTTTAAATTTAAATTTCAAGCAACGTATATATTGGTATTATTATATATCGTCATTATGTAGACCAGCTAAAACTTGCAAAATTAAATAAGATCTGCTATATATGTCTTATTTCTCCTAGTATTTAGTTTTAGATATTGTTCTCCCACTAATTTTGGGTATGTACAATTTGCTAAATAGAATAAAACTTTTTACGAGAAAATGAGCTTTAGAGTTTCGTGTTCATCAACTTCAAGGTTTTCGTGCGCAATGCCTTCCGAAAATTTTCGGAAATCCTCGGTATCCTTTACGACCTTCGGAGAAATAGGAGTCAGACAAAATTTTGGTAAGTAATAACAAATTATGATTTTTTAAAAATACTTATTCATGATACATTGACTATATATTATGCACCCAATATCTTGCGGTTAACGTCTGGTATTTATTCATTGATAAAGACTTACGTATACTTATTAGCATGGAGGAAATTCGAATTGTAGTTTACCAACAGCGTGGTTTCAACAGATCGTTTGTTTGTTTTGAACATATTTTATTGACATAAGCAAATGGATCGGAAACAAGTTCTTACAACTTACTTGTTCCTAACAATTGATTACATGTACTTGAACAAAATAATTGTAATCTCTGCTTATTCATAAATATATACTGAATAGCATAATATTAGGCTGGTGGTATCGTTCTTGCGGAGATAAATTAAATATTCGATAATTTACCTGAAATACTAACTCTAATTTCCTATTATATGTGGGGTAGGGTTGGGTTGGAAATGGGAGTAAGGTGTTTCTAGGTTCAAACTTTTTTCACAGCCTAATCCAACCAGCCTTTCCTGAACAATTTTAATAGTAAAAGATTAATTGGGGGAGGGGAGGAGCCCCCCCCCCCCTCCAACCACGATATCACATCTCTGATGTCTATGGCAGCGGATACATACATGCATATATGTACATACAAATTTATGTATCTGACAGCATCCCCCTTAGATTTCTTGTACATAAAACATAAAGTTGATTTGGACAAGCCCAATATAGCAACAATTTTGAAATATCTTCAAAAATAAAGAGGAATTAAGGGCTACAAACTGCTAAAAAATTCAAAGGGACCAGATTAATATTTTTGATCGGGTTAGAAGTGGGGTTTGGGTGCAGGATGTGTGGAAATATTTTGTGGTGTATATTCCATATAGGCAAAAAGGCTGTAGGCTACACATCAATTTTTTAAGGATAGAAATTTGGTTGAAAAGGGGGGAGGAAAGTTGATGATAAATGTTATCTATTAATTTCATTTTGTTGCAAATGCCAAAAAAAAGAAGCATTTTTGACAATGCGCATTTTTGTACCCATACTTACAGTCTAACTTTCTGTTTAATGACAAAAATATTCCTACAACTGGAAATAAAAATTAAGCCAAAATTCAAGTATTATATTAGGTCTGCATCAGCCTCCTTGCTTACCCATTATTTGCGCCTCAAGTTAACTCTGTGACATCACACTAGCCGACACATTACATGTAGTAGAAAGTAATAATATTATTATACACCAATGATATTCTAAACAATCTATTACACTGTACCTTTTGGCATGAATGGAGGATTAATTAACAGGTTATATCAGAGATGAGCATATCAGTTAATAGTTATATGTATTACACTTTCCATGATTGAGTAACAAAAGATATACTGTGTAATTCTTGCAATATTTTTTCTATAATAGTAGACTCAGTTAACATCACCACCGTTAAAGAGTTTCGATCTACAGCACTGCTGATTTAATTTCTCAGATTTTATTAGAGATCTACAAGTACCTTTACAGGTCACTTAATTAGTACATGTATCTCAAATTTAATTGGGCAAATGAGAATTTTGTCTTTAACAACTTAAATGAATCAAAAATGTATTGCATGTTCAACATGTTCAGGGTAAATTATTTCCTTTATCATGAATTTATTCTAATTTTATGGGAGAATATATTTATAATTATGAAAGTACTAGTAAATCAGTCTACACATAAGTAAGAATTACCTCAACTATTTGAATTACTTTGCAGAATTTATTGCATTGTCTTTATTACTTAACAATCATGTAAAACTTTATTTCATGGCCGTAGGAACGGGGGGGGGGGGTGCCCCCAATAATTTTGCTGAAATATAGAATACTAAAGAAAACATAGCTACTATATGCTTGTGCCCCCTCAATAAAAACGCCTGATGACTTTTTTTTTTTTTTTTAAGCTTGTCAAGGAATTTTTTGTTGTTAGTGCCCCCCAAAGAAAATGCATGGCTGTCCCCCCTCCCCCAAACTGAAATTGCTTCTTACGGGCCTGTATTTATTGATTATTTTTTTTTAATGTTTCATTTATTTATAAACCTATTAAGTGTTTCATTTTGAAAAGAAATATTAGAAGATAATCATAATTTCAGAAAGAAGTTGAAATTAAATAATAAAAGAGACCCTAAGAAAAATTGCTTGTTGTCATTGTCAAGCTTGAACAAGTCCTGATTCATATGAAACAGATCCTGATCAATTTAAGCAGAAACATATAATGAAAAAAAATACTGTTTATCTTATGCAGTTGCCATGGAGAAATTAACTTGCTTATACTCTCAATTTAGCTATAAAACCATATAACAAGCAATAATTTTTTTTTTATTTTAATAAAATTGTTATGCAGAGTCTACATATATTACTTGTATATCTACATATGTAGATTAGAAACTTTCGGTCGGGTTCAGTTTAATTTTGATCGGGTTAGTTAATACATTGTTGAGTCTTTTGATCAGCATGGACATGGTTTGATGGTATGATAATATTTTTACAGTTTCAATTTCTAAACTTTCCAGGAAAGTTTAATTCCTGCATTTTGTACAATGGCTATATATATGCCGTATATTTTCCCATGAATTTTTTTTTGAAATTATATTTTTAAAATTCTGACAAGATTTCTGAGGAAATTTTTAACTGCCTAGGGTGAGATTTATGACAGTCTGAGACATTTTAAACCAAGTCTCTGAATAAATTAGATTTTGTTGACTTGTTTGCATTTATGCATTTATTTTTATTATAGTGTGTTCGGTACCACATAACATGCAAGAATACCTTCTCCGGTATGTTGGAGAGAAGATTAGCAAGAAAAAATCGCGTGAGAAAATGAGAAGTTGACAGAAAAAGATTTTTTTCATTATCGAAAGGGACATGTACAACATCCATAATGGTAAGAAAAGATAATTATTTATAGTCATATTTATTTGTTTCTATAATGTTTCTTTCGATAACTTTTCACTCATATTGAAAAGCCAGCACTTGTGAACCTCTGTACTCAGGACCCTTGAGCAATGAGTAATTTTGTTCATGCCAGCACCTAATACAACATGGGACCTCAGTTTCATTTGAACACCGGTCTCCACATCCTGCAGTGGGATTCGAACCTGTGATGTTAGGATCAACTCCTTTATCTGTGACTCTAAAGCAAACACTTAAACCACTGCGCCATGCAAGCAGCTAGTCATACATGTATTCCTTAGGCCTTATGATGTGAGCTAGCATTATTTATGAAAATTACATGTGCTGTAGATCATAGGTTGCTACATAGTTCTTTGTGTGTTGCGCTAAAAAAATATGGTGTTCATCAATGATTCATTTTGGTGTGCATCCTGCGTAAAGTATGCACAAATTTTGCTCAGGACGCATTATTTTAATAAATGTGCATCCCAATGGACGCAATAAATTTATAGAAGAACGTGTATTATTTGGTATAATCCGATTTTAAACTTGACCGATTGCATCATATCCATGTGCTAAGCGATATGCATGAACAATTTTAACAGGTATATATAAGGTTGCCAACAACAGGTCAGATTTCACAATTGCAGCCAATAAACCAGCAATTATCAGAAAATATTTGAAAGTTAGATAACATAGTTCGATTATCACTGATTATGTCTATACTGTGGAACATTTCTGAAGCGAATACTATGTAAAAGCTATACATGTAACCTGTATCATTTTTTTGTTTTTGTTTTTTCCTTACAAGCTAAGAAGTTTAAAATTTAATCATTTTTATTTCTGACTGTTTTTTTCATTTCTTCTTAAAATTTCTTTGCTTCATTCTGCTTCTGTGCATTTTATGACTGATACATTACAATGTGTGAGATCGTATGTACGATCTAAAAGTAGAACCAAAGTGCACAGTTGACAATATATTATATTTATGACACAAAATCATGTAGTCTTACTTGGACAATTGATAGTAAAATTATAGAACTACTCACAGCAACAATAAAGCATTTGCTCTTTCGTGAAATAACTTTTTATATTTCACCAGAATTTCCTCTGTAATATCTAATATATGACCCTTGGATTTGGATGCTCTGATTTTGTCATGGGACTCATTGTTGTCATTAAGGGGGGTCCTTTGGACCCATGATAACCATTTTCAAAATGAATCACTAGTTCATAGGTCTGGGACTAAAAGTTTATGAGGACATAATATCTTAATATCACCCACCCATTATCATCTGATCAGCATGATCAGTACTATTAAGCAGGAAAACAAATATTTGAAGAGACATACTGTAAAAATAATTTTGTAAGATCTTGGAAAACATGTAATTTTGGAAGTAGATTGACATATAAGTATATAATTTTTTTTGTGGATAACAGTTGATTAGGGTAGGTGGTCACTGGTGTGATTTTGACCCATTATCTGATTATTTTTCATACTTAAGTTTTGTTCGAGTATATGTCAGTGTTTGTTATGCTACAACGTTTTCTGGGTAATTTTCTCTATGGAATACCTTTTTACAAGATTTCTTCTTTTTTTTTGGAATTATTTATTGAATTTGCGAAATACATGTGTTCGACTTACAAGATATATGTGTTGGGTTATTTCTAGTTAGAACAATCTAACTTTGTCTCGGAACAAGCCCTCGATCACCACAGTTAGAATATGTCCCATATACTAGCAATGTAGCATATTGGAAAGGATCCGCTCAGAAATGATTTTGAAGAATACAAAAAAAATTGCACTGAAAATAACTATCAAATTAATCATAACAAACCTTTTTGAGATTTTATATGCCTTTTAACCTAAAAAATAATCCATAGAAATAAGAAAATTCAACTCATTTTCTCAACCTTTTTTCCTCGCTTCAAAGGACAAGGTATGATAACAGCTGAATCTGGCCCCTTATTTGATGTAAAAATCAGAACATAGTTAAAATAGTGATAGTTTGTAGTTAAGAACTAAAAATGATGCTTGTTTTAAAACCAGCACTAATTTTGATTCAAAGCTTACACGGAGACCAGAAGAGGGTGCAGAAGTAGGACAATTTCCTGAATTTTCTCAATTCTATTGGAATATCCTCAAATTTGAGATACTTTTCACTTCGGGAAACATAGAGCACAAGCTTGCCTATCTGAGATTTTTATACATAAGATGCATCTGATACTAGTATATGAAATATATAAATTTGGTAGAGGGGCAAGCTTGTGCTCTATGTTTTCTGAAACAAAATGTGCTGTAAAATCGATGAAAATTTGCATAAAATGAGAAAATTCGGAAATTGACATATTTTCTGATCTTCCTGTGACCTGTATGTATCACATAACTTAGAACCAATACTCATTTTCTGGCAGGGGTGACAACAGGTTTCTATTGTTAAACTGTTGTATCATTCTAAACAACACCCCAAACCAGGGGCCAAAAAGGGGTCTTCGCCTATCTTGTCCTTTACACGCCATGTTGAATTCGGAACTCTCTGGATTGTTCATAGAAAATGCAGTCAGTTCGAGTTATCGAACTTGCTTATTTTGATAAATTGCCAATACACGGAACGAATTCTATCTTTAAACCAGGTCTGTAGGACAATATCATTTTAATGATTAGAACATTCTAATCTAGGTTATTGAGATCACAGCAACAATATATAAACAAAATTAAAATTGAAATTATAATTCGCATCATCTCTTTTAAAAAAGAAAATATAAATTCATATTATTTTGTAAAACCAAAAAATATTGGTTTAAATATACTGACAATAAAAAAAGGAGACAATAATTCTCAAATTATGAATAACTTTAAAACATTGAGTGCACCTACAAGCACAGATCCCATGATTTGTAATATAATGCACACACAGGCATGTAAACTGAAGTATATCAAACATACAGATTTTCACTGATTAGCTAATATACATGTAGAACTAGTTTCAACTAAATACTCGTACAAATACAAAAGAAAAAAATAATTATTTTCCAAGCAAATAAAATGAAGAAATTAAAAGTTTTTGATTTTATTTTGATTTAAAAATTATCAAAGAATATTTAAGTTGAACTTCATGAAAAAGAAAAGCTGAAATCAAAATATTTGTATCAATTTAAATGTCATGCTTGATAAATTTTGGAAATACTGACAGATACACCCTTGCATAACACATATACATGACTAAAATTGTAAATTTTTAGAGACTTTGGATATGCATGGTGTCAAACTTTGTCTCATTTTAATATAAAATGAAAAAATTATAACCGATTAAAGATATTGTGATCTGTATTGTAGCATAAATATTGTGATACCTGATATAGTATATTAGATATAGAATAGTAGACGAAAGTGTATTATCCCAGCCCTTTATATTTGCAGTGCAGTATAAAACAGTTCAATTATATAATAATGAAGTCAAGAGAATATGGACATGAATATATGTAAATTAATAGATTTTGTTTTCATTTTTGCAGGTGTGTCTGATGGAATTTGTCATTTCATTAATAAATAATGCTGATAAAGATGCAAACTTAGCAATTGTGCCTAAAAAGTGACAGCTTTGACAAGGAAATATATCCATATATAACAGTTACTGGTACTGTCTGAATGCAGTGAAAGGATCCAGATGAACAGATGAAGAGATTAAGTACAATGTACATCAATTACTTGGATGAAGAGAATCTGCAACATGGGGTAAGGTATATTTGCTGCTTTATTAGTTATAAACTGTAAATAAATTGTTAGCAGAAAATAGACACAAAAGCTTTAATTAAAGCAAATCAGGGGTAAATACTAACTTTTAAAGCATGCAGATACTCAGTGATAGACTGATAGTTTGATAGTATCATAAAAACCAAAAGAACTTCAGTGACTTTGAATTCCTGATAGCCCTAGCTGTTAATGAACTAGTTGCCCATTACAGCCTTTGGCTGCTTATGGAGTCATGACGTGATTGTTGGGGGAGGAGGAAATGAATTCCCAGTGGAGATGGGTATGAAGGTTAAAAATAGGGCCACAAAGAACCAGGTTATGGTGAGGCAGACTTGCCTCCTTACATTTTATTGTAATTATTTAACCCTTCACTCTTTATGAGTGAAATAATTCTCGAATGGGACATAAAACAACACTCAATCAATCGGTCACACTTCACTCGCTGTTCACAGCACTTGTTGCTTTGTACTGGGCACTACTGGCTCACTTAAGCAGGTTAAGTTCAGTTTGGTGTTTACTAGTCATGATAAATAAGTCTGAAGAACATTTTTTGTGAGTCGACTGCACAGCAGTGCAACACCTGAGGTTCAATTTACCTGGCATCTGTCTGTCTGTCCATCTGTCACACCTTATATCTCAAGAATTGTAAGAGGTTTAATTGTTTTTGATATTTGGTTAATATTTTGCGTGGCACTCTGACTTTTTTTAAATACCATGGTTGCCAATCTTGTGACCCTTGAACTTACCTTTGACCTACTTCTAAAAAAGTTTAAAGTGCCAATATTCAGCATATTTTTGATAATTTAAAAGAGGTAAGTCTATGCTATTAATAGCATGTGCACAATTTATCATAAATTATAATGAAAAATACCAGCGTTATAGTTCACTTGACTTTGACCTTTGTTTTACTTTTCAAAAAATATTTTGAATGGTTAATTTAACTTAAATGTTTTGATTTTCTAGAAGTAGTGTTTTGATAATTAGCATTGATGAGCTCATGACACTCTACTTTGAAACTTTTTGATATCCAGTTATCACACAAACTAAAACTTAAATCCTTTGAAAACAAATCGGGATCAGTATACCACAATGGGTGGTAATGTAGACTGACAATTGCAGTAAAGACAGCCTGAAATCTTTTCAGAAAAAAACTGTTGAAAAGATTATTGACCATTATATGGTGACGTCTCTATTTTAGTGAAAAATTCTTAAACAGGATATAAAATGACATACAATTAAACAATCAATCCAACTACTGAGTGAGCTTTCTAGCTTGTGAACTACCAATTACAGGTAAACTTCGGTATCTCGACATCACATATGTCGACAACCTGGGATATGTCGACATCCTTCCGTGGTCCCGGCAGTATTTACTATATAAATGATTTGCAAAAACTCTGATATGTCGACCTCGTTAATGTCGACAACCCGGGTTATCTTGACGTATATTTACAGTCCCAAGAGCAAATGTCGACATCGGCAATTTTCTGCTCTACTGAACCTAACTGTTTGTCAGATAGGGTCGCTCGTCACGCACGGACGACTCCGGGTATCTCGACGTCGTCAAAGTTTCACACCTTTCACACCCATGTTTTGACTGCACGCTGCTTAATTAATTTCATAGACTGTGTTTGTAGGTGAATCCAAAGCCCCTTCGGCATCTTTGAGAAGTTAATTGAGCTTGGGTAATATCATTACTAAATCTACATGATTCTGCCTAAATGTACAGAATGTTATTTATATCGAAACATAACATAACTTTTAAATTTGAAAAAGATAACTAAATTATAATGAATAAAAAACACACTGAAAATTTCAAACTAAGGAATTAAAAAAATGTTTTAATGATATTTGTAGTTAAAATGTATTCAACAGGAAACAATCCGATTAACGACATGATTGACCGAATCAGCTGTAATTCGTGCATCTGTAACATCACTACGTTAGTTTAGATACATAAATCTCTTTAAAAAAATTAATTTTAATGTATATTCTTCCAGAATAGAATAAGAAAAAAAATAATCTGCATTTAATTTTTTTTTACCGTATATCGGATGTCGACTTTATACGGTTCGAAGTTTATAGAGCACATTTCGTATCCTGTTCTGACGAAAAGGCAACTTACACGCGAATGCAGCTCAATGCTGTAACTTTGTTCTGAAACTTTGTGAATTTAGAAAGATTTCGATAAAGAACACGTTTAATAAACTAGATTTTTAAAATAACTTCTTAGATTTTTAATAAAAATAGAGGGAATTCTGAAATATGTTGAGCTACAGTCTATATTAAAGTCATGTAAATATGATATGCTTGGCTGTTTTGCTATGCAATGAAATCTTGGATGTCAAGTCTCAACTCTGATATCTCGACACCTCGAATATCTCGACATTTTCCGATGGTCCCGTCGATGTCAAGATAACGAAGTTTACCTGTATGTCCAATTGGAAGTAATATTTGAATATTTTAAAATGTGATTGTACATTGTAGGAAATAATGTTCCTATAGAAAAGTCAAAGAATGTATACATGTGAGATTCTGAAGTAGCCGTACATGATGAGTAGGAATTTGAAGTGAATTATGGGAAAAGGTATGTAATCCATTAGTTTGCTTTAAAGTTAGTGATTTTAAATCTGAACACACTGTGTAAAAGGAATTTTTCCGCCATATTCCTTTATTCACGCTATATTGTAGGGTCCCTATATAAGCCACTCACTTAGTCACTGTTCAGTGTAATCTGTTGTCACCTGTCTGTATAGACAGACTGACGTATGCTACATAGCTCTGGGTAGCGACAAAAAATTACTGTGTACTTCTTTCACGGCAGGAGAGAAAGATGCCAATGAAACTTAGTACAACAGTCGCACAGGTCAGTGCAGTATACAAACATACACAAGTACACGTAACTGCAATAAAATAAATGAACAAAGGCAATGCAAGATAACCAGTATGAGCATGTGTCACCATTCCACTCCGATACCTGTGACAATAAAGCAGTCAGGTGTAACAAATGCGAAGAGTATACCCTGGTGCTGATATAGTAGATGATATATAATCGAATATGGTGTATGCCTATTTATGAGATGTGTTCAGCTTTAATTGATTGTTTTTCTCTGACTATATGTACCATAGGTCATAGTCATTTATGGTATATACAGTGGCGCCATGTTTATCCGAACACTTCACCTTCCAGATGCTATTTTTTGGGAATAGATTTTTTCCATGTCATTCTGTCTCATTAATCCAGAAATTCGTGTTCCACATCCGAACGGTCGATTTTTACTACAAAACGTAATTTATAGTTCATTGAAAAATGACTCATTTATCCGGACGGTAATTTTTCAAGAAATGACTTTTTCATACTTATCTTCAGGGGTTGAAATTTTCTTGGAAATCCCACTAGCCCAGGGGCTACTGATTAGGAAAAAATTACTAGCCCAAATAAGAAACAGTTCAAAATTAATCAATATTATTTTTAACAAACTTAAGCCAAAGAGGCGTCCGGATAAACAAGGCACCACTGTATATATCTATAATACATGCATATAAAAGTACTTGCTATTAACAGTGAGTACAGTAAAATTTTCCCATTAAATATATTAATTTTTTCTATGTGGTTTACTTTATGCCCAATTATCAGCAGTTTCCATAATTGCCATATTTAAGTATAAGAACTAGGTTGCTATAGCAGACAAAAGGTAAATATAAAAAATCTAAAGTGCAAGGTACTTTATCACTGATTGAATGTTAATTAGGGCCTGCATGAAATGTTAAAGCTATATAGGATTCACATTGTCCATCTTTATGTCTTTCAGCCAGCAATTAACACTTCAGTTGTGACACAATAAACAAGTTTTAGTTTATGCAGTGTAATACTATACAGGGTATTGATGCATACAGTAAATGAGATCATTAGAATGGTGTATTTATATACTGTATATACTTGATATCAACAATTTTTCTCAGTGGTCTACTTTATGCCCAATTATAAGTGGTCTCCTCAATGGCCATATTTAAGTATAACATATGTATAAGTACAGGTTGCTATAGCAGACAAAGGTAAATATAAAAATCTAAGTGCAAGGTACTTTATCACTGATTGAATGTTAATTAGGGCCTGCATGAAATGATAAAGCTCTATAGGATTCACATATTGTCCATCTTTATGTCTTTCAGTCCAGCAACAATTCAGTTGTGACACAATAAATAAGTTTTAATTTGATATGCAGTATAATATAATACAGGGTATTGATGCATATAGTGAATAAGATCATTAAAATGGTATATTTATATACTGTATATACTTGATATCAAGGGTTAATTCAATTTACTCAATTTTTCTCACTGGTCTACTTTATGCCTAATTATAAGTGGTCTCCTCAATGGCCATATTTAAGTACATGTATAAGTACAGGTTACCATTGAAGACAAAAGGCATATACAAAACTCTAAAGACCATGATACTTTGATACTGACTGAATGCTGATCTGGACCCTTGAAAAGCACTTAGTCTCATTTATATGACAATGTGTGGTTTGATATAAGTTAACTGAATTACCTAGGTAACCATGGTAACATATTTCTATCTGTTTTTGGATGTTTTTGCATAAGGAAGAGATTGCAAGGGTCCATGAAAAAAATCCGCTCTATGAATTTTTCTCATTTTTACATATAATTTGCCTTACGTTAATGGTATCATAATATGAAAATGTCAACCAAGGTCATCAGGGTTATAAGAAAGATATGGTTGCCATGGTTACCACCGTTTTTCAATATTTTGATATTTATGTAGTGAAATTTTAAGTATGCCATACAGGTTTCAAAATTGAAACAAATTAAATAATTTTCACCAGATATTAAATAGTATGTTTTATATTCATTGAAAATAAAAATTGGATCGGAAACTATTGATAGATGTAGTAATGCCACAGTCGCTTTGGGGAGTAGTCATTGTAAATTTACAGTAATATTTTCACCCCAAGAGCAGTTTTCAACGTCTTGAATAAAAACTGCCCAATGAATTTTCCTAAAATTAATATATTTTGTAACAATTATTATAAGTGACTTATGGTTAAAAAATGAAGTGGGGTCATCACATTCTTTTTTAAGCTACATGCATTTCAATACCCCCCCCCCCTTCCTATATATTTAAAGATTTCATAAATTTTAATCTGATGGTTTGTTGCTGAACCTCTAATATGCATAATCTGTTAAAAAACTATAGAAAATACGTATAGATTAATAAATATTTTTTTGGGAAAATCTTATGGTGGTTGCTCATTTTATACGTAGAGCAGAATGATAAAAGTATCATGTACTACCTGATACGAACAGTGTACACAAAAAAACAACAATATGCATATATTTTTTTTTTATTTTCCCATCTCCAAAATATTCATTCCGTTATTATATCAATATAGATATATATATTCTAAACCACTGCACAGTGGTCCAAGGGCAAAATTGTTCATGCTCTGAACACTCATCGAGTTCTACGCACTGTGACTTGGAATCGGAAAGGGGGGGGGGGGGTAGTCAGTTGAACACATTGAATGAAAAGGTTATTTCAGAGAACTTGTACCTGCAATATATACCGTATATAAAAATCCTAGCTATTTTATTTGACAAATTTTATTGATTTGCTATTCAATATTTACATTTGTGAATATTTTTCCTTCAGATTCATTGCAAGTTTGAAAACAATTCATTTTCTCTTGAACTAGGTAAGCCTACATATATCTCCATTGTGACGTCATAATGCCACACTTGACGTCAAAACTATAGTGCAAACTGTTTTGTTTCAAAAATAATTAGTATTGTTGAATGACATTTATAAATTTGCGCTTTATGCTCACGCGGTTCATAAAATATGCTGAGGTGAAGCGTCTTTGTTCATGTCCTCGTGAATTTTAAAAAATTAAATTCATTTTTCAAATATATTCCTGTGAGCATGATGAGTTGAAATGTTTTTTTTTTTTTTTAAATGTAACGTTATATATATGCTAAAAATAATTTTCCTGGTACCTCCGTAGTACCTCGATTGTCAGAGTTAACCTCTCTTAGTTTCGTCTGTCATTCTTACACGCCTATTTTTTGCTAGATTTGTGAAAACTTGCAAAACGAAACTTTAACTGGTCTATAGATACACGTATATATGAAAATCGCATTCGTTTATCTGTTCATCCAAATAGGCCTATATTCATTATAATCACTTAGAAAATCACACCGTCTTGAAGTTTCTAGGAAATGAATATCTATCTATCCATAGATGTAGATCCTATAGTAAAGAAACCGATCTCAAATAAAATTCTAATATTTTAAATAAAACTAGAGGACATAAAAATCCAGATATGAATTAAATTTATTCATGAAATAGATTTCAGTGTTCAGAACTACGACAAAAGGTAGATGTGTCAAAAGGAAAAAAAAAAAAAAACACAGGGATAAAAAAAAATTGCGTCGACGCTTAACAACACTTTATCTTATTCTTTTTCTGTTTTAAAAATATTGCCACGAAAATTTTTTGTCATGGGCGTAATCATAATCCTTATTCAGCTGTTATTCCGGAAATGGTTACCGTAAATCTTCTTTTTTTAAACATCACATGAGTTGATCACGTGACGCCTTGCAATCGCCTCCATAAGCAAGGGCTTGGGTCATGCATAAACTTTTCACATTTTTCAACTTCTTCTGAAGAACTACTGGACAAGTTTAAACCAAACTTCACAAAGTATCTTTAGAATAAGGATGGCAATGATTAACTGGTTTATTAACTATTAAGAAAGATCATAACCAGTTAAAATTTTCATAACCAGTTTTGTAACCAGTTACAATTTACATACTAACCACTTAGTAGATACAGTAGCTGCAACGTTATTGTTGACAACTTACACGAACGATCACGTTAGACGAACGATTCCGCACGATTCACACACGATAAAATCTGTTACACGAACGATCCTTCACACACACGATTCTACACGTTACACGATCTTACACGATTGCTAACGGAAACGCACGATTCTTCACGCAAAATAGTTCAAATTCTTTAGGAATGGATATTTTCAAAAAGAAATAAGGCTTAATACTTATTTTAGATTTCAAATAATGATTGATTTTATTTCATCGACTTTGAAAAATGAAAAAAAAAATAGAAATGGATATTTCTGGAACTAAATACATGTAAGATTTATGAATTATTTTAGATTACAAAAAATTATTTATGTAATTCTCTGACTTTAGAAAACTGATTTTTTTTTTGTTCTATCAGAAGATGTACATGTAGGTGGACCGTGAGTTTTGATTGAATTGGATTTCATAATATGCAGAAAGGGATAAGTTTGAAAAAAATGGCATGAAAATGAATTAAATTATAAGTTATATCCACATTTCAATTTGTGAATCTCTAAAATCAACAATTATTTTACAAATCATTTATTTGCAGAAATTAAAAAAAAATAATCAAAAGTAACCTCCAGAGATAACGCTGATAAATGAAACCCCGAGAATCATGTCGTGTAAATGTACATTCACCGACTAAATACTTATGTAAGCATTGAGAATTATTTATTTGTAAAAATGTTTATTTTTGATCTATTGATTTTAAAAATATCTTGACCATAATTAACAATAAATATAATTAACATCAGAGAAAAAAATCAAAAATCTAAGTACGGTTTATCAGAAAAAAAATCATGCTATTTGACGAGAACACAATATTGTACGACTTACTATATTGTTTATTTCCAAGCGATAATTAGTTCATTCTGTTTTCAGTTATGTAAATCGCGCTTCATTTCTTTTTAATTTGGATTAAAAAAAAAAAAAAACAGACAAGTGAAATGCTTGTATAACAAAAACATTCCAATAAAAACTTTCAAAACAAAATTTACACGTTTCTTAACGCACGATCACGCATGATTAAAACCGCAAACGATTGAGTCTGATACACGCACGATCTCGCACGTTACACGAACGATCACGCATGTTACATGAACGATTCTACATGATTCTTTTGTCAACAATAATGTTGCAGCCACTGTAGTTGGGATGGCAATCGAATACAGAATTGCAAATCGGTTAACCGCAAAATGTTCCGACCAATTAACCGGTTAATTGTATCAAACTACACAATGTCATTTTCTTGACTTTTTTCAAGTACCTCTATTCCTATGCACAAGAAGTCTTTAAAAAAGTTGTTAGAGGTCAAAATCATTCTATTTGTCTTTCTTGATCATAAAACTACGCACATATTTTTTTTCAATAGACAAGAAAAAATTCAGAAAACCATAAACTATGCCTGAGATATCGTGGATAATTTTCATGAGCGGATGTCACACAAGTTCATTCTTCATTATCACCATAATCAAAACTAAGTCTAAATTGTATCACTTAAGGGGAAGAAGGACCTTGAGCTGAAAAAATACTTGTCATTCAATTTTTTTCATATTTTGTGTATTTCTAATTTAGTATGTCCCACATATCTTAAAGCAGTTATATCAGTAGGTTTCTGACCTTATTTTAGAGATATTGATTGACAAATACTATGCCCTGCAGTATCTTAGTGGAGTTTTAATTCTTCATGTTTCCGGGCCCAATACTCTGTCCATAATGGGATTTTTTAAGCATATATAAAAAATATGCAACTGGACATGTATCTCTTAAAATATTTCAGAGTATGAATAGGTTTAAAATTCGAAAAAGCAATTTTATCCTGTCACACCGCATCTGGATAAGGAAAATTACGTACTTTTTGAGACAACTTAAGCAACAAAAAAAAACGTAATTTACAAAAAATTCTATCATTCAATATTTTTAAATTTATGTTGAAATGCAAGTCCTTCAAATTATTGGTTAACTGTAAAAATTTTGAATGGTGAAGCTGACCTCAATATTGCACAGGACATCATTACAGAGGACATAAGCATGACAAAAACGTGTCATATTTACATTTCTTGAGTACGGGAAAAACCAACTATGACGTCACACGTAAGCTAAATAAGCAAAATAAGATATGCCTACATAAGATTTCTGTCATCAGCCATGCAATCATAATTTTTATGTTCCCCGTTTCTCAAAATATTTCATCACATACTGATTATGACCTGATTTTACATAATAATACCGCCCCTGTATTCACCGAGTATGATCTTGCTGTACTAATAAATCGTGTATGACGTCACCGACTTGTTGGACGCGCAGTTTAGGGAAACAGAGGAGTGGATCAATCTTTTTCATAATTTGTTAATGTTTACATGAATGTTAAAACTTTTTACTTTTTTATATAAGATGGCAATTTAAGTTAAAAAAAAATGTCAAAAAATTATACAAGAACTGATGCTTTACACGTTTTGGACTTATATAAACGGAGATTATGACGTAGATAAAAAGAGTCATGTGACCATGTGTCCTTCATCCCCTTAATTTACAATCTTATGTTTGTATTATAATCTAATGTGATAGATAACTGCAAAAGATACACACACACCAATTCATGATGCTCAACGGTGATTATTATCATTAAAGAATTAGAGGACAGTCGGGGTAACGACATGATGTTTTAACAGTAATTAACATATCTCAGACTGACCAATTACCCCGCAATTTTAATCTGGAGAGCCATAATGACCTCCCAATCAGCCTTAATAATAAATGAAAACGCTAAATTAAATGTTTAGGTAGGAATTTCTATTTTGAAAGTGAATTTTAGTACATTGCCTTCAGTTTTACATGTATTATAATTTTTTTACGACTAATCGATTGCAGATTTTCTAATCGATTGCCATCATTCCAACCAAGTAATCAGTTAACCGGTTAGAAATTGCCATCCCTAGTAAATAGTTTTTGTCAATGAGTATTTGTATTTACTTTTTCAATAATATTTTCATTTTTTGAAATAAAACTTGTAACATGTTTCAAACTGAAATGTGACAATCAAGCAGTTACCATATCTTGCCGAATATAATATGCATTGGTTTAAATATGCACCCCCTTTTTCAGCCTGATAACTTGGGGAAAATTGCAGCTCGGTTGTAAAGATTATTTGCTACAAAATCTTATTTCGTACAGGGCACAAGTTATTTAAACATTAAGATTTTAACAGACTTGAAATTTCTTTGACAATAACTTAAAGATAAGTCACTTGACATATGTGTTGTAATCAACACACACCCAAAACTTAAAAAAATGAAGAACGAAGGTTATAAATCCCAATAAATGTGTTAATTTTCCCAATAGTAATTTCTCCCAAAAATTAAAGAAAATATAGCTGGATATATACCGGTAATAACTTAACTTGCTATTCATATTCCTCTGTTTTATAAAACAAATTTAGTTGATTACGAAGACCGGAAACCCAATATATATGATTTTAAAGTACGTATAATGGTTATTCCAAAATTTCCTAAAAGGTCTTTATTTTCCCAATCTTCCCAAAAAGCAGTGTGAAAATGAAAACAATTATATGTACAGCAAATAAGAAGTGCCCTATCTTGTCAAAAATGTGATTGGAATAGATAGACCATTTCTTTATCCAGGTGAATATCATTACCGCTACATTTTCAAAATGGTTATTATTTACCGCTACATACTCATTACCGCTGCAAAAAATGTACACATTACCACTACATTTAAAAGTTTACATTACGAATACATTGCCTCTTTCATTAGCCAATGGATTATGCATGTACAGATTGATACAAAGTACATGTACAACATATCCAAGCATAAGACCTTTTTCCACTGCTCACCATGGGAGACGAAAGTAGGGCTTAACAGGGTGGCTTTTTCCCACTTTTTTATTAGTCCCCTACCGGTGAAACCAGAGGAAATTATAGGTTTCCTCTGAGTCTGTCCATCTGTCTGTCTGTCCCTCTTTCAGTCTGTCCCATTTGTTTTCCGCACTTTTTTCTAAACGCTTGCAGATATTGAGCTGAGTTTTGGTATGTTAGTGTATCTTGATGAGTTACAGTTCAAGTTTGCATTTTGTTATGCTTCTGAATCAATGATTTTTAATGGAATTGTGGCAATTCAATTTTTAGTAGGAACCAGATTACACTTGCCGGTAGGGGACTAGTATTGCTAATGCAATACTCTCAAAATGCTTGTTTAATCTTAATTATAGTAGGTATTTAAGTATGCAAGTACAATACTGTACATATAAATGCTTGTTCAAAATAAAGTTTTTCTCGTAATTTCAGCCCAACGCAACAGAAACTAAAAATTCAAGAACCTATTGGTAATTAATCTGATGTTTTTTAAATAGATTGATCGAAAGTACATGCAATATAATTCATACTATATAAAGGTGCAGTGTTTAATTGATTTGTTACTAAAAATAGCAATGACCATATCACCAATGCTAATGTAGTGGTAAATATTTTTAATATTTAATAAGTTCCACATTTTTTTTTCACAGTGAAATGGTAAAAAAGAAACTGCTAGCGCTACTGTGCAGACTACCATCAATCAACATGATCAACAAAATCAAGTAATCCTTCTGAGTAAGTGACCTGTAGTATTATCTGTTTTCACCTAGGCCAATATGAGAAGGATGAAAGTTATTATACTCAATACACAAGTTTGGAGATTGTAGCTCTTCAACAAGAGAAACACAAAAAGAAGCCATATCCGCATGAAAGTGGCAGAGATTGTTGTTAAAGTATACACAATCATGATTAAATAAATGTCAAAATGATGGCTTAATTAGGGCCTTTTAAAATGTAATTAATATTAAAGAAAGATTATACATGCATATTATGTCAAGCAATGATGATTTTGGTGATCATATTGAGCTATACTTTAGTAATACAGGTTTTTGGATGCTTGAGTCTCTGATTGACAATATATATGTAGTTTTTGGAGACCAGGTCTTCCAATAATCTGTCAGAATTCCCATGGGTACTAATTGCAACCTGTTGTTAGGCTAGCAGACCTCTTTTTATATTCATATGAAGCAGAATTTATTTAAAATCTTGCACATGAGAAGAAGAAAACACTTGCTGTGGTCTTGAACTCGACAGTGAGATATATCGATGATATATTATCAATTAACAATAGTTATTTCCATTCATATGTCAACTATATATATTATACCCCAGTGAGCTTGAAATAAAAGATACCACAGAGTCTGACACATCTGTTTCATGTTTGGATATTATTTATTTCCATCCCTAATTAAAATTTTATAAATTGATTATGTACATGTAATATTAAATGCATGTTTCTTGGAAAGTAATGTTTTAAGTGTTTCCTTACTACTATTAAGGATTTTCATGGTATATCAGATTCTTGTTTATTATCCTTTTCTAAGTGTTACTTTTCTCTAAGCAGTAAACAGGCAGTTGTATCACTAATGATAGGTGGAGACACATATCAAGTTACCTACAGTTACAGCCAAGGTTTAATGAAGAATCATCTGGAGTCTGGCAGTGAGAGTGACAGTCGGCAGTGGATACTCACTCCTCTAAGGCACCTGATCCCACCTCGGATGTTTTTGAGGTAGAGGTTGCACTGCTCAAATCATAATTTGAATGGACTCTTTCACGGAGGTAGGAAACGTCTATTGGATGGGGGCAGTGTACTATTGAATGCAATGCATGATTGATCATTGTGGAATTTATAAGGACTGATAAGAAAGAAATCCTAGAGAAATATCTTGCTAAACATGCGCTGAACCAGCCTAATAAATTTTTGAGAGGAGCTAATCCTGTATGTTGCATTTTTTACGATACTTTTTACTAAGCGGACTTTTCTTATTAAATTCTAAATGAAAATCGTTACTTTTGAAAGTTGATAAAATACTCTAAACTTTCATTACTTGACAAATCTACTATTTGGAGTTCAATTCTTGGCAATACATTGTAGTTTCGGCATAATGATTGTTCGAATCATTCCATTGTCACCACTGTAATGTTATGCCCCAGAAATCTTGTGAGATTTAGAGCTTCCTCGACTCCCATGCTAATTAAAGAGCAGTTGTAAATTAGATAATTGCGAGATACTCACAATACTACGTACGTATTGCAAAATACTGGTACTTTTAATTCAATTCACATGTGCTCACCTTTAAAATGCATTCACAATTCTTTATAAAGTTGGTGACATTACGTATGAAAATATAAAGTCTAGTTACATGTTTAAAGTATGCTTGTGGTACATGTTTGCATTTTTTTTTCTTGAACAGTAAAGGAAGGGATGAGAGAGTTCATTGAGTGCCATAAACTTTCATTTGTATGTTATTTTTTAGAGATGGAGTAGTACACAAGCACAATTTTTTAAAGAAAGAAAAGTCAATGGAATGAAAGCCAAAGAAAAGGTGAAGTGAATTGTCACTCATTATATTTTAAATTTAATGTGGACATGGTCATTATTTTAGTTATGTCATAACCTTCTTATCAATTTTAAGCAGTGCAGACAGATGCATTTCTTATTGCTTTGAATAGAATAAATTAACAAAAAAGTTTGTATATGTTTTTTGATATAGAATTTATGTTAAAAAAAATTATCAATTACTGCAGTTTTGAATTTCAGTACACTAGAAATTTTTCTGCCCTGCCATGAATATGGCTGGGGCATATAGAGTTTGTCATGTCCGTCTTCTGTCCTTTCAACCTTCTGTCTGTCCTTCCATTCCGCTTTGCTTTTAGCTCAGTTCAAAACTAAGTTTCAAAGAAACTATTCAAGATATTTTTATCAATCTTCATATGCTGATACATATTGATAAGAGGTATTCAATTTCATCAACGTACCTTGACCTTTCCTTTAACTTTGACCTCACTTTTCTTAAATTAGTGTTTAGCTCAGTTTTAAAGAAACCATTCAAGATAGTGTAATCAAACTTCATATGCTGATACATACTGAATCAACATTTTTTAACCTTGACCTTTCCTTTGACCTTGACCGTACTTATCTTAAATAAGTGTTTAGCTCAGTTTTAAAGAAACCATTCAGGATAGCATAATCAAACTTCATTTGCTGATACATACTGATGAGAGCTATTCAACTGCATCAACATTTTTTGATCTTGATTTTTCCTTTGACCTTCACCTCACTTTTTCTAAATTAGTGTCAGACTTCATATACTGATACAGACTGATGTAAGGTATTTGACTGTATCAACATTTTTGACCTTGACATTTCATTTGATCTTGACTTCATTTTTTTTTGAAATGGTGATTAGCTCAGTGTTAAATAAACGGTTTCCATTCAAAATATTTTTATCAAACTTATTTTGCTTATGCGTATTAGTGAGAACTATTCAACTGCATCAAAAATGTATGACCTTGAACTTTCCTGTGACCTGGACCTCTCTTTTCTTAAATTTGCATTTTGCTTAGTTTTAAAGAAACCATTAAATTAATTTTATGTGAGCTTATGCACTTAACAGAATTTGGTGGGAATTTATCATCTATATCCAACTTTTTCGATTTCAATGTTAAAGAAACTATTTTAAGATATTCTCATCAAATTTCATACACTAAAAATATTTTTATGTTGCATTACTAATATGCCCAATTGGTGCAGTGGTTAAAGCTCTAGAGTTGCGGAGTAAGGAGTTGATCCTTATGTCGCTGGTTCGAATCCCACTGTGGGACGTGGAGACCGTATAAACCGAGGTCCCATGTCACAGTAGGTGCTGGCATAAAAAGATCCCTCACTGCTTAATGGCCCTTAGTGCCGAGTATAGGTCAAAATTTGCAGCTCTCCACCGGCAAGTGGTGGCGTCTCCATATGAGTGAAAAATTCTCGAGAGGGATGTTAAACAATAAACAAGCAAATAAAAATTAATATACCCTCAGCGGGGCATTCATGTCCTATGGACATATTTCTAGTTTTGCCCTCTTTTACATTTGTACATGGATATACTTTTTATTTTTGCTCTGTAAACAACAACAACAAAAACATTATACCATATAATATGCACAAGATTATATGCTAGGAATGTATTGTGAAAGATGCATTTCAGCTGACAAATGTAGCATCTTTAAGCCAGCTTTTTAAAAAATTTTCTGAATGACTTTCAGGTACTTCTTTTATATTTGCAACTCATTTATAGGGATGTATTAGTATGGTAGCCTGTCTGCCAACACCTTGTAGATGAGACTCTAGCACATATTGTGTGAAATGGTTCTCTTAATTGACATGAGAAGGTCACTATTTTTTATCAAGATAAAAATTACTTGTATGTCTTGTAATAACATTATTTAATATATCCCTTTCATAGCACACATGTTCTTTCAAAGAGAAGAAAACATTTATAATTTTTCAAGGTCAATAATCTCATGGATGAAATGCAAACTGTACTATTTGAAATAGGTGGTATAGGTATTTCAGAGTCTGTATTACATCTTGCCAGTTTATTGTTCGAGGGAATATTCTCATCAAATAAACTATGTAAAGATTTGCTTTTTAATGCAAAGTATTTTTATAAGTAATAACTTCATTTCAACTTACAATGAACAGTTAATCAATGGATCTCACTTTGTATCTAATGCATTTTTAGAACACAAATTTGTGGTTTAAAACATGTTGTAATAGTTTAATAATGCTATTCATTTTTTTTAATTGACAAGAAATGAAAATGTAATGATTATTTCAAAATAGTGTTTTATTCCTCTTATGTATATTTATAGATATGTAAAAGATTGTTATTTTTATTGATGTTATTTTTGTGTACAAAATACTAGTTATTTATTACTTTATACAAAACTAATGTTGTGAAGATTGATAATAATAGAAGGCCTTATGCATATATTGAACAGTATACAAATGTCACCAATGTAATACACATTTACAAATAAAATGAAATTTTACATGACTTGCACATATTTGCATTATTTGTTACAGTTATAACAAATCTAATTCATTGTATTTATTGTTTCCAATTTTTATTGTCTATTCAAACATGGAAAAATTATATGTGTAATGATGTTAAAGACACAAGAATATGAATTAAAATAAGACTGTATGAACTACCTTTAGATTTATGAATTCAGTAGACAGTGACTGTGACAAATGTGTATTTAGGATAGAGATCTTAGACATGAGAAGAAAAGGGGTTGTTTTACAAACTTTTTTTTGCATGGGGAAATATTGACATTTTTATACAACAACAAATGAAGTTACTGGAATTGTGAAGTCTACGTGTCTTCTGTGAGTAGACATCTTTTGAAACAAAGGTAGCTTGGGGCCAGAAATATTCTAGACCCAGTAGTAAAGGTCTTTTGCACAAGGTCATAGTCACTGTATATCAAAGTATTAAATACTTACCAATAATTGTAACCTCAGAGTATGATCCTAACACAGGTTAATACAGGTCAAGGCCATAGGGTTTAGAAATGTAATAAATATTCAGATAATCACATAATTCTGTTTGTTTATTTGTTTGTTATACATCCTTTAAGAATTTTTCACTAGTATTGAGACACCACAACTTGCTGGTTGAGGGCTGCAAATATAGACCTGTACTTTTGAGCAGTGAGAGGTCTTTTCTTGTCCCAGCATATACTGCAACAAGGGAATTTGGTTTCATTGGAAGAACCGGTTTCCATGTCCTTCATTGGGATTTGTACCTATGACTTAAGGAACAAGTCCTTACTCCACTACTCTAGAGCAAATGCTCTGACCACTGCGCCAAGCGGGCAATCACATTATTGTTATACTCGATGTAAATCAAGGCGAAGGGATAATTGTGACTTGGGGATGTATAACAACCCTGCATCAAGTTCAATTTTTGACCACTATAAAATAACTTCCAAAGATTATATTATCCTAGGGTTCATTATGCTCAGAGTATATGACATAAATTGGATATATAAAATTCTAAAATACATTTTTTTTTTTTTTTAGAAAAGTACAAGGTTATAGTTTCAAGAGGTCATATCTAGCATGTACAGGTGATTGTGGCTTAGATGATGATTCTATACCATAAGTCGTCATGTGACTACGACGTTTTAAATCAATGTGTTTCTTTGGTGGTGGATGAAATATTTTCTTAACAATTACTATCGGTCATTTCCTATATTTCCATAAGATTCAGGACATGAAAATTTGTCTACGAATAGACATCACCCTATTAGTTCCTTCTAGTTAAAATAAGGAATCATCATACTGGGTTTTAAAGTGCCTAATATTTTACTTAAGATAAATGCAAATTGACCAATAAATACTGGTATGAGAAGTACATTTATGCATGTGTAGTTTTTTATTTAAATAATTAGAAAAAAGAAAATGGTCTACATAATCACGTATATATATATATTCTGGTCTCCTTTATGCATTATATATACTTGGTCTACTTTAACCCTTCGGGATCCTCATAAAATATATACATGTCTACCTTAAACCTCCAATGTATTTACAAAATATTAAGGAGACCAGAAATGTCGTATATTTTTCAGGAAGCAACATTTAGGGCTGAGGGGGTAAAATTTTCATTATTGAAGCCTATTAGAATAAATTTGGGTGAAAGTGTGAATCAGAATGTCTCAAATAAAAGAAATGAAAAATGTCTACTTAATGCCTCAAAATAAGTGCGGTCTACTTTATGCCAAAGTCCACCTTATATATATATATATATATATATATATATATATATATATATATATATATATATATATATATATATATTTCATCACATATCACTTTTAAGTTGGGAGTCTACAAGTGACATGTACTTTCATATTTCAATTGACAGTATATCATTATATCATGGAAAGCTAGAGAATTTAAATACATGTGGAATTTTGTTTAAATAATAACCAGGAGTAGAGAAGAAGATTTTCAAAGAAATTTTGCTTTCTCACCATATAATCAATAGAGCCACCCCCCCCCCCCCCACACACACACACCTTTTCACCAGAACCCTTGACCCTGGGGCCATGAAATTCACAATTTTGGAAGAGGCATCCTTGCGTATCATAACTATGTATTTAATTTGTTAAAATAATACCCAGGGGCAGAGAAGAAGATTTTTAAAGAAATAATGCACTTTCAGTATATGATCTATATAGCCCCGCCCAAGCACCAGAACCCCTTACCCTGGGGCAATGAATTTCACAATTTTGGTACAGTTACCCTTGCATATCATAACTATGTATTCAATTTGTTTAAATAATAACCAGGAGTAGAGAAGAAGATTTTCAAAGAAATTTTGCTTTTTCACTATATAATCAATAGAGCACCCCCCCCCCCAACCTTTTCACCAGAACCCCTGACCCTGGGGCCATGAATTTCACAATTTTGGTAGAGTCACCCTTGCTTATCATAACTATGTGTTCAATTTGTTTAAATAATACCCAGGAGTAGAGAAGAAGATTTTCAAAGAAATAATGCACTTTCACTATATGATCTATATAGCCCCGCCCTAGCACCAGAACCCTTGACCCTGGGGCCATGAATTTCACAATTTTTGTAGAGTCACCCTTGCTTATCATAACTATGTATTCAATTTGTTTCAATAATACCCAGGAGTAGAGAAGAAGATTTTCAAAGAAATAATGCACTTTCACTATATGACCTATATAGCCCCGCCATAGCACCAGAACCACTGACCCTGGGGCCATGAATTTCACAATTTTGGTAGAGGGCTCAATGCTTATTACAATCATGCCAACAGTTTGACTCCTTGTTGTCCAGGAGTAAAGAAGAAGATTTTTAAAGATTGCATTAATTTTAGTGGTTTTAGCCCCACCCCTCAGGCCCCAGGGGGGCAGGGACCGTGAAATTCACAAATTTTGTTCCCCTTCATACATAGATGCTATATGCCAAAATTGGCTGAAATTGGTTCAGCGGTTTCAGAGAAAAAGCTGAAAATGTTCAAATGTTAACACACGACGCACAACGCACGACGGACGACGACGGACGAAAACGGATAGCAATAGGTCACCTGAGTGACTCAGGTGACCTAAAAACGCTTTAAACTGTAAGTTGGAACAGGTAAACTTCCTTTTACACAAGGTATATTTAATTAATTTTACACATTTTGAAAATCAATTTTATGCAGAGTCCGCAGTTACAAATAATCTAAGTTATTTCATACAAGCGGATAAAAGTCAGTATCTATGTGTTAACATCACGACGTATAACATATGTTTTTTATGCTAGCTACATGCAATTCCATATAAATACTTTATATCCGTGGATTTATATCCGTGGAAATATGTCCCCTGGAATCAAATTTGTCTACCCTGTCCTCAATCACCTAAAATTTCAGTAAATATGGAAATCGGGGTTTTTTTGGCTTTAAGATGAGAACAAAGTCAGAGAAGAGTGCTTAGGAGAAAACTTCGAAAGAAGCCAAAATGAGATAGGTTGTCTATCTGGAGGAATTGATATCTTACATGTAAGGCATTTTAAAGACTTTGTTGTTTAACGTATTCAATTTATTGTATGCATCTACAGTAATGAATATTTTATTTTAACTTTATAGACAATGGAGGATAATGAAGCTACACAGGACGAAAGACCATCTGTAAGCAATCGCTTAATGGTTGCTTATATAAGTTAATTCCTTTCAGCCACCATTAAGCTGCAGCTTCTAGGTGCTTAATGACCAAACTTCATTAAGCTACCATTAAGCCACCTTTAAGCTGCAGCTTAATGTCCAAACTTAATTAAACCACCTTAACGCGTCCAGTATCAAGTCTTTAAACTAACTTGTTAAGTTTAAAGTTGTTTCAATATCATTTACGCAAATACTTATTCAATTCCTAATTTTTTTCGCTATTTCTAACATTTTTGTCAATGCGTATAAACTCGGGAACTGAGAACAGCTTCACCAAATGTCTTAAAATTTTCTCTACCTAAAATCAGTTTGTTTGAATACTTGTTTTAAAATTATTTTTATCCATAAATACACAATATATATTAATTTTTTTTAAAAAATCACGTATTTTTCTTTCGTGTTTGGAGAGCCACGTTCCGCTGCCAAATTCATAGGAAATGTTGTAATTAGAGTCATTTTCTTCTGGAATATCTGAGTCTCTTAATTATTCGTTTGGATAGAGAAATGTTTAAGATATAAAAAAATATAGGTATAGATTATATTGCCAATCATTGAATTACTTCATGAATAATTTGAATTATTTCGTTGTTAAGTGCCATTATTCTTTTCTTTTTGCAGAAGTAAGATTTTATTTAAAATAATGCAGAAGTAGGAATTGATCAAAATATAGTCGGTCTTCAATGATTGTTATTTCAAAATCAATTTTCATCAGAACAGCAGATCAGATTAAACAGGGCATCCGACCAGATTTATACACATTGAGAAGCAGGGTAAAATAAACAGTGTACAGTATATAGACTAGTTAGACAATAGACCTTAATTAGGTGTCCCCACCAGTCCCCGGTCAGTTAAAATTATATGAAACTACACACGGGAACGGACAGTGATAGATTTTGATGATTTATTATTTTTACAAAACTTAAAATTAAGGCAAGCAAATTACAAATTAGAAATTATGATTGAAGACAAAAAGACAATTATTTTGATACCCATAATGATATAAAAAGAATTAAAACTGAGGATGATATGTTACAAAAATATTTTATAACTTAATTGTTACGCAAAGATTGTCAAAAATCGTAAATATCCGCAGCATATTTATAAGAACTATAATCTGTTTTTCCCCATCGTTCTCTTTCGATGATATATTCCTTTTTAATAACAAAATTTTGTTATATCTGTTGAATTTCAATCTTTTCATGCTTATAAATCTGCAAATAACAGAACGATGAATTCAGTAACTTAAAATCAAAAAGTTGTTTCACACCGAACTCCGGTTCACCGTTTAGAAATATTATCGTAATATAAAACTTCATTTTTAAATTATATATTAATATAATTATTCGTATTATTGATTAATAAATATAAACATTAGAAAAAAAATACATGTACAAGTACCATTCCAAACAAGTTTTGTTAAAAATAAAGGTTTTATATTTCACTTCAATTTCAACAGCCTCGATAGCTCAGTGGTTAAAGCATTCGCCCTTCAATCTAAAGATCGTGGGATCGAATCCTGTTGGGAATTTTATTTTTTTTTCCATTTATCTTTTTTTTTTCTTTCTTTTACATTACGCCGAAGTATCAAATTATAAACTCGACATTTATAAGGTTTGTGAAGAAATCATTATCAAAATAATATTTAACCCATAAAAGCAGTTTTTTCGACTGCGTAATGGTGACTTAATATTGGCTTAATGGTAGCTTAATGGAGTTTGGACATTAAGCACCTATAAGTCTGGCTTAATGGTGGCTTAATGTGACTTAAAGATTGTCTGGAAGCTACCATTAAGCACCTATAAGCCACCATTAAGCTACCTTTAAGGACTTTGAGATGGCTTAATGGTAACTTAATGGTGGTGTATTTATTACTTAAAGGTGCTTAATGGTGATTTATAGACAATCATTAAACCATCATTAAGGACGTATAAGCCACAATTAAGCCAAACTTAAAGGAAGTGTTTCATCTTGTGCTAATGTCACCAGTGAATCATTGAATGAAATACGGAGGAAAATGAGGTTCGTAATTTAACAGAAGAAATGAAACTCCGTAAAGACTTAAAAGGAACTTTTCAATACGTTAGAGTGCATATACAGCTGTTGACAATTTAAATTTTACGTTTTAGATTTCGCAAACTTGTATGCTTCAGAGGCTAGAGAAAGATATGTGAGAGAGTTCAACGTTCCACTTTCAAACATCAAGTTCGCAACAAATGACAGAGCAGTAAGAGAGTTGAACCCACACATGTAGATGACTTGTGTCCAAGTTTCAATTCGAAATTAAAACATGGACATCGACTCAATTTCCTCCAGCATCAGCAGTAATTTTCGAAGACGATTTTCGAACCAATACAGAGATAGAGCTCATTGATGGTAACCGTACCCATCATGTAATGTATAACAGATGCATGAGCTCTACCCGGAGAGAGAAGAGCTAAAAGCAAAGTAATAACCCCAGCTATATATATAATAATGATCTCGTACGAAGAATAAAAAAAAATCCCATATGTAAACCAGTTGAGAAAGGCAGTAATAAAGAAAAACCATGTAAATAAGCAGAAGATGCACTGCTATTAAAAGTAAGCAAAATTTTGTATAGTTTTAAATACGATGCGGTATTTATAGGTAAAAAAAAAATTTAACTCTAAATTGGCAACGGGTAATATTTCGATATCAGAAGAGAAACTGTAAAGGAGCATAAAAATTAAATAAGTGTGTACGTACCTGAAACTGTAGTGGAAAATTATTGGGACCAAGATTTCAACAATTGAAATATATCTACACTACATGTATATATTCAAATTAGTGGAGAAATCAGAACTTTACAACAGACTTTGGAAATAACGACTCCTTAAATAACGTTTCAAAATAAAGTATAGGTTTTCATCATTTTTGTCATCAGTTTATCCGTATAAAATGTGTACTATCATTTTGTATATTTCTGTTATTCACTTAATATTTTAAAAATGTTCTATTGCATTAAAAAAATATTAAAGTACTTTTTGATATTAAATATTACAGAAATTCTTGAATATATCTTTTATTCAATTGACCTTTCAATTACATGATTTACCCTGATTAATTACCGGTATTATAGGCGAATGGCAAAGAGGAATAACTTCTTGCAGCAACAGAAACTGTACTTCTACAGGAATTAACAGAATGCTGCTAAACAAGTACATACATTAAAGAAATCTTCAAAAGTGAAGCTGAGATATTGTGTAGTTGACAATTGATTGTTTAAGCCTGAATCGTGCTGTCTTAGCATCATGGACGTGTATCTAATACCAATTGATACGGGAAAAATTTGTCATGTGCATTATATGTGTACATCTTGACTGCTCAAAATGGAAAGATAAGACATTTCCCGAGTACCTTGAGTGATTTGTAAACCATGAAACTCAATGCATTTTAAACCATCCTGGCAGTGCCAAGAGCATTGAAGAAGAAAGTGCTCAATTCTGTTCAACAGGTCAGTACAGAAGTACAATCAAATGTACCATGGTTTTATAAGGGATGGAGACAGTATAACTTTCCTATATGTACTGAAGGACTAACCTTATTGGAACATACCGATTCAGAAGAAGGAATGGGTAGTTCAAATTCAAAAGAGAATGGGGATTCGACTAAGGAAGCTCATTACCACGTAAAAAGTGAAGATAACGAACAGTGATCGATCTCATTAAATTTATAAACAATACAAATATGTGAAGAGGGCATAAAACACGGACCACTGGAAGGTGTAGGTGCCTACGACGAGTAAACATTCCCTGTTAATCGGTCACACCCGCCGTGAGCCCTTTGTGTTGATAAGGTTGACGGAACTTTCCATAGTTCAGCATAAAAACAAAGGGCTAAAACGATAAATTGTCATATTCATATTTATTGTTTCAATGACCAAAACAATTTTCTGAAGTTAATTGGCCAATTTTAAATCTTGCTCAGTATTATTTTTTTAAATAAATATATTGACGTACAAATCATAAAATTATCCACCATTTGTGGGACAGAAATTAATGGATAGAAAACCCTCTCTGGACCGGGTAGTTTGACACTGGCTATGGAAGATTCTTATCAATTGTAGTGTAGAATATTAAACAAATCCTTTTGAGAAAAAAATTGATGGTTCTGTGACAAGTTGCCGAAGCCACGAAAATACAAAGCAATTTTTCCAAGTCTAGAGATGGAATGGAAATTTGCGCCTCGTGTTTTCGCATGAGCTAAAAATTGTTTTCTTCAAGTACAAATGAACAAAAAAGGATGTTTGCAGTTCTATGGGATTAAGAAGAAAAAGGGGAGTTGCAGTAGACAAGACACGCAAGACAGTATTTACATTCATAGAGACTCTACGATTTGACTTCTTCCATACAAATATAGAAAATCCATGGTCTTTGTAGAGGATATTGAACATGAATGAGCTAGCTATCTCTTTCTCTATAATATGGAACATACGGAAAAATGAAAATCCATCCTTAAACAAGTTCTATATTGTTACATGTTCTTATGTTAATGAAATGAAATTGTTAACTTTTTTGAATAAACATGCTAAGAAAATGGTTTTTATCCTTTAATTCATAGTTTATACTGACAAATACGTTTCTTTTTATAAATGTGTAGCACCTGCTACACGATTAAGAAAGAAATGGAAGATACAACAAACAGAAAAAGAGAATATTTGAAGAAGACGATAGCTGTTCACAATGCCAGGCAGATATTTACTTTACATTAACTTTTCTTTGATGAAAACATTTTTTTAGAGGTATCTGTATATTGACACTTTCTTGACCATTATGCATTCCACTGTTTATGTAACACTTTCATAAACATACGGATGAAGTGTATGTAAATGAAAATTATAACGTTTGACATGTGAACATTTTCGAGAAATAGCACTTGTCATTGTATACATTTTTTTTATACCAGAAAGCTAAGTTTTACGAGCAGAGTACAAAAGCAATAAATTGATTAATAATTAGAGAAGGCTCTTAATCTTATTCTTAATGCAACTTTTGAGTATATCAACAAACATAACTTTTAATCGTTGGGCAGATCTGCCCACTCTTCTAAAGACACATATTCAAGGAGTTATAAACCATGGCAAAGGCCCAAAGAATTTCTTTATCGATTTAAAGGAATATACGCATTACTCGAACTTGGTGTTGAATATTTTGCTAATATACCAACTTTAGTATGAAATAAATATGAAGTAAAAATTAAGATTAAAAAGATTATTTACCTGTGCATCGTTGCAAATCTCCAACCTCTCTAACATTCTCAGGACCCCGAGTACACGAAAAGAAAAAGCAGTTCGAAAAAAACTTCGTTTTGAAGAACAATAGTTCGTAGTTCGACTAGAGTTTTGTTTATGGACAAAAGTCTAGTCCAATACATTTTTACACAGATTTCCCCCGATAAAGCTTCTTTGTGTTTTGTTTAACCTTTTCTTTCACCTTTTCACACTCACTAAACAAGCTTTGAAAACTTAATTACATCCATGCCTACAGTGTTTCTGCAGTTCATATCGGATTGAAAAGGGGATAGTTTCGTATAAAACAGTCCATCTTTCTTCCTCAGAATGGCGTAAAATTTCCCTGAAAAGTCAGTTGTTTTTCGATGGATTCTTTCCCCAAATTTCTCCAATGTTATGCCAAGTGGTCTGTCTTCTTGATAACTTCAAATTATTTTACCAACATCGAGATAACATGGCTCGTGTTCTTACTATATCTATCCTTTAAAAGTTACCGGTATCAGATGTGGAAGCCAATGTTGCCAAGATTGCTTTGTATTTACTGGTCTTTTGATAATGATGTGATTTTCTTTGGAAGTCGCGACGTTTCATTACGTCATATTACATTAATCTACCTATTAGAATCAAAATCAAGAAAAATGTGGGAGACCTCTCTTTGCAGGTCAGTAGTGAAAATTAATTGAGCGTCAACAGTTTTCGAGGAATATCAATTTTGTCGACTTTTTCTCATCATAGAGAATATAGGGACTGATCTCTACTGAATAGAACAATTTTATACTTAAATGTTTCCCAACAAGAATAAAATAATACCTTTGTTCTCATAAACTGGCATGAAGTATATTTAGGTTCAATAAGGAAGGGGAAAAAACGACTTAACCACTGAATAATGCTTATTTTTTGCAGATTGGCATAACTATTTAAATACTATGGGTATGAACGGAAGGGTCGATTTCTACAAGTTGTTACCACATCTGCGACAAGAGGCTGAAGTTGTTGGTATGACCGTTTGGTCTGGAGACTTGAAGAGGGAGACGAATCGCAGATACAAAGCATTGGAGAAGAGGATACACAAAGTGTGGGATGAGTACCTGTCGTATTTCTGGTCTACATATCACTTCTCCTTCATGTCATCTCTATGTGATACAGTCCCTATGTCAACACCACTGAGATGGGGTGACCTGGAAGTAACGTGAAAATACTGTTTGCTATTATTTGTGTTCAAGAAAACGGATTTCTTCTCGTGATCATTCATTGACTCTGGGTAAACAATTGGCTTGACTGTTTTATTCCACAAGTTTAAGAGCTTGACCTGTGATTTCCTCACGTAATCATTGAATAATTCTGGTTGTTATATTTTCAAAGGATTTCTGGAGGAATTTATGCTGCAAGGTAACAGAATTGGACTTAACATTAGTGAAGAAATTTCGAAGGTCTCAATAAATCGTTTCAAAAAATGCCATACGAGGAAAAAGCAAAGAAACTGTGCGGAAAGTATTTTCGGCCAAAACCTGAGACAGTAGAACTCAAACAAAATGTAACCCTGAAGTCGCATTGTTACGCATACAACCTCAATCCTTTGATTACAAACTAAAGAAATCGCTGTGTTATTCTTAAAGCAATGTTGTCAACTTGCACTCTGTTGGAAAATTGCTCATTAGAAAGAGCTAAACAACAGTCCTGTCAGCAAAAGGCACATATAAATTGCTAGACTTTGCACATATGTCATAAAATTGCTGCAGTATGGCATTTAAAGTTTTCTCTCATAAGCGACTTAACCAATGTTCAATCCCCTGTGCAATGACACTAATCAGGTGACAGATTTTCTGCTTGGGGACAACATGGATGAGCAGATTAAGAAAATAAATTCAAAAAAATTGGGGGGAAAGTTGGAGATTGATAGCAAACATTCCATACCAACACCAAGAAATGTTACTCATAGAAAAGGTTTTGTTGGAAATCAATGATTGCATGCTGGACGTTCAAGGATTTTTCACTCATGTGGAGACGTCACCATATACTGGTGAAGGGCTTCAAATTAAGACATATTGAAAATACAAGTGGATAATAGACACTCTTTTGGGATACAAGAGACCAAAGGGTTTTAACAATCACCTGAGCATAATACAATTTTGTACAGGATCCGCAGTGTATAAAATAATCAAAAATAAACTGATATATGATCCAAGCTATGTTGCTCAAAAGCAAGAAAAATCGGATGATCCTGGATCAAAAGTTGGTCTATTACACAGTAACAAATGTTAAAGAGGATTTATTACTTGTTAGTATCTGTCCCCGTTTGTCACTTCCACCACTCTGACTAAACAAAACAAAAGTGCTTCAACACTATTAGAACACCAAATGCCTTCCCTCTCATATTGGTTTCTATTGTTCTTTCAAATTTGGAAGAGGCAATTTCCTTATCATAACTATGTAATTAGTAGGATTGTTAGCCCAATACCTAAGAGCTAAGAAGATTTTCAATCTTCAAAGAATTTGCAGTTTTATTATATGATCATTAGAGCCCCACATTAACTCCAGAGCTCCTGCCCCTGACCCACAAATTTCCCAATTTTTGAAGAGGCACATTTGCTCATCATAATCACTGCACCCAGTATATCTGCTTAACTTTACTGGTCCTAATAAAGACTACATGCATTTATTGATGGCGTCAGACAGTATTAGATTTAGCAAAGTCGTTCAATAGAATTCTTGTGATAACTTGATCTTGGAAACTTCATTCTATCTTAACTATTGGAAAGCATGAGGAGAAAAGGAAACATGCTATACACCCGAACAAGACAGAGCATTGGGGCTGATGTCATTATTATAAAATTATACTTTACAGGTTACATAACATTTGGCCATTCTCGAATGCATCATTCATGTCCAGCAAAACAGAAGGAATGAAGCTGGTCAGGTCAACACTTGTCGATTATCTTTATCAGATTAACTAATGCATACAAGTCTCCCTACCTTTAGAACTTCTATAAATCTACACATATTCATTACTTGCAGACGTTTGATTTATTCATAGTTAAAAAATACATATCAAAGTTAAGGATAGATGTTGAATATTCTTTTGGTTAAATGCAAATATGTTAATCATTTGTAACACGTTTATTATTTTTTTAAAAATAAAACATTTCTTACTAGTCAAAATTATTCACCAATTGATCTTTATATTTTTATGTGTCATATTGTAGCTTTTTCATTCAAATACACTAGACATATTTGTTTCTATGAACAGGTCCGTTGGAAGAAACTTCAGTTTAAGGTGTACACTATCAAGGAAAAACTCCTTATAGAGCATTAAAAAAGTTATCAGAAGCTAATATTTACATCATTAAGGGGACACAAGCTTAAAATAACTATATTATTGGGGGCACGGTCCCCAACATACCCCCCTCCCCTCCAGTTGAAAGAAAATACAACTAATATAGTGTATGTTGAATAAATTAAGGTCCCAACATTTATTATATATTGATGCCTGAATTGAATTTGTAAGCAAAAGAAATCATTTCATGACTCAGAGCCATGTTGATATTACTTTCTTTATTCTTCGCGTAAAAATTAATTTGCTCAATCAAACAAGAGTTGTAGGAAAGCTAATACTTGTTTGTTTTATTATTTCCTAAATGTTACCCCAATGCAAGAGGCCCCGAAAGGGTGTTAAGCAAACCTGTCCGAAATGAAAATGAACGAGCTATAAGGATTTACAATATTGAAAAATATGGTAGCTCGTTCGTTAATTATTTCTGATAAAACGGAAAGAAAAAAAAACTTACTCCGATCAGTGCAAGGAATGCCACAATGTTCAACATTTTTTATAGATGTATAACAACATCGAACACATCATTCATTTATGATTTTAATGCCCTCGCCATGAAATGACCGGGGGCATATAGTGTTACGTCATTTTGTTCTTTCCTCAACATTGACTTTCCATTCAGTATCTCGGCAACAGTTGCAAACATTCGACTAAAATTGATATATGTATACGTCATAGGAATACGCAGGTCAAGTTCGAATTGGTCATGATCTGATGATTTTCGACAGAGTTATTCCTTTTGAACTTAGTAAATGAAATAAGAAATGTTCAGTTTCCGTGATCTAGCTATATATAGTTGAAAATGCATATGCAAATATACAGGGTAGATTTAAAGTACATATATGATCTATTACCGGGTATATATTTAAAGACTGACAATTTTCGTGCTTTTTGAAAAACTACTGATATGCAATACATGTGTGTCTCTCATGTATTTTCATGTCATCTGCCCTAACTGCAAGTGGTACAGATTATATTAAACGGATTATTTAACCAAAATCTACTTTCCTTCTGTCTGACAGTCCTAGCACCATTGTCCGATTATTTTTGACAAGGCAAAAACAGATACTTCATAAGAAAATCCAGTGGGGCGATCCCAGACGGACTCATAACGTCATTGACTCCAAACTGACCCCAGACTACTACCCTCAAAACTTATTTCTCACACTCAACCTGTAAAGAAAATGGGTTCCTCTCTTATCTATATCTATCTGTTGAAAGTAAATAACCGTCACGGTAACTCAGTCGGTAGAGCGCTCGCTCCGTGATCGGAAGGTCATGTGTTCGAATCACGGCTGCAACTGACCTAAGTCGATAAAAATAGGTAGCAACTGTTCCTTCGCCAAGAGCTCGGCATTTTGAAGTGAAAGTTGCGGTCCATCGGATGAGATCTTAAAAACCTGGACCCACGGTTTGCGTAGGCATGATAAAGAGCCTCACTGCTCCATGGCCTTGAGTGCCGAGTAGAGCTCTAGCTTTGAAGCCCTTCATCGGTATATGGTTAAGTCTCTAAATGAGTGAAGAATCCTCGAATGGGACCTAAACAAACAATCAATCAACCAAAGAAAATAACATAATATAAGATATTTTGCTTTCCCTTCCGTTCCGCGTTTTAGAAACACCCATTCACATCGATGTGCCCCCTTAAATCGCCTTCTTGCGAGGGCATACATTTACATCGTGTCCATTTTTAAACATAGATAAAAGAAATGTTTCTTAATTTAAAAATGCAACTGCGTTCCTGAAATTGGGAGCACTATTCAATTTGTAAATAGGTACAGAGAATGGTATATGTCAGACACATTGGAACTTGAGGCTTATCTCTTGAAACTTAAATTGATTAAATATAAACTCTCTTTAGAGAAGCAGCGCTTTCGAGAAACTACAAAATACAGAGTAAATGACTCCCAATTAATGCGATACGCAAGAGCATGCTCTACGTACAAATAATTTTTTGGAAAGATGCAAGTTATTAACAAAAAACTAATAAAAGGATAACTGTCTCGTTTAAAGGCAACATTTTGTAAGTTCTTTGGTCAATAAAATGACTTTGTCAGCATATTATATGTTGTCTAACGTTTTTAGCTTTTACATGTATTTTCACACTAAATAGTGTACGACTTCTTCCTTTTGCCAGATCGTGAAAAAGGGGCACAAGGCGATTGTCAACAGTTTTTAAGTGATGCATACTTCTCCATGGCATCATCTGATCCCACCTAAAACGTGTTTGGAGCCTTTACTCTGCACTCGATTTGTATTCTTTCAATGGAATTTTGAACTCGATCCTGTTTGTCATCTTCATATTTCATTGACTAAAAAGAAACATAAGCATGATTTCCCCTAAGAGCTTTACCTAAATTCAAGTAGCCACCAATATGTCATAATGCGGTGACCAGTTGGGACGACTTGCTCTTACACTTGATAGGGCATCATTTATTGTAGACCATATTGTCTGCTCTTTAGAGCTCCGAATTCTTCATTCTCTTCGTCCGCCGAAATATGGCTGAAATATTGCCGACTCGGTGTAAAACAATAATAATCATTCTCTTCGTTGAACTCCGAAACCTTTTTTGCCTACACCATCTACACAATATGTCTTGTTAAGTCAACTTTAATCTTTACTTCACCTAGAAATAGACATATGCCTGAGAATGTATAGTCTTCCTTTTTGTTTTAAAATAGTCCATGGTGTTTGTGACAAGCATGAACAGTATTTACGTTATACGATTTAAATGTATATAATATTTGTTGAAACATTCCTCTTGTTGGTTAAAAATATCTTTGTCATTGTGTTTATAGGCTACCTTGACATTGATTATTCACACTTCCTCAGCATACATCAAGAATTTGAAAAAATCAGGATTTTATTATAAAATTCTACTTTCTAAAAAGAAACGAAGGCCAATAATGGAAACGAAGTGGTCAAAAGAATTTAATATAACAAATGGTCAGTGGAAAAATATTTATACAGCTAAGATATTAAATGTATTCGATAAACAGATAGCAGAATTCAATTTTAAACTTTTACATAACCAGCTGAATTGTAATTATAAGGTAAGTAAATGGAATAAAGAGGTGGGGAAAAATTGTACAAGTTGTGGACAAGTAGAATATATTGAACATTTAATTTTAGAATGTTCGGATTCAAAAAGATTATGGGAAAAAATATCAAAAATATTGAAATTAAATATATCCTGGAAGGATATTTTGGTAGGATTTTTTAATGAGTTTAACGAAACAACAAAAATTTTTAATAATGTCATATCAATTGTAGGTTACAAAATATACAAGTATAAAATGAAATGTAGATTACAAAATGTAAATGCACATGCAATGTTATCTTTTTTAAAATCATCATTATATCAGTATTATTTAATAGCAAAGGATGCAAAAAGTGTTAAATTAAATTACCATCTTTTAAAAAAGTTAGCTGACCAAATATGATTTTCTTTGTGATTATATGTATTTTGAGAAGTATATAAATTAAGTATAGATATTTCATCTATAATACTTATTTTATTTACAAAAAATATTATACAATGATATATAAGCATATGTATAGAAATGAAATGTCAACAATGATATGTATATGTACATGTATTTTTTTTCCATTTAATGTATATAATTTTGTAAATTAAATATTATAATAAAAATACCGATCGAGGGAGCTCCTGGCACCCAAGGTGAGGTATGTACAGAGGGCTTCTGCGGAAGTTTTGCCTCGATATTTTGTATGTTATTGAAAATAAATATATTATTCATTTACAGAAAAAATGCTATTTGGTATTGATAGCAGTGGTATCTCCTAAATGATTCCAATATTCTATTTATACCCAACAACGACATGGTACAAAAAAAAACCCAATCCCTGTTAATTGTTGATGTTAACCCTTGTCTGAAGCTTATTTCTCTCCCCTTGGCTCAGGATGACTAGTACTTAATACCCATTGAGTGCTCGATGGTTACACATAGACCTTCTTTAAATTTTTAGATTCAAATTCAAGATTACGGCAGACCTTGAATTGATTATATTTAACTTGTGATCCTGGGTCTATCAAACCAAAGAGTGTTCATTGGTGGAAATGCAGGTTAAGATCAAGCTCCGAATACATTCTTTTTAAAGTTCATTTTATCCAACTGGCATTAAAGGAAGGGGTTCTAGTTCCGAGACGGTTACCATCTCAATATCAAGTTTATTCTAAATATATATGCAGAACAGTCTGAAAATGTTTGAGTATTTAATTCAATTTTATGAGTTCAACTGAGAAGAAAAAAAGGATATCCCCCTTACCCCATTTTAAAAATCGTCATAGATGGCGAATGCAAACACTGCCTATGTTCGCTGAAACGACTTATTTAATTGAAAAAAAATTAAAAGATAAGTGTTCTATAATATAAAATATCAAAATCAAAAAAAAATGTCAAAACATGAAATTTCTTCTTTCACGTGAAATGAAGTGATAAAAAGATTTTGTTTTAGTGCCAGTCAGCTAATTGGGAAAAGCAGGATTTTTGGCCGTCGAAATTCAAGCAAGACCTTTTTCCAAATCATGTGTACAATATTTCTATTATCAACTTCATAAAAGATTCTGAAAGAAATGGTGTCACATTTAACAGATCTGTGATCTCTATATTAATACTCAATGGCCCTGCGTACCGAGTTTAGGTCTAAATTTGCAGCCCTCCACCGGTAAGTGGTGGCGTTTTTATATGAGCGGGAAGTTCTCTAGAAAGACTAATTGGCGAAAAAATACTTGTATAAGAAAGACTTGGGATAGGAGTTTATTTGTATAAATCAATAAATTGCAAATAAATCCTCAAAAGTATACAAAAAGTATCATCATTATTATTAATAAAAAGTCGGACGTCTGTGGTCAAACAAAAAATACGAATTCTTCGCACCAACATGAGTGTTAATGTAGGTCGTATCCAACAGTGAAGACGGCTGTATTTTGTTTCTTTGTATGATGTTGAACGTTCCTCTCGATATTTTTTTAACTCATATGGAGACGCCACCACTTGCCGGTGAAAAGCTGCAAATTTTGTCCTTTACTCGGCACTTAAGGTCTTTCAGCAGTGAGGGATCTTTTTTTCGTGCCAGCACCTACTGCGACACGGGACCTCGGTTTATACGGTCTCATCCGAAGGACCGGTCTCCACGTCCCACAGTGGGATTCGGTCCCGCGACGTAAGGATCAACTCCTTACTTCGCGACTCTAGAGCAGACGCTCTAACTACTGAGACACGCGAGCGACAAGACAGCTGTTGGAAAAGTTTAAAATCAAATATTTCAACTGGAAGCAGAGCAAAATGCAACAAATTCAATTGCATTTGGATTAGGGAACCAAGATACATAATTATCAGGTTCTTATGTATTCACTTTCTTGACCATTATGCATTCCACTGTTTATGTAACACTTTCATAAACATACGGATGAAGTGTATGTAAATGAAAATTATAACGTTTGACATGTGAACATTTTCGAGAAATAGCACTTGTCATTGTATACATTTTTTTTATACCAGAAAGCTAAGTTTTACGAGCAGAGTACAAAAGCAATAAATTGATTAATAATTAGAGAAGGCTCTTAATCTTATTCTTAATGCAACTTTTGAGTATATCAACAAACATAACTTTTAATCGTTGGGCAGATCTGCCCACTCTTCTAAAGACACATATTCAAGGAGTTATAAACCATGGCAAAGGCCCAAAGAATTTCTTTATCGATTTAAAGGAATATACGCATTACTCGAACTTGGTGTTGAATATTTTGCTAATATACCAACTTTAGTATGAAATAAATATGAAGTAAAAATTAAGATTAAAAAGATTATTTACCTGTGCATCGTTGCAAATCTCCAACCTCTCTAACATTCTCAGGACCCCGAGTACACGAAAAGAAAAAGCAGTTCGAAAAAAACTTCGTTTTGAAGAACAATAGTTCGTAGTTCGACTAGAGTTTTGTTTATGGACAAAAGTCTAGTCCAATACATTTTTACACAGATTTCCCCCGATAAAGCTTCTTTGTGTTTTGTTTAACCTTTTCTTTCACCTTTTCACACTCACTAAACAAGCTTTGAAAACTTAATTACATCCATGCCTACAGTGTTTCTGCAGTTCATATCGGATTGAAAAGGGGATAGTTTCGTATAAAACAGTCCATCTTTCTTCCTCAGAATGGCGTAAAATTTCCCTGAAAAGTCAGTTGTTTTTCGATGGATTCTTTCCCCAAATTTCTCCAATGTTATGCCAAGTGGTCTGTCTTCTTGATAACTTCAAATTATTTTACCAACATCGAGATAACATGGCTCGTGTTCTTACTATATCTATCCTTTAAAAGTCACCGGTATCAGATGTGGAAGCCAATGTTGCCAAGATTGCTTTGTATTTACTGGTCTTTTGATAATGATGTGATTTTCTTTGGAAGTCGCGACGTTTCATTACGTCATATTACATTAATCTACCTATTAGAATCAAAATCAAGAAAAATGTGGGAGACCTCTCTTTGCAGGTCAGTAGTGAAAATTAATTGAGCGTCAACAGTTTTCGAGGAATATCAATTTTGTTGACTTTTTCTCATCATAGAGAATATAGGGACTGATCTCTACTGAATAGAACAATTTTATACTTAAATGTTTCCCAACAAGAATAAAATAATACCTTTGTTCTCATAAACTGGCATGAAGTATATTTAGGTTCAATAAGGAAGGGGAAAAAACGACTTAACCACTGAATAATGCTTATTTTTTGCAGATTGGCATAACTATTTAAATACTATGGGTATGAACGGAAGGGTCGATTTCTACAAGTTGTTACCACATCTGCGACAAGAGGCTGAAGTTGTTGGTATGACCGTTTGGTCTGGAGACTTGAAGAGGGAGACGAATCGCAGATACAAAGCATTGGAGAAGAGGATACACAAAGTGTGGGATGAGTACCTGTCGTATTTCTGGTCTACATCTCACTTCTCCTTCATGTCATCTCTATGTGATACAGTCCCTATGTCAACACCACTGAGATGGGGTGACCTGGAAGTAACGTGAAAATACTGTTTGCTATTATTTGTGTTCAAGAAAACGGATTTCTTCTCGTGATCATTCATTGACTCTGGGTAAACAATTGGCTTGACTGTTTTATTCCACAAGTTTAAGAGCTTGACCTGTGATTTCCTCACGTAATCATTGAATAATTCTGGTTGTTATATTTTCAAAGGATTTCTGGAGGAATTTATGCTGCAAGGTAACAGAATTGGACTTAACATTAGTGAAGAAATTTCGAAGGTCTCAATAAATCGTTTCAAAAAATGCCATACGAGGAAAAAGCAAAGAAACTGTGCGGAAAGTATTTTCGGCCAAAACCTGAGACAGTAGAACTCAAACAAAATGTAACCCTGAAGTCGCATTGTTACGCATACAACCTCAATCCTTTGATTACAAACTAAAGAAATCGCTGTGTTATTCTTAAAGCAATGTTGTCAACTTGCACTCTGTTGGAAAATTGCTCATTAGAAAGAGCTAAACAACAGTCCTGTCAGCAAAAGGCACATATAAATTGCTAGACTTTGCACATATGTCATAAAATTGCTGCAGTATGGCATTTAAAGTTTTCTCTCATAAGCGACTTAACCAATGTTCAATCCCCTGTGCAATGACACTAATCAGGTGACAGATTTTCTGCTTGGGGACAACATGGATGAGCAGATTAAGAAAATAAATTCAAAAAAATTGGGGGGAAAGTTGGAGATTGATAGCAAACATTCCATACCAACACCAAGAAATGTTACTCATAGAAAAGGTTTTGTTGGAAATCAATGATTGCATGCTGGACGTTCAAGGATTTTTCACTCATGTGGAGACGTCACCATATACTGGTGAAGGGCTTCAAATTAAGACATATTGAAAATACAAGTGGATAATAGACACTCTTTTGGGATACAAGAGACCAAAGGGTTTTAACAATCACCTGAGCATAATACAATTTTGTACAGGATCCGCAGTGTATAAAATAATCAAAAATAAACTGATATATGATCCAAGCTATGTTGCTCAAAAGCAAGAAAAATCGGATGATCCTGGATCAAAAGTTGGTCTATTACACAGTAACAAATGTTAAAGAGGATTTATTACTTGTTAGTATCTGTCCCCGTTTGTCACTTCCACCACTCTGACTAAACAAAACAAAAGTGCTTCAACACTATTAGAACACCAAATGCCTTCCCTCTCATATTGGTTTCTATTGTTCTTTCAAATTTGGAAGAGGCAATTTCCTTATCATAACTATGTAATTAGTAGGATTGTTAGCCCAATACCTAAGAGCTAAGAAGATTTTCAATCTTCAAAGAATTTGCAGTTTTATTATATGATCATTAGAGCCCCACATTAACTCCAGAGCTCCTGCCCCTGACCCACAAATTTCCCAATTTTTGAAGAGGCACATTTGCTCATCATAATCACTGCACCCAGTATATCTGCTTAACTTTACTGGTCCTAATAAAGACTACATGCATTTATTGATGGCGTCAGACAGTATTAGATTTAGCAAAGTCGTTCAATAGAATTCTTGTGATAACTTGATCTTGGAAACTTCATTCTATCTTAACTATTGGAAAGCATGAGGAGAAAAGGAAACATGCTATACACCCGAACAAGACAGAGCATTGGGGCTGATGTCATTATTATAAAATTATACTTTACAGGTTACATAACATTTGGCCATTCTCGAATGCATCATTCATGTCCAGCAAAACAGAAGGAATGAAGCTGGTCAGGTCAACACTTGTCGATTATCTTTATCAGATTAACTAATGCATACAAGTCTCCCTACCTTTAGAACTTCTATAAATCTACACATATTCATTACTTGCAGACGTTTGATTTATTCATAGTTAAAAAATACATATCAAAGTTAAGGATAGATGTTGAATATTCTTTTGGTTAAATGCAAATATGTTAATCATTTGTAACACGTTTATTATTTTTTTAAAAATAAAACATTTCTTACTAGTCAAAATTATTCACCAATTGATCTTTATATTTTTATGTGTCATATTGTAGCTTTTTCATTCAAATACACTAGACATATTTGTTTCTATGAACAGGTCCGTTGGAAGAAACTTCAGTTTAAGGTGTACACTATCAAGGAAAAACTCCTTATAGAGCATTAAAAAAGTTATCAGAAGCTAATATTTACATCATTAAGGGGACACAAGCTTAAAATAACTATATTATTGGGGGCACGGTCCCCAACATACCCCCCTCCCCTCCAGTTGAAAGAAAATACAACTAATATAGTGTATGTTGAATAAATTAAGGTCCCAACATTTATTATATATTGATGCCTGAATTGAATTTGTAAGCAAAAGAAATCATTTCATGACTCAGAGCCATGTTGATATTACTTTCTTTATTCTTCGCGTAAAAATTAATTTGCTCAATCAAACAAGAGTTGTAGGAAAGCTAATACTTGTTTGTTTTATTATTTCCTAAATGTTACCCCAATGCAAGAGGCCCCGAAAGGGTGTTAAGCAAACCTGTCCGAAATGAAAATGAACGAGCTATAAGGATTTACAATATTGAAAAATATGGTAGCTCGTTCGTTAATTATTTCTGATAAAACGGAAAGAAAAAAAAACTTACTCCGATCAGTGCAAGGAATGCCACAATGTTCAACATTTTTTATAGATGTATAACAACATCGAACACATCATTCATTTATGATTTTAATGCCCTCGCCATGAAATGACCGGGGGCATATAGTGTTACGTCATTTTGTTCTTTCCTCAACATTGACTTTCCATTCAGTATCTCGGCAACAGTTGCAAACATTCGACTAAAATTGATATATGTATACGTCATAGGAATACGCAGGTCAAGTTCGAATTGGTCATGATCTGATGATTTTCGACAGAGTTATTCCTTTTGAACTTAGTAAATGAAATAAGAAATGTTCAGTTTCCGTGATCTAGCTATATATAGTTGAAAATGCATATGCAAATATACAGGGTAGATTTAAAGTACATATATGATCTATTACCGGGTATATATTTAAAGACTGACAATTTTCGTGCTTTTTGAAAAACTACTGATATGCAATACATGTGTGTCTCTCATGTATTTTCATGTCATCTGCCCTAACTGCAAGTGGTACAGATTATATTAAACGGATTATTTAACCAAAATCTACTTTCCTTCTGTCTGACAGTCCTAGCACCATTGTCCGATTATTTTTGACAAGGCAAAAACAGATACTTCATAAGAAAATCCAGTGGGGCGATCCCAGACGGACTCATAACGTCATTGACTCCAAACTGACCCCAGACTACTACCCTCAAAACTTATTTCTCACACTCAACCTGTAAAGAAAATGGGTTCCTCTCTTATCTATATCTATCTGTTGAAAGTAAATAACCGTCACGGTAACTCAGTCGGTAGAGCGCTCGCTCCGTGATCGGAAGGTCATGTGTTCGAATCACGGCTGCAACTGACCTAAGTCGATAAAAATAGGTAGCAACTGTTCCTTCGCCAAGAGCTCGGCATTTTGAAGTGAAAGTTGCGGTCCATCGGATGAGATCTTAAAAACCTGGACCCACGGTTTGCGTAGGCATGATAAAGAGCCTCACTGCTCCATGGCCTTGAGTGCCGAGTAGAGCTCTAGCTTTGAAGCCCTTCATCGGTATATGGTTAAGTCTCTAAATGAGTGAAGAATCCTCGAATGGGACCTAAACAAACAATCAATCAACCAAAGAAAATAACATAATATAAGATATTTTGCTTTCCCTTCCGTTCCGCGTTTTAGAAACACCCATTCACATCGATGTGCCCCCTTAAATCGCCTTCTTGCGAGGGCATACATTTACATCGTGTCCATTTTTAAACATAGATAAAAGAAATGTTTCTTAATTTAAAAATGCAACTGCGTTCCTGAAATTGGGAGCACTATTCAATTTGTAAATAGGTACAGAGAATGGTATATGTCAGACACATTGGAACTTGAGGCTTATCTCTTGAAACTTAAATTGATTAAATATAAACTCTCTTTAGAGAAGCAGCGCTTTCGAGAAACTACAAAATACAGAGTAAATGACTCCCAATTAATGCGATACGCAAGAGCATGCTCTACGTACAAATAATTTTTTGGAAAGATGCAAGTTATTAACAAAAAACTAATAAAAGGATAACTGTCTCGTTTAAAGGCAACATTTTGTAAGTTCTTTGGTCAATAAAATGACTTTGTCAGCATATTATATGTTGTCTAACGTTTTTAGCTTTTACATGTATTTTCACACTAAATAGTGTACGACTTCTTCCTTTTGCCAGATCGTGAAAAAGGGGCACAAGGCGATTGTCAACAGTTTTTAAGTGATGCATACTTCTCCATGGCATCATCTGATCCCACCTAAAACGTGTTTGGAGCCTTTACTCTGCACTCGATTTGTATTCTTTCAATGGAATTTTGAACTCGATCCTGTTTGTCATCTTCATATTTCATTGACTAAAAAGAAACATAAGCATGATTTCCCCTAAGAGCTTTACCTAAATTCAAGTAGCCACCAATATGTCATAATGCGGTGACCAGTTGGGACGACTTGCTCTTACACTTGATAGGGCATCATTTATTGTAGACCATATTGTCTGCTCTTTAGAGCTCCGAATTCTTCATTCTCTTCGTCCGCCGAAATATGGCTGAAATATTGCCGACTCGGTGTAAAACAATAATAATCATTCTCTTCGTTGAACTCCGAAACCTTTTTTGCCTACACCATCTACACAATATGTCTTGTTAAGTCAACTTTAATCTTTACTTCACCTAGAAATAGACATATGCCTGAGAATGTATAGTCTTCCTTTTTGTTTTAAAATAGTCCATGGTGTTTGTGACAAGCATGAACAGTATTTACGTTATACGATTTAAATGTATATAATATTTGTTGAAACATTCCTCTTGTTGGTTAAAAATATCTTTGTCATTGTGTTTATAGGCTACCTTGACATTGATTATTCACACTTCCTCAGCATACATCAAGAATTTGAAAAAATCAGGATTTTATTATAAAATTCTACTTTCTAAAAAGAAACGAAGGCCAATAATGGAAACGAAGTGGTCAAAAGAATTTAATATAACAAATGGTCAGTGGAAAAATATTTATACAGCTAAGATATTAAATGTATTCGATAAACAGATAGCAGAATTCAATTTTAAACTTTTACATAACCAGCTGAATTGTAATTATAAGGTAAGTAAATGGAATAAAGAGGTGGGGAAAAATTGTACAAGTTGTGGACAAGTAGAATATATTGAACATTTAATTTTAGAATGTTCGGATTCAAAAAGATTATGGGAAAAAATATCAAAAATATTGAAATTAAATATATCCTGGAAGGATATTTTGGTAGGATTTTTTAATGAGTTTAACGAAACAACAAAAATTTTTAATAATGTCATATCAATTGTAGGTTACAAAATATACAAGTATAAAATGAAATGTAGATTACAAAATGTAAATGCACATGCAATGTTATCTTTTTTAAAATCATCATTATATCAGTATTATTTAATAGCAAAGGATGCAAAAAGTGTTAAATTAAATTACCATCTTTTAAAAAAGTTAGCTGACCAAATATGATTTTCTTTGTGATTATATGTATTTTGAGAAGTATATAAATTAAGTATAGATATTTCATCTATAATACTTATTTTATTTACAAAAAATATTATACAATGATATATAAGCATATGTATAGAAATGAAATGTCAACAATGATATGTATATGTACATGTATTTTTTTTCCATTTAATGTATATAATTTTGTAAATTAAATATTTTAATAAAAATACCGATCGAGGGAGCTCCTGGCACCCAAGGTGAGGTATGTACAGAGGGCTTCTGCGGAAGTTTTGCCTCGATATTTTGTATGTTATTGAAAATAAATATATTATTCATTTACAGAAAAAATGCTATTTGGTATTGATAGCAGTGGTATCTCCTAAATGATTCCAATATTCTATTTATACCCAACAACGACATGGTACAAAAAAAACCCAATCCCTGTTAATTGTTGATGTTAACCCTTGTCTGAAGCTTATTTCTCTCCCCTTGGCTCAGGATGACTAGTACTTAATACCCATTGAGTGCTCGATGGTTACACATAGACCTTCTTTAAATTTTTAGATTCAAATTCAAGATTACGGCAGACCTTGAATTGATTATATTTAACTTGTGATCCTGGGTCTATCAAACCAAAGAGTGTTCATTGGTGGAAATGCAGGTTAAGATCAAGCTCCGAATACATTCTTTTTAAAGTTCATTTTATCCAACTGGCATTAAAGGAAGGGGTTCTAGTTCCGAGACGGTTACCATCTCAATATCAAGTTTATTCTAAATATATATGCAGAACAGTCTGAAAATGTTTGAGTATTTAATTCAATTTTATGAGTTCAACTGAGAAGAAAAAAAGGATATCCCCCTTACCCCATTTTAAAAATCGTCATAGATGGCGAATGCAAACACTGCCTATGTTCGCTGAAACGACTTATTTAATTGAAAAAAAATTAAAAGATAAGTGTTCTATAATATAAAATATCAAAATCAAAAAAAAATGTCAAAACATGAAATTTCTTCTTTCACGTGAAATGAAGTGATAAAAAGATTTTGTTTTAGTGCCAGTCAGCTAATTGGGAAAAGCAGGATTTTTGGCCGTCGAAATTCAAGCAAGACCTTTTTCCAAATCATGTGTACAATATTTCTATTATCAACTTCATAAAAGATTCTGAAAGAAATGGTGTCACATTTAACAGATCTGTGATCTCTATATTAATACTCAATGGCCCTGCGTACCGAGTTTAGGTCTAAATTTGCAGCCCTCCACCGGTAAGTGGTGGCGTTTTTATATGAGCGGGAAGTTCTCTAGAAAGACTAATTGGCGAAAAAATACTTGTATAAGAAAGACTTGGGATAGGAGTTTATTTGTATAAATCAATAAATTGCAAATAAATCCTCAAAAGTATACAAAAAGTATCATCATTATTATTAATAAAAAGTCGGACGTCTGTGGTCAAACAAAAAATACGAATTCTTCGCACCAACATGAGTGTTAATGTAGGTCGTATCCAACAGTGAAGACGGCTGTATTTTGTTTCTTTGTATGATGTTGAACGTTCCTCTCGATATTTTTTTAACTCATATGGAGACGCCACCACTTGCCGGTGAAAAGCTGCAAATTTTGTCCTTTACTCGGCACTTAAGGTCTTTCAGCAGTGAGGGATCTTTTTTTCGTGCCAGCACCTACTGCGACACGGGACCTCGGTTTATACGGTCTCATCCGAAGGACCGGTCTCCACGTCCCACAGTGGGATTCGGTCCCGCGACGTAAGGATCAACTCCTTACTTCGCGACTCTAGAGCAGACGCTCTAACTACTGAGACACGCGAGCGACAAGACAGCTGTTGGAAAAGTTTAAAATCAAATATTTCAACTGGAAGCAGAGCAAAATGCAACAAATTCAATTGCATTTGGATTAGGGAACCAAGATACATAATTATCAGGTTCTTATGTATTCAATCTAGATGCAAAAAGGTCTATTTTCTCTCATATATTTTTGGTCGTTTCTTATACTTGATTTAACACTTCATCCATTTCATTTTGCCACGTAGTCTCTTCATTTTCTATTTTTGCCTTTTGGGTTTTCCCCCCGATTTTTGACTGTCCCGGTTTCCGTTTTCTTGTGCCTCTAGCACTTCCGTTTTGTTTATTAGTGCACTGAGTCAGTGTTGGCATGTTTGGAGATACTTGATGTAATATTTCATCTGCCATGTTATTCTCTCTATCTATCGCAAACCCCGAAAACCTACCCTCATCATCAAAGGCAAACAATTGCATTATGTCATCATTAGTTTGGAATTGACGACCTTGCGAAGTCGAAGATGGATCGTCCTACACTGTGTTAAGAAAAAAATGATTCAATACAGATTTCAGAAGTCTAATGCAGAATATATCGGGAAAATGAAAAAGGGAATGGATGGACTGAGATAAATTTACTTTTTAATGTAAGTAAATCTTCATTATCAACAACAACCCACGTCGGGTACATATTATGATCAAATGCATCTTTCCTTCAAAGCATTTATTGATATTCTTAATATTTAAATTTTTAATTTCAAAAATTTGCTTGTCCCAATAGACCTCAATGCAATCGTCATTGATCGATTACTGCTTAGGTAATCGCATTTCTGAAAATGTCTTTGACAAATCCTTTTCTACTCTTAAAATGCTCTTAATTATCATCAGAGTATTTTATGCATGATGGATATTTAAGGATACATAACACAAACAAAAATTCTATGCATGGATTGATCTACATTTTTTTGACTGATTTTGATTAAAAATGACATAATAAATCCCTGAAATATACAGAAATCGTAAGCTTTCTTTGATGCTTAAATATGCGACTTTGTGTCGTGTTCTATGTAATTCTGTATAAAATTCTGTATATTTTTTAAAGATTGTGACAAAATTTTACAAAATACTTTACCTGGCAAATATTATTCAGGCTACCTATTCAAATATAAATATAGGAGAAATATTTCTGATTTGTGAAACAGTTTGTGTTATATATCCTAAGGTTAGGAAATTAGGTTCTAATATGGATCGGATACCTAAACTTGTGGCCAGGCAGTACACCTGACGCTCTATACTGGTATGTTTCACATATTCTTTTTAGATTGACCTTTGGTCATTGATCTTGTCACCCTTTTAAGTGGGTTAGTGTCAAAAGTGGTTAATTCCATTTCTCCATAGCTAGGTTTAAATGATAGGGGGGCTGCAACAGGAATAGTAGATACATCCAATAAAGATACATCAGACAGACTGGATGTTTCACTTGTAGAAAATAAAGACGGGGTGTGCAAGGGAGCGGATGCCTCTATACTTGAGGGTGGTGTAAGTGGAGAGTAAATTGGTGAAAAATGATGTGGTACTGGTAAAGGTGAAGGTGTTCGCTGGATGATGATGCGTCGTCTTTTCTTACACAGATACACAGAGGTCAGGACTATACATATGACACAGGAAACAGTAACTGAAAAAGAGATATAAAAATAAAAAATTGAAGTTTGCTTAGTTGACGGGTTTCAAGATATACCTCTGTAGTTAGCGACAGAGATGCAATGGATGCATGCTCATTTTCTACAATCCACTTCCTCAATGTCAAATTCACAAGGCTCAGATGTACATGTTTCTTATATATAAACCAATTAATGATATTGCTCTCTGACTAATATCAAAATACTTTTTTTCTTATAAAGCTTTAACATATAGACGACCATGAATATAAAAAGAAGTAAAGACAAAAAAATAAAAATAATTTAAATTAATTTTGATGATGAGTATCAGCATTTGCATAAAAAATTACCTATAACTATTAAGGTATTTTCGGGTCCGACTGCTAAAGGACTCTCAGGGGTATCTAGTCCATAGATAGTTTTCACTGTGATGGGCGGGATGGAGGGGGTGCCCGAAGGACCCTCCGAGGTGGTGGTGGCACTCTCTGTGGGTGTAGTGGTGGTGGACGTACCACCACCACCCTCTCTGGCTCCAGTGGCGGCGTTTCTTTCCTCACCTCCGTCTGTGGTAGCAGTGGTGGGCGGGGGGAGGGAGGTGCCCTTAAAATACGATTGGGTTGTAGCTGATTCTGTTTAAAAGAAATGGTGAAATTAAAGTTTATCTGTTAATATGTAAAAAGGTGTTCTTTCATATATGATATAATATATATATAATAGGTATAAATCAGTGGTGGTAAGCTTAAGTCTCTATCTTTGTCCAGACATTTGTGTCAGGAAGGAATGAATACAGATTATATAACTTTACATAAAATTTACCAGAGAACTTTTCTACATGTCTACATGAGTATAAGAGTAGTAGATTACTCCAGGATAGCCGGGGCTATCCTGGAGTATAGGGGCCTTTATAGCCTGTAAAAAAATGGCAAAAATGCAAAATGCGCTGGCCGGGGCTATCCAGGCGTATAGGGGCCTGTATAGCCTGTAAAAAAAAAGTCAAAATAAGAAAGGCTATACAGGATACCGTATCAAAAAATCAAAAATGCGCTGGCCGGGTCAATTAAGTGCACTTTTTTTACCCTTTTTCTTAAAAAAAATTACAAAAATCCCAAAAAATTTCAAACCTTTTATTATTGATCCAATCCAATCCAATACAATACAATACAATATGAAAACAAGATTAGAGAACAGTCCTATACACGAAAATCACATTTCTTTTTATCACTCTCTCTGTTTTTTTTCCTTTTTATTTATCCTTACGAATCTCAGCCATCACTTCTTCTTTAAACACACCAATTTCTTTTGTTAGGATTTTTCTAAACTCAGAGTTATCCTTCTGAAGTTGTACCATTAAATCAGTTGATTTCTCTTGATCCTCAATCATTTGTCTTATTATACAGGCTATTTCCTTCTGGTTCTCTTTCAGAATTAGAATTATACCACATATATCCTCTAGGATTTTTTTTATCCCTTTTCTTTCCTGTAGTTCAATACCAGCCATTATTGTTGCCAAGTCAAACATATCATTCAGAGTCCTGGAATTTTCTTCTTCCATCTTAAGGTTTGGTTTAAAGTCCCTGACTAAAAAAATAAGACTGATCCTATATACTCTCAGGTCTGGTTTATATACCTTTCTAATCCATTCTATTTTTAGTCTCTACTATTTTTTTTAGTTTAATCTATTTTTAATCTCCACTATTTTTTATAAGTCTAAAACTATTTTTAGTTCTTTTGTAACTCTAATTATAACACCACGAGATCCTATTCTTAAAACACCTGTGCAGTAGTGCCGTGTGCAAAAAAAAGTTCCTCCTACTTAAAATCTTGGCACCGATCCAAATCACAGCAACTTGGGCATTGTGACGTCATCTATTGTATAAAAACCGTCTTCTTTTGACTTTCAGCTCATTTTGTTGTTAAAAAATAAACATGGATCGTTTTTTCACACGACAACTTAAGAAATGGAAAAAAAGACAGAAAGAATTAGATAAAATTCTTCATAACAATAGAGATAGAGAATTAGATCTTAGAAAACGAAATGCCTTGTACTTACAAAGAATACAGAAAACCAATCGTCATCAACAAGTACAAGCTTTACGTCATGTAAATCAAGAAGAAGAACAGCCAAGTTCTTCATCTCATTTATCACCACCTCATTCACCACCAGGGAAACCGAAACCCATTTCTCAGTATTATAAAGTGAGATTAGATTCCACCAGACATTCCAGAAAATTTAAAACCCAAGAAAATAAATACAATATCAATTTTGAGGAATTTCCAGAAGAAGAAAACAAAGGATTTGTTCGGCGATTATTTAGAGACATGTTAAAAACGGTCAAATATGAAATGCAGTGTAATCCTAACGATTACTTACGCTTGAACATACGTCATCCTTCTCTGAAATCTGAAATCTGGTACGAGTTTACCCAATGTAAACATTTGAACGAGGAGGTCATTTTAAACAAAATAGAAGCCGTTCAACAATCTAAAAAAGATTTTAAACTGGGAGACGGGTCTATGGAATTCGACATGTTTCATGTGAAATATCCAGAAGGAAGTGGTGGAAATAATACCAAACACCTGATGATCAATAAGGACACTTTCCTTAAAGGAAAAAAATCTATCGTTCAGATCGATAATCCCTGGGATAAGATGTGTTTAGCTAGAGCTATTGTCATCACCCGGTTACACAGTGAAAAACCGGAAAATCCAGAGAGTTTAGTTGAATGGGAAAAAAGATGGAAACGTATGCGGTTAGGAGATGTAAGAAGTAATGATCAGAAAAATCAAGCTAAAGCTCTCATGGAACAAGCCGGGTGTGATATTCATCAATCTTGTGGACCCGAAGAATGGGGGAAATTACAACAAGTGTTATATCCTCAATATCGACTGAAAATATTTCAGATCAAGTCTATGTCTTCTAAATTCTCCTTAGAACCTATCTACAAAGGGAATGGACAAGGAATTTCTTTAAACATTTTGTTAGAAGATCATCATTACCATGCCATTTTATCCATGCCTGGTATCACAGGATGTCAATATTATTGTGATCATTGTGATGTGGGGTACAGAAACATCACAGACCATCGATCCAAATGTCCTTTTCGATGTGATTTTTGCTTATCTTACCCTCCATGCCCTAAAGACGGGAGCCAGATTTCATGTCCTCATTGCCAGGGATTTTTTAAGAATAGAAGTTGTTATGAAAATCATTTACGACCTTACAGTAAAAATACGACAACAACCATCTGTAATTTAATGGGACGATGTGACCAATGTCATAAATGGATGCCTAAAAAATTATTATCTCATCACTTATGCGGAGGACGGAAACAATGTAAGATCTGTAAGAAAATTGTACAGAATGATCATCAGTGTTACGTTCAACAGAAACCTCCCAAAAAGAAGAAGGGAAAAGAGACATTACAGATTTACATTTATTTCGATTTCGAATGTACCCAGGAAAACGGTATTCACATTCCTAATCTGTGTGTAGCACATCGGGTTTGTCAACATTGTGGGCATTTACCCATTGAGGATCCTTGTCCTCATTGTCGGCACATGGGACCCCGTCAACATGTGTTTCAAGGATTAAATACCTTAAAAGACTTCATGGACTGGTTATTACAACCCATCAGCAAAGGAGATAAGCATGGTTCTTTATTACACGACGAGGCCATCATCATTGCTCACAATTTCAAAGGATATGACGGACAGTTCATTTTAAATTACCTGGTGCATTCTGCTTGCATTAAACCCACCGTCATTCAAAACGGGAGTAAAATCTTATCTATGGAAATCCTTGGATTGAAATTCATCGATTCTTATAATTTTTTACCTTTTGCTCTGTCCAAAATGCCTTCCGCTTTTGGATTCACCGAACTGAAAAAAGGGTATTTCCCTCACTTTTTCAATACGGTACAGAATCAGAATTACTTGGGACCTTATCCACCTGCGGCATTCTACAATCCGGACGACATGACTATTAGTGGACGACAAGCTTTTTTCCAATGGTACGATCAACAAGCTGGGAAAGTGTTTGATTTCCAGAAGGAATTTTTAGAGTATTGTATTTCCGACGTCGATATTTTACGACGATGTTGTGCTCAGTTTAGAGCCACCCTCAAAAATTTAGTGAATGTAGATCCCTTTCAGGAATCTATCACTTTTGCCAGTGCGGCCAATTTAGCTTACCGTCGAGGATTTATGCCCGAAGATACCATTGCCATCATTCCTAACCTGGGATATCAACCTGCTCGTCAATATTCGGCCAAAGCCTGTCGGTGGTTAACCTTTTTGAGTCAACAGAGTGGATCTCACATTCAACATGCGAGAAACGGGGGAGAAGTCAAGATCGGAACTTATACTGTAGACGGATATCAGGAAGATAACCACACCCTGTACGAATTTTACGGATGTTATTGGCACGGATGCCCCACCTGCTTTTCCAATCTACAGACCGAAACTCATCCTCATCAACCCCAATGGACTTACCAACAATTATATGAAGAAACTTTAAGAAGGAAATCCGTCTTAGAGCAATTTGGTTATTCTGTCACCTCTATCTGGGAGCACGAATTCGATCAACAAGTGCAAAGAGATGAAGTTTTACAGAATTTTTTATCAGACCTCAACATTTCAGATCCTTTAAACCCCCGAGAGGCTTTGTATGGAGGTCGCACTAATGCTACACGATTATATTGTGAGGAAGGAGATATGAGATACATAGACGTTTGTTCTCTGTACCCTTACGTGTTAAAACACAAACCTTTTCCTGTAGGGCATCCTCAAATCATTACCGATCAATTCCAAGACGTCAGATCCTATTTTGGACTCATTCATTGTCGGGTCTTACCACCTCGAGGCCTCTATCACCCCGTTTTACCTTATCGCACAGGAGGTAAGTTATTATTTCCCTTATGCCGAACTTGTGCAAAACAACAAGACCCTAAACATCGATGTCGACACAATTCCCGTGAACGCAGTCTCACAGGTACCTGGGTGACCACCGAATTACACAAAGCCTTGGACATGGGGTATACTTTAGAGAAGATATACGAAGTTTGGCATTTTCCAGAAAGCAGCACAGATTTATTCAGACCTTACATCGATACTTTTTTAAAGATCAAACAAGAAGCGTCTGGATTTCCACCGGAGTGTCAGACGGAAGAACAGCAACTCAATTACATTCGTCAAGTGTTAGAAAAAGAAGGGATTAGAATGGATTGGTTAAGTATTGAAAAAAATCCAGTGCGAAGAACCATAGCTAAACTTTTTTTAAATTGTTTGTGGGGAAAATTTGCTCAACGTCTGTTATTACCAAAAACGTAATACTTAACGGAAGAGGAGGAATTACATCAACTCTTACAAGATTCGACCAAAGAGATTAAAGGGATCCAACTCTTAGAAAATAAAGAAAATCCGGAATTAGATATGATGTTAGTCAATTATCAAGACAAAAATCAATTTGTAGAAGAATGTCCCTTTGGAAACATAATACTGGCCTGTTTCACTACCGCTCATGCCAGATTACACCTCTACGAGACTTTACAACCTTTAGGAGATCGGGTGCTTTATTTCGATACGGACAGTATCATATACCAACATAAGGAAGGACAATTTAATCCTACCCTTGGCCACAGTTTAGGAGAATGGACCGATGAATTGGACGGGGATCACATTATCAAATTCATGTCTGGAGGTCCCAAAAATTATGCTTACCTTACCTCCAAGGGAAATTCCATCCTTAAAGTCAAAGGATTAACTCTCAATTTTCGGGCTTCTAATATCGTATCCTTAGAGACTTTAGAAAAAATGCTCAAGAAAGAAATAGATGAAGTCACAGTGTCTTATCCTTACAAAATACAGAGGACCCGAGATCATGAAGTCAAGACAGTACCTTTAGAAAAACAATATAGAATTGTTTACGATAAGAGACAGATCTTGAAAGATTATAACACTTTACCTTATGGTTATTAAAAATGATTTGTTATTAACTATAAATAAAGCATTGAAACTACCTTTGTCTTCATTTGTCATCATGCAACATGAGGAGACACCTCTCCCCTCTTTTCTTTTAAAACATGAATTTACCATGGTGGTAGCAGGACCTTCTAAATCTGGCAAAACGGAATTTGTCAAAAAATTAGTAGAAAATTTACATTGGATTACCCCCCTGCCACAAAAAATTGTGTGGTGTTATCGGGAATGGCAACCTGCTTACACTTCTCTAAGAGATCGGGTGTTTTTCATTCGAAATATTCCCGAAGACGATGAGAAATTAGTGGCTAATTTAAATATACCACACTTACTCATTTTTGACGACATGATGGGAGGAAAAGCCATTGAATCCATCGTGGATTGGTTTACCCGTAAAGCTCATCATCGGAATACCAGTGTGATTTACATCACTCAGAATTTATTTGATAGGGCAGCATCACATCGCACCATTAGTTTGAATGCTCATTATTTAGTCTTGTTTAAAAATCCCCGAGACAAATCTCAAATCAGTGTCTTGAGTCGTCAGTTAGCTCTACCTCATTTGATGTCCGCTTATCAAGAAGCTACCAATGTTCCTCATGGGTATCTCTTGGTGGATTTGAGTCCACACACCCCAGACGAATACAGATTGAGAAGTCGATTGTTTGAATGGTTAACTATACACATGCCTCAAGAGTATAAATAAAAATGTATCATCCTCACCCTTGTCATTTATCATTCAACTCTCATCATGGCACCATCAGCCAAGAGTAAATTAGTGAAAACTTTAAGACGTTTACAGCGGGAAAAAGATCCTGCTAAGCGAGCTCATTTAATTGAATTAGGGCGTAAAGCCTTATTGAATTGGTTTGCTATGGGAGCTCGAAATTTAATGAAAGGAGTATTACCCATTAATAAACAGACTCAGAGATTTATTGATCATCATCGTCAAGATTTAGGTATCATCGCTGATAAATCAGCTACCGAGGAAGACAGAAAAAAAGCTATTTTAAAACGTGGCGGAGCAGGATTTTTAGGAGGAGTCATCATTCGTCATTTATTTAAATGGAATACCCCTAAAAAACGACGTGCTCGTCGTTTGAAAAGTGTGGTAGTAAGAGTCCAGAACAAAAAGACAAAAAAGAGAGTTTTACCAAATTGGATGGTTCGACTAGGTGGGGGGTCAAACAATAAGAAAAAACCTACTCAAAAGAAGAAGAAGAAGAAAAGAAAAAATCCAAAAACTCCAGGTCCACCTAAAACTCCAGCTCAACGTAAAGCTATGCCTAAAAGTCTAAGAAATGAAATTAATCAGTATTATAAAGAACAAAGACAAAAAAACTATTGGAGAGTTATTAAAGAAACAAGCTGAAATGAGAATGGATCGTGCTATGGCACCCATAGGCAGTCAAAGAGCCCCGGATTTATTTCCTCAAGTCAATGTAGGAATTCCTTCTCCTGGAATTAAAGTACCCATACAGACTCCTAAAATAGCCCGCTTTCAACCTTTATCTGCTTCTACACCTAAACTTCCAAAAGGAATGAGATATAAATGTCGATATTGTTCCAAAATTTATGTCACTGAAAAAAATAGAGATAAACATGAGAAAGACAAACATGGTATGTATGCTCCTCCTCCTTAAAAGAGTATAAAAGGAGGACACACTGAGGGACACCTCTTCATTATTTGAAAAGGATGGCTAAGAAGAAGAAGAAGAAGACTTGTTGTTCTACAAGATTAAAATCTCATGGGGCTCTTTTAAGAGTGTTATCTAATCCTCATTATTCTTCACCCTTAAAGACAAGTATTTTAAAACATTGTTCTGGAGATTGTATTCTGAAGATTTGTGAGATTGTGTACAACCTATTAAAAGGAGTGTTACCTCTCAGTTCTGTTCAGAAACGAAAACTAGCTGGAAAGAAACACATCTTAAGGAGACTAATTCAACCTCAATCTATTCAGAAAAGACGAGCTTTGTTAGTCCAGCAAAAAGGAGGCCTCTTCCCTCTTTTACTCGGTCCTTTACTAATAGGAGCAGCATCTCTCCTAGGGGGAAAATGAGTCGTAAAATGGTATTAGTTCCTGAAGTCTTATTGAATGAACTTAAAGGAAAATTACCGAAACCTCCTGAATTTCAAACTACTCTCAGTTTAGGTCAGGAATTAGAGGACATTACAAGACGTGAAGATTTAACCCCAGAAGAAAAAGTCGCTTTATATGGTCAAGAACTTCATCGCTATAGAAATTATTTAGAAAAAGCTAGACAACAACCTACAAAAACTCCATTAGCTCAACCATCAGCTCAACCAGCAGCAGCAGCAGCAGGAGCTCCAGCAGCAGCAGATGGAGCACCCCCAGCAGTAGCACCAGTACCCCCATCCCCTGCAGAAGCAGCAACAGGATCACCAGCAACCCCAGCTGAGATTGAAGATGAAATTCTTGAAACCGTCAATAAAAACATGAAAAGAAAAGCTGGATTATTATTAAATCATTTGAAGAAAAACCCTAAAGTGTTAGCTTGGAATAAAGAAGGTGAAATTAGTTATCGAGGTCAAAAAGTTGCCAATTCTAACATTGTGGATTTAATGGCTGATAGTATGAGATCTCAGTCTCGTAAAAATCATCCGGTTCCTACAGGATTAGAACAATTTGCTCAAGCTTTAAAAGAGACCCGTACTCCTTTGGAATACCTCAGTAATGGAAACCTTATAAAAGCCATGCAGAAACCTGGAAAAATCAGTACTCCTAAAAGTGACAAAAGAGACGATAGTGGATTTTCTTCCTTTTTAGACAGTCCAGTAAGTAGTCCTATAGAAGATCCAGGAACCGTCATTAAAAAACCCATTTCAACCCCTGTAGGGACAAGAGTAGGATCCAGATATAGTCCTTTAGCTCGACAGAAATTAAAAACCAAACTCGAAGAAGAAGAAAAGAAATTAGCAAAAATTGAAGAAAATTGGCTTCCTTTACCTAAGAAGAAATGAAAAAGAAACAAGTGGAAGATATTTTAAAAGAGATTTATTATGATCCTAAAAGAGGGTACGGAGGAATACAAGCTTTGTATCGTCAGGTCAAACCTTTAGGAATTTCCCTGAAAAAGATTCGAGACTAGTTAAAAGAACAAGATACTTATACTTAACATAAACCCATTCAAAGAAAATTCCGCAGACAACAAACTAGAGTGACCGATATAGATGAACAATGGCAATTAGATTTAGCAGATGTGTCCAGTTTAAAGAAATATAATGATGGATATACTTTTTTATTGTGTGCCATTGACGTCTTATCTAAATATGCCTGGGTAGTGCCTTTAAAACAGAAAACGGGAAAAGAAATGATTCGAGGATTACAAGAGATTTTTCAACAAGACGGACGACGTCCCATCCGCATTCAATCCGATCAAGGCAAAGAATTTACCAATAAAGAATTCTTACACACTTTTAAATCCATTCATTTTTTTACCACTCGTAATACGGACACTAAAGCCAGTATTGTGGAACGATTTCAAAGAACCCTCAAAGCACGCATGTGGCGTTATTTCACTCGTCATAAAACCAGACGATATGTAGACGTCTTACCGGATTTAGTATATGCTTACAATCATTCTTATCATCGAAGTATTAAAAGAGCACCAGCTCAAGTGAATGGTTCTAATGTATTAAAAGTCTGGAAAACTTTATATGGGGAAAAATCTCAAACATTCTCTAAAAAACCTCAATTTAAACAAGGAGATCGGGTCCGCATTAGTAAAGCTAAACGCACTTTTGAAAAAGGATATTTACCCAATTGGACTACAGAATTGTTTACCATTTCTAAAAGAGTGCCTGGAAGATATCCTTATGTGTATAAAATCCAAGATGATCATGGTGAGGAATTAGAAGGCACTTTTTACGAGAAAGAATTACAAAAGATTAATAAAAAAGATAATGTGTACGAAGTAGAAGAAATTTTGGGGTATAAAAAGCGACGTGTAGGGAAAAAAATCATTCAAGAAGTCAAAGTGCGGTGGAAAGGATATCCTCCTAGTTTCGATTCATGGATTCCCCAAACGGATCTCATTCAATAACGCCTCATTGGAAATTTTGTGGAGAGAAAGTGCCTCGAGAAGAAATTGTTTATTTTGCACAATTATTCATTTGTGTATCTCTTATCATTACCAGTGTGGTCATGTTAGCTTTACATGATACTAATCGAGAATATTGGATGGTCTGTGTGAGTTCTTCCGTAGGATACATTATGCCTAGTCCTACCCTAATGCATCATACCCCTAAGAAGACCACAAATCCAGGGAGTCTAAAAATAGAGACACAATAGAGTATATATAAAAATAGATACAAATCCAGAGAGTCTAAAAATAGAGACACCCTAGAGTATATAAAATGGAACAAGTCCAAAAAAATTGATCATTTCTGATTTCACTGACACAGAGAGAGAGACAGAGCACACACACAAAAAAATACAATGGAGTATTTAAGCTCAGAGTATCGTTGGAAAATGAAAGGTTCTACTAAGAAAGGAGAATGGATGAAAAACAAACAAGAATGTATTCAAGATTTCAAAGATAAGAATCCAGGAAAACAAAAAGATGCCACCCTGTATAAGAGAATGAAGTTTCCAGACCATCCATGGGTAATAACACATAAGATGGCAATATTAGGGGGTCGAAAGGAACCTAAATATCAGGAATTCAAATGGAAAGTGAAATATGTCTTGTTTCACAAACAAAAAGGACCAGAAAGGACTTGGATTCAAGGAAAATGGATGGAAAGAGCCAAAGAGTGTATCCAAGATTATCTGAAAGTGCTCTTAAAAGAATACAGTATCATGGACTGTGCTTGTGAAACAGAATATTTGTACATGAGAAGATCTTTTCCCATAGATGAAACAAAAGAAGTGTACAAAAGTTTTGAATGTTTATTAATATGATTGTTTTTTGTTATGATTGTTGTTATTATGAATAAAAAAACACACAAAAAATTACAAGTCTTATTTTTGATCTGTATCACATTTTTTAGTGTGATTAATGACGTCACAATGGACATACTTGAATCGATGCCAAGATTTGTGTATTACCTGTGTATTAATGACTCAGCCAAAAAAAAAAGTTTTTGCACACAGCACACTCATGTGGCCAGGTGTTTTCAGAATAAGATCTCGTGCTAAAAAAAAAATAAATATAGTAACAAAATTCTAAAAATAAAACACAGAAAAAGGGTATATAAAACTTAGCTTTGAGTACACTGTGCTCAATCATGATTTTTTCGTGGAGACTGGCGTATTGGATTGACGTAGAAAAGTATTACTGTCATTATTGTGATAGGGAAATCAACCAATGGCGTACATTTACGGTGTATGATTATCCCGGATGGCATCACAGAACTTATCGAATTTGTGAGCATTGTGAAATGACTTTTCCTCACTGGTTTGTGGATGATCCCCCTTCTATGGAGACCTGTGGATGTAGCTGGTGCATTAAATATTTCACATGGAAGTTTGGGGTTGACAATATGGTGCCCCCATGGGTCAAAGTAACGAGAAAAAGAGCTTTAAAGAAATGCCTGACCTGCTGGGAGGAAAATACGGAGGGGAGATGGAAGTGTCAACAATGTCGACAGTATCCTTGCTGTGAGAAATGTGTCGAGAAATTTGTCAAGATTTGCTACAGACTTTGTCCCTTATGTAGATATGAAGGAAATAAATCATAAAATGAAATGTGTATAAATTATTATTATTATAAATAGAAAGGTCAGAACTAAATATGTCTCAGTCTCTTACTAAACATGGGTGAGAACAGTGGTTTTTACATGACATTACCCAGTGATAGCTCCATGCAATCTTTTCCGGGGAATACGACCGCTCAATTTAAAACTTTATTACCACAATCTGTGGATTTAACAGATGGTCAATGGGAAGTAGCATTAACCGAAATGATTTATCCCTGTAGTATAGAAAATATAAGTCAGGATGAATCTTATATCGAAGTGTGTATAGTGGAAAAAGTTCCACCTTTTTTTAAAGGCGTTTCACCCTCAGAGAAACTGGATCTCGAGGACCCCGATAAGTACCAGTGGGGACGGTTTCAATTATTGAAAAGTACTCCCATCACTTTTCAACAAACCCAGCTTTTAGTAGATTGGAGTAAAGCTTATTGGTTAATCGGTACTTATGATCCTAAAGAGAAATTGAATTTGTATCGACTTCGATTTAGACCGGGACCTTATCCTAACCCTACAGCTATTCTGGCAGAAATCAATGAAGGTTTAGTACAGACCAGGAAAAAAATTTGGAAAAAGTATCACAAATGGACCGAGAAAAAAAACCCGCAGATCAAGGAAGTGATGACGATGATGATGTGTATGGAAATTTAAAACAGAGTTTAAAGACAGTGATACAAGACCTGAAAGAAGAAGAAGAAAAACCCTCAAAAATTGAAATGAAATTTAATTATCGGAAGGATTTCAATCGAGTGAATTATGTCACTCATTTACGTCAAATTCCCATCTTTGTACGTCTTCCCTTAAGTCTGGCTTATAAATTAGGATTTCATGATTCTAAATTAGTCCCGGAAAATTGGACAGAAGACAAGACCAAATGGATTAACATCAGTTATCTGGCTCCAGACACTGTAGATTTATATCGAAATTTAAAATCCATGTATGTGTATTGTGATCTGATTCAACCCCAGACCGTAGGATCGAATGCCTTGAAATTATTAAGAGTGGTCCCTTGTCAATTTGAACACAAAGACAATCAATGTAAATGGGAACCCATTCGTGCGGAATATCTCCCTTTGAGTAAAAAACATTTTGATACGATTGAGATACACATCATGACACCTTTAGGAAAACCCATGCCCTTTTTAAGTGGAAAAACTCTAGTTAAACTTCATTTTAGAAAAGTGTACTGAGATGAGTGTACAGCTTTTTTGTTACATTCTATTGGGAGTCATGATTTGTCTGGTATGCTGTCTATATTGTATTCAGCCCTAAAAAGAAGGGGTATAAAAGGAAGTCCTCAGAGTGCAGAAAAGTCAGTTTTTAAGAACAGTGATCACCATGCAGTATCATCCAGGAATATTAAGACAGAGAGGACACGGTTGGACTTATCATAAAGGTTTATTAAGACAAAAAGGACACGGGTTTGGTCTTTTAGCTCCGGTGTTAAAATTAGCAGCTCCACTAGTCAGTAATCTATTAGGTGGAATATTAGGAGGGGGTCAACAGCAACCACCCCCACCCCCACCAGCAGCTTATTATCCACCCCCCCAAAAACCATCAAAGAGGGGAAGGATTTTTTACAGATTTACTGAAAACGGGAGCTAAACATGCCTTGACCGCTGCTGCTAGAACGGGGTTAGATGTATTAGAAAATAAGAGATCTTTAAAAGATGCTATCAAAACTCACGGAATACAAGCCCTGAAAAATACGTCGGGAATGGTGAAACAAAAAATGAATCTAGGAGATAGTAAGAAAAGAAAAAGAAAACAGACAGAAAGAGTTCTGTTGGCTAGAGGAGGTCCTAAGAGAAAAAGAAAAAATCAAGGAGGTAATGTACCATTAACAGCCCCAGTGAAGAAGAAAACACGGTCTTTAGATGTCTTTGACTGAGAGAGTATAAATAGAAGAGTGTGAGGGAGAAGAGTTTCATTTGTGAAAAATCAATCTTAGTAGACAGACATCATGTTACAGCCCGATTCCTGTGCTTGTGGGATGGACAATTTACAATTGTTCCAAGTCCCTCCCACTAATATTGCTTTAGAAGACTCCAAATGGGAAGAATATTATCCTATTTCTAGTACTTTAGATTCAGAGACAGCTCCGATTGAATTTGAAATTAAAGGACAAGGAGATCAATATCTAGATTTATCTCAAACTTATCTTCAAATGGTATGTCAATTTGTCCAAAATGATGGAAGTGATCTGGCTGGAGATCCTGCTAAAACAGCCCCAGTGAATAATATCTTACATTCCTTGTTTACGGAAATTGATGTTAATGTCAATGGAAAAATAATCACTCCAGGGACTGATACTTATCCTTACAAAGCTTATCTGGAGAAATTACTGTCTTACAAACCCAGAACTTTAGCCACACAAATGAAAGCCTGTAGTCTATGGGAAAAAGATACGGCAGGACATATGGACGAAAGGGGGCTAGCAGCTCTGGGAGTGGTTGCTAATCAATCCTTTGCTGTAGCTCATGATAGTTGTACCATTAACAAACCCATCATTCCAGCGTACCCAGCCAATTCTAAAAACGAAGGATACAGAAAACGTCATGAAGCTATAGATGCTAGTAAGAAAATTACTTTGTTGGATCGTTTACATCTGGATTTGTTTCAACAAGATCGATTTCTACCGAACGGAGTGGACGTCCGTTTGAGATTTAATCGAGCTAGACCTGATTTCTACATGATGACAGCTCAACCCAATACGGGAAAAGTCAAAATATTAAGTATGGTCTTGTGGGTGAGAAAAGTGAAACCTTCCCCTACTTTAATGAATCAGATCAATCAAACTTTGAATACTTACAGAGCTAAATATCCATTAAGAAGAGTAGAAGTCAAAAGTTTTACCATACCTACAGGAACTCAATCTAAGATTACAGATCATCTGTTTCAAGGCCAGATGCCAAAAAGGCTCATTTTAGGGTTTGTGGAGAATGCGGCTTTTAATGGAGATAAAACTAAAAATCCCTTTAATTTTCAAAATTTTGGGATTAAAAAATTAGATGTTAGTATCAATGGAGAGACCATGATGACTCGTTGTTTCGAACCTAATTTCAATGAAGATTTATATCTGAGATCTTATCTGAGTATGTATCAAGCTTTGGGAAAATTAGGAGAAGATTGGGCTCCGGACATCACCTTAGAAGAGTATAAAAACGGATACACTTTATGGGGCTGGGATTTCACAAAAGATCAAGAAGCCCAATCGGATAAATTCCATCTCATAGAAACAGGAAATTTAAGAGTAGAAGTCCAATTTACGAACAATACGGCTACCACTTTGAATTGTGTGGTGTATGCAGAATTTGATAACCTCTTAGAAATCAACAAACAGAGAGAAGTGAGCATTGATTATTAATGGATACAGGACAGTTGAGAGAAGTGTTATCTAGAGAATTAAAGAGTTCGTTTGGTGGAGTGTATCCTTTAGATTTATTACCAGATCAATTAAAATTTGGAGAAAAAGCCATTGTAGTCAATACAGATCCTCAAGATCAACCTGGAGAACATTGGGTGTGTTTATATGTAAGCAGTCCAGTGGTAGAATATTTTGATTCTTATGGATTTCCTCCCTTACAAAAAGAAATTCAAGATTTTATCCAGCGTCATGGTCATCAATGGATTTATAATCCGTATCGATATCAAGATTGGAATACCGATGTGTGTGGACAATATTGTGTGTATTATTTACATCAAAGACATATGAAGAAAATTAAAGCAGATGACTGGTTATTTCCCTTTGACCATCCTACAGCTTTACAAAGAGATCATTATGTAGCTCAATGGTTTAAAGACACTTATCATAAAACACCAACAGGTCATGGACAAACTTGTCAATGTTTCTATCAAAATGTATTGTAAAAAAATTGTTATTGTTGTTGTTTGTTGTTTGTTTGTTTGTTCTTAAAATAAACAAAAAAATGCTGTCTAGGTGTTTTTTTTAAAAGAATGTGAACTGATGCTCTTATATATATATAAAAATAGTAACAAAAGAGTTAAAAATAAACTAACACAAAGAGTTAAAAATAAACTTACAAAAAAAAAGGTATAAATACAAAGGGACTAAGGTGTATGAAAATCAGTTTGATGAGGATGAGTTTGAGTAAAAAGTCCAAAGATATGGAGGAAGAGAAAATACCATTATTAGAAAAAAGAATGATCATGCCTATGGAGGTAAATGATTCCAGTCCTTCTAAAAGAAGAATAGAACTAAAAGCTATGGAGGAGGAGGAAGAACCCTGTAATGTTTACTTGCCATCAAATGAGAAGATTCATGACCCAAAGGACCCATACAGAAGTTACAGAGTAGCCATTAACTGGACATTTGTTTTAAATCAAGTGAACGAAGAAATAGAAGATATACACATTTTTCTGAACCTTGAAGATGAAATTCAGTACTTGATCCTAAAAAAGGAAATTCATCCCTGGACAGGAAAAGTGCATCAAATCAGGGGTTTCGTTCAAATGAAAGAACCTGTAGGAGGACTGGATGTGCATAAACTTAATCTTACAGCAAGATTTGATATGTCTCACAGTACACCAGAATTAGAAAGAATGTTTTACAGGCAAGGTGGTAACTATCAAGAATATGGAATTCTGAAACCTGAGGAGAGAAACAAAGAATTACTGGAGAAATGGGAAACAGCAAAATTGTGCCTGGAGAAATTTCATAGAAAAGAAAAAGAGAAATGTTATTTTTGTTCAGCTTTAAAAAAGTGACATTTAAAAAAAAATTTATTCCAGTGTGTATTATAAAAAAAAATTTAAAAAATAATCTTTGTGTGTTAATAAAATGATGATGTGTAAAATAAAAATAAATTTTAAAAAATATATTTCTTATTTATTTGTTTAAAAAAATTAATGTTCATGAAAAAAAATTTAATTTTAATTTAAAAAAAAAAAACAGTGACCTCTGGGTGTTTTTTTATGAGACGTTTCTATTTTCACCAACGGTGTATCAAAAAGGTATCTATTCGAATCAATGAAGTGGCCCTTAAAAGGGCCGTTGTTGATTTTTTATCAAGGGTTTACTCCCTTACTGCGGCTGCAGGCCAAATCCTCTCCAGGGGTAAGGGTTGTACCTACACAAAGGGCATGGTAAACGCCGATCTATGATGCGGGCAGAGCACAGGTAGCAGGCAGGACGCTGTCTACATCGATCACAAATATAATTACTCTCCTCATCCTCACAAAGACAGAGGGAGCAAAATATAGAAGATACGGGTACCTGCAATCCCCAGCTAGGGATACACCCTTGAAATCTGGTGTGGTTCTGCACCTCATCCACCGTTGTGGGAATCCCAGGAGATGGTGGTGGCGACTCGGGGGAATCAGGTAGTAAAAAATTCCTCCCTTCCTCCTGGGGCCTCGGGTGATATAAAGGCGGAATTACAGGCCTTCCTGGCGGTGGTGGTGGTGGTGGTGCCCTTGGTGGTGGTGGTGAGGGTGGCCTTGATGGTGATGGCGATCTTCTCCTCCTACGCTGGCGGCCAGGTATCTGGTAGGGTCTGGCGGATACTCTTCGTGCATGTCTATTGTTGCTCATCTCAACACGCATCATAGGGCAGCGCAATAACTCTTGCCCGTCTGATATTCTCCTAACTGCAAAATAGCACACCAATTCAATCCCGGGAATCAGGAAGACCTCCTCGTGAAAACTCTCTTCAGTCATCGTGAAAGGTGGCTGGAAATCAGCTAATAACGAATGACAGTTAACAGCTGACGAGCGTTGGTATTTATAGACACAGCGCGACCCGAAAAGAAAGCACCCAAAAGCCCGGATGAAACAGAGCTCAAAAAATCATGGAGAATTCAAATTTGTGTTATTTTGTGTTTGTGAATATCTCTATTGGATTAAATATCATATTATGGAATGATATATAGTTTCAAACCTTCTAGTGAAAGAAGGAAGGTAAGTTTTGAGGATGATTCCACAGTATTATTCATACATGACATTCCTCCGTTGTTTAGAACAGCCTCATTCATGCCGAAGCGAAGGCCTAACCTTGAGTGACCTGAATACCTAAAATAAAGAGTTTTAAACTTTTAAAAGTGTGACACCAAGAAAACTTAATGTCTATCATAAGATCGAACCTAAGGAAAAGTGTTGAGAGGGTTTTTAAATCAAAAGAATCCTTACAAGTGTAGAAATAAACGTAGCGTCGGTCTAAACATAAACACAAGGGAGGTCAAAGGTCAGCCATTTTCAGAAAATCAGTCTAGACTTGTATAGAGCTTATAAAATTCTTTTCAATCCTGATGTTTGATGATGAAAATTTTGACATAAATACAATCGGAAACTTATAAAAATCATTGGTATCTACTTTATTTCCAATGGGAATGTCTAGATTTTTATAAAATGACTAAAACAAAAAAACATCTCAGCGTCTAAACAAGGACACAAGATGGCGTCCTATTTGTATAGAAATAATAACAAAAAAAGCTTTGTGTTTTTTTTCATTCTTTTTTATTTTTTAGTTTTAACAATTGTTCCAAGTGTTGAATTCTCCTCTGAAATCTTAATCGATCCGCTACTACACTCATCCATTCACTTTTCCGATCTTCGGGGGGTAAATCATGAATTTCATTCAAGTCTGTATTAAACGTCACACATTTTTTAGTAGGTCTGATATTTCCAGAGATTTCATTCCGTATTGAATACAGATTTTCTCCATCGTTTCTATTTCTTTCCAAAGTAGAATCACTTTGCTCCCTTGGGGATGACATAGAAAACTGTAGGGTTTTTGTAAATATTGCATCATGTTCATCCCGTAGATTTTTTCGGGTAAAGTCTTTTTCATTCGTTGACATAGGAAATGAATAATCGCTAATCTCCCCACTGTCGTACGATGGGATAAAGCCAGGCATTGTAACCACAAGTCCTGAGTGGTTTCTATGATGTTGTCTGCTTTCTGAAACACTTGTTCCGCTTCGGGGGGTAATGGTTGTTCCTGTTGTTCTAGACATTGCATTAAAGTATCATAACTTTCCAACACTAAAGTGTGATAGTGTCTCAACATGATATCAATGATTTTTAAAAAAGAAATGTTTTTTATGACCTTATTTATACCTTTTGGTTTTCTATTTATAGAAATAAAACCAATCAAGGTAAAAATAGGACTTAAGTTTTCTTTTGCACACGGTACTATACTACACAGGTGTGTTTTAAGACTCTTGAATCGGTGCCAAGATTAGGTACATGACCCCTCTCTGCAGGTGTTTTAAGAATCAGATCTCGTGCTTAATATATATAATTATAGTAACAAAAAGGTAAAAATAGTTTTTCAAACTTGAATCGGTGCCAAAATTTAACCTGTGCAGGTGTTTTAAGAATCGGATCTCGTGCTATTATAATTATAGTAACAAAGACCTAAAAATAGTTTTTCATAAGGTATATAAACTCAGAGTTCAGTTAATTATAGCATTAGTTTTGACACCTGTAGAAAGAATAGACATGGCAGAAGCAATGATGAATCTTAATAATCTTACAGGTCAGAATTATATTCCACCTCAGAGTACAGGACTAGGATATGCTTTACCCACGGCACCTGATACACAAGATCCCATCGGATTGGATTTAGGACTTTATAATATGCCAGAACCCATGACCAAAGAAGATATGAGCATCTTAAACACCACTATGGATGGAATTATTAAAATGCTGACGGATTTAAAAGAATACAACACCAGTGAATTTTGTTTGATAAGGGGTAAATTATCCAGATTAGAAGTTAAAGTGACTAACATCCAGGAGAAAATGAATGGTGGATTTTATCAGAAAAAACAGAGTAGCAGTAGTAGCAGCAGGAGCAGCAGCAGCAGCACAGGAAAAAAGACAAAAGAAACAGATTCATGTTACATTTGTAAAGAGTTGGGACATTGGGCTCCAGACTGTCCAAGAAAAAAACAGGATTTGTGTTACAAATGTGGAAGAATGGGACATTGGGTTAATGAATGCCCAGAAGATGATGAACAATTAGTGAAAGAAGTACAAAAATTAGAGAAAACTCAAGAGAAGAAAAAACATCAGGAAAATCAAATTCCTACCAAAGGCACTAACAAAAGGAAACTTGAGAATACCAATGTAAAGGAGAAACTAAAATTGAAACTCCAGAAAAATAATTGACAGTTTTTGTTGTGAATAATGGATGTGAAACAGTAAGTTTTCATGTTTTTTGTGAACCTTGTGATATTCCTGTTAGGACTGTTTCTCTGATGTTTTTTTTCTTGTTTTTGTGTGATAATGAAGTCATAATGGACATACTTGAATCGCTGCCAAGACTGTGTAGGTCCTAGGTATTAGTGAGTAACCAAAAAAATCCTTGTTGTACAGTGATAAAAAATTTGTGATTTTCCTGTATAGGACTGTTGTGTGATCTTGTTTTAATATTGTATTGTATTGGATTGTATTGGATTGGATCAATAATAAAAGGTTTGAAATTTTTTGGGATTTTTGTAATTTTGTTTAAGAAAAAGGGCAAAAAAAAAGTGCACTTAATTGACCCGGCCAGCGCATTTTGGAATTCTTGATACGGTATCCTGTATAGCCTTTCTTATTTTGACTTTTTTTTTACAGGCTATACAGGCCCCTATACGCCTGGATAGCCCCGGCCAGCGCATTTTGCATTTTTGCCATTTTTTCCATTTTTTTACAGGCTATAAAGGCCCCTATACTCCAGGATAGCCCCGACTATCCTGGAGTAATCTACTACTTATAAGATTCAAAATCTTGGTAATTTTTACTCTGGACAATATAAAGCCTGTGTAAAATGTGTAGGTGGATCTAAAAGGGATGGAAATGCAATAACTTGGAACCTTTTTAGTAATCTACTACACTTACATGATGCATATATAAATCAAGTATTTTTTGTTCAAAACTGATGTTCATGTACATGTAAAAAAAAACTGTCTAATTGTTCCTCCTTTTATGTCTTTTTTCCTATCAATCATGCATCTCTTTTATATCAGTAACATACTATCATGTGTATATTGTGTAACAATGATATAAAAAAATGTTTATTTTAAATGAAAATTTCAGTCTGAATGATTGTTGTTCCATCTAATTAACAAGGATTAAAGCAGTGGCGGATTTAAGGGGGGCGCACCCCGCCCCCCCCCCCAAAAAAAACTGTCAAAATTAGCATAAATCATAGTTTCGTCAAAAAAAATGTAAAAATGTCTACTTGGTAAACCTCATTTTTAAACTACAAAATCTCTAGAATCCAGGAGCTTCCGCGGGCCTCAAGACGGCCCCCAGACCCCCTGCCAACTTTCTGCACTCCCATCTCCCCCCCTTTTTTTCTTTAAATCATGATTGGGGGTTATATTTACTCCCTCCTCTTTTTAAAAATGAAAGTTGACAGAGATAGACATGTGCAACTTTGCTTAACTGTTGTTAAATTTCCCTCCAAAATCATAAATTTGGTTTTTATTGGAGTAAAAACTAACGAATTAGAAGTGGTTTTACTCTGTATGGAACCTGTCTTATGAAATATATCGGATATGTAACGTACATTTTTTAAAAAGATTTATAACAGTTTTTTGATTGATCTTTTTTATAATGTACATTTACAAAATTAAAAATGCAAATTTGGTGTATTTTAATGAAAAAAATATCGAATGTCATTTTGATTTACATGTATCTTCATATACATAATGACATAGCACACATTCCTATAGTAAAAAATGTTAAGTATTTGTGATTGATGACATCGAGAACTGTTCCATCTTGACCGAAAAAAAAGAGCGCCAACAATGCTGGTCTTTTTTGGCGCAATTTTAATGTTATAATACAATGAAAATACTTACAGTGGTTCTGACAACACAAGTGATGTGCACAGATATTATTTCTAAAAAAGTTTATAAAAACCGATCATATTTTAACGTACTTGTTATATATCTCATGTAAATTTGTATAAATTTAAAAAAAGTAGAACATTAAAAAAAAACCTTTTTGGCCAGAATGACCTAATTAAAAAAATGATTACAAACCGCATTACGATCGTTTTATGTAGCACGTACAGAGTTGAACATTTTGTTGACACGCTTGTCGAAAAAGGCTACGACCTATACGAAACATTGTAATTTTTTACGATGCATTCAGATTTTCCCTCGTCCTCCAATTTATCATACCTCCAACTCTCAGCGGATTCAATTTTGTTAAAAAGAATCATATTGACCTAGGGTCAACGCAATTAAAATTCTCAAAAGTTAAAGCGGTGTTTTCAATTATAAGACCGGTGGATACATCCGTTACCTTTGATGTCGATTGATCAAACTGGTTGACATTGGTAAATTACAGGTCACAATAAGGGTATATAAGTATAAGTGAAAAAAAGTATCAGTACTGCATTTTTGACACATCATTAAACTTCGCTCCGTAAAAGACGATGTTTACCATGCTGCTTTTTTCACTAAATGGACTATCAGTCCAACAGTGTCCAACACAAAACAGATGTTGCAAGGAATCACTCCGGGGCTACGATTGTCGGGAAAATCTTCGGGGTGACCCGTGTTTCTGCGTGTCCTTTTGTGAGGTGACCCGCTCCGACATAATTGTGGAGATCGGACGCACCACCCACACGGTGGTGGTACACAAGGGGCAGATACACTTCCTAACTTCCGGAAAGAGGATCCGATATTGTCAATTTTTTTAAAGAAAAGACCTATAAAAAAATCTTGCATGTACAATCTTCATTGATCCGCCACTGCTGCAGTTTCCGGATCAGGATACCTTATTTGTATCGAATTTCATTTATCAAGATGGAGAAAGAGGTAAAAACGTCACGCAACTGTCGATATAGTTTTTTTTTTTTTTTTTTACATCTTTTACACAATGAGCAGAATTTTTTTTTTGTTTTTTATTCACCATGAAAAAAAAGATGCAATATGAAAAAGAGGGGGCAGGTTTAGAGGGTTTTTAAAACAACAAAAGAACACGGAGCAGAAGGCGCGCAACTCTCATTTATCTTTAGAGGCGCGGATCCAGGAAGGGGGGAGGGGAAGGGGTTTATGGCATAACATATATATAACCAAATTATATCCAAAGTTCCTTCCCTACCACTTTTATTCCCTTCCCAGCCACTTTTTTGTCTGCTGTTAAAACTCCAAAAAACCTAGGATGGAATTCACACTAAGGTAAATTGAAAAAAAATCCAAAAAAGTTGTAAGCAGACTTCAACTTTAACAACTCAATTCATTTACAAAATCTTATCATCGGTAATCCCCTGTAATTGTATTAAATAAAAAAGGATTCAAGAAGAAACTACAGAAGAAAGAAAAGAGGAGAAAGAAGACGGAGAAGTGGAAGAAAACGGAGAGAAGGAAGAAGACGGAGAGGTGCAAGAAAACGGAGAGAAGGAAGAAGGCAAAGAGGAAGAAGAAGAACTTATGGATGTCGATGAAGACGAGGACAAAAAATTAATTAGAACTTTTTTTTTTAAGAAAGAGTGAATTAGAACATCAAAGACCGGAGTTATGAGAACAGACTAAGTGAAATTAGCGAGGAATTAGAGGAATTGTCATACCTCATATATTGATTGATTGATTGTATGTTGTTTTACGTCCCATTCGAGAATTTTTCACTCATATAGAGAAGTCACCATATACCGCTGAAGGGCTTCAAATTTTGACCTTTACTCGGCACTCAGGGCCATTGAGCAGTGAGGGATCTTTATCGTGCCACAGACCTGTTTACTCGTACGATTTCGCCGTATTTTGTACGGATTCTGAGTCCAAAATACGTCTCACGTTTTGCGATAATAAAAATACGGAAATCTGTCGTTTGGATGTCAGTAGTTAGTTTTTATTATGATCTGTCTCAGTTTGACGCTTTTTAATCGCTAACAAAGAGAAAGATTTCAATTACTTCAGTGATGTCGGGTTGCCAAAACACGATGGTTTAAAAACTGACAGAAACCCGTCGAAAGAAAGCAAGGTATAATGTTATACAACCATGTTTTGGTAATTAAAAATTTAGTTGTTTTCTAGTAATATATGAAAAATCAATGGAAATTGAATCTTACGGGCAAATGCCAAATCTCACTGACAAATCTAATAAAAAATACTGAGAAACAACAATATGGGTAAACAGGTCTGGTGCCAACGCCTGCCGTGACACGGGGCCTCGGTTTTTAAGGTCTCATCCGAAGGACCCGCAACTTTCACTTCAAAGTGCCGAGCGCATGGCGAAGGAACAGTTGCTACCCATTTTGGGTCTGTCGCGGCCGAGATTCGAACTCACGACCTCCCGATCAAGGAGCGAGCGCTCTACCAACTGAGCTACCGTGAACGGTCATACCTCATATAAGTGTAAAGTATGTAGAGTTATCTATCCTTCTTTATGTAGAATTTCAGAAAAAACGTACCTTTTTTTTCTTCTGACGGTCAATTGATATGATAAATTTTTTTTCACCAGATTTTATATGAAATCCTTGTGTACATCATTTCTAAAAATATTCATGTATTTTTACTGATTGTTAATATTTCAAAAGAGTTTTGAAATAATACGTTGCATTCTTTTGATATGTTTGTCTTTTTTGTTTCTTTCATACACAAAGTTTATATATAGAAAGTAATAAATAATGTATACATTTATTTTTAATCTTGTTAATTTTTTTTCCAAGGTAAATAATTTGCAAAAAAAAAAATATTTTAATCATCTTAAACAGATCTTATTTTAATCATCTTTTCTATACTAATTTTTCGTATTTTTTTTTCATGATTTAAAAAAAATAAAAGATTTTGAAATAATTTAAGTCAATAAATCACACGATGTAATTCACGACGTCTGTCATAATGGTTCGTAGAGTTAAACATTAAGCTGTGATTTTCTGATGATATTATTTCTAAATATAAAAAAAAATTTAAGTATTGCAACAAACATTGACATTCGTTTCTCAGTGCAGCCGGCATCTTTTCGTAAAAATTAGGTGGCCGTGAAAACGGCCGTTTTTTTGTTTTTGTTTTTTGTTTTGGCACTCAGTACCATTACGTTTCTTTGTTTTCTTCTTCTTCCGTTTCTTTGTTCCAAAACGTAAAAACATATTCCCCGTTTTTCCACTTCATTCTTCCCGGGGGGCGTTGTTCAAACTTCATCTCTTCATCTAAGTCTTCTGTCTGTGGGATTTCCTCATGTTGTGGAATTTGTGTCAATCTAATCGCCATTTTTTTTTTTTTTACACATTGATAATTTAAACCGTAGAAACTTTTATATATTCTTGATAATTGATACTAACGTAAAAATTTACTTATAAAAATAAAATAATCGGTATTACACTATTTTTTTTTAAATGCGCATGCTCAAATGTGAATTGCACAGTCTTGCTGAAAACGCCCTCTTTGATAGATGGCGCATACACAGGTGTCATTTTATGAATTACATAACCTTGCTAAAAACGCCCACTTTACTCTGGTAGATGGCGCATGCTCAGATGTCATTTTTTATGAATTGCTAATTATACATTCCGTAGATGGCGCATGCTCAGATGTCATTTTATGAATTGCATAACCTTGCGTCATAAATCTATAATTGTCCCTCCGCCATTTTTAAATATATTCAAAATATAAAAATCTACATACAGGGGGGTATGCATGCAGCAAAGAAGAAGTTTTTTTAAATTTACTCCTTGTAAAATTTTTATCCCCAGTTGTGGAATTTCCTATCTCAAGGGCCATTATTTTTTATTTGAACCTGAATCTACATCATATCAAGGAGCTTTCACACAAGTCCCATTTTTTCTGTCCCAGTGGTTATCGAGAAGAAGATTTTGGTATTACCTCACCTTATATTTGCATTTTTTTAGTATCTCCACTTGGAAGGGGTGTGGCCCTTCATTTGAACAAACGACCCCCCCCCCCCCCCCCTTCACCAAAGGATACTTTTTGCTATGTTTGGCTGAAACACCATTTCCATCAGCTGAAACACCAGCTCCACCAATAGAAAGGCCGGCTAATCGGAGGCTGTTCGTCGATTCCCAATTTTCATCGTCTTCTAGTGGCACTACGTCCAAGAAATCTTCGGCAGACTCCTTACAGAGTCCTGACATCTCCGTGCGTGCCGCGGAACCCAAAGTCACTAGTAGTAAGACCGATACAGCTATTGAATACCAGGTGGCCAATGTCACATCGCAAGTGTATCATCCTACAGACAAGAAGGAGATAATGTTAAAAAGTACTCGAAATACAACAAAAAGAACGTATAATTTTAAACGTGGGGGCAGAAGATTCGAAAGTAGTAGACAAACATTGCAGGCTGACCCAAGTTCTCTCTTGTCAGTCATGGTGAACAAAGACGTGTTCCAAGAGCAATGAAATCAAAACTTATTTCTTGGACAGAAATCTTCGATATTTCGACTTCGTATTGGATTACTTGAGATCATCAAATTACAACTCAAAAATCCTTCCCACTGACAAGGGCACCTTAAGACAAATTCATGTTGAGGCAACTTATTGTGGCCTCAACGGACTTATTCATGCGGTTGAGGAAAGGGCAAAGGGAAAAGATGATCCCCTTCAGCCTGGCTTATGAGACGACTGACAGTAATTCTCGAGTATAATTACGAGTGCATACATTGCTGTCATGATGCTAATTACTGTTAATATGTTCATTTAAATGTATATACGTTCAAGATATATAACACTGGCCATTTCTAGTTAAATGGAGAAGCTAATAGTCTCTGTTGTTTGCATAAATTCACAGAAGATGAGGAAATCTGTGATGGGTTGAAAATGTTTGTATGTAACTTAAGTTATACATATTAATAGTATGGGATTCTTGCATCTTATTGAATTGATAAAATGTCATTGTAAAAACTGTACATATTGATTTTTTTTTTACAATGATTGATATTTATGCATAAATGGAATTGTTGAACTTACCTACGTCTTCTTCTTTTTGTACTTTTCATACTGTCCAAAGTTCTCCAAATTAGAAGGATCCTATAAAATATACGGATCAGCAATCAAAACGATTGTTATTATAACGTATTGGTAATTGATAGAACGTTTGAGTGACGCTATGTTAAATTTGAACTGCGCAATTGTTGTTTTCACAAAAATACTGCGAAACAATTCAGAAATAGCTCTACTTATAGTCATATCAAATGGAAAATATAATGATTATTCAATTTTACTTACTGAAGGTTGCAATTAGTCCAGTTTTTGCAAATATTTTGGATGAACGTTGTGAAAATTCAGTGGCGCTTCTTTTCTCAGCACGAGGATTAGACCTTACACCATTTGGTAAGTCGTACGAGGAAATGTCACGAAATCTACTTTCGTTTTAAAAATAAGACAAGTACGTCGTATTTATTGAATTTTGAGCATTGAACTAAATTGAATGTTATGTGTTTTTACGTATTTGTTTTATACAATTTAAAGTTTGCTTTTAATCAAGTGAACTTACAGTTTAACTTTGATATCCCAAGGTGGTATTTCGAGATAACCAGACGATCGAGATATCGAGGTTTTGGTTTATTAAGCAATATTTTTGATAGTTAAGTGGTATATGTGTATAGACATTCGAGGACGAATGTTAAAGAGGGGGCCGTGTTACGAATTCGGCATTCTCCACTATGGTTATGAACAAGTAAACAAATGACACTTTATTTCTTGTGGAATGAGTCATTAAAAAAATGAGTGGAAGATTGATTGGATGAATAATATATACTGATGTTTTATTTTCATTTTGTAATTGTTATTATTATTTAAAGTTAGGATCTTGATAGGAAATTGTCGTATAGTGTACTCCTCATTCCGAATTTCCTCCATGTGACAAGGGAAATTCACCACACAATATAAATACACCATTAATGGTTCAATATCTACATTATTATACAGCTGAATATGTTTACCTATAATAATTTGGATGAATAAGAAGTCCAGTTACTGATGATTTGGGTAAAACCTTGCAATTACTATTCAGTTTTCATATTAAGCGGTAAACGCTATAAAGTACGTTCGGAACACCTCGGATGAGTACAGTAAACTAACTGCACCCGAAGTCTTCCAGTGATTTGAAGTTATGGCGCCAAATCGTCATACATTGGACGTCATAGAGGGTCTAACTGGTATAAATACGAGCTCCGCGGGCTCTGACAGACAGACATCTGCAGTCTCACTTACAAAGAGGTTCTACTTCAGGCTATTTACTGAACAATGACGCTTGCATAGCACGGTAGTGAAGAATTTAGATGGGTAATTATCATTAACCTAATCTAATACTAAATTTGTTAGCATCTTTTGATTCCTTTATTATTTGTTTCAGCATTTTACAAGTTTTACTCAGACACAAGTATTGATCTGAACTCACCGTTGTTGGTTACTATTTACACAGGCACAAGAAGACACCTGAAATTGATATAACTCCTGACATTATTATTAACAAATGCATGGTGCATTGTATTCAATTTGATTGAAAATTAGCACAACTTTTTTGTCCCTATACAAATAGTTGTTTGCCATAACCTCTTTTTATACTCATACTTGCTGTGAAGAAATCACTAGTTCAATCTATTAACTCAGACCTAAAGGTATTAGGTCTAATTCATGTTTACTAAAGGGTTTAAGGGTGGTTTAAGAACTAACATTTGGTGGAAAGGGTGGTTGGTTTATTTTTATTTCAGGTGCAGACTGCAGAGCCAAAGAAGAGTTTTGTGTATATTTATTTGAATAAAATCTAATAAAATATTAAAAACAATTGATATTCTGTTGTCATTCGTTCAACATTCAGATTAAGGAGCCCCACAATGTTACGCCGCTAAACATAGACAGCTGCAAGTCGTAACAATAATTTATCCATGGAAACGTCCCTGGCAGGTGGAAGAATTTGATTCTAGAAAAAAACTAATGTTGATATAAAACATTTTATATACATACTATCATATGATATCTTTGTTTGGTAAATCAGCTATCGTTTACATGGACCTGCCAGCCTTTTTATTCCCTGGTAGATCTTGCATTTACCCTGCATTTAAGAAATACAGTAATTAAAAAAATGAAAACCTTTTACAACTCAGAGGAAGATTGTTTGTTGAATAACCTACTTCAACAAATCAGTGCTTAAATTTTGATGGGCTAAACTTCCCTAGAAATCTAGCCCATCGCTCTGAATATGTTATAAAACCCACTTTTTTTTAACGCTGCCTCTGACATTTACGCCTTTCTATTCTCTTCCAGAACGTGAGCGACCGTTCGTGGTAGCTCAGTCGCTAAAGCGCTCGCTCTTTGATCTGGAGGTCGTTAATTCGAATCTCGGCCGCGACTGACCGAAGTCGATAAAAAAAAATGGGTAGCAACTGTTCCTTCGCCATGCGCTCGGCACTTTGAAGTGAAAGTTGCGGGTCCTTCGGATGAGACCTTAAAAACCGAGGCCCCGTGTCACGACAGGCGTTGGCACGATAAAAATCCCTCACTGCTCAATGGCCCTGAGTGCCGAGTAAAGGTCAAAATTAAAAGCCCTTTACCGGTATATGCACTCTCTACCATCGGCTCATACATTGACTTCTGTCGTTGGCTCGCGTATATCACAGTGATAAGCACGAGAAATAGTGCATTTGTTTAAATTCATTATAATAAAATTCCTGCGCTAATGTTTCTCTTTTCAGATAGATATTTACTAAGTATATCTAGAACTATTAGTTTAATTTCAAATAATCCTTGGAATGTTATGTTTTTTACGTTATGTCAAAAATCTTGACGTGAGCCCATCGCAGAGGTGTCTGAGAGAGAAACGAACGACATCTCTGCAAGGGAGATTGCGGTATATGGTGACGTGTCTATATGAATGAAAATTCTCGAATGGGACGTAAAGCAACATACAATCAATCAAGACCGTCATGGTAGCTCATTCGGTAGAGTGCTCGCTCTGTGATCGGAAGGTCGTGGGTTCAAGCCCCGGCCGCGACTGACCCAAGTCGCTAAGAATAGGCAGCAACTGTTCAGTCGCCAAGCGCTCGGCACTTTGAAATGAAGGTTGCGGGTCCATCGGATGAGACCTTAAAAACCCGAGACCCGTGTCACGGCAGGCGTTGGCACGACAAAGATCCCTCACTGCTTAATGGCCCTAAGTGCCGAGTAAAGGTCTAAATTTGAAGCCCTGCACGGGTATATGATGACGTTTTTAAATGAGTGCAAAATTCTTGAACGGGACGAACTCGGGCACTGATCCAGCCCGACCTAGATATATTGGGCATTAGGGAAAGGAGGTGGAAAATGAAATTCTATCTGAAAAAGTGCGATTAATTATCATCCAGCAGGAGATCAAAACAAATACACCACTAATATTAACTACATGGCCATATTCTTAAACATGTAAACAGTGATCAATACCTTGGATGCCTCAAAATAATAGACTTGTTGTGTGCTAAAATGACTAAATTGTGTGACCACATCAGTAACATCTGTGTCAAAGGAAACAACACCGTGGGATTTCGTCACCGAACTTAGACATCAGTTCAACATTCGTAAAAAAGACAAATAACTGGTTAGAAAAAAAAATTACTAGTCAGAAAAAATCAAGTGCTACAAAATTTCAAGAAAAACATTAAAGAAACCCAAAAAAGAAGACACTGTATTTCAAGTTTACTATCAAATGAAAGAGATATAAACTTTTCTTTCTTCTGGATCCCCTTCTAATTAGAGAGACAGAGATAGATTGGCAACCTATTTTGACACCCCCCCCCCCCCGAGATGACAAAAAGAAGCGAGTTCTATTATAAGGAGGTATTATCTGGCAAGAAAAAGCAAAAAAAAAAAAATGTTTGAAACATTCCGAAATACATTTTCGATCAGGTGGATATACAATGAAGCCCTTCCATGGACCAAAGGTGAGTTGGAGAAAGCTTGCATTAACATTCTATGTAAGACATAAAAATGATATTAAGCCTTCAAATGTAAGACATAAAAAATGTAAGACGTAAAAATGATATTAAGCCTTCAAATGTAAGACATAAAAATGATATTTAGCCTTCAAATGCAGGCCTGTATCTGTTGGAGTATGAAAAGAGCTAGGGAATAAAAACAAGCAATTTTACCGTTGAAAAACGACTCAGTGGGAGATATTATGTACAAAGAGTGAGGGGCGCAAGAATGAAGTTATACAAATGAGTTTCATACCCTCACCCAATGCAACTTAATTCCTCTACCAAGCAATTCAAAGAAAACACAGATCATATGTACATAGAGGAAAAGATTGCTCCCAAGACTTATATACACAATAGAATTACAACATCTGGCAAACTTCTCTACAACAGTTAATAGTTCCAGATCAGTGGAAAATGGCAAATGTAACCCCCGTGTACAAAAATGGTGCGTAGAATGTCGTTAACAATATTATAGACTTTACTTAATCCTAGGGAAATGTATCGAGCGATATGTTTTTAAACATTTATATAACTTCATTCATACAAATGATATATTAACACCAAAGCAATCTGGTTTCAGACCTCACAAAATATTTTTCAAACCTACACATGACTTTTCACCGCCGACATATGGCTCAAATATTGCTGACTCCGCGTTAAACAAAATTAATCAATCCCTTATTTGTTTTTTTAATCTTGCCTCTTTTCATAAATTATGCAGAGTTAAGCAGCTGTAATAATCATTTATATATTCTCAGGTTAAAACATGATTAACCAGACAGGGATATTACTTATCTACAAAATAAGAATTAAAAATTTAAGGGAAATTTCAGAAAATTTGGATGTATATAGTTTATCATTTTAGTTTTAAATTGCAAAAAATGCTACTTAGATATCATTTCTCAATACAGATTCCACTCTTTAGAAGATAATTATCATCCTGGCTGATAGATGGTGTTTTTGGCAAAACTGTTTTCCTACAATGTGCTTGATAAAAAATATATTTAGTATATAAGTAAATAGAGAAAGAAGTGGGGTGTACAGTATATAGTTAATGATATCAATATGTTTTCTTTTAAAATTTAATAACAATTATTAATGAATTCATTCTGTTACCAAGATTTGCTCCATATATTTTGTTTTCAGTGTAATAAAAACGTACATAGAGGTATTAAAATGTATTCACGTATAATGCAGATTATTTTTTTTTTAAGGCAACCTAATTCTGTCCTCAATTCAAGACCTCCAGTATGAAAATTCCCTCTCTTGGTCTTTAGAACGCTCTAACATATTCAATTCAGTGTATTTCAGAATGCAGTCCATACATTCATTGTCTGAGAGAGCAGATAGAAAGGAACTTGACTATTACCATGTATAGGAACAGGCGGACATCACTAGCATTTGGGTAAAAATTGATCTACGGAACATAGCTCTTGGGTTCCTTATTTGTCCTAATTCTTTTGAAGCACTGTCTTTTAGACCGATTTGATTTGAGAGTGGCACTTTCGGTGTCTAGTTTTTTCAATACTTTTAGACATTTATCAGAACGCCTCTTCAGGTTAGTAATTTGATAGATGATATCTTCTTAATCATTTTCGTACTCTGAAGACATGTAATCAGTGTTTAAAACTGTCTACTTCTATTTTCTTCTCTTCATCCCAAGAAGTTTTCTGCTTTAAAGCAGCGCGTCTAGCTTCTAATTTCTACAACGTATATACAAATATATATATCACTGCTCAATGGTTCTGAGTGCCGAGTAAAGGTCAAAATATGAAGCCCTTCACCGGTATATGATTACTTCTCTAAATGAGTGAAAAATTCTCGAATGGGACGTAAAACAACATACAATCAATCAATATTTAAATATTGAAGATGTGTTTTCCTAGCAGAAATATTTGAGATTTAAAAAATTTGTATGTGTCTATTATCTTCTTTTTTTTATGTTGATATTAACATAAAAATTGATGTTTATTTCAAAACACATGCTCCATACATGTATAAGAGGACCATTCTTTTCAATTCACAGGATGAAATTACACCATTCAGTCGACGGAATGGTAACTGAATGCCCACTCAAAGGTCACTGAAAAGTTCCTTTCCGGTGACTTTTCCGTGGTCTTTCAGTTACCATTCAGTCGACTGAATGGCAGATACCTTTCAGTTATCTTTCAGTTGTATCTTTTTATTAAATAATCGGCTTATTTTTTAACGTAGAAATTTTATTTCACATTTTCTTATTATAATGGTATTAAATTTATTTCCGAATAAAAAAAAATGAAAAAAAAGTGAACATAAGGAAAAAAAATTTCTTGCAGAAAGCAGGGGTCGAACCGCGGCCTGCCGATTAATAGCCCGCGACTTTATCCATTACGCCACGGCGTCTTGTTGAAAAAATCTGTGACTTAAAATCAATATATTTGTAGAAATCGAATTGGGACACCCAGTTCACCTGTTGTATCGAGGAGCTGGGAATGTGTATATATCTTGTATATATTTTGTATATTCTATGTTAATTACGCGGATTCGGATTTATGGGGCTGATTAATTAATTACACATCTCTTATTGGGATGATGACAATTATCGTCGACGGGCACCTAGTGTTTTTTTTTCTCTCTCTCTCTCCAAAGAAATGATTCAAGATGGATCTTCACCCCGAAAAACGTTGTAAATTCTTAAAACGATATTAACAACCAAGAAACAAAATTTACAATATTAAGGTTCTTCCACAAGAAGCATAAATAATTAATTCTGTTGATGTAATTGCTGCATGTATACCCCCATGTATGTAGATGTTTTTATTTTGGATGTATTTAAAAATGGCGGAGGGCCAATTATAGATGTATTTAAAAATGGCGGGTGGGTCAATTATAGATTTATGACGCAAGGTTGTGCAATTCATAAGATGACATCTGAGCATGCGCCATCTACGGAATGTAAAATTAGCAATTCATAAAAAATGACAAAGTAGGCGTTTTTAGCAAGGTTATGTTATTCATAAAAAATGACACCTGAGCATGCGTCATCTATCAGAGTAAATCGGGTATTTTTAGCAAGGCTGTATTTGAGCATGCGCATTTAAGAAAAAAAGTTGTGTAATACCGATTACTTTATTTTTATAAATAAATTTTTACGTTAGCATAAATTAACAAGAATATATAAAAGTTTCTACGGTTTGAATTATCAATGTGTAAAAAAAAAGGCGATTAGATTGACACAAAGTACTCAACACGAAGAAATCCCACAGACAGAAGACTGGGATGAAGTGATGAAATTTGAACAACGCCCCCCAGGAAGAATGAAGTGGAAAAACAGGGAATATGTTTTTACCTTTTGGATCAAAGATACAGAAGAAGAAGAAAACAAAGAAACGTAATGGCACTAAGTGCCATTACCAAAAAAAAAAAAAAAACCAACGGCCGTTTTCACGGCCACCTAATTTTCACGAAAAGATGCCATCTGCAGTGAGAAACGAATGTCAATGTTTGTTGCAATACTTTAAATAATTTTTTTTATTTAGAAATAATATCATTAGAAAATCACAGCTTAATGTTTAATTCTACGAACCATTATGACGGACGTCGTGAATTACATCGTGTGATTCATTGACTTAGTTTATTTCAAAATCTTTTATTTTTTTTAAATCATGAAAAAAATACGGAAAAATAGTATAGAAAAGATTATGATTAAAATAAGATCTGTTAAAGATGATCAAAATATTTTTTTTGCAAAATGATTTACCTTGAAAAAAAAATTAACAAGATTTAAAAATGAATGTATACATTATTTATTACTTTCTATATATAAACTTTGTGTATGAAAGAAACAAAAAGACAAACATATCAAAAGAATGCAACGTATTATTTCACAACTCTTTTGAAATATTAACAATCGGTAAAAATACATGAATATTTTTAGATATGATGTACACAAGGATTTCATATAAAATCTGGTGAAAAAAAATTTATCATATCAATTAACCGTCAGAAGAAAAAAAAAGGTACGTTTTTTCCTAAAATTCTATATAAAGAAGGATAGATAACTCTACATACTTTACACTTATATGAGGTATGATAACTCCTCTAATTCCTCGCTAATTTCACTTAGTCTGTTCTCTAACTCCTGTCTTTGATGTTCTAATTCACTCTTTCTTAATAAAAATGTTCTAATTAATTTTTTGTCCTCGTCTTCATCGACATCCATATCTTCCTCTCTGACTTCTTCCTCCTCTCCGTTTTCTTCCTCCTCTCCGTTTTCTTTCACCTCTCCGTTTTCTTCTACCTCTCCGTCTTCTTCCTCCTCTCCGTCTTCTTCCTCCTCTCCGTTTTCTTTCACCTCTCCGTTTTCTTCTACCTCTCCGTCTTCTTCCTCCTCTCCGTATTCTTTCTCCTCCCCGTTTTCTTTCTCCTCTCCGTTTTCTTCCACTTCTCCGTCTTTTTCCTCTTTTCTTCTGTAGTTTCTTCTTGAATCCTTTTTTGTTTACTACAATTACAGGGAATTATCGATGATAAGATTTTGTAAATGAATTGAGTTGTTAAAGTTGAAGTCTCCTTACAACTTTTTTTTTGATAATTTTTCACACTTGTATTAAAAGAAAATAAGTTATCAAATAAATATCCTTCAGTTTATTACATACCTTATGATTAATGCAACTTTGATTTCATCATCATTCTGGAGATCATTCATGGTCCTGAGAAAAAAAGAGAATAAACAAGTTATAATTTTAAACTTTTAAACAGTTTGAATTATAATTTGTGTTAAATTTTTGAAAAAAATTGTGATTTTATTATAATTTTTTTTCAATTTACCTTAGTGTGAATTCCATCCTAGGTTTTCTTTTGAGTTTTAACAGCCGATAAAAAAGTGGCAGGGGAAGGGAATAAAAGTGGTAGGGAAGGAACTTTGGATATAATATGGTTATATATATATTTTATGCCATAAAACCCTCCCCCCTCCCCAATTTTTTTTCTTTAAATCATGATGGGGGGGGGTTATATTTACCCCCCTCCTCTTTTCAATGTCTCTTTATTTAAAAATGAAAGTTGACAGAGATAGACATGTGCAGCTTTGCTTAAACATTGTTAAATTTCCCTCCAAAATTATAAATTTCGTTTTTATTGGAGTAAAAACTAACGAATTAGAAGCCGTTTTACTCTATCGGTTATGAAACATACATTTTTTTTTTTTTTTTTTTTTTTTTTTTTTTAAGATTTATAACAGTTTGTTGGTTGACCGTTTTTTATGTATATAATTTGGTTAAATATACTTTATGTCATGAATGGAAGAGTATTAATTTTGTTTCCTTTATCTTTTTTGAAGAAAGTTGACAGAGATAGACATGTGCAGTTTTGCTTAACTATTGTTGAACTTCCCTCCAAAATCAGGAATTTGTTTTCTATTAGAGTAACTCACAGAAATATACCAAATCAATAAGAAATCTTTTCACATTGTATGGCTCCGCCTTTAATGAAATATCGGTTACAAAACCTACAAATATCGGTCTCTTAATTAAGAAATATAGGTTGTGAATCATACATACACTTTTTAAAGATGTATGTCATTGATTGACATAATTTTTATAATGTTCATTTTCACACAATATTTATGTAAATTTTATGAGTATAATGTGTACTTTAATAATAATAATAAAAAAACTTGCGCTTTTTAGAGAATTTATGACGAAAGACATTAATGTTAAAACATCCGAAAGAAATATCTTCTTATATATAGAAGATAAAAGACATAGCACACATACCTGTATTCATGAAGTATAGGAGTTTTTCTTTAAAATAGTATTTAACTTATCCTACGCCTATGATTTATATTTCAATATGAATTTAATGAAAATAACTTCTTTTTTGAAGATACATCAGCTTTAATTACATTTTGCATTATCCTTAGTAATAAAGTGAATGAGTTGGACGATATTCTTTTTTCATTCATTGATACCAATGTATAAAGTGTTCATCTTTTTTCCCACCTCTATCGTACTACGTATTGTAAAATAGAACAATGTTATCAGGGCAAGGTGAAATTTAAGGAATCAATGAAAAATAAATAGAACAGAGGACAATCACCCCTACACGATAGGGGCACTTGCTACACATAATGATACTATCAACAAACTATCAGGTCACTGTCACTTAAATCTTTCACGTTTCGGTAAAAAAATCAGGACATTCCCGAGACCGTCGTAATTGGACCACCCCCTTTTATCGTAAACTAAAATTCACCAAGGTTGACCTTATGTAAGAATTATGAGACAATTGTTAATGAGATTGTCTTGTACAAAAGGATTGATAAAAAAAAAAATGAAAAAGAAAAAAAAGTCTTATTGCAAACTGGGACCGGGTGACCATGCTTGTGTCAGGATTTTATTTGGATTGACATGAAGATGAAAAGTACACATTGTCTGGCCCAGATAATTTGCAAAATGTAATGATAGCAAGGGTACATTAATAATTAGAAAGGTTACACATTGAGCAATGATTTTTGTTAAAACAATAGTACCACCCATATTCACTGTCAAGATTACATAGGGTAATGAATGAGTAAAGGATGGAGATTAGGAAAATGACCAGAGTATATATAAGGATGCATAAGAGTTTTTTTTTTAGACATTCCTGAAAGTAAGTTAGTAAAAATTTCATACAAAAAAAATGTACTGCCTGTTGTACGTTAGTGCTGTTCTTTTTTACCAAGTTTGGTGTATCAATCGCTGTAATTTTCAACAACGCAGTTCTTTTTCGACATGCTGTTCGGAGAAAACGTTGAATTATTATCAATGTGTCTCACGTTGCGAGTGCATTGCATTAGACTGTACATTTAAACTGAGATCAAGTCGGATTGATATACATCATGATACAAGACGCATTCTTACAAGACTATCCATGAAAAGGCTGATGCTGAGTTCAAAGAGAACGAATGTTATTCAGTGTGGCGGATGTGGTAAGTTATGAAGAAAAAAATGCATAAAATGCTTTCATTATATTGTAATAATTAAGAATACATAAGAGATCCATACAGAGAAACTTTAAATTGTATTTCCAAACCGAAAGAGCATAATCTATAATTTTAATCAAATGTAAATATTAAGATTGTATGAAAAATTTCACACAAAGAAACTTGAAAGAATATTGTTAAGTTTGTTATATTTATAATTAAAAAACTTGAAAAAAAGTATGTTGTTTCATTTTTACAGATATCCCAACTTTATTTTCTACGACTAATGCTTTCGTCATAACGTCTTCATCTCCATCTACGTCTTCATCTCCAACTACGTCTTCATCTCCAACTGCACCTACAGGGCCTACAGAGACTTCAGCGACGAACCCATTAACCTGGGACACCTTCAAGACATCTACATATACTCCTTCTTCTACAAATACGCCACCACAACATTCTACAGACTCATCATTAAATAATGGTAATTTGGGTTTTATTTGTTTAGATTTAGAGTTATCATTGTTTATATATTTTAAATTTTAATTAAATTAGAAAATGGTTTTATCTTTAAAAAAAATGTTAATATTATCTTTGATTCAATGTGTGACATTAAATAATTTTGACAAAGATAAGTTAAAATCTGAAAATAGAAACGTGCATAATATTATATATGCTTATATAGGGTGACTATTTAATCATCACTGGTTTTTAATTTTTTTTTTTACAGATTGGATTTTCATTGCCCTAGGCGTGTTTATTGTTATAGACGCACTGTCTGTAACAATATATATAATCATCAGGGTACGCAGACGCTCGCGGTATCAATCACCCGACATCCCTCTTTCACCTCTTCATAGCCCCGACACAACGACATTCGAACCAAGACATTCTACACCAACATCATCCTCAGAAGAAGAAATTTTTAACAACACCACACTTACATCCATATCGTCTGAATCAACGCCAAAAAAATCATTCACACCTACAGATACATCGTCAAACCAATCTAATGTCCAACCCGATAGCACCGTTGCTGTTTTACCAGTTACCTCGGAATCTGTTTCAATTACTGGAGGAATTATCGTGACAAAACCTTTGACACTAGAGATTACCGAAGCAGTGGGTGTTACTACACGAGCCATGGCAAAACGTCGTGATGACTGTAAATAATTTTTTTTCTTTTGAAATTTGATTATAAAAAATGGTGATTTATTTTTATGAGACATATTTTATTCATTTTAAAGTTTCATTTCCTTTAAAGGACCTTCAATTTTTTTAAGTTACCAAAAGATTTTAATCAACTTTTCTGAGTATATGAATGTAAAACATCTTATCATTTTTCAGGACTTATCTATGTAAATATTGTAGATAATTAGATATATTACTATATTACCTATTGATGATTATTTTTCTAATTTCAAGTTGTTAATTTTTTTAACAATGTAACAAATCATTGCCGCTTTTATTGTTTTTTATGAAATATTTTACAATATAATCGATATACATGTATGTTATAACATATATATATATAGATATATATTGGTTTTAATGTTCGTGGAATTTTTTACAACAATTTGATCAATACGACAAAGTTCAGCTTATGGATTTTTTTTCCTATCAATTATAAAATATTACTGTAGTTAATGATTTTCGTAGATTCTATTTTTGTTTAGATTATGAAAGTATTTTAAAATAATGTATATGTCATACCATTTTATTATTTTTTATTAATCTTTTTTTTTATCATTTAATTTTTTCTAATTTAGAACAGTGATCGATCAATTGTTTATTAATAAAATATTACTGCGACTAACGTGTGTTTGTCTTCGTTTTTAAATTGATTAAACAGTTTAGTTACACAGGCGCTAAGATTACAATGACATGATAGACACTCGGACATAAGTGAAACTTGAGGGTAGAATGGTGAAAAATAGTTTAGAAAAAAAAACGTGACAGTTTTAAGTATCCTTGTCAACTTTGGTATTGAATGATTGAGAGGCGTGATTTTGCTTTCATCAAGTGATAACATAGTATTCTAATATTCATGTGGGTCAATGAGAACTGTGTTACTAAAAATAAAAAATAAAAATTAAAAAAAACCTAGGTCTCTGACACAAAACAGGCTATTGCAAAGAAGAGACGGTTTCCTTATGTGTAAAAAAGTATCAAATATAGAGCAGCAAATGGCAGGAAAAAACTCCTCAAAGTAAATGTCACGTAGTTCATGAGATGACGGTGAAGTCGTGGTCAGACGTATGAGTAGTGGCAAAAAAAAGTATATAAAATACTCTCGACTTCGCAATTAAAAAAATTATTGATATTTATATTTTCGTTTTATATATATATATATTTTTTTAAAAGTGTTTTATCTTGAAAATGAAATGGTTGCATATTAGGAATTCCATAAAGCAACAAGATTGGCAAATTAAAGAAGTTTTGAAACGAAAAAATATGACTATGCAGAGTACTTTCTTTGCAGATGTCTGACTTTCTTTGTACTTACTGTGGAATGCGGTTTCCAAATTATATGGAAGGCCTCATTCATGAAGATGTGTGCACGGGGGGAAAAATGATGACTCAAAATCATGATGAACATGTAGGTTAACTGCATATATTAACCATTTATTTAATTATTTATTCAGATTGAAATTCTAAATATATGTTAATGTTACATCCTCTAAATTTTTGAAATTATAAACTATTTTGCGCAATCTTTAAAATTTTTGAGAATGCGAAAACGCAATTCTATAGTGCGGAAACTCTATCTCCACCTCAGACCGATTTTCACGTTTAGTGATCGATTTAGGTTTCCTCCTTGTTATTCGGCTATTTTGTTATTTTACTTTGTCAGAAGCCATTTGTATGTTGTCACTGCTATTTACAGTTTACAAACTCTACGAAAGGACAAGACCATGAAGATAAACATGAACAAAGAGAGGTAACTTTAAATTAAGGATGTAGTATTAGCATGTATTTTGTTTTTATTTTTCAAAAAAAATTACTATACATTTCAAAAATATTAGAATAATATGTTGAAAGTTTAAGGTTGTCATGGAAAATATATGAATGTACTGATCAATTATTTTTTTCCTTCAAAGATACAACAACAATACTTGTGTCCCAGCTGTGGTGAGATATTGAATACTGAATCGGACTTAAAGTTTCATGAGCTGTTTCATGAAATGGACCTGATCGACTACAGTGATCAAAAACCTTGGTCTCCCATTTCCCTCATAAATTATGAGTCTACGTCTAATCAGACAGAAGAAGAACCCATGGAAATTGACCCTGATCAATGTGGAATTTCAATCATGGAAACAGACACAGAAGAACCTGTGTATTCTCAACCCGGTCCGTCACAGACTGGTTATGGGGACAAAAGAACAATACCATACAACCTAAGACTTGTAGTTGAGAAAACTTTTAAGAAAAACAGTGCTATTGACAAAAATTATCAAGTTAGATTTGATGCAGATTCTGTGGAACAGGGTCAAAGATTGTCAGATCTGCATCGAGAATTAGAAAACACTTTTAATGATGCTCTTTCTCAAGCCACGCAAGGGCTCGATTCGTCAACAGACCTGGGACGTGTCATCATACATCATGAAGGTTTGACTAATCCCGTATATGTCCCCCTTAAACCTCTAAAAGATCTCACAGGAAAAGTTGTCATGGGGCATTTGCAAAATGTATTGACCAGTCACGAGAATCTCTCTCTTGATCACAGCTTTTATCTAAATGTGGGTACCATTAAAATTCCTAAGGGAGGAACAGGAGCCAGACCTATCAACAAACTAGGTGATGGTAAAGACTCTATGGCAACTAAAAAGTCTTGCATCTAAATTTGGAATTCGGACGAATTATGCCTTGCCCGCAGTATCTGTATGGGGTTCTTAAAATTTCGCAAAATTCCTACTGCAGATTGGCGACTATTGGTTAACCCTAATGATGGAAAAACAATGGAAGAAAGAGTGATGGAGTTAAGAAAATGTCCAATATGGTATTACAAACAACTAACGACTAGAACAGCAAAGGGCGAAAAATGTCAAAAAGACCTTGCCACTCTCCTGTGTCAGAAAGCCAATAAAAGTACTGAGAGACGTCTATCGATTCTAGACATTGCAGCCTTTGAGAATGTGCTCAACTTGGACATTCTGGTCGTCAGTTCCGCTGTCGGAAACAAATTTATACGCACCATAGCACATTCTGAAGAGAGAAAAACAAATAGTAGACAACGCCTATTTCTTTATCACAGCGAAAGAGGTGGAAATGCACATTTTGACGCCATTGTCAATATCTGTGGGCTATTTGCACAATCCAAATTCTGTCATAAGTGTTTGAAACCATATCAAAAAAAGCACAATTGTGCATCTACATGCATTGTGTGTAAAAGAACTGATAATTGTTTCGTTGGTCAAGAAGTAAGCTGTCGACATTGTCACATGACTTGTAGATCTTTGGAATGTTTTAAATCACACAAACTACAAAGAGGGAAGACTCAGGAATCTCAGTGTGATCGTTGGTGGAAATGTACAGTTTGTAAGAAAATTATAGACAGACATCAAAGAAGACCAGAAGATCATTTCTGTGGAGAGTGGCAATGTCAGTCTTGTAAGCAGTTTGTGAATGTAGATCACTTGTGTTACATGAGAGCCTTAGAATGCAAGGAAAAGAAACCTAGATATATCTTTTTTGACTTTGAATGCACCCAGGATGACGTTTTGTGCTGTGCAGAGGGTTACTCCGTGACAAAAAATCCTGTGTACAATGTAACAACAACACCGAGTCTTGTTTGGAATGTGCTCTTTGTACCAACTGTCAACAATCCTGGTGTGGGAAATTTCAGCACATACCAAATTTAGTAGTGGCTCAAAAAGTTTGCGAGAAATGTATTGCCGAACAAGTTGATACGAAATCAAAGTGCGACAACTGCGGAACTAGATGTGGGAAGTGTGATGAAATTGACAAAGAAGAAAAAACTTATGCCAACCCTCCCTGCAAAGACACGTGTGGATTTCGCGAAACCGTGTTTCAAGGTGACAATATAGCACATGATTTTGGATCGTGGCTGTTTAATGAAACACACAAGGATTTTACAGTCGTTGCACATAATATGAAGGGCTATGATGGCTACTTTTTGCTTGAATATCTCTTGGCCAATTCCATAGTTCCGAAAGTCATTTATGCTGGGTCTAAAATCATGTACTTGCATGTAAAAAGAGGATTGAATATAAGAGTCTTAGATTCTCTTAATTTTCTCCCCATGAAGTTGGCAGAACTGCCTAAGGCTTTTGGATTGGAAGAAATAAAAAAAGGATACTTCCCCCATTTTTTAACACGAAAAAAAATTTCAACTACATTGGGCCTTATCCTGCCTCCAGATTTTATGGAAGTGATATGATGAATACCAAAGGACGACAAGAATTTCTGGCATGGTATCATGAAAAAGTGGAAAATAACGAGACCTTTGACTTTGCCAGAGAAATTTTGGAATACTGTCGCAGCGATGTAAACATACTGAGACAGGCTTGTTTGAAATTTAGAGACATTCTTATGATTATTACTGGAAAACAGGAAGTGATATTTGACGGAGAATTGCCAGAAACAAAATTGATGGGTGGAGTGGATCCATTTCAGCACATCACAATTGCTGGCGTCTGCATGCAAGTGTTCAAAACTAAATTTCTGCATGAAGATTGGCGCGTTAAATTAAGAAATGGATCGTTGACTGACTGGCTACCTGCCCGACGGTTGCAAGGAGAATTTTCTATCTACTTCAATGGAAGTTGGGTGACAGGCAAGGAATTACAAAATCAAGATTGCGTTATCGAGGAGTCCGAGTTTGTTAGCTCTTCAATTTCACAAATTCCGTCCGTGGGCTATGGACCTTTCTTAGGCCAATACAGCACCATTTCCATTCAATGGCTGTCTTGGGTCCAAGAAGACCATTACAAAAAGACGGGCAATAAAATCTACATTTGTCATGCATTGAATGATGGTGAAGTAAACCTACCGGGAACGAGATACATGTTAGACGGGTTTTGTCCAGAAACAAACACAGCTTATGAATTCAATGGATGCTACTGGCATGGGTGTCCGATATGTTTTCCCCATCGGCGTCAACAGTTAAAACATGTAAGAACAAACCAATCCATGGATGAGTTACTGGCCTTGACTTTAAAAAAAAGACGATACATTGAATCAATTGGGATGAAGTATGTCTGCACGTGGGAACACGATTTTGAGAACTTGCTGACCCAAAATAAAGAGGTGGCAGCCTTCATCGGCTCCTTGGATCTACAAGAGAGGTTAGACCCTCGAGACTCGTTTTTTGGGGGACGCACGAATGCTGTTAAATTGTACTATTGTTCCGGACGGGGAGAAATGATACGCTATCTGGACTTTTGTTCTCTCTACCCCTCAGTCAACAAGTATGCCAGATATCCCGTCAAGGAACCAAAGATCATAACACGCAATTTTTCAGACATCAAAGACTACTTTGGAATTGCCAAGATCAAGATATTACCCCCCAGAAAGCTGTACCACCCAGTGTTGCCTCAAAAAATCAATGGAAAACTGACTTTCTCTTTATGTCGCACCTGTGCAGAGAAACAGCAACAGGAACCATGTCAGTGCAGCAACGAAGATAGGGCCATTATAGGAGTGTTTTGCACCCCAGAAATCCAAAAAGCGCTAGAATGTTGCTATGTCATTTTAAATATTTATGAAGTGTATCACTGGGACGAAACGACAGAGTATGACGTGGAGACAGGAAGCGGAGGATTGTTTGGTAAATACATTAACCTGTTTTTGAAAATCAAACAAGAAGCCAGCGGATGGCCCGATTGGGTGCAAAATGAAGAGGATGTCATCAAATACATTGCAGAATATGCTCTTCGAGAGGGAATACAACTAGACAGGGACAATATCACTAAAAACCCGGCATTAAGATCGATCGCCAAATTATTGCTAAATTCGTTCTGGGGAAAGTTCAGTCAACGTCTTAACATGCCTCAGACCACGTTTTTTCACGACAGCGAAGCCGATAAGTTTTTTCAACTGTTGGCAGATCCTACCAAAGACGTCAGCAATTTTCACATCGTTACTAAAGAGATGATTCAAGTCGACTGGCAGCAAAACGGAATGACCGCGAAAGAAGATTATCAGACTAACGTATTTATTGCAAGTTTTACTACCTGCTGGGCGAGACTTAAATTGTATGAAGTTCTACAGATGCTGGGCGAAAGGGTTTTGTATTTTGATACAGATTCAGTCATCTTTGTCAGCAGACCGGGGGATGAAGAACCTGAAGTCGGATCGTTTTTGGGACAACTTACTAATGAATTAGATCCCGATGAATACATCACAGAATTTGTCTCGGGAGGCCCCAAAAACTATGCCTATCGAACAACAAAGGGAAAAGAAACTTGCAAAATTCGAGGATTTTCACTCAATTATGACAACAGTAAAAAACTTAACTTCACTTCGATGTTGGAATTGGTAACCGGGCCACAGAATGAAAACGAGTCAAGAACACTAAACATCGTGATCAGCCACCCAAACAAGATCGTTAGAAATAAGCAACATCAAGTCATCTTTTCCCGCAGAGAAGAAAAAGAATACAAACTTGTTTACGATAAAAGAGTGATTCAAGATGGTACCTGGGACACATTGCCTTATGGTTACTAAAATGTATGCATTTTATAATAGAATGTAATTTGTGTATGATTATATTTTTGTATTTTACTGTTTGTGAATATTGTATGATTTGAAAAACATTATTTTTTGTCGAAGTTTAATGTTATCAAATTATTGTCAATAAACTATGCATTTCTTATGTTTTTTAACTGATCAAATGTTACCTTAAGACATATCTTGTACATTATTCTTGAACATATTAAATCACTTCTTTTTGATATCTAAAACTTTACTGATGTTATTTTGGACAAAAATTTATAGACTTTATTTTGTTTAAAACAACTTTATTGATGTGATGATATATCAAATTGCTTCAGTTTTAACAACAACATCGTTGATTTCAGTTTGACAATACATTTTTTATTTTCATTGTACATCATATAATTCATTCATTATAACCTCATGTAAAGACTTTTCTTTGTATTGATAAACAATATGCATTAAAATTTGATATTTGATTTAGTCATTTTTTTCTTGGGAGGTTTATAACCCGGCGGTGCACCGTCTGTCTGTATCTTTACTACATATCCACCACCACTCTGTACCTCGGAATGATCCATCATTTTCTTGTTGTGAATGAATGACGTGGGGGTGTCGATGTCTTTCAGTGCTTTATAAAACTGTTGAAATCCAATAGGATTTCCTTTAACATTTGGACTTAATGCATGTTTTATAAGATCACTGATGTGAGAGCCATGAATGACGTCACCCTTGTAGATTAAATTTCCATTTCCTTTCCAAGATACCACGTCTCCTCCGTATCGTGATAAAAATTGAATTAATCCTTTCGCTTTGTTTTGATATTTCACTGGAATGGTGTGCTCCAAGATTTCTAGAATTCGAGATTGAGTAGATGGGTCTTCATCACTGGGAGGGTCCTTGGGTAGAGGAGGTTTCTCCTGTAGACTGTTCGACTTTTCCTCCGATTTCAGCAGAGTTTGGAATTTTTCTTTTGGTACGAGTACTAGTTCTCGAGCCATTTTGAAAGTAGAGTAGTGCTGGTTTAATCAAATGAGGTATGATCTTCTGATGTTTTAACAGTAACGTTTTACGTCGTGACTTGCTCACAGATCTACTGGTTAGAGTACGAATGGCGTTTTTGTGATGTAGCAAACTATTTATGTACTTTTTGGTGACTGGGATGGTTCCTTTATACACGTTATAAATAACTTCGCAAAGTGTTTGCATTTGAGCAAACGTCATGGTTGTCAATAAGCTCCTTCTCTGCTTGGCGCTTGCAGTACACAACAAGTCTAAAAACGAGAAATGTGCTTTCAGTCTGCGATTCATCTTGAAAATGATGCAAATTCGTAATTTAACATCACATTTATTTAGACAGGTAGACGATGATATCCTCTTTGGGTAAAATATGCGTGCGCAATCTGTACTTGTCTTCCGTCCCAGGATTCATATCGACAACTAAATATTCAAAGGGAATCATAGTAGCCTTATCGTAGGCATCTTTAAAATATTTCAATTTCGATGGAAACACCTGAGATCCAAAAGTTAACACCTGTCTGGAATCTCGTACATTTCGAAAGAGAATAACATAATGACAATTTAATGAGATGGTTCTAGCAAACTTTCCGGGCATGTACAGATTTTGAGCAAGCATGAATACACTCACTCGGCGATGATGAGCCGTCACACAAAACAAATTTAAAGACTCTTCACTTTTAGCAACTTGCATCATCATATCGTCTAACACCAAGACGGTGTGTTCCACACCATCACTCTATTCCTCGATTTGTTCTTTGGAAGGCAACCCTTGATGCAAAATCAAATTATCGATATTTTTCTCCATTTCCTCAAACAGAGATTGATATTCTGTGTAAGCGATAACTATTCTTTCTGGTGGTTTCTGGAACATGCCATCAGCTTCTTTTAGAATTTTGTAAACTAGGGACGTTTTACCACTCATGGTGGGACCAACGATCATGGCCGTAGCAGGGGAATGAAAAGGTAAAAGCGATTTGCGTTCTCACCAATCCCCCATCATCACTTCTCAACTGAGACTGAAGCAGGAATATAAAAAAACTCCAATTTTAATGTAAAATGAAACCAAAAAGAAAATGACATCATCTTTTTTTATTTACAATACACATGCTAAAAATAGTCTTTACAAACAATTGGTATAATCAGATACAAGACGATATACGAATAAATCTGGATCATCCTTCATGTTAACATATTGAACAATGTATGGTAGGTTATATTTGCGACATCTCATCAGTAAAAAAAATAAAACATGGTATCCACACGTTTCGGCACTCTTTTTCTGCAATGGTTTGTTTGAGTAAATTGTATTCTCTGAATTGAACATTAAAAAAGTCTTAAATAGTTCATCATAATACTCTGGTGGTTTGCCCAGGCTGTCGAAAAATTCTGCTTTTTGCGGACTTTCCATCCAAAAGGTGATCCAGTGTTTCCCCGGGAGATGAGAGGATTCCGTGTTACAAAGGCCGATGGGTAAAAATCAAGCTTTGCTGGTAGTGTATCTGGTGAATATACACCTTTGACGAATGTGGAAAGCAGCTCGTCATCCCGAATGAAGCAACGAATTTCAGAGGCATTCATACTTTGGTGTATTTGATGTCGCGTGAATGATCTACTTCCAAGAGAGCCGGAAACTCTGCATAAGCCAAGCAATTTAGTGTTTCGACTGTATCGGCTGCAAACTTCACTTCTAATCTTACGTTTCCTTGTCTCACCAGGTTTAAATACTCCTCACCCAGATCGTCAGGGGCCAGGCTAAAAGCATAAATGGCATACCCTTTTCCAAACATGAATCTTTTAATCTGTAGACCTGCATCTTTATTCCATTTCTCTGCCACTTCAAACAGATTGACAAAAGGCGAGATGTAATTTTGATTGATTCCTGTATCAATTTTCATGGGTCTGGAGGGTAAGCTTTCCCCATTGACGTAGAGAGCTATTTCTTCTGCCAGATTTTGAAAGTTAAAGGGATTTTTCTCGTAGTTACCATTTACGGCCGTCTGTGACACGAAACAGAAAAGAGCTTTGGTAGGTAGATTGTTGGACCATACGTTCTGCCAGATAAAGGAACCAGATCCCTTTGGACAGGTACTCATTTTGACTTCGGTTCTAGTCAGAGGATACTTGGCCGTATTTTCCTTCAGTATTTCGGCATGATTGATCAGTACTCCACTGTCGACTTTAATCATACAAGCTTTAAATGAAACATCTAACAACTGTAATTTGTAACTTGGGCTTGCTTCTTTGCTCATAATGATAAAGGGAGCGGTATTCCTGAATAATTTTAAGTGCAGGTCCACACCGTTAACCAGGTATTTGTCAATTCTAAAAACGTCCTCGTACAAGGGACCTTCCATATCAAATACATGACTCTGCTGTGTAAAGGAATATCGGTTAGCCAATCCTCCGTTAGAACCACCGTAGGCGTCGGGGTTGTCCATGTCGTCGTCGTCCAAATAATATAATTGGGACTGTAACTGCGATTGTGTGGCATCGTCTCCACTGGAGAGAAGGAGTTTCAGATAAGCTTTCCAGGGATAGTAACTGGTGTTGAGGGAAACGAGTTTTCCATTCATGTACACGTCGATCTGTGACCACATTGATTGCAGAGGTACATTGATTATTCCGGTCTTCTCCTGGGCGGCCAAAGCAACACCGTCCGATTTAATGACTTTACATTTTACATACAGTCGGCTGCGTCTTAAATCTATGTACTCGTTTCCCTGTCCGGGTACCGAAATTTCGATGGGAGCATCCTCGGAATCGAAGGAGCTGACGGGTCTGCATTTCCGAATAATAAATTTTTTCTACGGCTACTTGATTGGGAGGGACTGTAAATAAGGTTAATTCTGCTGGAAGTCCGATGTCGGTGATCTTGTCATTTAAAAAAGCCATCCTTATTTTTTCAGTTTCTTGAATATAGTACCTTCCCAATCTTCTCCCTCAAGTTTTTTTCTCTTTACACGCTTAGATGTTGTCGCCTTGACAGCTGATTTAGGTTTGATTCTTTTCTGTCGTTTGTCGGGTTTAATAGTCTTTTCTGACACATGAGGAATTTTTTCCTTGATGGCCTCTTTTAGTTCCGATTTCGCTCTTTCTTCCACGGCAGCCATGGGAGTCACGTGTTTCCCCACGACCTTTTTGTCGGGTGATTCTGTTGAGTGGGGGTTGACGGGAATCATGTAAGGTTTCTTGGAAAACATTCCTCATATTCCACCACCCGTTTGACGACCCCTATATTTTCCAGGTCGAAACTGACCATCCATCATGTTTCTGTAAAACGATTTCCAGACCCTAGGATCTGAAACGTAGGTTGAACCCATCATTGTATTTCAAACAAGCGTTTCTTCAAGAGGAGGGTTACGGTTACACCGCCTTTTAAAAATGAAGCTGCTTGATTAGAAGAGTTCCTTATATAGATCCTCACGTCTTGAAATTCGCCCAGTCGAAGGGGTACTTCGTAAGGGTTAGTGTATATATTGTTCCCAGCCTTTTCTAAAAACACTCGTCGTAAGAGAGGTAACTCTCTCTCTCTCCCACTATGCTGTCTTGACACAGATTACTACACACGTATAATTCGCGCTCGGAATTATCCGAGAGTAAAGAAAATTCCAAAAGTGAAACGGTCCAGTGGCCTTGAAAGTACAACGGTTTTGGTATATGCACTTTAAAGTCATACGGAGTGTTTCCGGGATAAACGTTGTGACTGTCAGAAGATCTGAGAACCAATCTTATGCTCATTTAAAAAAAAAAATGATTATCTATTCGCAAAATCCGTCTTATTTATACCTCCTGCAGGTCTGACTTCTTGATCCAGGAATTAAATTTGGCTGGCCATTGGTGCCATGATACCAGTACTTCAGCTACCCCCTTTCTCTTTCGTTCCTTCAAAATCTTATCGATTTTCCAAATGGAATCGTCGTCCTTGTTAACTTTCTGCAGTTCTTGAGAGTAAAAGGTACCGGATATGGATTCGTCTGCAAAATCTTTGAGTTTGTAAACGGGAATGCCTTGACTGCGGAATCTACTGCTGACCTTGAATATTTCTCCTGTCCACTTTTGATCGTATTCTCTTTGAAACAATCGGCGCAAATGTGTTATCCGCACTTTACCGTTAATCTTAAACTGGTATGATTTCTCTTTTGAATATTTGGTACTTGGAGACTTGACGTTCATGGGACCTTGTGTTTTCTTATCATTTTTAGTTCTCTGTAAATAAGCACTATATCGAACTTCGTTTTCGTTATTTTCAGTGACGTTTGCAGGTGCAAATCCTCCCAAAGGTCGAGACGGCGTATTGTTAATGCTCTCTGTGATAAATGGTAATTCGTTCAGGTATTTGTAAGCTTTCTTATGAGCAAACATTCTGTGTAATCTGTTTTCTAAATTCTGTATGCTTCTCTCTGCAAAGTTACTTTTTGTTTCATTTTCCGTAAATATTTGATGTACACTTTCTCTTTTTAAAAATGCAAAAACCCATCTATTCTTAAATTCGCTACCCTTATCGGTTCTCAGCACTTTTGGCTTTCTACCTTTGGCAAATATGACTTTTAAGGCATCTATCACGTTAGTGGCTGTCTTTTGCTTTAAGGGAGCCGTAAATAAAAACCTCGAAAAGATATCTTGTAACACCAGAATATACTGAACTCCATTGTTTTCCTTGGATATGTTTCTGACATCTTGTAAATCTCCATCCCAAATAGAGTCAACAGAATCGGTCAAAATGTGCCTTCGAGGAAACTTTCTACGAACCCTCTTTTGTAGAGAATACGATTCCAAGTCTGATAAAAATTGTTTTATGGCTTTCAAGCCGATTTTATGTTTCCCCTCTTTTTTAACGATCTGATAAAGTTTATAAGGACCTGCAAATGAGGCTGCCTTTTTAACATCAGTCCAAATGTTTTCCAAGTACGTCTGTTGTTCTTTTGTCAACTTCATGTTTACATATGAATGTAAAAATCAAAACTAACACATTATATAAAATTTATTAAAATCAGTATGTTAAATGTGATTGACATCAAATTGAAATAGAAATGATACAAGTCACACACATATATAATAATATTTATCATACATAATATTCATTATTTATGTCACACGAAACAATATTTACAATCTTTTTGTTTTTTGAACACAGTTTTATGTAATATATATGAACACATAGTCATTCAAAAAAAGTGTCCCAATCTCCCTCTTTAGTAAGTATAGTTAGTGTACTCGTTGGGGTTGCACCTGGGGCACTGAAGGAATCCATTTGATTTTGATGGCTCTCCGAATTTTCACAGTACTCCACGCTTCTTATCTGGTCTCCAATCTTTTCTTCTACGCGTGGTATTAGACATTTCAATTCTTCCCACTCATCGAATGTAAGCGCTGCTCCACGTCTGGTCGGAACTATGTCTTTCTCATTTGGGGGCATCCACCATTTCCTTACGTTGATCAAGGCAAACCCCGTTTCGACGGTGACATAGAAATTTTCTCCTAAATGTCTTTTATACGAGACGGGCATTTCCGCCTCGTGGCGTTCGATGGCGGCGTCTATCTCTTCACTGTATAGTTCTGACAGCTTTTTCCATTTTTCTAGATCAAGGGCTATTCCCTTTTTCGTAGGATACAAGGTTTCATCTTCTTCTCGTTCTTCATACACTCTCAAGTGAACTTTTGTTTCCCCTTGAAACTCGGCAATGACAAGATACCAGTTTCTGCCTAGATGTTCTCTTAGAAGTGGTTCCTGCTTTTCTTGGTCAGCGTCAAGCTTTGGTTTCTTTGAAGGAGGAGACTGGTCAAGTGAAGTCTTGTCTTCGTTTTCTAAGTCAACAAACAATCGTTTTCTTATACGGCCGGTCCTCCAGGAGTCTACGTCTTTGCATTTCCACTTGGTCATAGAATTGACAGCCATTCTTGTGAAGTTTGACGTGACGGGTAGCAATCTGAAGCGAGTGTGAAAACACAAATTATTTTCATCGTTTTTATACTTAATATGTGTCGTCATTTTCTATTTTTTGATATAAAAATCATCATATACCAAAAATACTGTCATCACATCTACAAACTTTATATAACTTCATTTCTAAATTTTATATTTTTTCGGTTTTTTTTTTTTATTATTTCAATGGGTTGTGAAATACTGTTGACATCTGTATCCGACAGACCTTAAAAAATGTCTATTTTCCCGTCAATGAAAATGTGTGTCCTGAGTTATCAATAGAAATTTTGTCATTACAGGTATTCTTGGTAAGTCATGGTATCTTAACTTTCTTTATTTCATAAGAGTGGTGAAATAGTCTACCTCACTGATTTATGTCTGAAAACACAATTTTCATTTGTGAAGCTTCATGCTACATTAAATTGTCAAAATAACAGAAGGTAAAATCATTCAAAAATCACTCTACCTTGACTTCAGTACGTCCTGTTCTGGTATCAATATCAATACGCTTTTCCCAGACGTATGGTAAAATGGTGAATGTGATTGTAATAAACTTTCCAGTCCCCCTCCTGCTAATCCACAACCAACTACTGTCATTTAGAACAGCTAAGTTTCTTGTACCTTTTGGTCTACGTGTTTTGTACACATCACCCCAAGGGTACGTTTTGCTTATTTTCTCACTTAGTCCGTGAAGTTTAACAGTCAAACAGTTACACTGATGAACGATTCCATCAACGTCCTTTATTTCCAATAAACATCCATATCTATATTGAACAGTCATATCTTGTACTGCCTAGTTTCTTTTGTAAAATAGGTGAAATTAGACTCTCTGTTTGTTGAATTCTTCTCTTAAAATGTGCTCTGTCAATGGCATAAGTCACCCATTCACCCTTTCTCTCCTCGACAGGAACGAAAAAAAATTCTGTATTGTCACTAAAATGAACATGTTTTTGAGATGTATGTATTTTTTTTTACATCACTAGGTAAATGCTCCATATTAAATATCACTTTAATATGGAGAATATTTTTTCGGCATAACCCTCCGTTTTAATAAGTATTCCTCTGATCCCCAACTGTCAGCAATATCATAACCGTGCTTAATCACAGTCTGAAAATCTTTGATACAATCTGCTTTGCGATCAAACCATTGACTTTCTTGTAAAGTCCAGGTTTTCTTTTCAGACTCTTTCGATAATCTTAGTGCACTCCAGGCTACAATTTTCCATTTGTACTGTGTCCTTCGACTGCCCATAGTGAAATAAAATCTTAAGCCAAAAGAAGAGATATTTATAAGTGAAAAAACCATTTTCATTGGACTTAGTGTTAAAATAATAAAAACAATTAATTCATTTAATATTATGAAGTATGGAGATTAAATTCAAACTTGCACACGGATCAAATGAGGGCGTTTTAAAATGGAAGGGTCAATATGTCCAACAGATGTTTTCAAATATTGCCATTGCATTCTACTCATTTGTATTCCCTCAATAGTAGGTAACCCGTCTTTAAAACGTCGAATATCAATCAAACTGTTCTGGTTCAAGCTACATATAGAAACATAAACATCATTAGTTAGGGGAAACTGGTCGGTGTATGGACACATTGGAGATGTTTTGTTCTCATCATTTTTCCATTCTATGATATCCATCGCTAAATCAATACCATTTTGTCCTTTCTCCAGCCATAGTAGATTGACACAAAGCAATATAAGAATGGCCATTAAAATGATAAACATTGGAATCATCCACACTTTGTCCCTCCAGCAAGTACGTTTGAGTGTTGTTCTACACTCTTCATCACAAGTGTTCTCAATCAAATTTGTCATAACCGCAACACTCTCCATTTCAATGTATTTTTTTCTAGCCAACCTTTTCCTGGTCAGTACAAAGATTGAATGAAGATTCGTTCATCACTTTTATTCTTTTATACTCCCCCCATTAATAGTTACATTGGTCACAATCAACGGCCAATTATATTTTGGACACTAGATCTATCACTTTGCTTTACATCTATTTATTTTAAACCATATAAAGTTTTCAATTATAGATTTAGGACATACATCTATAATTATGCATTCATTCCTCGCATACATGACGCATGCTCAGATGTCATCTTATGAATTGCACAACCTCGCGTCATAAATCTATAATTGACCCACCCGCCATTTTTAAATACATCTATAATTGGCCCTCCGCCATTTTTAAATACATCCAAAACTAGTATTAATTGTAACGGGGACCGTTACAGATGTTCCCCAAACGCTCCCCAACTCCCTTTTGGTGTCTTATTTCCTGTAAGCTTCATTAAATAAGGCAATTAAGTATATTGGTCATATAACGCATTTCACGCGCGCGCACGTGCATGCATGTGCAGGATGGTCATGTCATTTCGTCTATACTATAAATGCATCTTAATTCTGAGTATTGAAATATTTCATCAAAAAATATAAAAGTTACGGCTATATCAAGTATATTGTTCATTTAAGCATTGCACGCGCGCGCACGTGCATGCATGTGCATGTTGACCAAACTATCTTGTCTACACCATTAATATTATAAGTATTGAATCATTTCGTCAAAAAGTATAAAAGTCACAGCTATATCAATTTTATAGGTCATTTTAGCATTGCACGAGCCCGCACGTGAATGCATGTGCATGTTGACCATATCATCTTTTCTACACCCTTAGTATCTCTCTATATTATAAGAATCAAAGCATTTCATCAAACAGTTTAGAGTTAACGGCTATATCAAGTATATTGGTCATTTTTCGCATTGCACGTGCGCGCACGCGCATGCATGGTCCTGCATTCAATTTTGATAGTAACATAATGTTGGAATCCATTATACCTATTTATATTCTAAATTTCATCCTGTTTTGTTGAGAACCAAGAAAGTTATAGTCATTTAAAGTTTAAGCCAATCAGATTGCAGCACATGTGCATGCGCGTGTTTTCATGATAATTCTTATATATTATATTGTACAACCTCCAAATGTATGACTATGTTCTAAATTTCAAAGTATTTTGTCAAAAAACAAAAAAGATACTGAGACTTTTGTTTCAGCCAATCAGAGCGAAGCGCACGTGCATGCGCGTGAGTTCATGCTGATTTGACCATGTCATCTTGTCCACTCTACTAATATATCCTTAAGTTATAAGTTTCAAAGCATTTCATCAAAAAATGTAAAAGTTACGGCTATATGAAGTATGTCAGTCATTTCACTCATCGCACGCGCCCGCACGTGCATGCATGTGCGCGCAAAATGACCTTCGACGAGCACATCTACACAACATGCCTATTAACCCTAAAAAGGTTTTAACTCAATTGGATGAGCAGTTTCCGAGAACACTCGCGGAACAAAAAGTACCGGAGAAGAAATAAGAATAAAAAAGAATAATAATAATAATAATAATAATAATAAGAAACAGAGTAAAAACAATATGTTCCCAAACTTCGTTTGGGGAACATAATAATAATAAGAAACAGAGTAAAAACAATATGTTCCCAAACTTCGTTTGGGGAACATAATAAAAACATCTACATACATGGGGGTATACATGCAGCATGTAATTTAAAAACAATATCTTTTAGAAGCTAAAATATTATGCGATTTTAACAATTAAGAAACAAAATTTACAATATTAAAGTTTCTTCTCGAAAAGGCGTAAATAATTAATTCTGTCTCGTCTTTCATAACCAGATATTTCCATGAAAACTAATCGCATTATACACTGTGTTAGATGGATATAAAATAATGAAAAACTTTTTTAAAGGTGAAAAAAAGAAGAAAACGTTTTCTCTTCTTTATTTTAAGAGCATTTTGACCGATATCCTCGATTTTTTTTTTTCAGATTGACTGTCTGTTTATTCATTTAACAACTTGACAAATTGAATGAATTTGTGAAAATATTTTACAATAAGAAAAAAAAATAAGACAATTCTTTTCCCGTTAATTAAATTCTGATACGAATATTATTTTTCATCATTTGAATATTTTTTTCTTAATCAATTTTCATGAAACAAATTAGAAATTCAAAAATCATTTTGAATTTTATGATTCCACAGTTGAATTGTAATTTTTAATGTTCATAAAATTATATTTAGACATGAATGTTATAGTTAGTAATCACAATTTAACATTTAAGTAAACAATTTAAAGACAATTGAACATCTAACAATTACCAGTACTACCAGTACGAACCTGAATTCTCAATAAGAAAACAAAAACACATTTGAAGACGTGAATAATATATAAATTTTTTAAAGGAATGATAAACTAATGAATTACGACTGAAAGATCACTGAAAGATGACGGAAATGTCACTGAAAGACTGAATGGCCACTGAAAAGTCACTGAAAGCCGCCTTTCAGTTTTAACTGAAAGGTCTAGTTTCTTCCTGTGATTGTAGATGGCAAGCGATATAAATAAATTTGTTTTGGAATTAAAGTCTGATGTGGAAATAATTCTTTAAATTCCCTGCAATGCCTGGAAATAAGAATTTTTAACGTTTGTACGGTTTTAATAACAGAAGCTGAAATAATTTGTACGAATTCATAGAGCTCAGTAAGGAATTATATGTAAGGATTAATAACATCCGAGTTAAGTTTGTTTACCAAAAAATACAGACAGTTAACAAATCAAAACAATCAGACTCGAGGATAATTGTTTTTTATGTAACAAGTATCACCATTGTCAAAGATCTTCTTGGGCATAAAATTTGGTTTACATTACTGTTTTTGTAGCCGTATTGGAATGTTTTCAAGTACTCTGTTCAAATGTTCCAGGATAAGAACTCCATCAGGAAATAAATTAAGGAAACTAGACGGGTTTTACGAATAACTATTCCTTCAAAAAGGACATGCATGATATCCTCTGGTACCATATTTATAATGTCAAAATGAGGAAAATTTCTTGCTTCGCTTCTTAGGCTGATACCATTGACCACTGAAAGACAGTCCCTCATCCAAGCTGTTTCGGCCATATTTATTTCTGATGTCTGTTGATAACATTACTCTAAAGACGAGGTAAAAATTCCTTTTCTTAAAAGTTAGTCTGCAGATCTTCAAAAGTACATTCACTCTCTGTATTTCTTCCATCAGCACTTACATTCCATGTGTTTTCATATGCATGTCCTAATCTGAGTAATGAATTAATAAATAAATTAAACATATATTTATTATACCTCATTGCAGAGAAGAAAGTGTTCCTGAATTTGCCAGCCCGTATCGAAACAGGATTCTACATTTTAATAGTTCCGGAGTACGTTTAGGTATGTTACAATTATTTATGCAGGCATATCAGTTCAATACATACAAAGCATTATCTTAGTTGAGATGAAATTTTCGCAGCTTCTCTGAATAAGTGTTTTCTGTTTAAAAATGTGAAAGAGTAAAACTGGAAACAAAATGTATTTAGGGCCCCGCAAGAATTTGCGGGTGCCCTATAGTAATCACTCTGTTTGTCTGTCCGTGTCTCTGTCATTCTTCCGTCCACAAATTTTGCTTTTTTTTTCTAATAACTTTTTTTTATAGTTGACCAATTATGTTCAAATTTGGTATGTTGGTTGAATATGCAGTAAGACATATTTTGATGCTAAGTTTGGTTCTCTGTTTCATCCAGTTTGGAGCTGGGGTGGTGGAGTACATTCCTTAAGTTTACATTAGAATGGATGCCAGGGCAAAGAGAAATAACTGCATGCTGAGAATGTTCCTATTGTAAACAATGAAAGCTACAGCTAGTCCGGTGGGATTAACTTTCCTCTTGAAGAAAATCCAAAGCATTATATCTGTTTCTGTCAGATTGATATTAATTAACATGTTTGTTTGCAAATGAAGTTTGTTTTTAAGTTAAGGTCAATTCTGAATAATGTTTACATTCTCTGAAATGTGGCTTTAAATAATGTTTACACTTTATTTTGGTAAAATACACAATAAGTTATGATTTTATTGAATTCTAAAAGCAAGATATACATACTGGTATCTTTTTATTTAGTCAAGATGGCATTGATGTCAGTGCAAATTCGTCAGGGAATGACTTAATACACCCATGGTACAGTGTGTGGGTTTCTGAAGGTTTTCCAATGCTAAAACTCGATCTATAACGCTATCAAAGACGGCTCCCTCAACCTCGGAACTTGGACCTCAGCAAGGTTCCCAGATTTAATTTAGTGAGGGTAAACCAAAGACTGATAAATTTGACAATGTTTAATAAAATCATCAGCGCTATTTATAGTGTTCAAACGCTCTTAGATTACTTTTGTTACGTAAGCAATTTTACAAGGTGCATCACTAAAAGTGTTGGGTTCTGTAAGTTTAACACATTTCTGTTTGTAGGATGCCGTCGTTTCATTACACGAATCATCGGAATGTAGAAGATGCAAGAGAAAACAGAAAAAGTAGGAAATAAACTATCTTGATTTCTACACTCAATGTTGAAGCACTGTTGATTAAATTTGCTAGTTTTGAAACTTAAAAAAAAAATCAAAAAACCCCGCGCCAATTTTTCACTCATATAGAAACGTCACAATATACTGGTGAAGGGCTTCAAACTTTGACCTTTACTCGGCACTCAGGGCCATTGAGCAGTGAAGGATCTTTATCGTGCCAACGCCTGCCGTGACACGGGACCTCTGTTTTTAAGGTCTCATCCGAAGGACCCACAACTTTCACTTCAAAGTGCCGAGCGCATGGCGAAGGAACAGTTGCTACCCATTTTTTATCGACTTAGGTCAGTCGTGGCCAAGATTGGAACTCACGAACTCCCGATCACGGAGCGAGCGCTCTACCGACTGAGCTACCGTGAACGGTCAATAGAAGATATGATCGATGAAAATAAATTAGCATACCTGTTTAGCGAAGTTTAACCTCACATGAATCACACACAACATTCACGGTCTTTGCTTTTAAACCCCCTTTTACGTATCTATTTACATGTCGTCTTAGCCAAATTCTCGTTACATAACATGATCAATTCTCATGTTACTTGTTGAACAGTTATGACGTCATCGGTCGGAGATTTTAATTGAAAGTGACAGATACAGCATAACAAAGTAAAAACATTTTATTTTTGCTACTATTCATTTTTAGGAGTTAAATTTGGCTCTAAATAACAATATTAAGAAAAATTGTGTTCTAAAATGACGTCATTTCGCCTACTATGACGTCACATTGTATCACTGATTTAGTCAAGTCAGATTATCTTGGTGCTTCCTTAAAGGTGCGGTCACACGATGCGATTTTTCATTCGACTTTCATTCGACTTGCTCAGGTAAGTCGATTGGTGGGGTGGTCAAACGATACGATTTTACGTTCGATTTACACACGATTTTGACCAGAGAGAAGCAGGTGCTTGTTTTGCGTTTTAGTTTTGAAACATTTAAATTGATAAATAAACTAAATATTTACATGTATAAGTAAAGAGTATTATCAATCATTTATCTAATTTTACATTACGTCATTATGACGTTTGATGCTGACGTAATTTTCGCACGGTCAGTGATAACTTCTGCGTGTGTAAAAGATGAACGCAAGGAAAAAGAAAGCAATACTTAAGTGTATTGTAGCTGCTTTGGCAGTGAAAAGAAGTTTAAAAAAGAAAGAACATGGACAAGGCTTTGGCTAACTAGAAGGAATGAACTGGGTATGTGAGAAAAATTATATTGAATACTTTAACGTTTCTTTCGGTTGCATTTGGTATGCCCAAAGTTATATTCGCTCGGATAGGGGAAGTTTAAAAAAAAAAACTACAATATAAATTATTTTCAATTCAAAAGGATGACTTGACTTGACAAGTGATAAATGTTTAGACAGAAGTGAAAATCAGCACATTATGAAGCGTACTTTAAATATATATATATATTAGATATTTGAAAAAATTAAACTCTGTTCGGTTGATTACTATTTCATGTCAAGTACTCTGTAAGTCATGTTATACCTTTTTATATCTTTCGAACGTTCCCATAAATTCAATCAAGGTTTCCATTAAATTTTAAGAATGATAGCAGAAAACCCCACTCCGCAAAAAACAACAAGACAAAAATTTTACTGTAAGTATATCTACATGTAATTCTAAACAATGGTCAAGAAATTTTATTAAAATTGTAATCATGGTGCATATTTTATTGTTTGAATTTCGAAATTTTCAATACATATTTAATAGCTGTCGAGAGATACATTGATCTGCAGCGTAAAACATTAATAAATATGCATGCCTGACAATTTTCAAAATCTAATAAACTTTTTTAAGTCATAATTTGTATGCAGGAAAATATGTAAGGTAGCGACATGAATTGAAATACTATAAATAAGCAAATATACCCTAGGCTATATAATTCTTTTAGGAATATGGCAGAATTTGCTCAGAGAAATGTCAATAGAAGACAGCCAATCCTTTAAAAATTTTCTAAGGGTTGACCAGAGACAGTTTTTCTATCTATTGGAGCTCACAAAAAATTATATTTCAAAAGTATAAAACCATATGAGATCAACCATTACCGCAGAGGAGAGGCTAGCTGTCACCTTAAGATATTTGGCTACAGGTAGGAAATTCGTACAAGTAGAATGCACGTGTTCATGTATACTCTGCGCAGGTACAAACAAAATGTAATTAAAAATAAATTTCTAAATTTAAATTTTTGTTCTATATATTTTCCCACTTCCTCACACAGGGGAGAGTTTCAGAAGTTTGGGTTATTCATTCAGAATAGCCCATAACACCATAAGCAACATCATACCAGATGTTTGTACCGCCCTCTTCAATACCCTTAAAATGTGCATCTTAATGTAAACATATACATGTAGAATAGTCAATACGCCTTTGAAAAATAAGAAGATGCAACTCTTATCTGGAAAAGTATACAATGTGTCAAGTAAAATATGCTGATTACTATGTGTTGAAACGATCATAGGTACCATCTTCTGAGGCCGAGTGGGAAAATGTTGCTAGAGAATTCATGGAAACATGGAATTTACCCAATTCCCTTGGAGCTTTGGATGGAAAACATGTTGTACTTAGGCACCTTTTAAAAGCGGTTCCTACTACTACAATTAAAAAAATACCCACAGCGTTGTTTTGATGGCTTTGGTCAATGCCAACTACAAATCTATATACGTAGATGTTGGCAGCAATGGGCGGGTCAGCGATGGTTGGGTTTATAGGGAATGCTCCCTGCGCAAGTCCATAGAAGAAAACTCTTTAAACATGCCGGGCCCAACAAAATGTCTTCTGGGAGAGAGAGGAATATTCCCTATGTTATAGTTGGGGATGAGGTATTTCCTCTTAAAGAATATCTCATGAAGCCTTACCCTCAAAGATCAGGATAAGCGGAGGATATTCAATTATAGGTTATCAAGAGCCCGCTGGATCGTAGAAAATGCATTTGGCATTTTGAGCAATAGGTTTAGGGTACTGAGATCCCCTATTCTGCTGTCTCCAGAAAAAGTAGAAGTCACAGTACTGTGTTGCTGCTCACTACATAATTTTTTGCACCCCGATTCCCAAGCAGCGGCCACCGAGTGCGAGACGCTCCGAGAGATGGACACAGGAATGGTCAGTTTGTCTACTCAAGGGTACCCCAGCAGTCAGAATGCCCGAGACATCCGTGACGAATTCAAGGAGTATTTCTCCACTAATGGTCAAGTACCAAACAGCTAATTATGTACGTCTATTACAGTAAGTAACTGTAAAACATTCCAAGTTATTAATAAGTACAAGAATCACGAAACAAATAATGTTATCCATACATTTTACCGTTGTTGAGAGGTGATAATGACAATTATTCGATAAGTAAAAACAACTTTAAAAATTATTTTCTTTTTACATTTTTCTTCTATTGAGTAGTTTTCATCACGAAACAAAAAAAATATACTCTTAGGTAGGGATGTAACGATACGTGTATATCAGTTTGTTATACCTTTAAAATTTGTTTCCTATATGAATCTATACTTTAAAGAGTCTAACATTTTTAATGTTTTACTGAGCGGTCAAAAAAATATCGATGTTTGGCCGCAGAGTGAGATATTGGACCACTACTTTACACTGTGAGTGGGATCAGCTTAATCTTATTTGCATTGACCGAGTTTAACCACAGTGCGGGTGAAGGATATTTACATCATGGAAGCAATCATAAGATACATTATATAAATAAAATAATAAGAGGTATAACAAAACTTTTGTTGACTGTGTTCCCAAATGCGTTTTGTTGGCCTCAGGTGAACAGTTTGGTTCTTGAGTTCGTCAAAACGCATGTCAATGAATGTATAATGTTGCAATACACAAAAGGATCGTTTCGTATAGCGGTACAAAACAGGCCCGTAGGAAGCAATTTCAGTTTGGGGGGGGGGGGCACCGCCATACATTTTCAGTTGAGAGGGCACTAACAGCTACCAAAAATTCCTTGACAAGCAAAAAAAAAAAAAAAAAGGTCATCAGGCATTTTTATTGAGGGGGCACAAGCACATCCCCCCCCCCCCCGGTTCCTACGGCCATGTAAAAAGCGATGCATCACATTTCCAGTAATTTATATTCATTTCTGAATGATTCGTGTGAAGTAAAAAGTGGTAGCTTACCATCTCTGTTGCTGCATGTAATTTCACGTGTCATAATGAAGTGTCCGTTGATCATAAAGTCGTTTTAAAAGACTGACGGCACTTTGCATTATTCATTGTTGAACCATATTATTGACGATTATTTTATTCATAAACTGGAGTTACTATTTCTCGTTATTATTTTATTTTGGAATTCATGAAATTGTACTACTTGGTTGACAATATTTATTCTCAGACATTGTGATAAACTTGCGACAGAACAGAGAGACACTGTTCGTAAGAAAAGTGAATATAAAATGTGCAATAGTTTTAAAAATATTTACAATCACTGAATATTTTCTCCTTTATTTTTTACACTTATAAAAACCGATTTTTGTTAATCAATAAACTTTTAAATTAGTTGGATTCGTATTTTAATTATAGTCGTCGATTTGTACGAGAGATTTCATAATACATGGGCTCTTCACACGGATCGATAATAAAGTAACCCACTTTATAAGAATAATGCTGCATCAAAACATTCAGATATAAATATAAACAATGTAATTTCCTTTTTTTTAAATTATGGGGATTGATGGTTGCAACCATCCTAGAAGCGTATCGTTACAGCCCTATTTGAGTAAAATCAAAGATTTGTAAACTGTCTAATTCCATCTTCATGTGCTGTGGTTTGATTGTAATTAAACTGATAATTTTGAGGCATGAATTGCTGTTGATTTTGCTGAAAAAAAGAAACCTGTGTTTCGCATATCAAATTTTGAATTTTGTTTTTAGAACACATTTTTGGATATTATTTGGCATGGACATCAGGGATTTGCCAACGTATTTACCAAAAATTGCATCATCAGATTCTTCATCTTGGTCAGGTTGATTCAAGCAATCTATGGCTTTCTGGAGTAAGAGATCAGTCGACTGACTCTTTTTACAAGTATCCTTTTTTCTTTCTTCAGAGGTGTAGAATTATTTTCTGATGGTACAACTTCCAGAAAGCTGTCATCCTGATCCAAATCAGTTGAAGGCTAGAAAATGAATTATGAGACGTTTAAATTAATATTACAGAAATTTCGAAATTATCACTTAATTTATTTGCTTATTTTTTTTATGTCAAAATAATTGATATATAAAGATATATCAAAACCAATTAAAAATCAACTATCCATGCATGTCAATGGACCTCTTAAGCTAAACAATATCTGGGAAAAAATAAATGTATGGTCTTACAATGTTAGATTTTGACTTCCTTTTCTTTACGTGGGCTTTCAAAAATCTATTGAGGTGATCAAACATGGGCCATTTACTCTCGTAAATCTCGTCGGTTCCCGAACCACTTCGTTTAGAATCCTCTACCTTGTTCAACTCCCTCTTATAGTATGTCCGTAGATTGTTTATTTTCTTTTGAATTTTGTCCACTACAAAAAAGTTATTGAAATGCAAGAGAGAGAAGGGAAGGGAGAGAGAGAGTAAGGATTTATCGCCCCTTCTGATGAAAACGAAAACAAAATAATTTGAAGGTCAAGAGCGTGCAATAAAATATCGATGAAAAATATTTTATTCATGCACTTCATATAAAATTTAAGGTCAGGTTTCTTTACATGTGAGTAACTCTGTTCGCTGCATTAATGCAGAAGTATATGATACTCTCAAGTTAAATATTCAACTTACCACCAAGGTGGAGGGACGCATCAATCCTCTCCACAGCTTGTATCCGCGCATTTTTATCTGAATACAATTTCGACGAGACGTCCCACAGTGCAGGTTCATTTTCGTATAGCATGATTAGGTAATATCGTCTACAAGAGAATCTAATTTATCTTCTACGTTTTCGCAATTTGCCAGTTTGAAAAACCTCTTTGAAAGGATTACTTCCCCTTGCTTAGTGAACCAAAACAGGTCAAATCATCGCGAAATGACACTCCAAATATACCTATGACAACATAATAGTTTGGTATTAAATAAAATTCTTATTTTGATTTATTTTTTTTTTCACTTCGACATCATTTCAGGCTAATACAGGTATATAATTATTTTATTGATAATAGATGCTACATGATCACGAAGCTATTAATTACATTAAGTCTGAAATCATAATCAGTTTCAAACTTCTAGTGATCCCTTTGGATCTCACAAAAATTGCTGGATCCACGTCTCTACCATAGACGGATGTTTCGTTACTTAGTATTACCGTTTGACTTAATTCCCTTCATAATTCCAATAGCTTAAAAAAGTTTAGTCCATCACATCTAGTATTGTCAAAAATACAAAAGACTGGGTTCGAAATGATACACCACTTAATAGTTTGTTTTTTTTCCATACGATAAAATATTATATTTTTTTTTTATCAATAAAGAGAAATATTTCAAATGCCAAGTGCCCGTGCTCGCAAAATATGGTGGAAGCATGTTTTTTATGATCTTTTCTTTATTATTATTCTATAGATATTATTTGTGTTCATGGGATAATTTTTATTTGATTACTTTATTGCAATAAATTACAGAGCATGATTGAATATTTAAGAAACTAATTTAATAGAAGCGGTTTATTAAAAAGCCTAAACTGTTCCAACCCTGGTTATTCTATATAAATTGGGTGTCTATTTAATTCATTACTTGTCATTTAATTTCAATGATTAGAGTAAAAAAAAGACACAATTATCCTTGAAAAATGACTTTAAATTGTACAAAAATTTAACGTTAGATAAATCGGTATTTTATTGACGAAAGTACATGTACTTGTGACTTGAATGGGCAACGCAGTTTATTAGTTATGAAGTACGTTTTCTATTGATTCAAACGACATATTACAACCAGAATATTAAGCTATATTTAATTTAAAAACACAGCATTTTCCCCCTTCTTGTGGCGGGAAATGTTGTGACGTCACGATTTTCTTTAGAAAGTCGATTGAAAATCTGACGCCCATCCGATTTCCAATCGACTTTCAGATTTTGCTTCCGACTTGGGTGGTCACACGGTACGATTTTAGTCGAAAGCAAATCGATTGGAAAAATCGCATTGTGTGACCGCACCTTAACACACCTGCGTAGCTCACCACTCTCTCTTTCAAATTTTCGACTGTTTAGTTTTGCTCGTCCATTTTCTAGTGTTAAGTTTGCAGAGCACGTTAATACAATTCCTTTGGGAAAACGTCATTTTTGTATTTCGGATGCAAACAAAAGGTGAGCTGCAGGAAGAACAAGATGTACTTGTGAATCATTGATGCCCCGTATGGCAGGTTTTGTGAAGGTTAAATATTATTAAATGGAAATCAAACTCGAAAATCGAGAGTTAAATATATTGTAGCCCAAAAGAAAGGACTTGCCTCATCGAGATGCGAGACCTCAAATTTAACCATTCAAATGTTAGGGCCAAGGTTGATGTTGTTTAAATGTGGGTCCTTTGGTAATTTGAGGGGGGAGACTAAATTCCAGAATAACATAACATATTTTTGTCTGTGATACTTTGCCCTGTTCCCACCATTGTTAACATTTGCCTTTCTGGAAATTCAGGGTTTTCACGATTTGTGCGTCTCAGAACCTTCTAGCTTATAACTCTACACGCGAGTTTATCAAATATTTTAGGAAGATACTAAACGTTTTTTCAGGAAGTATAAATTCTTCACAAAATACTATGATGTACAAAAGTTTCCAAGAAATCCACTGATTTTTACACATCATAGACATTGTCACAGTGCAAAAGAATGATAAACATGGTTTCTTGAAATCTATATGTCCCTGCTATTTTAAATCGAGTAATCGTGTTCTAAAAATTTAACTGCTTTCCATAGGAACAAAGGAATTAAAATCAAAGTCTTAACACACTATTGTCTCATTGGTATGATATAAACGTTGTTAAAATTAAGGTTAACATAAATGTCAGGGAGTTTATAGGTAAAAGGATTTAAAGCAATGACAATGCTCTCAGTGAGACGTATACATGTTAATTCTACAACAATCCTGGTCACATTTAAAGTGTCCATAAATAACATTAAATATTTATTTACCATGCGGGCATAATATGGTAGCAGGCTCGTGTGGCTTAAAAATTTCACACCCACCACCTAGGTTCTTCTTCCTCATTTGACCAGCACTTTTTTCGTCCATTTCAAAGAAATTTAGTTTTTCTGTAGAGCGGGAAAGAAAGTCCTTTAACTGCTACACACTCTTCAACAGAATCATCCTCCTTGGCATCAACAAGTGGGTCTAAGACAATCTCCCATAGATCTATCAATTAGTGTCTAAGTTCACTTTGTCAGCAATATACTCAATTATTTCAAATAATATAGAAACTTTCTATGGAGTAAATCCAACTTCACAGGATCTTGACTCAGATTTTCTCCACGGCAAATGCTTGCTATCACTTGCTTGACATCTAGTGGTGCTTAAATAAGGGAACACAAATGTTGATGTGGAAGCCAAGCACAGGAGAAGCTTCTGTATATACTTCAGAAGAGATTTATCTTGTAACTTCAGAAGAACGGATTAAAGTGGAGGAGATAGTCTTGAGTGTCTTGAGTAGTGTCCAGTGGTCATGTCCTCTTTCTCATTCAAGGGTTGGTGTTTCACCCCTCTAACAACCGCTCCATCCGCTGAATATCGCTTCAAAAGTTTTCGCGCATCCATCAGGGATGAATGTTCTATTAAGAAGCCTGTGAAAATAATACACTATTTAATGACGCATCATTTTTATTTAAGTAATTTTACAGTCTAATTATACTTATTGACAAAGGACTTTGTTTACGACTATGAATTACATGTATGTCGCCCCGAACGAAGTCGGGCGACATATTGCTATTGTATGCCTAAAAACTGTGTCCGGCGATTTTCTCGCAGATGGTTGGGACAATCTCCTTGAAACTTTCCACAAAAGACGATCACTAATTTTACTTGAGCTGTGCAGACTTTCAGTTTCAAAATGGCTACCGTTGCCATGGAAACGTACGAAAAAAGAGGAAATTTGTCAGGGGATGTTCTCACTAGTCCCTTGAATATTCATCATGAAACATTACATAAATGATGATCAGTAATTGTAGTTGTGCGATTTACATTTAAAATTTTCAAATTATCAATCGTTCCCATGACAGGGGAAAAATTTTCTCAGTAACTGTTTAAGCAATCATTTTGAAACTTTCATGGATGATTCCTTGCATTGTGTTAAAGTGATTTCTATTTTAAAAAAAATGGAATTGGCTGCACACAGTTACCATAAAAACAAAACAGAACTATAACTACCCAAAATGGACAAATACCCCCCGCTGGGTTTTTCAGAGGTGCCAGATCACTAATATTTTATGAATCTAAGAGGTGTTCACAATTTTCTTATTAACATTTAGAGTGAAAAAATAATTGCTCATTATATTTTTTAATGAATGAAACCAAGGAACAACCTTATAAAACATCAATACCAATACATTACAATTACATTGTTTTTTAATATATTGAAAAGATAAATTGCAACTATCTATCATCTTTTTGAGACATGACATTCTGCAAATTGATTTTTGAAAAAAAAAATCAATTAATTAAAAAATCAAATTAATCTTGATAACTTTATATCAAATTCCTTTTTAAAAATGAAAGGCTGGTCATCCAGTAGCTATGTACTATGACAGAATAAATTACAATAAAGAGAATTAAAGAACAGAGATCTTTAAATTCCCAGGAGGTATATAGTTAACACATCCTTGATCAGAGATGCCGTAACAACTTCCCACACTGAACTCATTAATTTATATCTAACTGGATGATGTCCACTCATTACTCCCAAGGGACAAATGGATTTACACTATCTGCTGTTTAATGTTAAAATTGTTTTTAATACATGGTGATTTTTAGCTCTACTGGTCAGAGACCAGAAGAGCTTATGCGATAGTAAGGTGTCCGTCGTCCGTCCGTCTGTCTGTCTGTAAACAATTTTTCAAAACGCTACAGTTTTGGTCTGATTTCAATATAACTTGCCACACAAGTAGACTACAGTAAGATACATAATTTGGTTCATCGGTTTTTGATTTTGATGAACGGTGTTGCCATGGTTACTAAAAACAGAAATTTCTGTGAAATTCCTTTAAAATGCTACTCCTCCCACAGTTTTGGTCTGATTTCAATTTAACTTGGCACACAAGTAGACTACACTAAGATATATAATTTATTACATCGGTTATGGTGTTGCCATGGTTACTAAAAATAGAAATTTCTGTGAAATTCCTTTAAAATGCTATTCCTCCTACAGTTTTGGTCGGATTTCAATATAACTTGACACACAAGTAGACTACAATAAGATACATAATTATGTGCATCGGTTTTTGATTTCGGTGAGCGGTGTTGCCATGGTTACTAAAAATAGAAATTTCTGTAAGATTCCTTTAAAACGTTATTCCTCCTACAGGTTTGGTCTGATTTCAATATAACCTGGCACACAAGTAGACTACACTAAGATACATAATTTAGTGCATCGGTTTTTGATTTCGATGAATGGTGTTGCCATGGTTACTAAAAATAAAAATTTCTATAAAATTCCTTTAAAACGCTACTCCTCCTACAGTTTTGGTCTGATTTCAGTATATCTTGGCACACAAGTAGACTACACTAAGGTACATAATTTATTGCATCGGTTTTTGATTTCGATGAATGATGTTGCCATAGTTACTACAAATAGAAATTTCTGTGAAATTCCTTTAAAACGCTACCCCTTCTACAGTTTTGGTTCTGATTTCAATCTAATTTAGCACACAATTAAAATACACTACGATAAATAATATGTATTTCAGTTTTTGATTTTAGTGAATGGTGTTGTTATGGCTACTAAAATAGAAATTTCTGTGAAATACTGTCAAAACGCTACTCCTCCTACAGTTTTCGTTCGATTTCAGTGTAACTTGGCACACAAGTAAACTACATTAAGATACATAATTCTATTTATTGCTGCATGTTGCAAAGTGTCAAATCCAAGTGCTACTTTTCCTTTGTTATACATACAGACCAGTAGAGCTACAGTCTCATCAGAGACTTCTGGTTTTTTGTTCTAATGAATAGTTTTAAGCTGTAGTTCACATTTTTGTACAAATGTTCTAGAATCTGTGTCTCAAACCTTAGAAATAAACCCAAAATGAAAAAGTCAATAAAAATGAAAAAGAACCCTGTAAAATGCAAAAAAAAAAAAATATATCAACTAATGTTTATAATACCAGGTGCACATCTTCATATGGGAAATAATGAGTGTAAAAATTTTCATACAATTCCATGAAATAGTCTTTGAGAAAGGGTCAGGACAAAACCACATAATAAAAATGAAAAAAAAAACCACCTGTAAAATGCAGAAAAATTAAGTGTAAAAAATCAAAAGTGTATTGGTTGTCCAGAAAGAAAAGTTCCAGGTATAATATTTCAGCCAATTGTTCAGAGTTAAGAATGACAGAGTACCTAGAAGGCAGAGGGACTGACCACACCAAAGTTTCATCTGCACCAGTAATGAGCGTGGGAAATGCTGAAAATATCAGGTTTTGAAGACAAATATCCAGGTACAATGGTTCTTATGAAGCAGAGACGAAAATCCACCTATGCTGATGGCGAACAGCCGCGAAAGATCAACGCCATGTATCCAAGTCTCAGACAATTAAGCAGAAAGCTTTAATTAACTCTGTTGCAGATTACAATTTTTGTGTGTTTACGTTTGCTGTGACGCATTAACTCTTATTACCACTATACGATCACAAACATTATGACAATGTGTCATGTCTAGGATGTCACCAAGTTTAAGGGACATTCATCATTATCAATACGATGTCACCCATTATTACCCACCTCAACCGTTCACGGTAGCTCAGTCGGTAGAGCGCTCGCTCCGTGATCGGGAGGTCGTGAGTTCGAATCTCGGCCGCGACAGACCTAAGTCGATAAAAAATAGGTAGCAACTGTTCCTTCGCCATGCGCTCGGCACTTTGAAGTGAAAGTTGCGGGTCCTTCGGATGAGACCTTAAAAACCGAGGCTCCGTGTCACGGCAGGCGTTGGCACGATAAAGATCCCTCACTGCTCAAGTGCCGAGTAAAGGTCAAAATTTGAAGCCCTTCACCAGTATATGGTGACGTCTCTATATGAGTGAAAAATTCTCGAATGGGACGTAAAACAATATACAATCAATCAATCAATTACCCACCTGAGAGATGTCACCAGATGTGAGGGACATTCACCGTATTCCATAAGAAGTCACAGAAATCCTGGTCAAGTGGATGTCGCCGTTTTTCAAGGGACATTCGTCATTATTCAGTAAACAATTCAGGACATTCTTATTAGACTTCTTTGTGTTGTGTGTTATGGACATTTGAAGTGATTAAATTATAGACATTTTGACTCATTGTGTTAGTGCTTTTTATAAAGTGAAACATTGGGCAATGTTTCCTCCGGTTTGGGGAGGAATGTAACACAATGAGCGTAGAAATTATAATTTTAATTGATTGTTAAGTTTGTACATTGAGTTTATTAATATTTTAAATATTGTGTTTTGAATTATAATTAATACTATCAGTGTGTAGAGCGTCGGACAATAACCTCTTAAATATGAAATTGTTTTCAAACTCTGGGAGATTGGATACAATAAGTGAGCATCTTCATTTGACGGACAATTAGTTTTTACGATGTTTAGTTGTTGAACATTGACACTTTCTAATCAGACTTTCTGCAAAGCTGGAACCATCTAATTAACTGAAGAATGTGCAAGATACACAATGTTAATGTTATCAGAGGACATTGCCGTATCCTATAAGGAGATGAGACAGCTTCAGTGAGGGGCGGACTATATTAATATTAATGAAGTGACACGCTAAGTAATTGTTATTACCAAATATGTGATCCCTATGATGCAGCTTTTCGTACAAAAGATGTGCGCACTGTGTATCAATAGCTTTTAACATCTTGGCTCTAAGAATGACTATGTGAGCTTTCACCACCTTAGCTCCGAGACCGGCAGCCATTGAACTTTTCTTATGTACCATTGTTTTGCCTTTGTTGTGATTTTATAATAAAACTATAAACTTACAAGTCTTTTTAATCCGAACACATTGAGTAATTGTGTTATATAACGGATTAATTGGTGCCGTGACCAGGATGCAGAACGGGAAGTCTCAACGCTGGAAAGGGAAAGACATTCAAGACTACTGTAAGTAACTGTTTTATTGATTTTTTAAGTATGGACAACCAAGACATTGGGAATGGTTTTGACTTGGGAGGTGCCTTTATGACCTTGTCGACTGTATTAGAAACTAACTTTGATGGTCTTCATTCTACAGTTAAAGGTTTATCAAATGAAATTGGTACTAATGGGATTTAAAACGTAATAACACCATATGAGGGGGACCCTAGCAAATTCAAAGATTGGATAAATTCAATTGAAAAATATTCTTTCATGAACAAACTATCAGATGAAAAAGTCGAAATTGTGGCTTATGGTTCTAGCCGTGGGGCAGTTTCAGACTTTATTCAATGAAGTCTCACAAATAACCCAGGGGGGACCTGGAATGATTTGAAAAGTGAGTTATCCACAAGATTTTCTGAAATAACAGATCCTCAACATGCATTCATGTTATTAAGAAAAGTTAATCAAAAACCCGAAGAAAATGTTCAGATTTACGCTGAACGATTATTGTCATTGGCTGAAGAAGCATATAAAGGTCTCGAAGGAGGACCTTCAGTTGAACGTCAATTGATTGGAATATTTGTAGATGGCTTATTACAAGACAAATTGAAATTCAAGGTTATGCGTGAAAACCCTGCAACTCTGCAAGCAGCTATAAACTGCGCAATGGCTGAACAAAACCTGTACAAGCAATTCGAACTCAGGTCGGGTAGGCAAACCCATATACCCATGGAAGTTGACCATTATAGATCTAAACGCCCTTCAAAAACAATACCGAAGAAAAAAAGTATTTATTCTGTAAATCGAGCCACAAACTATCAGAGTGTTGAATGTTGGAATTGTGGAAAGAAAGGACACATTAAACGAAATTGTAAAAAGCAAACTAAAGATCAGTTAAACGAGTAAACTCCTTTCAAAATAGGGCCACTGTAAGGAGTAAACATTTGCATGAATCAAAGAATAAAAACATTCCGAATTTCAAAATAAATATTGCAGGAAATCCTAATTCTTGTATTATTAAGATAAACGGTCAGAAATTTCGCGCACTTATAGATTCTGGTGCAGAAGTCTCATTGATTCATTCAAAAGTTTTTAGGTCCTTTCATAACATTCCACATTTATCAAAAGAAAGAGTCAATTTACAATCTGTAAATGGTGATGCATTGAAAATCAAAGGAAAAGCAAATGTCAGTTTTCAAGTTGGTGGCATGACTTTGAATCATCCATTTTTTGTCATTGAAGAAATGAATAGAAATGTCATATTGGGGCGCGATTGGTTGATCAAGAATGGTGTGCGCTTATACTATGATTAAGGGTCTTTTAGAATAGGGAAAACATACATTCCATTTCAAGAAGATATTCATATCTCTGCAATTGTAAGAGCAACTAGAAAATCTGTAATCAAACCTCAGACTGCGCATGTTTGTTATGGAAAACTGAAAAGAAGTTTTGTAACAAATGATGGCTTAGTTGAAGTCTCATCTCTTGATAATGGTTTTGTGGGAGGCGAACCAGGGCTAATGATAGGCAATTCTTTAACAAAAGTTAAAAATAACAACAGATTGCCAATTTTAATTGTAAATAACACCAATAAAACAATTAAAATTAAACGAGACTGTCCGATTGGTAGAGCAGATAATGTAAATAAATCAACAATCGCTTCCATTAATAAAATCGAGAAAGCATTCAAAACCTCGAATCAATTTAACTTAGATCAAATTGATGTACCAATAGAGAATAAAAAGAGAATTTCAGAGTTGTTAATTGCTAATAAAGATCTTTTTGCTGAGAGTGAAACTGAATTGGGTCAAACAAGCACAGTAAAAATGAAAATTGACACTGGAGATCATAAACCAATTAAACTGCGACCATACAGAGTTCCATTAAATAAACGCCAAATTATCGAAAAAACAGTAGATGAAATGTTAAGTGCCGATGTCATTCGAAGGTCAAAATCTCCGTGGAGTTTTCCGATTGTTGTTGTAGACAAAAAGGACGGGTCGAAAAGATTTTGTGTTGATTTCAGACAACTGAATAAAATAACTAAATTGAATTCATATCCTTTGCCTTTGATCGATGATATCTTAGCTACTTTGGGAAATGCTAAGTATTTTTCAAGTTTAGATCTTAAATCCGGTTATTGGCAAGTTGCAATGGATGAAGCCGACAAAGAAAAAAAACAGCATTTACTTGTCACAGAGGTTTATTTGAATTTAATGTGATGCCATTTGGGTTATGTAATGCTCCACAGATCTTTTCACAATTATTGAGTGAGGTTCTTCAAGGTTATGAACACTATGCTACCGCTTATCTTGATGATGTTTTGATCTATTCTGCAACATTAGAAGATCACATAAAACATATCCAGAATGTGTTCGATAGACTTGGGCAACATGGGCTGAAATTAAAATTGAATAAATGCAGTTTTCTAAAAGATGAAACAAAATATTTAGGTTTCGTTATTAATAAAAACGGAATTAAACCAGATGAAGAAAAAGTTAAATGCTGCATAGGGGTCTGTATAGCCCAGCTGTCAAGCAAAGGGGGGTGGGTCACAGATAGAGTATGGGAGGAGTCTCAGATATAGCCCCATGTGATGATTGGTTAGGCTGTATAACTCACCTGTCAAGCAGACCCAAAAGAGGGAAGAATCACCGATATAGCCCCAAATGATGATTAGTTGGTCAGATATAGCCCCATACGATAAGTAAAAGGGAGAGGAGAGTCAAATATTTAGCCCTGAAATATGATTGGTTGTGCAGATATAGCCAGCCCAAGAATAAAGTGATAATAGACAGATAGGAGGAGTAAAGACTGTTGGTGTAATATAGCCCCAGCAAATGTATGGTTGAAAAAAGAGGGGTGTGGAAAATGTTCAACAGAATATGTATATAAACAGCTATAGTAAAGTAACGTACAGTACATTAAAAAATGGACAATTTTCTAATAGTTTCATCTAAGAGACCTCTTGAAGATGCGGGGGAAGAAAAAGATGTAAAGAGAGTCAAACCATACAACAATAAAACAGATGAGGAATATGACATAGGAAATGATTGTCACGTATCAGCACAGAGACATGAGGGCAACGTATATATACATATACGATATTTTGACACCAGTCCTACTGGGAGAAAGTATCCATCAAAGAAGGGTATAGTTCTACATCTAGAAAAATGGAAAAAAAAATTAACGGAGGATTGCATCGATGAAATTGACAAAGCATTAGAAGATTCACAGAAAGAAGATGGCAATGTTTCTTATAAAGAACACCTGGGTCATAACGTACATGTTAAAGTGGAACAAGGTTACAAGTGGGTAGATATAAGAAAATGGTGGAAGCCAGAAGACGCAGAAAATATCGTGGCAACTAGAAAGGGCATCTCTCTGCCTGCTGATATATGGAAAGAACTTAAAAAGACTATCCCAGTTCTCAGAAAGAGGTTTCAAAAAGAGTTAGATGATATTAGATATTGTTATCTTGATCATGACAACCAAATGTCAATGTTAAAATGTCCTGGCTGTAATCCAAACGAATATATGAAATATTAAATGATGATCTAACATATGTTGTAATGTATGCAGAATAAAGAAATTAAAAAAAGGTTGAGTTTTATGATAAAAGAAGACACACAATTATTTATATGAAAAGATGTAACATATCTAACTTTCAATTATTAATAAAACTGTTATCCAAAGAAGAGGAACGTTATTTAAAAAATATATGGACAGATACAAAACACCCTGCTGCATTTAGTGGTCCGTACAAATTATATCAAGTTGTAAAACGTGAAGGGAAATGCAAAATTGGCTTGCACAGAATCAGACAATTTTTGTCCGATACGGATGCATACTCATTACAAAAAAGAGTGCAGCGGAAATTTAAACGACGTCATATTATAACTGACTCAATTGACTCTATCTGGGATGGCGATTTACAAGATGTTAGAAATATTTCAAAACACAACGACGTAATTCAGTATATCTTGGTGTTACAAGACATTTTTTCCAGATTTCTTTTTACAGTCCCACTAAAACAGAAAAACGGCAAATGAGGTGATTAAAGGTTTACGATCAATATTTGCAAAAGGGCGAAAACCTAAAATACTCAGAACGGACAAAGGAAGCAAATTTAAAAACAAATGGGTGATATCGTTTTTAAAGAAAGAAGGAGTCCACGCAATTTACACAGAAAATGAGACAAAAAGTAATTTTGCAGAGCGTAGCATTCAGAAACTGGAGAACATATTACACCGATTGTTTGTACAAAGAGATTCATACAAATTTGTAGATGAATTAGCAAACATTACTCAAAGCATCAACGCGACACCGACTAGATCTCTAGGAAACATGGCTCCAGTAAACGTAACAAAAGACACACAGGAAGAGGCTAGATTTAATGCATTTTTAGAGAGGACAAAAAGAGATAAACATGCAAATGGGAAAAAGAAGTTTTCCATGAAAAAGAAACCCAAACGAAAGCAATACAAGTTCAAAGTAAATGATCGAGTTCGAATTTCTCATTTAAAACGCACCTTTCAACGCGAATACGATCAGAAATGGACAGGAGAAATATTCGTAATAACCCATAGATATCGACATGAAGGTATTGAAGTATACCGACTAAAAGACTATACAGATGATCCAATTTCCGGTACATTTTATGCACAGGAACTGCAGAAAGTCAATAAAAAGGAAGACATTGTATGGAAAGTGGATAAAATTTTAAAGGAGAGGACAAGAAAGGGTGAAAAAGAAGTATTGGTATCTTGGTACCAGTGGCCTTCAAAATACAATTCCTGGATTAAAAAATCAGAATTGATTGACCTTTAAATTTAAAGTAATGGATATTCGGATGGTTTTAAAATGTACAGACAGCCTTGATCTGTACAGGGACAATAAGCCTTATGATTTTTATGTGCATCTTCCGAGACCATTAACGTTAAGGGGACAGTGGTCAGTAGCATTACTAGAGACTTGTTTACCTTCAAATAAAGGAAAAACGGATGTTTATATTTACACAAATCTATGTGAGGACACAATCGTCGGGGACAAAGAACTTCCACTATTAAGGCGTGTAAATTTGAAAAAATCTACACCGAATGAAATTTTTACATATCCTTATGAAGTGTCCACGAGACTAGGTCAGGTCCACGATGTACACATATATATAAAGGATACAAATGGACAGGACGCCTCATTTCTAAAAGAGGAAACGTCTGTGACATTGTTATTGAAGTTGAAAAGTTTATAAAGAATAATGTCTGGATCGACATACGTATCTGACCCTAGAATATGGAAGACATTTTACAAAAACATGTTAGACGGAAAATTTAATCCTCGAAATTATAAAGGAAGACAGTCCGGCAGTGGTATTGCAGGAATGTATTCTAAGAAGCCTTACATGATACCAGTTAATCCACATATTACAGTTGAAGAACCAAAAGAAATAGTAGGCAAACAGGTGACTCCTCTCGCAGCAGTAGAAGAACGAGCCAAAGGAGAATTAAAAGAGGAAATTCGTGAAAATATTCCATACGTTCCCGTAGGTAGTATAAAAGCGGAGAATGATCAGAAATTTCACATTTCAATCAAGAAGAGGAAGAAGTCAGGGAAAAGACCACCACCAGACTGTACGTTTAAAAAATTAAAGACAACTGATACAAACTTGGCGTCCAATATATTTTCAAAGGGAAAAAAAAGAATTTATAAGAAATGGCTTTTCTCAGTGACAAAATTACCGAAATCGGACTTCCAGCTGAACTGTCTTTATTTACCGTACCGCCCAATCAAGTTGCAGTAGAAAAAATATATTTTGCGGAATACCGACCAGTGTCAGCATATAACACAGAAGATGCCCCGATTGAAATCTCCATACCTGGTCAAGGAAACGAATACATTGATTTACGTAGAAGTCGTTTATATGCAAAATGTAAAATTGTCAAAGCAGATGGAACAGCTTTAGAATCCCAAGAAAAAACTGGTATCATAAACCTCCCTCTACAGTCACTTTGGTCCCAGATAGACACTTAAATGAACGGGAAATTAGTATCCCTGAACACCAGTTATTACCCATGGAAAGCCTATTTAAAACTCATCTTGTCCAGTGGCACCGATGCCTCAGAATCGCAATTACAATCACAACTTTTTTACCTAGACGATGCAACAATGGAAATGCATACGGCGGAACAAACGGCGGTTTGGCAAAAAGGTATATACAAGAAACAAAACACTCTAAGTTCTCTCTACTTTCAGGCAATGATGATAATGATAGAATGTCCGTCTGACAGGAAGCTGTAGATGTAGATACGGACGGCGCGGATGATAAGGTAGATGCAGATGAAATGGATGATGAAGCTGATACCGAAGATAACGGCAAGGACACAGATGACAGGGTTGGCTCAGGTGCAGATGATGAAGTGGCAGACTGCACGGGTGGCTCGGAGGCAGATGTTGAAGATGTGGACTGCACAGGTGGCATCACAGATGGCTGGGATCCTGGGTCCCGCAGGGAGGCCACAAACTTGTAACTCCCAGGATCCACAAAAGCTCTTATTTGGTAGGATGGTAGGTTGGCATTGGATCAGAAAGTTCTCCAGGGCAGCACCTTGCAATCTATGGATGGACCTCAGGTGAAACTTTATATCAGTACGTCTCTTACAGGAAGAGGAACACCCTGGGATGGAGCAGCTATATGTGCAGGTGGTGGTCTTGTGTTTCGCATCCCAGTGGCGTGCATAAGACTTCCTCGTGGAAAAAATGGTGGAACCACAGGACAGAACAGGACAGGTCATCCCCTGGGTATAAGTAAAGGGACAAATAGAGTTGTCAAGGAAGTCATCCGTAAACTGCAGGAGGTCGTCATCTCCAATCAAAATGTCCAAGACATCAGTGTCCATTACTGTAAATTAATGAATTTAGTTATAAATAACTTGCAAATAAATTGCAATAGCAAATAAATTGCCATAATAATCACAGGTTTCAGTATTACTCTACACAATGTAACATACTCAAAATACTAGACAGCGTCAAAGGAATCTGTATACCACATAGATAAACATGTCACAATGACATTATTAACCTTGACCTCAAGGATACACCTTGATAAATTTCCTTTTATGAAATCAAGCAAAACTTCATGTCATACTACTCGGTATACAATAACCGACCATAGTATAAACATTTCCATATAGGTCTATACTAAATTGTGTACTAATATAACCTAATGCATGGTTGCAATAACCTTCCACTTATATACATATATCTGAAAGCATGTGAGTACAATATCAATAACTTTCCAGAAATGTATTTCTATACATATGATGTGCATGTATCTGCTCATGTCAAAAGACAAGGTTTCATATCATAAAGTATATATATGGTATAAACTGTAATGATACTTAGTACTGTCATGATCGACTTTGGTTACAATAACCATGTATGTTACTGAATGGTATGAAAAGGTGTACATAGTAATGACTGAAACTGCAAGGATTATGCTTTGTATGCTTGCTGCTTTTTATACTGAATGTTTGGTAGAACTATAATCATTTTTATTATTACCGTGAGAACTACAACATGGTGTGGCGATGACTGATGATAATGATTATGTATGTATACATGATGGTTGAAATTGAATTGTATGATAGCCAACAAAGTTATGGTGAATATTTGAGTGGAGCTTTGATTACTCTCCCATATCGAGTGTGTTGAGGAGATTCCTCAATCATGTCTTGATTATAGCTTAATTCTTCAGAATCTACACTGTCCTCTGTGTATGCATCTAATGAAGGTGTGTTAGGGTGCATAACTGGCATTTCTTCTGATATGTATGGCTTTAGATGGTCAACATGAACCACTAATACTGCCCCTGTTTGACAACATTGTATTTTGTATGTAATGTTACTAATTTTCTTAATAATCTGGTATGGACCGCGCCAACCTAGGCCTAATTTTTGTTTTGCCCAAGGTGGATACCATCTTCATACGAAATCACCATTTTTGTATGCCCTTTGTTTAAGGTTTTCATCGTAATATTTTTTCTGACGTTTGAAGCTTGCATCTAATTGCTCACCAGCATGTTGAAATGCTGAAGACAAGGCTTCTTGTACAAATTCAACATATTCAATCTCACAGGCAATTTCATCGTAATTTGGTGGATTACCCGCTATAATGTCAATGGGAAAGTTTATTTCTCTTCCTAACATAAGTAAATTGGGTGAACATTTAGTACTTTCATGAATGGCTGCGCGATAAGCCATCATTACATAGGGTATGTGGTCATCCCAGTCGTTTCTATGTTTATTCACGAATAAGGCCAGCATTTGTTGAAGTGTGTTATTAAATCGCTCCACCATCCCGTCCGATTGAGGTCGGTAGGGTGTGGTTCGCGTCTTGGATATACCAAGTCTGGCACATAATTCGGAAAATAAAGTAGATTCGAACTCTCTACCCTGATCTGTATGAATGCGACGTGGGGTTCCAAAACGACAGATAAATTCTGTGATTAAAACATCTGCTACAGTTTGTGCAGTGTGGTCACGTAGGGCAAATGACTCTTTCCATTTAGTAAAATAGTCGCCTATTACCATAATATATTCATTACCATTTTTCTGTTATTGGAAGGGGTCCAATTATATCAATGGCAATACATTCTAAAGGTTGATAAGCAGGACAATGTTGCATTGGCGATTAACCTAGGCCCGGCCCTTGTTTTCTACGTGCACACAGAGTGCAATTTTTGCACCACCTCTCAATATCTGAGGTCATTCCAGGCCAATAAAATCTTTGGCGAATGGAATCTAAAGTTTTTTCTCGACCTAAGTGTCCGGCAGTTTTGTTATTGTGTAAATTATACATTATGTCTCTACCGACTGACTTTGGTACAACCAACAGTAACTTTGAGGTGTGGTCGGATATACCAGCCCATTCTCGGTATAAGATACCATTTTTGACAATGAGGATGTCTCTTTGATTCCAAATTTGGCGAATAGCTGGGTTACCTTTGTAAATATGATTTAAAGTTTCTGTTTTATTCACAACCATATCAATGACCACTTTTATTGATGGATCTTCTGACTGAAGCTGAGATACGTAATCATCAGACCACTTTTCTAACCAATTAGTAGTTCTGGAGATAGACTCACTTGAACTTTTAGATCTTACTACTGCAGACACATTGCACCCACAACTTTCTTGTCGACATCGACGTCGGGGTTTTCTTGACATAACGTCTGCATTGACATGCAAAGACCCTTTTCGATGTTGAATATCGAAATCGTAAGTATCTAAAGTGGTAATCCATCTGGCTACCATGCCTTCAGGTTCTTTGTAATTTCGGAGCCATTTTAAAGAAGAATGGTCGGTTCTAAGTAAGAATTTTCTACCCCAAAGGTAATGTTTAAATTGTTTAACAAAAACTACTACAGCTAAAAGTTCGCGATAAGTGGTACAATATCGACGCTGAGTTTTTGATAATGTCTTGCTACCATACGCAATGACTTTCTCTTCTCCATTTTGAAGTTGAGATAATACGGCGCCTATGCCATCATTAGAGGCATCGGTATCAAGAATAAAAGTATCGTATCGGTTCGGGTATGACAAAATTGGGGAAGAAACTAAAAGTTTCTTAAGGGTTTTAAAGGCTTTTTCGCAAGCGCCATTCCATATAAATGGGGCGTCTTTTTGTGTAAGTCTATTTAGTGGATATGCCACTGTTGCAAAATCCGGTATAACTTTTCTATAATATGAGGCTAAGCCAAGAAAACTCTTGATTTCCGTAACATTTTCTGGCCTTTCCCAATCTTGAACAGCGCGAGTTTTATTTGGGTCGCATTGGACACCATCTTTTGACACCACATGTCCAAGGAATAAAACCTCGCTCCGAAAAAGAACACACTTTTTAGGTTTTAATTTGAGATTTGCATCTCTAAACCTATCGAACACTGCTGTCAGATTTGACAATGTTTCTTCAAAAGTTTTCCCAAAAACGATAACATCATCTAAATAAACTAGACAACGTTCCCACTGTAAATTGTGTAAAATTATTTCCATTAACCTTTCGAAGGTCGCAGGACTATTTGTTAAGCCAAACGGCATGACCTTGAACTGGTATAGTCCTTTATGAGTTGCAAAAGCAGTTTTTGGTTTATCGTTTTCATTCATGGCGACCTGCCAGTACCCACTAGCCATATCAAGTGTACAAAATACCGTGACCCTGACAGCGCATCTATTGACTCATCAATTCGGGGTAGGGGGTATGCATCTTTGACTGTTAATTGGTTTAATTTTCGGTAGTCGACGCAAAAACGCGTACTTCCGTCTTTCTTTTTTACCAACACTATGGGAGATGCCCATGGGGAAAAGCTTGGCTCAATAACGTTTTGTTCGAGCATATTTTGTATTTCTTTTCAGCTATTTCTCGCTGAGCTAAAGGTAATCTTCTTGGGGGTAATTTGATTGGTTTATTATTACCAGTATCTATTGTGTGAGTGACTCTGGTAGTACGACCTAGTTTTCCATCTGAACCCACGAACACGTCAGTATATCGGTATAAAACCGAGGCTAACTTATTTTTTTTCATCAACGGTGAGCTCAGTTGAGATATTCTCAAGCATAACTTTTAAATGATCAGGTACCTCATAGGTCTGCATTTCATTAGTGTCAACTTTTGTAAATTTGTTTCCCTTGAAATCACATTCCAAAGAATTTGAGAAACCTTGAATTGTCGCAATGGGCGTATTTTTCTTGAGATCTATAGACTCAGAATTTGTATTGAGGATGGAAAAAATTAATTTACCATTTTTGATATTCACAAGTGATTTTGGAATTAATATTCCTTGATTTAGGTCACAACTTGTGTTTGGCTCAACGACACCCTCTGAACTCGTAAATTTTGAATTTCCTATACTCCCCTCTACAAATTTCTCTGACTGACCAGAAATGGTTATGTCATCTGCGAGATAAACTCGTGCACATCCTAAACTGTTTTCACTTTAAAGCTTTACTTTAAAATCGGGAAATATTAAAATTCCCTTTCCAACGTCAAATAAAACTTCATTTTTAGACAAAAAGTCTAGACCAAGGATTCCAGAGAGTCCTCCTAACTCAGCAACAATGATTGGTATGATAAATGTTTTATTTTCTAATGACAACCCAACTTCGGTCTTCCCATAAACTTGTAATAATTCTCCGTCTGCGGTTTTAAGTTTATTTGTAACTCTTTCTAACTGATGATCACCAAAACCGATTAGATCAAAAATTTCTTTGGAAATAAGGGTTACAGCTGACCCTGTGTCAATTAACATACTCACACAAAATGATTGTAAAATAACATTCGCGAACCAACAAGATCCAGACAATGACGATAAACGAAAATTATTGGTTGACCGTTTTGGAGATATACTCCCATTTTTTAACACTTCCTGGACTGATCTTCCGGTCGCAAGGACAGTCCTGTCAGGTTTGGGTGATTGTTTTTTGAGTTTGTGTACCTAACTGGTTTCACATTGTTATTTTGAGATGAAGGGGTTTTGCGTTTGTCTTGACATTGACGACTTGTATGACCTAATTTGTCACAGGTATAACACCTGATGTTCGACTTAATAGTATCTCTATTTTCTGACTTTCGGTTTTCGGGCGAATTTATTGTGTTTATTGCAGCCTGAAGATCTTTCATCGTTTTTGTTATTTCCGCGAAAATAGCAAGTTCTCTTTCGTTTTGCGATTCAGAGGACTTAGTTTGATAAACGCTATTGTCCTTTTGAAGTGCCCTGACGGATTGATTCAAGAATATATCTTGCTCTGTATTTCGTGGCTTAATAGGTAAGGACCTATGAGCACTTTCAAACGCCTCGTATTCGACAGCTAATGATATTGCCTTATCCAAAGTTGACTGATGTGCAAATTGAACATACTTTTTAAGTTCTAAATCACCGAGTCCACTGATGTACTGATCAACGACCAAATTTTTGCGGCTACTCATTGGAATGTTTGGAAAAGCACGATTAGCTATGCGGTTTAATGCGTAACCATAGTCAGAAACTGACTCTCCCCTCATTCGCTTTCTTACTCTGAATTCGCATCTATATGCGGTCTCTATTTCTGAGGGACAAAACCTCTGAGAAAGCGAAAATTTTATTATGGTATATTCAGATAGCTGCTCTGGCGATAACTCGCTAAGTATTCGTTGTGCAATACCTCGTAAGGACATGGTTAATTGTAAAGCCTTCTCTGACTCGGACCAACGGTTCCATAAGGCTACTTGCTCAAAATGTCTCAGATAGTCTGGCCATTCTACGTTTTTACCATCGAACTTATCGGGTTCTCTCTCTTTTCTAGTCATTGAAGACATAGGACTTGTGTTTGAACAACGTTCAGGTACCCCTAAACTGTTTACAGTATTGTCATTTTCCAAAAATTGAACTTGGGGTTTTCTAAATGGGGTTGAATGAACTGGGGAATGAAATGGCATAACACCGGGTGAAGCAGAAGCTTCTGCATTCCTCGGGAAACCCCTTTTTGTCACGTGACTCGAAGTTGTCGAGTCGGCATGTGTTTGAATATTGTGGAACAAGCCACGAGGTTTTGATACAGGAGATTCGCAGGAATAATCTGTATTTTGTGTGTAAATTTCGTTCTCTAGTGGTGTATATGAACATACTGGAGAGGATCTATGAATTTCATCGTGTTTCTGTGAGGAAAATCCTCGATTTTGTGTGACATGAAATTCATTTTGACAAGATGGTGGCATTGGAGCAAAATCTCCTTGTGATTTTTGATTTATTTTGTTCTGTGATGGAAATTGAAAGACATGTGAATTTTCAGTAATTTCATGGAATTGTGGTGACTTTTTGTCAATGTGCGAGGATAAACCTGCATTGTTTGCATGAAATTCAACTGCATCATGAAATACAGGGTCGTTCAGCCTGTTTACATCTGACGAAGGTATGGTGTGAACTTCAGACACATTATTTTCTGAATTGTTTGACAAACCTTGACTAGGATTCACAATCCTGTTAACATCTGAGTCTTGGCATGGTCGAGGTGAAAATAAATTTCGCAAACTTGCACTAAGATTGTAAATCAAACGTGATGCCATAACGGCTTTTAGAACACAGAATACACAATAATTCAACACAGAATAATGAGTATAAAACTCGAAGAATAAATTCAATACAAATATATCATGACTCTAGAATCCCGCGGACGAAGCCCCCAATAATTTCTGTAACAGGATGATAGTTACTTTTCAGTCCCGAGTGTAACGAGATTCCGAATCATGATATAAATGAATACAAAAACCTTTATTGAATTTAAATATAATTTATTGATAATAAGAATCAACAAAAACAAAAAACAATAGAAAGGGAAGTGCAGTGGAAATTACCTGTAAACTTTGTAGCTTATTGGAATTAATTTCAGGAATCAAATTTGGATGCCAAAATAGGTGAAATATACGCTGTAAATAAGTTTTCAAAGAAATTGTATGGAGTCAAGCTCCTGTAAAAATAATTATGACTATATTCAACTGCAAACAAAACCAGACTGCCGCAGACAACGTCGGGAACGCCCGGATCCTAGCGGAGGAGTACCGGTTGTCAAGGACAACCGCACTTCGCCCCCAGGAGCCAAGAACGATAACTCGCGTAAACGCTAAGTGTCTCCACTACAGTGCATTAGAGTAGGAACACAAGAAAGTGAGGAGGAGTTTTCGGTCACATTAAAACTTTTTTAAGAACACATTCACCATAAATGCGAAAGGTTTTATAAAATTAAAATTGGAAGTTGAAAATGGAAATACTCTATTCTGCAAATCTTGGCAATGATAGGGATATAAGCGTTTGTAAAGTTGATAATCGAAAAGTAGTTTTAATCAGGGAATTGGAGGATGATGATGATAGTCAAGGAATTGCACTGAGCAATGATCAGTGGACAAATTTAACATTGTGCGCTCGATATGCAACTGAGGCATTGCGAGTAATGCAAGAGGGAGTCAAAGAAATTAATTATATGGAATATTTAGGAAATGACAAATATGTTCAAGTACACTCTCCATTTCAGTGTGTTACTCTAAGGAAATTTGTATCTGCACCATATTATGATCCTCTGTTACCAGATCCTCATTGTCCAACATATATGGGAAGGAAATTGTGTCCTACTAAAGACGGTATAAGCCTGCGTGTTTTAGAATGGTTTCGTCTTATTGATCGTCTACAACTTATATCAGATTTACAACTTTAACATCTATGTATAAAGATTATTGACTTTATCAAGAAATAGTAATACAAAAAAAATGTGTTCCATGTGTTCCATTCGACTTAGTTACATAAATACAAGAAAGGAGAGAATAATAAAATATATTTTAAGAAAGTGTATTCCGGATCGGCTTTTCTACTTTAAAAAAAAAAATATGGAGTGAGCAACACGTTTTGTTTTTTTGTTTTGTTTTTGTTTTTTTTTTTTTTGTTTTTGATATAAATGATATATAAATACCCTGTACAACGTGTGGTTAATAACATTTTATACAAAGTTTTAAACATCCATTTGACGACATTACGTTGTCAAATTGAATTCAGATGTCACCCCGTCTTAAATGAAAGTTGGAGGACATGCCTTGGATACAAGTTTTTATGTAACCATAGGTACCTTCTGGTAAATATAGTATACTCTAGAGTTGGTGTTTAACACACACAGACCAAAAATTGAAAAAAAATTAAACATACATAAAATCATATTTTATTATTCTTATTGGTGATTATATATATAGCACATTGTTGATTTAGTATGATGGTAAGTCACAACAATAAAATTGACATTAGTTTCCCAAAAATTTTGACTGGTTTAATAATCATCATCATCTTCAGTAAAGTATCCCTCGTCCTCTTCTTCTTCAACATAAAACTCAAAAATCGGTTCGCCGTTAACCCATCTTATCTGACCGGGTGGTCGAACATAACCTTCTCTCTTTGAATCTCAGCATCCCAGTCTTCTGTTTCAGGAATATCGTGGTCAACGACAGGTGGTACGTAGGCCATCTTTTTCTTCTCTGTTTCAATTGTTTGTCGTGCATTTTTTCCCCTCTTTTTATAAATAATCATCACCTGGGGTTATATTTAACTCTCCTCCACCTTTACTAATTATCGTCTGAAGTTAAGGCAACCTAACCAATCAACGCCTGGAGCTATAATTGTGACTCCTCCCCATCCTTCTAATTGGGCCTGCTCGACGGTAGGACTATACAGAAAATCAAATTTTATTATTACTGATGACGACACATAGAACATCGCTGATTTGATGTGGTGGAAAGTCCCTTAAAACATTGTTTACAACACGAAAATTGATGACATTGCTGGCATTTTAAATCACTTTTTACATTGTTTTCCAAACAAATGGGACATTGTTTAACGGTTTTGAGAGTAGTTAAATCTGCCCAGTTTGGAATTCTTAAATAATGTTCATTAAAGCATCCTAGTTCCTCGTAGTTTCCAGTACGTCGAATGTTTTTCATATACTCTGTTCCAGGTACATGAAAACAAGTTTTTACTTCAAATGGATCAAAATACAGAAAATAAAATAATCTACACACATTTCGTTTCAGTCTTGGATATTTAAATCGAATATAACCTTTAACGCGTAATGTTTGAAAATCTTGCTTTGAATAAGACCATATCAAGTAGTTTATGTTCTTTTCTTCATACATAAATCTCATATCCATATCATTATAACGTAACGACTCTTCTGTCATTGGAGAAAGATCGTATGTAAAATACCAATTTTTAGACCACTTTGTTATTTCCTTTCTCGCCATTTTCAGAGTTTAATGATCTCATTTTCTTTTTTTTTAGTGACTATTTTATAGAAGTAGACTCCTCCTCTTGTGTTATTCGTATCCATATCTATTATGATTTTGAACCCCTTTACTAATCATCGTCTGGGGCTATATCTATCCTACCAGTCATCTTTCAGGGCTATATCTGGCTTTCATCCCCTTTTTGACAGCTGGGCTATACAGACCAATCATCGTCTGGGGCTATATCTGTGACTTCTCCCCCTTCCCTTCCCTTGCCCTTCCCTTCCCTTGTTTAAAAGCTGGGCTATACAGCTTGACAGCTGGGCTATACAAACCAACCAATCATCATCTGGGTCTATATCTGTGACTCCTCCCCTTCTCTTTCTTGACAGCTGGGCTATACAGACCAGCCTAACCAATCATCACATGGGGCTATATCTGAGACTCCTCCCATACTATTGACCCCCCCCCCCCTTTTGCTTGACAGCTGGGCTATACAGACCCCTATGCAGCAGTTAAAGCTATTCGGTATGTACCAGTTCCAAACTGTGTTAAAGATGTAAGAAGTTTTCTAGGGATGTATAGCTATTACAGACGGTTCATACCAAACTTTTCTAAAATAGCCGAACCACTTATTGACTTAACGAAAAGGTATGCAAAATTCAAATGGAATGAAATGTCTCAAAGAGCGTTTGATTACTTGAAAGAAAGTTTAACCGTGATTCCATTGCTGGCTTATCCAGATTTGAACAAAGAACAAAGAATACATGATCCTATCGTGCGTTTGTACGTTCCTCAACACTACAGAGACGGTGTCATTAAACAGTATCATGATGATACTGGGCATATGGGAATAGACAAGACATTTGATTCTATTAGGCAAAAGTATTACTGGCCAAACTTGTATCAAGAAATTTACAGTTATGTAACAAAGTGTGTTACGTGTTCTGTGAGGTCCTTAAAGAAGTTAAAACTACCATTTCAAGAGACAGACATACCTCCATATCCATTTGCAAAAATTGGGTTAGATTTGTCGGGCCCATACCCTCGGTTTTTATCAGGGAACAAATATATTGTGGGGTTTGTTGATCTATTTAGTGGCTGGCCTGAGGCCTTTGCTGTGCCGGATAAAACAGCAGAAACGATTGACAATGTTTCCTCCGGTTTGGGAAGTAATGTAACACAATGAGCGTTCAAATTATAATTTTAATTGATATATTAATTTTGTACATTGAGTTTATTAATATTTAAAATATTGTGTTTTGAATTATAATTGATACTATCAGTGTGTAGAGCGACGGACAATAACTTCTTAATTATGATCTTGTTTACAAACTCTGGGAGGTTGGATGCAATAAGTGAGCGTCTTCATTTGACGGACAATTAGTTTTTACGATGAGTTGTTCTCGAACATTGACACTTTCCAATCAGACTTTGTGCAAAGCTGCAACCATCTAATTAACCGAAGAATGTGCAAGATACACAATGTTAATATAAACAGAGGACATTGCCGTATCCTATAAGGAGATGAGAGACAGTGCTTCAGTGAGGGGCGGACTATATTAATATTAATTTAGTGACAATGTAACTTACTGATTGTTATTACCAAATACGTGATCCCTATGATGCAGCTTCTTGTACAAAAGATGTGCGCACTGAGTATCAATAGCTTTTAACATCTTAGCTCTAAGCTGACTAGGAGAGCTTTTTACCATCTTAGCTCCTAGACTGAATATGTGAGCTTTCATCACCTTAGCTCCGAGACCGGCAGCCATTGAACTTTTCTTATGTACCATTGGTTTGCCTTTGCTGTGATTTTATAATAAAACTATAAACTTACAAGTCTTTTTAATCCGAACACATTGAGTAATTGTGTTGTATAACGGATTAATTGGTGCCGTGACCAGGATGCAGAACGGGAAGTCTCTCAACGCTGGAAAGGGATAGACATTCAAGACTACTGTAAGTAACTGTTTTATTATACCTTGATTTTTTAAGTATGGACAACCAAGACATTGGGAATGGTTTTGACTTGGGAGGTGCCTTTATGACCTTGTCGACTGTATTAGAAACTAAATTTGATGGTCTTGATTCTACAGTTAAAGGTTTATCAAATGGAATTGGTACTAATGGGATTTAAAACGTAATAACACCATATGAGGGGGATCCTAGCAAATTCAAAGATTGGATAAAATCAATTGAAAGATTGGATAAAATCAATTGAAAAATATTCTTTCATGAACAAACCTTCAGATGAAAAAGTCGAAATTGTGGCTTATGGTTCTAGCCGTGGGGCAGTTTCAGACTTTATTCAACGAAGTCTCACAAATAACCCAGGGGGGACGTGGAATGATTTGAAAAGTGAGTTATCCACAAGATTTGCTGAAGTAACAGATCCTCAACATTCATTCATGTTATTAAGAAAAGTTAATCAAAAACCCGAAGAAAATGTTCAGATTTACGCTGAACGATTACTGTCATTGGCTGAAGAAGCATATAAAGGTCTCGAAGGAGGACCTTCAGTTGAACGTCAATTGATTGGAATATTTGTAGATGGCTTATTACAAGACAAATTGAAATTCAAGGTTATGCGTGAAAACCCTGCAACTCTGCAAGCAGCTATAAACTGCGCAATGGCTGATTTTGAAACAGAATATTGTGTCAACAGTCGAAAACGTTGATACCCCGAACAGTGAGGAGGAGTGTTTGAGAAAACGGAGCACTCTTATAGGCTGCTTTAAACGGTCCGAGGTAGGTTGATATTTGCTCTCTTCCGTAGAATACAATTTTCTGATCCAACACGTCTAAACATATGAAAAAAATTCGGGTTTACTCACCGTATTGATGTTTTCCTCGCCTCGATGCCGCCACCCCGAATGTACCGTTCTAACCGTAGGTTAATGTTTCATCTTTTTAAAATGTGATTTATTCAATTTCTTTGTCTTCAAAATTTCCTTTACTGTAATAATCCTAGGTTACGTAAAGGCCCATCTATGAAGCTTTATTATATTACCAATTTCTTGATTTGATTAAGAAATTAAATATCTTAGCATTTCCAAAATGGTAGGACCAACGTTTTCTTAAACACTACAAACTATTCGTTTGTTTTATTTTCATTTGTGTACTCTGCTGGAGTAATACACCTAATATGACGTGTAGAGGTATGATTCTCTGGTGACGGAGAAGACATGAAAAACCTTCAAATGAGTTTCTATAAAAGAAAAAAAGGATTGAATATGGTATATATCTTGTGAGCGTATTTGTAGTTACCTTTTAGGTCACCTGAGTCACTCGGGTGACCTATTGCAATCCGTTTTGTCCGTCGTCGTGCATCGTCCGTCGTGCGTTAACTTTTCAACATATTTAACTTCTTCTCTAGAACCGCTCCCAATTTCAACCAATTTTGGCATATAGCATCTTTCGGAGAAGGGGAACAAAAATTGTGAATTTCATGGTCCCTGTCCCCCTGGGGCCTGAGGGGTGGGCTAAAACCACCAAAATTGATGCAATCTTTAAAAATCTTCTTCTTTACTACTGGACATCAAGCAGTCAAACTGTTGACATGATTCTAATAAGCATTGGGCCCTCTACCTAAATTGTGAAATTTATGGCCCCAGGGTCAGGGGTTCTGGTGCTAGGGCGGGGCTATATAGATCATATAGTGAAAGTGCATTATTTCTTTGAAAATCTTCTTCTCTTCTTGTAAAGCTATAGGGTTTGAGACAAATATTTTAATAAGTAAAATAAACATCATCAATTGTTTACAATGTACTTATTATAGAGAGCATTGACCTGTAACTCAAGAAGGATATGGAAGTGTAAGACTTTTCCGTAAAAGTAAACAAACAAGTTAATCGGATTAAGGACTATGTCACTTACCAGGATGTTTATCAATCTTCGGACATCAATACAGAAACAATAATTGAACATTAAAATTTATGTTAAAGTTATACTAACCTTTGCCTACTATCAGGACACTGACCACCAGTTTACAAAAAACTTGTTTAGATTACAAACTGTTGTAAAAATTCCAGGATTTAGACCCAATTTATTGATTAACTTGTTTATCGTATATGCAAATGAGTAATATGTATTGTACATTATTAAAATACGATCTACGGCGACCTTCGGGGTCTTCGCCCACTATACGATCACCAATTGTTTTCATTATAAATTTCATTAAAACAAACTCTTTGAAGCAAAAATTTTACTTGTCATTGGCTCACATTCTCCTGGGTATTATTTAAACAAACTAAGTGCATGGTTATGATAAGCATTGATGCCTTTTCCAAAATTGTGAATTTCATGGCCCCTAGGTCAGGGGTTACGGTGGTAGGGCGGGGCTCTATTGATTATATAGTGAAAATGCATTAATTCTTTGAAAATCTTCTTCTCTGCTCCTGGGTATTATTTAAACAAACTAAATGCATAGTAATGGTGCACAAGGATGCTTTTTCCAAAATTTTGAAATTCATGGCCCCAGGGTCAGAGGCTCTGGTGCTAGGGCAGGGCTAAATAGATCATATAGTGAAAGTGCCTTATTTCTTTGAAAATCTTCTTCTCTACTCCTGGGTATTATTGAAACAAATTGAATACATAGCTATAATAAGCAAGGGTGACTCTACCAAAATTGTGAAATTCATGGCCCCATGGTCAGGGGTTCTGGTGTTAGGGCGGGGCTATTTAGACCATATAGTGAAAGTGCATTATTTCTTTGAAAATCTTCTTCCCTACGCCTGGGTATTATTGAAACAAATTGAATACATAGTAATGATAAGCAAGGGTGACTCTATCAAAATTATGAAATTCATGGCCCCATGGTCAGGGGTTCTTGTGCGGGGGGGGGGGGGGGGGGCTCTATTGATAATATAGTGAATCTGTAGTAAAAATGCATTATTTCTTTGAAAATCTTCTCTGCACCTGGTCATATCAGGGGCAAAAAGAGTAAAAGTTTTAATATCTGGACCATTTGGTCAAGTGTTCTGGTCCTGGTCAGGGCTCTATTAATTTGTATTCAACTGAGAGGAGGTATTCCCCTTTGCCATTTACTTTTGATAATTGATCACTGTAAATAATGTACTTGAAAGGTTAATAGAATAGGAGAATGCAAGATTTTTTATTGTATAATACAGAAAGTACTTTTATAGTTTAAATGATCAGGTAGACTTGTAAGTAATAGATAAATAACCAGAAGTCTCTGATGAGACTGTAGCTCTACTGGTCTGTATGTATAACAAAGTAGCACTTGAATTTGAAACTTTGCAACAATAAATAGAATTGTGTATCTTAATGTAGTCTTCTTCTGTGCCAAGTTATATTGAAATGGGACCAAAACTGTAGGAGTAGCGTTTTGAAAATTTCTATTTTTAGTAACCATGACAACACCATTCACTGAAATCAAAACCGAAATAAATAGTATGTAACTTAGTGTATTCTTATTGTGTGCCAAATTAGATTGAACTCGGACCAAATCTGTAGGAGGAGTAACGTTTTAAAGGAATTTCTCAGAAATTTCTATTTTTTTTAGTAACCATGGCAACATTGTTCATCGAAATCAAAAAAAGGTTGCAACAAATAATGTATCTTAGTATAGTCTTTTTGTATGCCAAGTGGTATTAAAATCAGACCAAAACTGTAGGAGGAAAAGTATTGTTAAGACATTTCACAGAAATTTCTATTTTAAGTAACCATGGCAACATCGATCATCGAAATCAAAACCTGATGCACTAAATTATGTATCTTAGTGTAGTGTACTTGTGTGCCAAGTTATATTGAAATCAGACCAAAACTGTAGGAGGAGTAGCGTTTTAAAGGAATATGACAGAAATTTCTATTTTTAGTAACCATGGCAACACTGTTAATCGAAAACAAAAATCGATGCACTTAATTATGTATCTTAGTGTAGTCAACTTGTGTGCCAAGTTATATTGAAATCAGACCAAAACTGTAGGAGGAGTAGAGTTTTAAAGGAAATTCACAGAAATTTCTATTTTTAGTATCCACGGCAACACCGTTCATCGAAATCAAAAACTGATGCACTAAATTATTTATCTTGGTGTAATCTACTTGTGTGCCAAGTTATATTGAAATCAGACCAAAACTGTAGGAGGAGTAGCGTTTTGAAAAATTGTTTACAGACAGACGGACAGACAGACAGACGGACGGACGACGGACACCTTACCATCGCATAAGCTCTTCTGGTTTCTGACCAGTAGAGCTAAAAATGAGACAAAAATAACTTATCTTATTCAATGTTCATCAAAGACCATGAGAGTCCAATGTAAGAGATTTCATCAAGGAATTAAAATAGTACAGAATCACTGATAATTTGTCAATATACTGTATGGTGATAGTGATGAATGGGGAACAGATTAGAACCTAATTTATGAACTGTTAATGAACAGTAGACTAATTATTTTGTTGATCCTGATCACCCTATTTTTCTTGCTTTTGGGCAACAAAGCTTCACCTCTTAGTTAATTTTATACTCTATGGATCCTCTAAATTGTTGTATTATACTCAGGTGACCGTTAAGGCCCTTGGGCCTCTTGTTTCAAATAAAGAAGACAATGACATGTATTACCCCCCCCCCCCTTTTCCTCTCTATCATTTTTATCTAATTGTTAACAAAGGAAGTTTTGTTTAATGTCTTGGATTCTAAATAAAATGACCTTGACCTTCATATTACAAACAACCCTTCCTCATAAAGTTTTCAAAAATTTCAAAATTTAGCAAGCGTAACTTGTTTCGTTTGTGTGTGAAGTTGTGTGAGGGGGGGGGGACTATTTCTACGAATATCTACTTCTTTAAGCATTGAACAATCTTGAAGTTTATGGTTTAGTTCGGGGTTACATAATTTATTTAAAAAAGACTAAAACAAAAATAATTTGCATTGGATATACCTGAGCCATAATGAGAAAATAATGAAAACCCTACATCAACATTTACATGACATACAAAAAAGGTGTTTACCTGAACATTGTATAAATCCTTCTTTAAATATGCTCTATATGAACATGTCTAAATGCATACAACCATGAAATTATGGAAAGTGAATGATACAGAAAATGAACATGTCAAAACGATATAACCTTTTTTTTAAGTCTACTTGACATAAACATGCAAAAAAGAAAGGGGTGTTTAACTGAACATGAATATAGCACTTCATGAAATTATGGAATGCGAATGATACAGAAAAAAAAATGTACATGTCAAAAAAGATTTAACTACCTACTTAAAAAAATCTCGTTTAAAAGGTACATTTTTTTAAAAGCTATAACAGCTACATAGTGGTGTTCATTCTACATCAAGAATTATCTGACATACAAAAAAGAGACAGGGGTGTTTACCTGAATATGAATATCCATGTGAAAAAAGTGAATTAAACAAAAACAAATGTGGATACCTCTGAAAAATTATTTACTCTTTTTAAAATTTACCCCATGATAGAAAGTGGTCTGAAAAATATAAATATTGTTTCTCCTTATAAGGAAAAAAATCTAACATTAATTTTCTGTGTTTACATATTTTTAAAATTTTTTTTTTTAGAATTCTAATAACATTACATAAGATTTTTCATTTTATTCAGGGTTCTGTTAGAGATTGGATAAGACGGGTGCCTGAAAGTGGTTGTGGGTGTTACCGTGTACTTGTGAAGGATGTGCCCTACTTCATTCTGGTGTAGGTGGTGTTCCTGAGAGAGGTCACTTTTCATATAATAATTACATGTACTTATACAGAAAAACGTACATATCATTTAAAAATTATTTACTCTCTTACGTTCACATTATTATTTTTCCAGATTGGTCCTCCCCAAAGATAGTCTTTATATTGCCTTTTATAACAAAAGATGATAGCAATTGCGCTAACATTGAACGTTATAATCTCTGTAGATTTTTTTTCACACACACATCGATAATGAGAAAAAGTCTCAGAAAATGATGAAAATCCAACATCAACATTTACATGACATACAAAAAAATAATAGTTCTACATCTAAGGTTTAAATGGTTTCTTAATAGACAGTTGTAAATTATGGAAAGACGTAGGGTACCCCCATATTATTATTATTTTTTCCTATATAATTATACCCAAAAATAATTACCTTTTCCAAAAATAAAAAAACTTGCTTTTTGACAACATTATTATTTTTCCAGCAACAATTATAATCTTGTCTGTCAAACGTGTACACATTATTTTTATTTTGTCCTAAAATTATAATTATTCACACTTCACAATTATAATCTTGCCAGTCAAAGTGGACACATTATTATGTTTCGCTTCAAAATTATAATCTTGTCAGTCGATGTCTACACACATTATTTTTATTTCGCCTCAAAATTATAATAATTATTCTTACTTAATAATTATAATCTTGTCTGTCCATGTGTACACATTATTTTTATTTCGCCTCAAAATTATAACAATTATATTCCACATCGATCATACAATAATTATAATATTCAACAATAATAATCTCGACCAGAAAAGATGCAACATTATTATTTAGACGCTTGACAAAATCAAACGTTTGTATGATTCTGATGCACAGCACAATTATTATCGTTCACCAATTTCGAGAAAGATTATTATTTGGACGCTTGACAAAGGTAACGTTTGTCTGCCGAAGATAATCACGTGACTCAAGGCCATGTGCTAGTATCAACAGTGCGGCAGTGCCAGTGAAAGTCAGGCGGTATGCCGGTAAATAAAGATGATTTTGTGATATTAATGTACAAGTAAGTGATTTACATTCATTCGATAAAGGAAATGTCTCAGAAATCAGCTGTCAGCATATTGTAATTGAACTACGGCTTCCGAAGAAACCAGTTCGAAGTATCTGTGTACCTATGGACGTATGGATCAACTCCTTACTCCACGACTCTAAAGCAAATGCTTTAACCACTGTGCCACGCAGGCGACCCTATGTTTGTTAACATGAGCAAGAGCTATGTTATTGTTAATTTTTATATTTTATCCGGTGTGTTTAATTAACTACCAGTTCATAGGCGTCGGAAGCAAATTGAAAAGGGGGGGGGGCTAAACCAGCGAAAAAAGGTAAACCCCAATTTTCAATTTCTATATTATGTCTATCTTTGCAAAAAAAGGGGGGGCTAAGCCCCCCTAGCCCCCCACCCCTCCCCCCGGTTCCGACGCCTATGCAGTTAACTGCCACAAATCACTAAACACAATCAGGCAACACTCGTGTGTTGGATTTGGTTTTAGCTCACCTGAGCCAAAGTCTCAAGTGAGCTTTTCTGATCACATTTTGTCCGTCTGTAAACTTTTCTCATTTTCGACTTCTTATCAAGAGCTACTGGGCCAATTTCAACCAAACTTGCCATAAAGTATCCCCGGGTAAAGGGGAATCAAGTTCGTTCAAATGAAGGGCCATGCCTTTTTCTAAAGGGATGTAATTACAAATTAGTGAAAAATTAATGGCATCTTTTAAAATCTTCTCAAGAACCACTGGGCCAGGAAAGATGAAACCTGTGTGGAAAGACCTTCAGGTAGTGTAGATTCAAATTTGTTTAAATTATGACCCCAGGGGTTAGGGTGGGGCAACAATGGATGATCAAACTTTTACAAAAGAATACATAGGAAACATCTTTAAAAAAATTTCTTCTCAAGATCAGCAAAGCAATGATTGGTGATATTTATATGGAAGCATCCTTAGGTAGTATAGATTCAGATTTGTTCAAATCATGACTCCTGGGGGTAGAGTGGGGCCTCAAGAAAAGTACCCACTTGTAGGGGGAAAAAATCTATAAAAATCTTCTAAAGCCATGATTAGTGAAAGAAATATGGAAGCATCCTCAGGTAGTGTAGTTTCAAATTTGTTCCAATCATGCCAAAGACATTGCTCAATGACATTTCGAACAAAAAAAAATTTCACTTGTTTTTCTAGCCACTGCCATTAAAAGAGTCAATTGACAAATTCTAAATATGAGAAATTCTACATTTTTTGTTCAATCATCAGTCACCATGAGAAAAAGAAATGATGCTATAGTTTTTGAATTATTTGCACATTTAATTTTAGGAGCAACAAAGAGTCTTGATTTTTAGAGGCAGGTTTTAAAGTAAGAAATCAGTGTTGTAAAGAAAGAAAAAGATTTTCCACTCAAAGAATTATGGATGACACAGAGGTAAAAAGGACAATTATGGTTAAAAAGAATTAAGAAATTATTCATTTATTACATTGGCAGATTTACCCAGGGGAGGGGGGGGGGGTAAGAAAATGTAATAGGTACTTGCCAATTTTTACATTGAGATTTTTTAAAATTTATTCTGCAGTAAATATAAATTTTAGGATGTACATAATATAGTAGGTGCTATATTTAGATTAACACTCTTTTGATATGTTTAAAACAGACATCTACTTAATAATTAATTATTTACAATATAGCTCACCTGAGTCTAAGGCTCAAGTGAATTTTTCTAATCAAAGCGTGTCTTGCATCTGTCTATCATACATAAATGTTGTGTGTCATCTCTAAATTTTCAACTTTTCAAAGCTTTTGTCCAGAAATCAACCCAATTTATCACAAGGTAATATTGGGTGGAGAGGATTTAATTTTATTCAAATGAAGGGCCAAGGGGAGATAATTAAGAACAAGTTTGGTGAGTGTCATTTGAAAATCTTCTTCTCAAGAACCACTGGGCCAGGAAAGAAAAACATGTGGAACAATCCTCAGGTAGTGTAGGTTCATATTTGTTTAAATCATGACCCCAACGTTTCGGATGGGGCCACAATGGACAATCAAAATTTTACACAAGAATACAAAGGAAAGATAATTAAAAATCTTCTAAGTCCATGATTAGGCCAAGATAAATAAATAGTATGTTTCATATTCCAACCCGAGAAAAAAAAGGTAGGTAGGCAATTTTTATTTTAACATTTTATTAGTTAAAATTCAACTCTCACAATAAACAAAATGAGAAAAACAAAGAGTTCATTTCTTTTTCCCAAAAGTTGGCTTACTAATGGCATTTCTGTTTAATGTGTATAGGATATGCATTTTCCCAAACACCGAAGTGATCGAGATTTGGATCTCTAATAGTGAAAATGGAATTGTTTACTTTCGGAAAGATATCAGCGGATTAATTTTTCAGGGTCGGCTCATATATTTTAGGGTTGGTCGGGGAACCGGAAACACACAATTTTTTTTATCTAGGCCTTAATCAAAGAAATAGAAAACATCATCAATTAGTGTAGATTTAAGTGAATTCAAATCATGCCTGCTTCCCCTCCCCTTAGGATTAGTTCGGACCCAGTATGAATTTTAACTTTTCAATACTGAACGCCAAAGAGCTCAAGTGAGCAATGTGGCCCATGGGATTTTTATTTGACCATAGTCATTTCTATGCAAAATAGCGTAGTGTATGTTCATTACGATTTGTTTTTTTTTTCTTTTTTTGGTTTTTGTTTTTTTTAGGGCCATACTTTGCCAATAAAGATACGGTATAAAATTGTCAAAAGGAATTTAAAGATTTTTTAAAAATTTACAGGCAAGTTACAAAGGATATAGTGAGAACAATGGGGAGGGTTTTTTTTCCATAAAGGGAAATAACTCTTGCAAATGGACAATTTTTTTAATTCATGTAAGAAATGCCAGTTCTGTTCACACAAGGAATACCCAATTTGCTGTCACATTGAAAGCCTTCCACTTGTCATACTTATCATGAAAAAAGTTCTCCATCCTACCCAGTCCCCTTGATTATGCACGATAATTATAAAAACTCTAATTGTGTTTTGAATGTTATTTTTCAGGGTTCAGGAACCATAAATTTGATGTTGGAGTCTTAACTTCACCCTGATAGACTTTGAGCACGTCATAAGTTTAAGACCTATGGACAAAAATCTTGCAATGGGAAGATAACACAGCCTTGTTAAAAATCAAGAGAAATCTCGATAGAAGAGTGTACTGGTCTGGACAAAAAAATTGCAATGTGAATAACTTTGAAGAAAGAAGAGTCTTGGCGAATTTCAGAGAATTCTTGATGAAAGAATGCATGTGTTGTTCCTGATTAATTTGTACATGAAATTTGTCCTTTTGACATCATTTGACACTCCATTTGAAGTGATGCATTTTTGATAAATTTCTATTTGAAATATGTCCATTTGATACTCCATTTAAAATGTCACATCCATGTCTCAGTTTACCGCTGATGAACTAGGATCTGCATGCTTAAAAAAAAACTTGAATTTCTGCATTTATCTTGATTGAATTTATTAGCGCACCTGAGCCGAAGGCTCAAGTGAACTTTTCTGATCAAAATCTGTCCATTGTCTCTGGTTGTCATTGTAAACTTTAATAATTACAAAATAGCGAAAATTTAATGGCACCATTAAAAAATCTTCTTCTCTAGAACCAATGAGCCAGGAAAGATGAAACTCACATGGAATCATTGTCAGGTAGTGTAGATTCAAGTTTGTTCAAATCATGACCCCCTGGGTGTAGGGTGGGGCCACAATGAAAGTTCAAACTTTTAGGAAAAAAAGGTCACAGTAAAAAAATATGTAAGCATCCTTAGTTAGTGTAGATTCAATTTTGTTCAAATCATACTCCCCCTTTTTCGGGGTAGGTCGGAACCACTTGTGCATTTGAGCTTTTCAATACTAAACTGATTTTTGCTTTTTTCCTAGCCACAGTACTCAGGTGAGCGAGGTGGCCCCTGGGCTTCTTGTTAAGTTTTTATATATGCATACCAAAGTAATCGAGGCATTTGCTATTTGAATATTTTGCAAATAGTTTCTTTGCCATTTTCCTGAAAGTAATTTGCACATTTATTTTATTTAAAGTTATCTGGTAATGATGTGTTATTAACCTACCCATTTGGTGACAAGAGGTACATGATTATATTGTAATATTTACTCATTGTCGAAAAATCAAGACCAAAAATTGCCACTCAGGGCGGGGTGGGAGATGGAATGTACTAAAATTATATGAAAAGGGATAATAAATTGTGATGATTTTTTTTTATGGTGTTGTCTTGGATTTGAATGACAAACATGCACAGGAAGGCATGTTGGAAAAGCCGGATTGACTTATTGGAGTTCTGTCATATACATGTTATAATCATTGACCTAAATACTGTTCACCAACATTGAAAATACATGTTCAAAATATGGGAGCTACTATATGACCAATAGAGGAGCTCCTATATTTTGAACATGATTCAGGTCTACATTAATGAAAATAGAGGAGAGATCTTAGAAAATCAAAATTTCCACTTAGCCATAAATGAATAAAAAAAAACAAGATTTGTTTGTGAAACAATGATGTCCCCTAATAGAAGCTTATGGTGAAGGACAAAGTTTCTCAAATGCAAGTTACAATGTAAAGTCCAAGGTCAAGGTATCAAAAATGTTGTTACCTAAAAGCAGGTCTTGTCTCAAGGAATATGCCTGTAAAATATGAGAGTCCTAGCACTAATTGTTGAAAAGTTACGGTGAAGGTTAAAGTTTTTTTTTTAAAGTAAGTCAATTATCAAGGTCAAAATAATGGCGTCTAAGGGAAGGTCTTGTCACAAGAAATACATGTGAAATATGAAAGCACTAACACCAACAGCGACTGTTCAGAAGTAATGGCTAAGCTAAGGTAAAAATTTGGTAAAATTTTGCAAAGGTGGGTCAAACTCAAAGAGATCAAATAAAAGTAGTAGTGTTTATTTATTATAGTGACATGTGTTTAAAAAAATAGATAATCACTTACAATTATATCACTTTTTACAAACACCTGGCACGATGGACCTATGTGTCACCTTTAAGACATACTATTATATACTTGTATAATGTTTACCCAAAGAAAGGTCTTGTCACAAGGAATACACGTGAAATATGAAACCCATAGCTCCAACCAATCGCACATTATCAACAAGGTTTAAGTTTTTTGAGAACAAACAGACAGACAAACAAGGCATAAACCATATGCCCCTGAATCTTTGATTACGGGTGTAAAAAATACTAATGCAAAAGGTCTACTATATTATACAGATTTGTTCACATTGTACCTTAACCAAATTTTAACCATATTTGTTCAAAGTAAACGAAAGTAAAAATTAGGAAAATCTATGCAATTTTTTTCCACTTCTATCTGAAGCCTCTATTTAGAAAAGGCTTTGAAATTCCAAAGGTAGGTCATCATGATCTACATTTTAGATAAAACACTCTGAGAACCCAAGATGCTTCTAAGCCAATTTATACCTGAGAGTAGGTCATGGTGACCTACTTATCAGTTGTCATTCTCTGAGGACCCACAATGCATAGTACCTAAAATATTTATATAAAATAAATGAAATCAAGCATTGTTTGTATGGAACCTTTTTTATGAAAAAAAAGAAACTTTTTAAAAGGTTTTTTACCCTTTAAACTCAGCTGCAGATAAATTTTAATTAGTACCATATATGTACATCATTTTAGAGGGGCAATGGATGAAGATGAAATTAGCGATTCAAGAGAGTGTTTCTGCATATAAAATTGAGGGAAAAGATTCTTACAGTAATTAGTAAACTTTATAAAGAAAATAATCAAGCATCCCTGCTAGTCAGATTATACTTCTCAACTGTGATGAAAGATTAGTTTTTTATATATATATATATATTAAAAAAAAACAAAGAACAAACTGTATTTTAAAAGCTTGACCCCCTTCAAACTCAACTGCAGCTCAGTTTTAATTAGTACTATGGGTTAATCATATTTAGAGGTGCGATGGGTGAAGATGAAGCTCTTGGATTAGCAATAAAAGAGAGCGTTTCTGCGTATAAAATGGAGGAGAGAGATTTTAACAGTTTTAAGTAATTTTTTAAAGAAAAAAAATCAAGCATTCCTACTAATCAAATTATATTTCCCAACTGTGATGAAAGATTAATTTGCTTCCGTAGAGGTGATGGCAGATCTCCTGAGGAAGTGGTGCTTGGGCAGATGGTAAGGTGAGTGGCGCAGATCGAAGAATAACTGTGTCCAGGAATACAGATATCAAGTCTTCCTTGCTGTATTCCCTGAGAGATGCATTTGTTTAAAAGACAAGCTTCGGGTATGAATTTGCTGCTGTTATTATCTTCATGTTATTTAATTTTTACAAACTGTGCAATTTTTACATGTATGTTTAATTTACATTAATTTCAGATTTGTAATTTAAAAAAAAATTCTTAAGAGCTAGGGGCTTATTTTTTTTTTTAAAGGGATACACTTTAAGAACAAATTATGCTGCACTAAGCAAAGGTATCGAGCACTAGGTGTAATGATGGCAACATGGAGGAGAACCCCCCGTCTTTTTTCTGTACACAAAATTGAATGAAAGCTTGCATGTTCTTTTTATTTGGCTGCCGGCAATTATTTATGTGGCGGCCGCCAGATAATTATTTGAAAAGATCTGGCGGCCGTCAGATAAAATATTTTTTTTTACCTGGCACCTACCGGCTTCCGTAGTAAACAAATCTCTTTTTAGAAAATGTCATATAAAATCTATTTTGTTATTTCACCTCACATTCCAATCTATAATTTGCTCGGTAAATAAGGAAATATAAGTCATGTATAATTTCATGTCAAGGTAGATGTAACAAAAGATTTCATGATACATTTTACTTCAGAACAATTGCTTACGCTTTTTGCAAAGATTTACTCGATATTTTGTTTATACAAGCGATTAACGAAATTAACTTGTAACACCATCGCTAAGACCGACTCTTGCCGTAAGCATCCGAGTTTATGAATTGAGACTAGTTTTTCAGACAAAGATCATTTGATACGATTTTAAGAATTCTCATTGGTCAACTGTAGGAAAACCGATTTTTATGACGCGCTCGCAATACATTTTTTGTACATACTATTGCGAGTTGCTCAAAATACAAGACGTAAACCTTAAACTGCTCTTGTCGTCATTTTCCTACAGATATGCTACTATAATTATATGCTTTTTTCTTTATTTGCTTGCATGTATTGGATCAAATGTTGTTTCTTTACTTTTATACATTACTTTTTTTACACATTGCTTGAGTGTGAGGAAATTAATTCAGTAGTCATTATGCACAAAATCCAATTAAAATAGTATATTAGCATCACCGTTGCAAGTGCCTATATGTAAATATTATTATTTAGCTTTTTTTTTCATTAGTTTAGTGATTTTTAGATTTATTTTAGAATTTTTTTATAATTTTAAATTTTATTTAACTTGAAGTTAAATAAATTGAACTATATTTTGTATTTAATATTTGAATTGTGTGCTCTCTATCTTCGGAGATTCAAGAGTTATTTTTAGCTTCGGATTGTAATCTGAACATAAATGAGTTTAGAATTTTTAAAAGGTAAACTGTAGGCGTATCAAGTAAACAATTTATTTTCTATTCTGAAATATATGTGCATTATGAAATATTACGCAATGAACAAGTAAAACGATTCAATCTCTGTTTACAGACTTTCAATAAAGTTACAAAAAAATTTGTAACGTCTGTAGTTTAGATTTTATTTTGAAAAAAAAAGTTTATTTGCTTACGGTACAAACATTCATAGATAAGCATTGTTGAGATTAGTATATTTTTATTCTTCTAACATTTTCATGATAATTAAAGTACAAAAGGTTACTGTATTTATTATCTCACATTATTTATCAAATCAGCGATTTTTTTTCTACCCATTTGGAAAGGGTCCGATACTGGTTCAATTGGGAAATATAGCATTAAAGTAGAACAAAGGAGAATTTTCTTGCATGTCAACAAATGAAACGTATTTTGCATTTATTCCAACCTTATTACCTATTACTCCATGTATTAATGCCACTTGTTTTGACATTTTCATGCTTTCAATATGTCAAAAGGTATGATACTACACTGTTTACACCACAGGTCCCGCCATATTACGTCTTATCTCTACTTTCGATTGAAGCAGAAGTGAAACAATAAGTCAACTCATACTACGTTTCATATAAAAGAATACGATGTCATTGGACTCGGTTGCTTGGCATTTGAATTGGGAATGAGTTTTTAGTCTCAAAATTGAGGAAAAATAAAGTTTTTTGGAATTGGGAATGGTACCGTTTATCGGTACCTATTATATAAGGGGAAAAACGCTGTCAAATGATTGTCTTGTCCTAATGCATGTTTCATATTATGAAACGTTTCAATGTTCAATACACTTTATTGCGAGTTGCTCAAAATGCAAGATGTAAATCTTAATTTGCTCTTGTTTTCATTTTCCTACAGAGTGCAACAAAAACATTTAGTCATTTCCTCGAGGAGGAATTACCCAGCGAGGACTTGTCTGGATATCATCTCTGTACTGCTCCAGCTGTGGGTACCAAAGTCATCAGCAGAAGTTATATGAGGAAGTACAATCAACCAGACCAGGAAGGATGGCTGCTCGGCTCCATGTAGCCATGTCCTTGGGGCGTATGGAACATGACTAGGGAGGAGATGAGAGGAATGCTACTGACAGCAAATGTCCACCCAGCTTCAGCTAGCGCAATGCAGGAAACTGCTAATAAAAGTAGGGGAAAAAAGTAAGTTCTGTGAACAAGGAGAGCAGGAACAATATAAGAAATACCTTGAAAGAAAATAACTCTGAATGGGGACTTTAAATTCCGCATTTGGGGATGCCAGATATAACAACTCAACATTCAGTGCCAGTCTGATTAAAATCAAACCATCACTAGCTCCTTTTTATTTTGATTGTCGCGTAAAGGTCTGCAGAAACTCCATATGAGGTCACATGTGCATAACCTATTGATAAGCATATGCGAAATATAGGTCGTGACCTTTTTTGACCAATCGCATAGTGCGTACTTTAAACGCTTCGTGGAAATTCAGACAACCAGTAAACAAGATGGCGTCAACTACGTTTCAGAAGGCACTCGACGACATATGCGGACTTTTTGACATGCAAATCTTAAAAGCGGGGCAGGAGAAGATGATTAAAACTTCACTGGAGAAAAGGGATTGTACTGCAGTCCAACCAACTGGTTACGGCAAATATTTGCCTTACCAATATTATTACCATTAGCACAGAAGTTGGGTTTTGATGCTGATTTTAAGATTATTATATGTTGTCCGCTTGTTGCGCACATGCAGGACCAAGTAAAGCGACTGGAAAAAATCGAATGCCTGCGGATTCTGCATAAAGGTGCAACAAAATTATTTAAGGCAGAGAGAAAGATCAATTTCGTACAAATGTAGAAGAAAATTCTACAGAAAACAGGGGTTTTAAGTTGTATGGTGATAGAAAAGAAAAAAGAGATATTGTAAATCTCTCACAGATCCAAAGTTACCAAAGAAATCTAAGAAACATGTAGATCATAGTTATTATATAAGTTAGGTTAAAAAATGTGTTATGATGTGTATTATACCTGTGTAGTTTTTAGAATATACAGTCAGGGTATGGACCATGTCCTATTCAATATTTAGGGTGTAAAAGTTTGCATCTTTGTCTATTGTTCTTTAAGTGCTGTGGTTCATATGCCAGGTGCTCGATTTTTATGCATTGTGTATTGTGACAAAGAAGTGAAATGTGCATATTTCTTGGTAAAATGTTAAAAAGTTGTGTATTGACAATGTACAAGAGTATGTACATACATTCTTGTTTTCCTCGCAGCCTCGGGCATTAACACTGTTGTTTGTATGAATTTACATGCGGTATTGTTGTGACTCAATATGCGGCATTGTGTATTACTAGTACGTAATATATGAGAATTCTGTAAAAAAAAAAAAATCGTTTTTGTCCCTCAAGCTAGGTGTTCTCAGAAACATCAGCCTTGTTTAAAAAATAGAAAGGGAGAATGTTCCAGAAAACAGGAAATAGTGAAATTAACCGTTTCCTTCAAGGTATCACACCGGAACTTGTTTTCACTGTATATTTCTATATAGGAAAAATTTCTTCAAAGATCAGATAGATTAACTCATGAAAATATTTAGCAGGAAGTAAAAAACATTTCCTTTCTTATTAGCTGAGTCCAAAAAAAGGTACCTACACTGCATTTTCTGTTTTTCTTTCCGTCTGCAAAGGGGGCTACCCTCAAATCCACGTGTTTTAATGTGTTTATAAACATCTCCAGTGTACCCCAGGAAGTAGCCTCTTATGCCCTGAAAAAAATAGTTCCTGTCAAAAACTTTAATTATTTACAAAGTACGTTAAATTTACTAGGCACAGGTACCAAAGTTGTAAAAATAGCCTGGAAGAAAATTAAAAATACTCAAAAGAAATAAAAATTAATTTGATATGTTTGGAACTACAATTGACTAGGTTCATTTTGGTTGGTCAATTACCGGTGTGACACCTTTATTGATTTCGTTTTCAATTCTATTTAATAAATGGCGTATCTAGCAAGTGTATTTGTCAATGTATAGTTTTTTTTTTAAATCATGACTTTTCAACTAATGTTACAACCGAGCTGCGCATTTCTTATAGTCCACTAAAGATCAAACATTTAAGCAATTGTCAAAGATTTCTGGAAAACGTGATTATTATCTTCTATGCATGAATGAAAAGCTGAAACTTTAACGAATATAATTTGGACATCTTTCCGTATATTCTATGCATTAAAATTATATACAACTTTAAATTTTATAACCTTTGCAAAACATGCTGGATTTATATTCGATTTCAGCCTCCTATTCTCACATGCGATTGTTTTAAATTTCTAGCCCATGTTGTCAGTTTTTTTTTCTTTTGTAGAAAATTCAGGCTTCAATGCAGCCTTCTCTCGGATTTTTATAAAGCACAAGATTTTTTATTATTTTGTAATGGAAACGACAAAACACCTTTTAATGGTAATGTTTATTCTTCCACTAAAGAGGGATAATCGCGGTTAATCTCTACAGAGGAATTGTTCCCAACCTGTTCATATGATGAATTGTAGCTTGAAAATGACGTGGTTGAGCCAGTATCTCTTGCAGTTCAGTGGTGTGTACAGGTGTTCTGCCTTTTTTTGTAGTAGTGTAGGGCATTAGCAAGGGCCTGGGAGCTGTTGTGGATCCGGCGATGAAATAAACTAAATTTTTATGAACCTGTGGTGACAGATGATAGTTTCGTACTAAAGACCCGGTCAAATTTCTTTAAAAAATGAGATACACCCTGTTTGATGTGATATTTTACGTAGGAAGATGATTAGAATAATTATGGGGCACATTTGCAGTGTAGCAGGGTGCTTGCTGAAAAAAAAGATATGCAACATGTAGGTATCACTATAATGCTTAGCATACATAGAGTTGTAAATGCGAAACTAAGATGCGTTGCCTGTTGCAGAGGAAATTCAGCTTGAAAGCAGTAGGGCTTAGAAGAGGGTGTGTATCTTACAAGGAAGGTGAGTGGCCCCACATCAATTGGTCAAATTTCATTATGGCATGCATTGATTTCCAGAATACTGGGTGTTTCATTCTCCTCGCTCGCGCCTGAGACTTTTTCTCCGGATAAATTGGATTAAGTGTTCCAGTGTTCAATAGTTATCCGGAGGAATAGTTATAGACTTTTTTATAGATCAACCCGGGTTCAAATGCAGTTTTGAATGAGTAAACAAATCCGACGACACAGATATCGCAAGTAAGTTATCTATTAAAAACGTGTGTTAAGTCAGCAGAATTGGCATTTCACGATCATGACAAGGAGCACACGGCGGGTGTGACCGGTCGGCAGGGGATGCTCACTCCTCGAAGGCACCTGATCCCACCTTTGATGTTTAGAGGTCGGTGTTTGCTCTGCTCCTGTTTTGTATTTTTTAATGGGCTTTTGAGCTTGAATTCTGTTCGTTATCTACATATATTTCATTCGCATTTCTATGGCAAAATAACATCTGTGCATCCAGACTACGTCTACGAAACCGCATCAGTCCTAAAACATTGATCGAAGTGGGACCCGGTTTGGTTCTTCATTTAATCGATTTCTGAACTGTTTTTATTAGGCCTTTCGTAGAGAAGTTGAGGGGTAGTATTAAAACGAGCCATCAACTTCTCAATAGAGAATAGGGCTCGACGTGTAAGTTGTACGTTTTATTCCTGAAAGCTACAAATTCCTCTAGTCTAGACCATGGTATTATTACAACAGAATTTAGTATTTTCCAACGCAAATTTTATAAGCAGCTTAGTATGAAGCCAAACATTTTGATGGCCAAAAACCGTAACTCTCCACAAATAACAAAACAACACTCACCGAGTAAGTAAAATCCGAATATTTATTGAACGCATACATAGTATATACTTCATAACTTATGTCCATTAAGTCGTTCTTTTGCTCGCTCGTTCACATTACAATAATTTCACTAGAATTTGGAAAAAGAAGTGAAAAACTATTTAAATTATTACAATTATTTAATGCTCTTGGTTTCTAGACCTTTTTGTTGGAAATCTTATATAAATGTCCATACTTTGAAAAGATTAACAGTACAATGATAATACCGTCCATCTGTTCTGATTGTATCTTACTCCCAAGCTTCTTCCTTGAATTACCGTTCACGGTAGCTCAGTCTTCAGAGCGCTCGTTCCGTGATCGGGAGGTCGTGAGTTCGAATCTCGGCCGCGACTGACCTAAGTCGATAAAAAATGGGTACATGTAGTAACTGTTCATTCGCCATGCGCTCAGCACTTTGCAGTGAAAGTTGCGGGCCCTTCGGATGAGACCTTAAAAACCGAGGCCCCGTGTCACGACAGGCGTTGGCACGATAAAGATCCCTCACTGCTCAATGGCCCTGAGTGCCGAGTAAAGGTCAAAATTTGAAGCCCTTCACTGGTATATAGTGGCGTCTCTAGGGTAATTTAGAAATACCCCTCCCATCAAAATTAATGTACAGCATAAAAGAAAATTGACATGTTTTCATCTACATTGAAATAATAGCCTATATAGATAATTAAACAGTCTGAATATTTTCAGGCATCAAGCATTATAATACAAATAAGGCCTTTTAGTGTAAACTCTAAAGTGCAGCCAGCTAATTATAAACACAAACAAATAAATAAAACTACACGCATAAATATAAAAATTGTACAGAAGCAGTAGACAGTTCAGTTATACAACGAGTTTCATGACAAGTTAAAAATATATACAATTCTGTTTATAAAATGTTTACAGTTCTATTTACGTAGACAAGTCCCCTTTCACAATTCGTACATCACCGTGGTCGACATGTCTTGGCACCTCGGTCAGTATTTCGTACGCACATTGCGAAAGGTCTGGTAATATCGTCTGGGTTTATGTTCTCCGAATATAAAATATGACACAATATGAGAGTCTCTAATTTCATCATCTGTACCCTCCAGGTTACGTTTGTCCGACTTGTTCAAAACAAGACAAATAGTTGATCGATGCTCGGCTGCAACATTGTTGTTTTGGTCAGTGTCCTTATTTTCACAACTAAAACTGTCACGTTCACTGAAATAGTCACACGCGCTGTCGTTTTCACCAGTCTCGTTGTTGTCAATGGGTATCATCACTTCACGGGTGTCCGCTGACTTGTCCTCGGACATAAGTACAGTTCGGTCACTTGTGAATCCATTAGAACAATCGGGTAAAATATCCTCCACGAGAGTTTCATCTATTTCTGAAAGTTCAGAATCGAAGGAAATTTCCTCAAGAAAAGCATCACTGGTTTTTCGAGAGTCAAGATACGTCTCATCACTTTCACCTGAGGAAATGTCATCGTATAAGTCACTGTGCACATATACGGGTGTCCTGGATTTATTGAAAACATCTCGGTCGACTCGTCTTCGTTTGGCGGGCATGGCTTCATGTAAAAGTTCACCTTTGAGTTAATGCGCCGAAATCAAATGTCTTTTCAAATTAAATCTTCTCATAAGAGGTCTCTGGCAGAAACTACTTTGTAATCTATTTACATGGTCACTGTGTTGTTCTCTGGTATGTTGGTTGAGATTACTCAGTGAACTGAATACTTGTCCACAATTTTCGCACAACATTTGTCGAATGATTATTTCTGTAACAGAGGGGCATTCTTGTAGTTTGTCCTCTAAAGGTCATTTTCATTCTAGGTTCTGACTGGTCAACATCCGTAAGGCTAGCGGTAACTTCAAACGCTGCCGACCCGGAAAAGCAACTGATGCTCTGTCATCTGGAGGAGTGCTTGTAGTTATCAAATCTAAAATATCTTTGTCCCCCTTTCTCTTGTGTTTTTGATTTCTTCTTCTAAGGCACTGCTTTTTTCTGTCTCCCAGTCATCTTTGACACATTTTTCAATTTTCCACTTTTTTCCTCTTGATATGTATCTTTCTTAATCTGCCTGCAAGTATTTTTGGTGTTTTTCGGGATCGTTCTTCTGTCGCCCTCTCCATCTTCGCGCTCTCTCTCTCTCTCTTGCCGACAGTGCCATTTAAGTAAGGGTGCTTTGCTACTTTGTTTAGCAAAATTAGAAATCCTTGATATGTACCCACTTAGCAAAAGCATCAGCCACAAGACCTGCCCAAATATGGCGATGTTGAGCGATTACTTAAAAAGTCTAACCAGTGTTTTATACTTTCTTCTTCAAGTTAAATCTGGAATTAAATTATATATAATCAAAAAAGATCATATATTTTTTATTCTGTGTATATTTTATTTGGTAGTCTTTACTATAGATAATAATTAATTAAATAGCATTAAAGTGAAGACCCTATTATTCAGTATGTTTGTGAATTACCTTATCACATGATAGATATAATTACATAGATAAAGAACAAGGTTCACTTAGGGCCTTTTTTGGCCCTGTGAATTTCAGAAAAACTGAAATGCTTGGTTTTAGTTGGCAATGCATTAAATATCATTTAGATCTTTGGTGACTGCGTATCTATCAAAAATGACGTAATTTTCTGGCTAGTCAATGCATTATGACGTCATGAAATTCGTCAATTCCTCATATCCTGAAAAATTCTACAATAAACAGCCAATTTTTAAAGCTATTTTTCGATATTTAATATAGAGCGCAACCTCTGATCTAAAATATGCAACTACTAAATGATAGAAGTATTTCTGAGGATTACAAAACAAGTTATATTTTTTTAGATCAGAGGGTGCGCTCATATTATTTCTCTTCTGTGAAAGTACTCAAATATACTTGTTTTCCTTAAAATTCAAGAACATTGCAATTCCATGAAGCCTGTTTTCCAAGACATTGGCTTTAAGAAGAAAATTTTTAATAGGAAATGAAAGTACTAAGTCTCTACTTTACCTTGATATTTAAAATGGAACGTAAACTGTTAGTCAATAAATTGGTATATCTACAGGGCTATTTTATGCATAAAGTGAACCTAGCTCTTTAAATGTCACTTCCCTCACATATTGTCATTACCGTAACGATAACGTTTTGCAAAGGTGTCACGGTAAAGACCCGTTATGGTAACGACAATTTTTTTAATGACCTACAGGGATATTCGTATCATTTATAGGATTTTAATCGGTAGAGAAAAACAAATTTAAAACTTTACTTCAAAGTATTAAAATTATGGAGGTAAAAAGCAGAAATGTTAATGTCAATGATATTACAATAAAGACTGAAGGTAGTAGTTTTTTTTAAAGGAAAGCCAACAAAAAGAAATGATTAGTTTGATGAACTAGGACCAACCGATCAGAACTCAGCCTAATTATGCTTTCATTTGGGGGGGGGGGGGACGAGGGGAAAATACAGATTTTTTGTACCATTTTAAAATTAGAATATGATTTTTTATTTCTCTAGGCTATGAATTGAACATATACGAGGGTTGTTCGAAAAGTTCGTGGACTGATGCGATAAAATTAGTACTATGTAGTCTATGATTACAAAATTTTAATGAACATAAAACAACAATAATTAAAGAAATGTTGAAAATTTTAGCTTGATACCTTGAATATTTACCAAATTATCATAAAATAAAAAAGACATTATATGATCACCCGGCCTGTAGCCATTTAGTTTCATGACGTCATTGTTTTTCAATGTCCGCATTCTCTACCTCATACACTTACATGTATCTTGATGAGTTTCCTTGGAGTTAAGTAAAGATTTAAACCCGTCTTGTTTATATGATTTTACAATGTCATAAACAGCTGATTTCAATGCATATAATATTGTAAATAGATCTGAAAGATCCTCACTTGATTACAACAGCATATTTGCTTGTCGGAGTTCAACATCTATCACACATGATCAACGTCACTTTTCGACGTGACAAACTTTGAACACCCTCACTACAAATCGACATTCACTTTTACATCTCTCGTCTCTCTAATCTTTTTCGGCGTTTAAAAACAAGTACTCTAAATGCATTTTATTTTTCAGTAGCCTATTTAAATATTTCCTAGGTCTATGCCAGTTTTTCCAGAGAGTGAAACTTTATAGAATGTTGGAAAAAGAAACCCACCCACCCCCCTTGTTGACGTCATTACAACCCCATAATTGTTTGGACATTTCATATAAATTTTACGATAAAATTTCATAGAACATACAGAATGGTGTAAAAATTGCAAATTTTACGGTACAATTGTGTCATACCGATGAGTGAATTAACGAGATTTTTGAATGACAAATGCTCATATCAAAAAAAGAGTTTTTTCTAAGTTACACTTATCTAGAAAAAACGTAATCTTCGAGGTTGCGCCGCGTGGACATACCATTGCTTTCAAAAACATCAACAATTTATTAAAAAATAAAACTAATGATGTATAGTGCATTATATAAATAAAAAAGATGATGCTAATTAAACGTTAAAAAATTCATTGATGTATCTTAAGCGGTTTTAATTTTATGGCGCTAGTCCACGAACTTTCCGAACAACCCTCGTATATTTATATTTCCAGAAAATTGTTTCCAAATACAGAGTGGTCTTTTTACATGTGTATAAAACTTCATTTGACAAAACCTTTTTCTGAAGCTTTTCATCAGACCTCGGTGCCAAAATAGCTATTAAAGAAATTTGCCATTGGGTGTATAGTACCTTTACATGTTTACAAGACGCAGAATTCTATGATGAGGTTAAATGTTAATGTGACCGTGAACAGTATACACAAGAGTTATCAAACTCGCTTTAATAGACAATCCTTTGAGGCACTCAAAGTACTACCGTGTGCGTTCAAGACAAAACAAATATTAAAGCTTCTGATAAGAGCTACTAATTTAATTTTAAAAAGCCAATATTATGAAAAATAGTTTCTCTGGGAGTATTTAGTTTGTCAACACTAGTGTCGAGTCGGGTTGATATCGAGCATGCACACAACCAAATAACAGTCTCTTTAATCAAACAGCAAGAACATGACTCGAGTGCATTGAAAATGGACGTTGTTTTGCCTTTTTATATTGATGAATATTTTAAAAGCAAGGAAAAGGATGATATTGGGTAAAACGACGAAGATCTTTTGTTTATTTTCTTCTGCCTACAAACCATGAATAGCAAATGTAATGTGGCAAAAATTGGCACATTTGTCGAAGAAATAATACCAAGAATGAATAACAATAGATTTAAGAAGCATTTTCGCTTGTCTAAAGATATCAATAACATTCTTCTGTTTGAATTAGGACCATCACTTAAATATAGAGAACGTAATATGGGTAGACCTACCTGTCTTACCTCCTGACAAACAACTCCTGATATTCTTGTGTGTCATTCATTCCAAACGGTGATAAAGATTACATTAATCGGAAAGGATATCCATCTATTCAGCTACAACTTGTTGTCGATGACCAGATGATGATGAGAGACACTTTCGTTTGGTGGCCCGGCTGCGTCCACGACGCCAGAGTGTATCGTAATTCACCAATTTTTAACCGTGTGGATCATGATAATGGGGTTAACCTTGCACGAGAAGTATCTAATTGGTATAATATACTTATTACACTGTATTTAATCTATTGAATAATAATTATTCCAACACAGACATCTGTTTGCATTTTGGTGTATATGCATGAATTTACATTCAAAAAATGTTTTCTTTTGGGAGATGCAGCATAATCACTTTCATCAGTCATGATGACACCCTATAGAGCTGTAGGCAATCTTTCAAATGCACAGAAGCTTTTGAATCGCAAGGTATCGTCAGTTAGACAAACAGTTAAGAGAACGATATGTCACTTGAAAGGGCGTTTCGCCGGTTGTGTGAGCTATATTGCATGAATATTGAAGACTGTTGCTACCTCATTACATCAGCATGTATTTTGCCTAATTAGTGTGTTTTGAAGAAAGACGACATGGGTGACTATCTGGAACTAAATCCAAATCAAGCAAACAGAGTGAACTATTATCCAAGTATATACAGAAACGATCGACGTGGTGTTAACAAGAGAAACACTGTGCAGAGTCTTCAAAATTATTGCATGTGACGTTAAGAAAACTGTTATTTGTAATTAATAAAGAAGGAAAACAATGCACTGCAGTTTTTAATCTCTTGAACTTTAATATTTATTATGTATCAATACAAAAATACAAAATATACCACCAGTAGTAGCAATATCTTTGTTGCTAAAATAAGAGAAAATTAAAATATAATATGTTAACAATTCACTCATAAAAAAAAGATCAATGGATCTCTAATTAAAGGTACAAAACCATTTCCTTTGGATGAGGATAGTTAAAATACTGAAAACTTGGTTCAGTTTTACATAATAAAATACCGTACAGTACCTGCATCACTTGGAAAATGCAAGATCAATACTGACCAGATGGATTTGGAATGCTGTATAATGATCTTGGATAATGCAGCAACGATGACCGGACAGAATCGAATATGTCTTAACCAAAAAATACTTGCATACATACCTGCATACATATTTAATATAATGGCCCATTCATTTTGTTCTTCTAAATCACATTGTTTTGAGGCTGTTGTAAAATTAAGGGTTTTTTTCACAGACAGCAGACTGGTAACAAATTCTAGAGTAAATGGTGTTTACCTTCTTGCACAGATAATGTCCAATGACTTTGCATTTAAAATAATTTAGTGAAGTATTAAATATCTATCTGAATTCCAGATAAATCAATACATTTGAGCACATGAAAATCTACAACATATTCAGCAAGCATCTCCATTGATTTCAAATGACCCAATAGTTGTCAATTTTTTCAAGCAACTCATATTCCGCAGAAAACACCAGCTGTTACCGAGAGCACTACAGGAAATAGAAAATGTCCCAATCATTTTAAAGATGATAAACCTGGAGTATTTACTCACACCTGCAAAACAAAACTGACTTTCTTTCCAAAAATGATGCTAGTTTCAATACAAATTCATCTGGAAGGTCAATTAAATTTTTGGAACAAAAAATAACATAATGACATTACTGAAATGCATAAGCTTCCATTCACTAATTTTTTTCTCCAGAACATTTAACAGTTAGCAATTCTTTTATTTCTCTCATCCCGTTTCTCTGAAAATCAACTTGCCTTTCCTCATAGTGTTCTAACCATTCTGTGACCTCAGCTGTCTTCCTTTTTCTGAACTTCTCTCCTATTTTTGGCATGTTCTTCTTTTATCTTTTTGGCTGTTTATCAGAACTAGAACAAGATTCTGGCAACTGAGAACTTTCACTGAGACTGCCTGAGAGTCTTCCAATTGTAAAGTTTGGTCTTTTTCCTGTCCTCATTCCGTATAGTTCACTGAATTCTCCAAAAAAAAAGGCACAGGATTTTCTGTCATTTCCACTTTTATTAATGGCACCTGATCCCACCTCTGATGTTTTGGAGGTTCGTGTTTGCTCTGCTCCTATTTTGTAATGTTTAATGGACATTTGAGCTTGAATACTGTTCGTTATCTCCATATATTTCATTGTTATAATCAATTGTAGCTCTATATTTAAGGTCTTCCGTCACAACGGAAGACCTTCTACTGATTCTGATGGTTAAGATTATTATTCTTTTTTTTTTCTTCTCCTTTCTAGACGCCAACTTTGAGGCCTCATATCTCGCTCATTTCTCAACGGATTTTGCTCAAATTTGCAGGGTTTATAGACGTTACAAAACTCTATCAGAATGCTGTCAAACATGTCAAAAATCCACTTCCGCTTTTGAGTTATCTCCCTTTAAATGAAAATTTAGGACTCTTCATTTCCGGATAAAGGCTCCGAGACTACAAAAGCTGGAGTAGAAATTCTACCGAATTTAAATAATAGAAGCATTGAAGTTGTGCACATCTATTTTTGTTTTTTGATTTCTGTGTTCAAAATGGCGCTAGATAGGGGTCAAAAATTAGAACGCCTAAAAGCGCGAAAATTTACACATATTTTCCTATGTATCTTTTAAACTAAAAATATTTTGTTAAGACATGTTGAATAAAAGTTGTGCACAATTTCAAGGTCTTTCATTTGGCACCTCCAAAAAGGGGCTGGTCCCTTAAATTAGGGATCTAGGGTCCTTGAAAGTTTTCGTTTTATAACTCAAAAACGGTAAATATTTCGATATAGCTGTCGCTAAAAAAGTTGTTCTTTAACATATTATTGATCTCGTGAACTTGTTATTTTGTTCGAGTCTTTTTTAATAAATGAGCTAGAAGCTTGACCCATATACAGGTAACTAGTTTCATTAGACAAGTGAAGGTGAAATCTTTATGCGCATAACTGAAATAAACTTGCTATAAATGATAAACCTATCCAAAATAAATACTAATACTACTTTAAAATAAGTTTTTACGTGTTCTGTGGTTTCATTCCAAATTATTGAGTCACACATTTTCAATACGTCTCGGGGTTTGTGTTTGTTTATAATTACGTAACCGGCCATCCCCCGATCACGCGTGACCTAGATTCAGTGATCAGTGGCCATACACTAAACAGGCATTGCCGTTCTAAATCTATTTTGCAAACTCAACTATGTACGGATAATTGTTTTTTTTGTTTTTTTAGTCAAATCGGATCTTTCAAATTATTTCATCTTATCTATGGTGGTCATGTTGGTGATATACTTATTAAATTATTGTGGCCGAAATTACAAGAGATCCATTGCGTGTGAACCAGCGACCTGCGTTCGTAAACAAAACATTTTTTCGTTGTTTAATGTTGAAACATACACTATATTAAATTTTAAAAAAAAGTTAGCAAAAAATAAATCAGTCTTTAACTGCATTTAACTGTGTTTCACATATACCCGGGTTTTGTGTTTGTTTACAATTATGTAACCTAATTATGTAGCCGAGGAAGCAGCTATTAGTGCTCATACACAAAACATTGTCGTTCTATATTCATTTTGCTGACACAATGATTTACGGAAAATTATTTTTTAAATCATACCGGATCATTCAATTAAATCATTTATTCTTATCTTAATTTGATTTCATTTAAATCCAAAACATTTTATTAAGGACGTATAAAGGTCCCCGATTTCATGAATCCTAATCTTTAAACTGCATACATGTATTTAATAAACGATTTATTTCTCAATTATGTGTTATTATGTGTTTAATTTCGGAGATTCATTGCGTGTGGTTAATTCTGCAGATAATTCTAACTTGACACACAAGGTTTGTAGACAAAGAATTCAAAAGAGATATATTTTGAAAACAATAAGACGCATTGCTAAACACTTTTACATTATTTTCTTTTTAAAATGGCTATCTTTATGATTACACCAACTTTTAACATGCTATGTGAAAAACTCTGTCGACTATATATAGTTTTGTAACTCCAGCATATGACAAGTACATGTGCTTTTTATTAAACACCCAATTTTCCATTAACGCCCACAAAATCTACCTATTTTTAGATCGATAACATACCGCCCGACAATCATACAAAAATAAAACAATAGCTGCTGATTTGATTGACAGGCCAGCAACCTGCGCTACCTGATACTGTAGTCTGAGTTTGCATGTTTTGAAAGCAATTACACGTACCTGGTCATGCGTCAAACGCTTTCATGTACCGCTTGAAAAGTCGCTTTGTATACACTCTGGTAAAAACTTGTATCTTTGTTGGTAATTATGTTCTACAAAATAATTGAGAGAAGAGAATTAAACTTTGAGTTCATTATTTTTATTTTCACTGCTGTTTTGTACACTGTACTTGTACGCGATATGTCGTCCAAGATAACTGTGCAGCTTTCCGAAGAAAGAAAAAAACTGGCGGCTATTCGAGCCCCTTTTCGCCTTCAATGTCCTCTTCAAAACACAAAGTTCTGTTTACAGAGAAGAGGTCATAATATTCAATAAAATATTTCATATTATATGTAATCTGATTTTGTATGTATAAGTATCTGAAAGGCTATATTGTGCTGAATTTTTTAAAATACATGTTTTATGTAATACATATTTTTTAGCATACGATAAAATATCGCCAACACTATAAGCTTAATTATTTCTAATGTCCAGAACTGTGTAACGTAAATGTCATGCATTTAAGAAGTATGTTAACTTTTTATAATTTAATTACACTTGCACGCGCGGTTCAAAAAAAAAATGTACAAGAAGTACATATACATGGACTTGAATATTACAAACTTATTAGCACATCTAATGATGAAAATGAAAATAATTGATAATACACTTTTACAACTTCATTTCAATGATAAGTTATTCTAAAACTTTACTTCAAATGTAAGAAAGGCCAGCACAGCCAAACTACTGTTAATTGTCTCTGTTTTAATTACAATGTCAATCACAATAACTTTTTTCTTTAGATCCCTTCATTTCTTATTTGTACATAGTTACATGAAATCCATGCACGGCGCTACACCTGTCAATCAAAATTGTAAACTTCTGGTGCCACGGAAGCATTTCCCCTGTGGTGTAAAATATTCTTTAGGTCAATTCTAATTTTACGCTTTTATAGATACAGTGTAATATTTCGAAACAACGTTTTAATTAAGGCTGAAGATGCATGCTGTGAATTTATCAAACCTGCAGTCCTAATTGACGATCCGTTCTTACATGTATATTATAATTAATCAGAGAGTCCAGTATTTGTGACAAATTTTGATTGAGATTCACTTTCCCTTTAGGATAAAACGATTCATTAAATAGATTATGCATATGAGATGGATAGCTGTACTACATATAGATGTATACTTTTCACTTTGTAACAGGAATCTGTCAATGACAATTAAAAGTGAAGAGTTTAGGTAAAAGACTTTGACAAATGACAAGTTATTCCTTCTTAGTCACTATATAGCTTAAAGCTATATAGTCGTGCCACCCCCCCCCCCCTCCCCGCAATTATGTTTTTATTATTTTTTTTATTTTATTTTTTTTTTTGCTTAGATATCAAAAAAATTTGATTGTTTGTCCCCGTCCCAGAAAAAAATGAAATTGCGTTCTACAGGCTTAAGTCAGAACATGATTTTCATAATGATAATACGTTTATCAAAATGTTTCTACCCCTACGATTCGTAGTTGTGGTTTCGAATACCACCACGTGGTTTGAGTGTTTGCTCTAGAGTCGCGGAGTAAGGAGTTAATCTTTACGTCGTGGGTTCGACTCTCTCTGCGGGACGTGGAGACCGTATAAACCGAGGTCCCGTGTAGCAGTAGATGCTGGGACGAAAGAGATCCCTCACTGCTCAATGGCCTTGAGTGTCGAGTATAGGTCTGAATTTGCAGCCCTTCACCGGCAAGTGGTGGCGTTTCCATATGAGTGAAAAATCTCGAGAGGGACGTTAAACAACACACAAACAAACAAACTATTCCACTACGGGACGTAGAGACTGGTCCTTCGGATGAGACCGTATAAACCGAGGTCCCGTTTGGCAGTAGGTGCTGGGATGAAAAAAATCCTTCACTGCTCAATGGCCTTGAGTGTCGAATTTACAGCCCTCCACCGGCAAGTGGTGGTTTTTCCATATGAATGAAAAATCTCGACGGGGACGTTAACACACAAACAAACAAACAATTTCACTACAGAACGTGGAGTATGGTCCTTCGGATGAGGCGTATAAACCGAGGTCCCGTTTAGCAGTAGGTGCCGGCATGAAAAAAATCCCCCACTGCTCAATGGCCTTGAGTGTCGAGTATAGGTCTGAATTTGCAGCCCTCCACTGGCAAATGCTGGCAGCTCAAGGGACGTTAAACAACAAACAGACAATAAAACAAACACTTTTGTGTCGCCTGCAGAGCAGAGCAGCACTTAGCGATCAATTTACCTGGCGTCTGTCTTGCTGTCCGTCCGTCTGTCACACCTTATATCTCGAGAAATGTAAGAGGTATGAGTTTGATAATTTGCACATATAGTTTGACACTATGGCTTTTGTATTTTTCCATGGCTTCCGACCTAGATATCCTTGAACTTGACCTTTGACCTACATCTCAAAATAACCAATAATGCCGATATACAACTTCTTTTTGATATTTATGAGGTAAGTCTATGCTATTTAGAATGTGCACTGTTTATCATAAAACATTTTGAAAAATACCAGCGTTACAGTTCACTTGACCTTGACCTTTGACCTATTTTGTAAAATATACTGCGGAGGGTTAAATTTAACTTATGTCTTTTGAAATTACAGAGGCAGGGTTTAATAATTAACAGTTATACATGTTTATGATCTCATGACAATGTATTTTGACACTGTATGAAATAAAGAAACCACAAAAACTGAAATTTAAGTACTATGAAAATACAACGGGATCGGTATTCCAAAATGGATGGTGTAGACTGACAATTGCTGATATGAAAGACTGAAGCCTCTTTCGAAGGATTGTTGAAATCACGTACTTAAATAATTTATATATAATTATAATAAATTTATTCAAATTTCATTAATATCCATTTTAGCTTTCAGGGGTTAAGGATTTGCATTTCTATTTGATTGTTAGATTCTATCGCAGTCTTACTATCCCTGGATTGTTTTGTTTTGTTTTCTTTTGGCATGAACTATATTCAATGCCTTAGCAAATAAATAGCTGATAACTTTTAGACTTCATCTTTAATGAAGCTAAAAGCAGGCGACACATGCGTTCCTAGGAACACTCTAGTTCTGTAAGAAATCAGCAAAGATAATTAAGCAGAGATTTTTGATGAATAAAATGGTTTTTTTTTAACCTTTTTTTATAATGCTGACTATATATACATGTATGGTCTGCGTTATAAAACATGATGTGAAAGGGTAATGTAATGCACCTTGTACACGTACTCAAAGATGCCGACGTTTTTCAATATCGAAATTGGACATAAAACATATATACAATAAAATTTGAAGCCAGCGAGCTAAAAGTAATAAATTACAACTATATGGAAACGAAATGAAAAAAAACATGTGTAAACTTGTCAAGTTGGAAACACTCAGAATGGGTATTGTTGGTATCATACAGACTGTGTCATGGCCTTGACTCAAGTTCAACGTCACTAAGAACAAGATGCTTTTACTGGATGTGTGGTCTGAAAGAACATGAGTTAACTTGTCAAGTCGGTAACACAGATAGGTTTGCGTCATAACCAGAGTGTGTCATGGCTTGACGCAAGGTCATCTGGACAAGTTCAAGGTCACGAAATAGAAAGTGTACATTATTTTATTGTCTTTCTACTGGCGAAGCATTGCAAGTTGATAGTCCCTTAAAAGATTATTTATCATCTTAGAATATGGCATGACCTTGACTCAAGGTCACTGCTCCAACGGAAGACCTATTCGTTGCTCTGCAACGAGCTCGGCTCTAGTCTTTTTTCAATGATTTGAACTTGTTTTCGCATTGTTTTACTGTAACAACATATCCATCGTTTTTCAACTCTTTTGCGATTTTCTCCCAAAGTGTCCTGTGAGACCTTGCTTCAGAAAAGTCCATCTCTAATGTTATTCTTGCATGAAATAAAAGTTCTGTGTCTTTTTTACTCCACACTTTGGGCAACTCTTTCTCGCAAAATAGAGTACATATACTTTCATAAAAGAAAACAACATTTTACTTCATAAAGACTTTTGTTTTAAAATGATATTTCCACATACATTAAAGAGGTACAAGACTGCAACAACCAAAAATTAACTTTTAATAATGATATCGACCTCTAATTTACAACAGATATGACTTTGACCTTTACAGTTGAACATAGAAGAAGAATCTAATTATTATTTAATTAATAAGCGAGATATCTGGCTGAATTAAAGCTGAACACGATTCGTTAAAGGAATTTGTCCTCCATATTCGAATGGTCTGTCGATATATCTGAGGACTCCTGTATAAAGCCGCTGTTCAGTGTAATCAGTCGTCACCGGTTTAGACGGACGTTTGCTATACAGCAAACAATAACTGTGAACTTCTAATGCAGGAGAGTAAGATACCACAGAAACTTACAACAGTTACACATGCAGGTCAGAACAGTATACAAACACAAATACACGTAACTGCAATAAAATGTAAACAAAAGTAATGCAAGATAACCAGCACGAACACGGGGCGCCATTCCACGCAGATACACGTGCAATAAAGCAGTCAGGTGTAACGAATGCCAGGACTATACCCCGCTGCTGATATCGTAGATAGTAATATATATCGGGCGCGCTTGATTTACTTACACCGTGTACACCTTTCTTAATCAAGTGCAGGGGTGTAGACTTTTGGTGTACACTCGGTGTACACTCTTACACCAAATTTAGGGCATGTGTTGAAAGGTGTACACTGAATCCAAAATGGCGGAGAATGGTACGATTGAAAATTTAAGCAATGGTTTTATGTAATATAAAGGATAAGAAATCACATTCAAGTTGTCTTTTGTGTTAAAGTGACGACATTGAAATAATTTTTTGACCATTTTGAATAATTTAGTCAATTATTAATGTTTTTTAATTTTTTTTCACTTTAAACAAAAATGTTTAGCTACACACTGAGGAGATGCAAAACATATACTACACCATATACACTACACCTCGTAAAATGCACTTGATTATACACCCACCATCTTTCACACTGGTGTACACCAAGTTAAGCTAAATCAAGCAGGCCCATCGAAAATGGCGTATGCCTACTTAAGAGTCGTGTTCAGCTTTAAGACACACGTGCAAGATACATATGCAAAACTTGTTTTATAAAAATGCAAACAGCCGGTATAACTTCAAGTGTTGGACTAAGTATATATTCAAGTTTCTGTGTGGGTGATTTGAGATAGAGTGAGGTACAATTATCTAACGTAGTTTTTATAGGTATATTCCTTGCTTGTTAGGGCCCCGCAAGGATTTGCGGGTGCCCTATAGTAATCACTCTGTCTGTCTGTCTTTCATTCTTCCGTCCACAAATTTTCTGTTGTTTTTTTTCTAATAACTGTTTTTAGGGTTTACCAATTAAGTTCAAATTTGGTATGTTGGTTGAATAGGCAGTAAGACATATTTTGATGCTAAGTTTGGTTCTCTATGTCATCCAATTTGGAGCTGGGGTGGTGGGGTAGATTCCTTAACTTTATATAAGAGTGAATCTGCAAAGGGAGATAACTGCTGAGAATGTTCCTATTGTAAACTATGAAAGGCTGCAATGAGTCTCTTGGGATTAATTAACTTTTCTCTTGAAGAAAATCCAAAGCATTTATCTTTATCTGTCACATTGAGAATAATTTACACCTCTGTCTGCAAATGAAGTTTGTTTTGAAGTTAAGGTCAATTCTGAATGATGTTTACGTTCTCTGATATGTGGATTTAAGTAATGTTCATACTTTATTTTGTTAAAATACACAACGAGTTATTTATGATTTTATTGAATTCTAAAAACAAGATATAGATATTAAAGATATATTTTTTTTTATAATTATTTCTTTATTTTTTCTTTCTTTTTTCTGCCTTGTGTAAAGAATACTATTTATTTTAACAGGTAATCAGATAATAACCTCACTCTATCATTGCTGAAAAAGTTCTTATTGTAAATTTAGAAGAGAAGGTTGAGAGAGCAGTATAATTAATCCCCTGGGATAGATTATCTTGCTGGTCACAGAAAATTTTAGAGGGTTATGTTTCTGTCACTTTAAGATTAATTAACACCTTTGTCTGCAACTGATGTTTGTTTTGAAGTTAAGGTCAAGCCTGGGTGATATTTGCATTCACTGAAGGCTGGCATTTTAGAAAACACATGCTTCATACATTTAAATGAGTCGTTTTAGATATATTATTACTGACTTATGTAAATACAAGAAAACTATTTACAGGTTGTTGGATATTTAGCAGTTGCTGTTGCTTATTCTTCTTTATATATTTTTAAATTTTTGTAATCAAGTAAAATTCTCAGCCCCTAATTTGCACCCTTATATTTCTACCCCTCGGCGGGGCCCTTGCTGACTGGTCAGATTTCTAGTATATTCAAATTACATTGTAAAAAGAATTGAAATTCATCATCAATAGTATGACATGAAGTAGATAATCTTTTTTGTCTGTCACTCATCAGAGAAAATGTAATGCATGGTGAACTGCACTCCCTCTAGTTCCTCCTGTACTTTAGCCAGTCTTTTTTAAATTTTGTTTTATTTCTCTTGTGATGTGTACCGTTTGTTCTATGAGGTCGCCCTCATAATTTATTAAAGTTTGTCTGGAAAAAAATGATAAAATTTCAACTCTTAGTTTCGTATGTGAAAGTATATACCAACTATTTAAACACTGTCAAAATTCGCGCCTGTGGTCGGGCATTGAGACACCAAAGACTTTTAGATCGCTCTTGACATCCGAGCTTTCGTCAGATATGACGATTACATCCCCGGCTTCATTTGAGGCATCCGAGACGGACAACAGCTCGATGTCATTCAGCCATTCAATTGATTCTGTATCCTCTCTTTGAATTAAAAAAAATTATCAGGACATACAGAGATCCAGATAATTTCAATAAAAAATCACTTTTTATACATGTATCTACTTAATACGTACTTCAAGTCCATACAGTCTGCCACGGGTTGATCTTCACTTAGGAAGAGTTCTCTTCGTACGGGTGGTTTATTGGGGTCTAATTGTTCTATTTCCCCGAAGAGAGACCCATCTATATCCTTCATTAGCTTCTCTAACTGACTGTCCGTCAGAAGAGGGAATCAAACGATTGGGCGTGTACGTCTGCGGTTACGACAATTCTAAATCATTTGAAAATAAATGGAATGAAATCCTTGTTTTTAACTCGATTACTGGTATTAAGATTGACGAGAGTAAAATATAAATGATGTGTTTAGGATCCTTACCCCCCCCCCCCCTTTTCATTAATTTTTTTTATTATAACTATGACAGCCCAGTTGTTATTTTGTTCCATTCTGCTAAAGAAGGTTCACAAAATATATTATACCGAAATGTAACTAAAATAGCAATTATACTCTATAGCAGAAGATTCCAAGAGAAGAAGAAGGTAGAGTGAGGAAGAGTGTCTTTTTATATTGTTTGTACGCATTTCAATATTCCCTCCGATTTCAAATTCGTCTAATAAAAAAATTAGGTCTCTACAATACATTAACATATATATAGGACATCGACATCGTAGTTGTTTAGCCCAAGGTTATACATATATTTCTGTATAACTTGGACACAATGATATTTCTGTAAAATTACTGCAAATTATATTCTGTAACTTTATGAAACGTAATGGGTTTTAAACTCTCTGCCCTCGAAAAAGACAATAAAATCGTCACTTCTTAAATATAATTAAACATAAAATTATTCCCATGTAACTGTAAAAATGCTGAGAGAGAGAGAGAGAGAGAGCACATTAACATTACTATTTTGTAATTTACTTTTTTAGCTCACCTCAGCCGAAGGCTCAAGTGAGCTTTTCTGATCAACATTTGTCCGTTGTCTGTCGTCGGCGGCGTTGTTGTCGTTGTAAACTTTTCACAAGTTCATCTTCTCCAAAACTACTGGGCCAATTTCAACCAAACTTGGCACAGAGTATCTGTGGGTGATCGGGATTCAAGTTTGTTCAAATGAAGGGCCACGCTCTCTTTCAAGGGGAGAAAATAAAGAATTAGTAAAAAATTAATAGCATCTTTTAAAAATCTTCTTCTCAAGAACCACTGGGCCAGGAAAGATGAAACTCATGTGGAAGCATCCTCAGGTAGTGTAGATTCAAGTTTGTTCACGCAGTACAGTTAAGGCAACATTTTCTATAACAAGGCACCAAAAACGAGACACTTAAAGTTCAATCGTCTTATTTTTTAGCATGAAACTCCATCTGAAATATCTTAATGGCTTAATGAAGAGTTTGTCCATCACTTTTCACATCGGTATTTTTTGTCATCATGTGACCCTCTACAGTCACGTGAGCTCTGATTTTAGGTCCAAATATGAAATGTCAAATTTAACCAAAAAGGGCAAGGCAAACAATATTTGAACTGTACAATGTTTCATTGTGTCCCTTAGTATCTATCCTATCGAAAAACTGATGCTCATTCACTGGCATACTATAAAATTAATGTGAAATGCTTTAGTGTGATCATACCCAGTGGAGAAATTGATGCATCTATTTTGATAGTTCTAGCTGATGTAAAAGCTAGTTTTAACCACTTCTGTGACAGCTAGAATGACAAAAGAATTATACATATCAACAGTACATAAATACATGTATATACATATAAGACTGACTTTAATGCACATGTAGTCACAAAAATGAAAATTCAAACATTTTATCCTCATTAATGTAGAAATTCTACAAATTTACAGCCTGGTGATACAGATGGTAAAAGTTCTATGATGAATTTTAAAATATGAAGCACTAGTAAAAACTGAAATCTTAAAATTCACATATTTTTGATTGCCAGAGGTATAAATTAAAATTTACAGGGTCTTATACTCTTGTATGTACAGTGCATATACATTGTACACTGTGCAGTTTGAGTTCACAAATACATTATAAGTGTGACTGCATCTAAATTATACAATTTGATATCATGACGTGCTGTGCTTATATTATGTTACATGTTTGTACATGTATGCCAAAGGACAACATCAATGTATGTTTAAAAGCGTGCAACTTTCATAATGTGTGTGTTTTTGTGTATGTGTGTGTGTGTGGGGGGGGGGGGGGTACACACAAGGCACTGCATTGCAGTTTGTGACGGACTGTAATAATACATCTTATTGTACATGTTCACGGTTATTTTACATCGATGTAAGGAATAGTATGTCTACGTGTTAATACCTATGCACATACACACCTTAATGAACAGAAAGGGACCTAGGGAGGTAGTGCGGATCGTCTCAGTTTTCCATGATTTCCCGAAATAACGTCATCATCTCATCAAAAAGATAAACAAGGCCCAGGTCTCTTATTTTATCCCTATTCCCTTTAAAGATTGCCTGATTGTTGCATTTATCCACTGCATATCTCAGCTGTTGTCGCCACGTTTTTAGATGTAAACAACATTCCGTGTCACCGAGTGCAAGCGCTTGGCTGAAGCCGAATGCAGCCAAACGACACAATAACAAGAGGCCCAAGGGCCTTAACGGTCACCTGAGTATAATACAACAATTTAGAAATTAAATACACTGATAGATGAAGCTTTGTTCCCCTAAAGCAAGAGAAGCAGGAAGATCAGGATAACAAAATAATTAGTCTAGTATTCAGTATCAATTCATAACTTAAGTTCTAATCTGTCCCCCACTTAACACTATCACCATGCAGACTATTAACAAACTATTAGTGCTTCTGTACTAATTTTAAACCCATATTAAGACCTCTAGCATTGACCTCTCTTATGGTCTTTGAAAAACTTTTAAAAAGATAAGTTATTTTTGTCTCATTTTTATTTATCTATTACTTACAGGTCTGCCTGATTATTAAAACTAAGAAAGTACTTTTTGAATTATACGATAAACATTCTTGCATAATTATCTTATTCTATTAACCTTTCAAATACATTATTTACAGTGATTAATTATCAAAGGTGAATGGAAAAGAGGAATAACTTCTCTCAGTAGAATACAAATTAATAGAGCCCTGCCCAGGATCAGAATGCCTAGACAAATGGTCCAGATGTTCACAAATCTGGTAGAAATACGCTTACTTATATCATTTAAACTTTTACTCAGTTTGCTTCCGATATGCCCAGAAGCAGAGAAGAATTTCACAGGTACAATGCATTTTCACTACAGATTCAACAAAGCCTTACCCTAACACCAGAACCCAAGACCAAAGGTCAAGAAATTTATAAATTTGGAAGAGTTACCCTCATCATCATAACTATGGACTTCAAAGAATTAACACTTTTCCACTATATTATCAAAAGCCTCCCCCCTCCTCGTTATGCCAGAACCCCTGACCCTAGGACCACAAGATTTAATCAAAGTACTGAAAGTACTCATGGGAGTTGAACATAGTAATGTGAAAGATTTAATAGGAAGTAAAGGAGCTATAGTGTCGGAACATTTTTTCATGCTTTAGATATAAGTCAACTATTGCAGATTTGACAGAGATACATGTACAACACCAAACATTAGAAATAATTTCAAAAACATTTGAATAACGAAGATCATGTGCCACAATACTCACCTGAGTAACTTTAATGACTTTAACCGTGCTGTTCTTATTCAGATTTTCAAAAACTTTTACCACTTAATATTCCCATGCAGGGACGTAGCATCGTTTTTGAAAGGGGGGGGGCTCGAAAATTAACTCGAAAATTCTATTTTTTGGGTGTGGGGATAGGTCTTAAACTTCTTTCAGTATCAAATTTTGCTCATACACTACTACATCACCCTTATTTGAATATTCTGCAACAAACGGGGGGGGGGGGGGGCGGACTTTCAATAAACATTTACAATATTAAAATTTATAAAATTTCATGTTTGGAAAAAAGTGTTGGGGGGGGGGGGGCAGACCCCTCTCCCCTCCCCGATGCTACGTGCCTGTCATGAAAAAAATGTGTCCGCATAAATTAATATGGCGATATCAAACTCTTAGGGGTCTCTAAATCTACACAATATTAACAACAATGTTTTGCAATTATGAAGATTTTTTTCCTGTGCACATACATTCAACTTAAATCCTAATTTATTTCATTTATTAAATATCCAAAATTCATTTTTAGCCAATTTCACATGCATAGGATCCATATAATATAAGAGCGCAGAACATTAACTGGCGAAATTAGAAATATGCAGCTTACGTTATTTAAATTTTAATCTGTTACAATCATAATGTTTAAAGAGAGACAATGAAATGGGCAGGTACAATCAACATGGACGTCCGAGAAAACATTGGATTAAAATTCTAGTTTGAAATTCATTTTCAATCCACCTGAGCTGTTTTCAAACCTAAAGTGTGAATGTATGATCCGAAAGACAAATAATTTCAATTCCCAAATACATGTTGTTTGACATTCATATTTATGACTACTTTAGCATATAATTTTAAGGATACGTAAAAGTAAAAGAAGACGGGGATTACTTTTTCAGGGAACGGCCATTTGATTCTAGAAGGGGGGGGGTCAAAAATTGTCGAGTCAGATCATGCCTTCACATGATAGAATATATTTATTTTTAGGATGACAAAAGCTTTTTTTTTAGTTTTGTCTTCACTGAAAACTGTTTGATAAACAAAAGCAGGGAGGGGTTGTCAATTTAAAAGAAAATTTTCATATTTATTCCAAGATCGTTCAGGCCGCCTCCCTCCCAGCACACACATACACATACCATACAGAAATCAAATATTTGTCCATTTATATTTCTTTAAATACACTGGACAGAAAATTCTGATTTATATAAATTTCAAACTATTCCAAAATTGAAATTATTTGTCTTCTTGGTCAATCAGTAACATCGTACGTTCTTGCGTAGCTGAGGTGGATTGAAAATGAATTTCAAACTAGAATTTCAATCCAATGTTTTCTTGGACGTCCGTGTCAAATTGTACCCACCCAAATTGTTCCGCGGTCTTAATTTGTTAAGCAAACTGAATCAACACAACTTTGAATGGCTTGCATTCTAATGGTTCTATTGCAGCAAAGTTCTCTCAAAACAAGCGTAACTTTTTAAGTCATTTGGATGTAATATATGAATCAGCAAAATATTAATGGACATGCTGATACAGCTCATCCCAATTTCTGAAAATAAAATCTTTATCTTCTGGGCTCCTTTCTTTAATTTTTCGAGCATTGATAATTTATTTCAAATACCTATGAAAGCATCTGAAGCACGACGCCCTCCCTACTCTCTTCTGAATATGTAGAAGATCCTTGGTGCCAACAACCAACTGGCACTTTTTATTTTCAATGTTACCATCACCAGACACTAAATCGTCATTTTTTTTCCTCTGATTGCAACAAGCAGTTGATATTATCTTTTGGGTATAACTGGTTCTTTTCGGACACAAAAATTAATTTTTATAGAATTTTTGTATTTAATTTTTCTATCAAAATGTTTTTTTTTTCTTTATAACTCAATCATTATGTATTTTTTTAACATCCCATAATTTTTAATTTCATGCGAAGAAATTTCTATATAAAAGTAAGTATCTCTGAATACTTTGCCTTTTCTTTGTTTGTTTTACATCTCTTCGAGAATTTTTACTCATAAAGAGACACTACCACTTGCCAATGGAGGCTAGGGCTGCAAATTTTTACCTATACAGGACACACAAAACCATTGCGCAGTGAGGGATTTTTTTTTTTATTGGTGCCAGCATCTCCTGCGAAATGGAATCTCGATTTATACGATCTCATCCGAAGGGTCCGTTTCTAAATGCATACCGCAGTGGGATTCGAACCCACGACGTAATGATAAACACATTACTTTGAATCTCTAGAGCAAACGATTTGAACAACTGTGCAACGCGAGTGACATTTACTATTTGTGATTTTGATTTGATACAATTTTCAGTGTAATTGAATTTCAGGTATACTATACAGCTGAGCTGGACAAGTTTTTCAAACTTTCAATGAATTAAAACGATCGACTTGAATCTGTTTTGATTTTTTAAAAATCAGATGTAGTTTAACGAGCTACTGCAAGAAATAAAACTGTTGTAATAATGAGGATCGATCTCTCTCACACATCGATCACTGGTCTTAATAAGCCATTGTGTCCGCACACGCATGTATTCATTCATTTTAATTGTTTTATTAATAAAATCAAATGAAACTTTTAATGATAACGTATTACTGCAATACACTTTTATATGCAGACATGTTGAAATGCATTAATTAATGTAACACACGTTTTTCAAGTTCAATACTAGTGTTGCACACGTGACCCACTAAATGTTGATAAATTCATGAAATTTAAGATTAAAAATTAATGTCATCTGAAATTGTCACAAATTTACTTCTTTCTTTATAAGTAATTCTTATCTGCTGAGTGGTCAAAAACACTCAGTCTTGTCGGCAAGGTCGGAAAGGAATTTTCTGGACCGATAACGTACAAGAAAACTGTGGTCCAAACGACCCTTTAATTAAAACATTGAACGTGATGCAAATTTCTAAAACGCTGTGCCTAGGTAAGGGCCACAAAACGCCGAAAACGCACGTATGGTGCCGATTGTCGATCAAAATTGTTAAAGCAGGTCTCTGATTAGAGACTCTGTATCATAAGATTGGATTTTTTGTGAGAGCGAATATCATAAATTTTAAAAGACATCTTATTTTAGTGCTATTATTTTTTCCCTTTATCAGCGATTCAGCGTACAAAATAAGATTCATGTCTGACAAAACTTTGTCCAGTCTAACAGATCATTTGACTTTGTCATACCAAATGTCTGACAGTGATTCAAAAATTTTGACAACTCTGCCCTGAAAATCACTGCACGGTAAATTCATTTACAGTTGTGTAGACTTTACAGTTGTATTCTGTCCTAATTTACTTAAAAGTATAGGTGAAATATTTGCGAGATTTTGCCATGGTTTATTTCCTTCTTCACATGACTATTAATTGTTTGGAAGTTTGAAAAATAACAATAAAAAAAGCAGTTTCAGTTTGTTATACGAATCTAACGTAAACGGTTATAATTTGTTGTTTTCCCACTTAAAATTTACATGTACATGTAGTTCAAATGCCTGACTCGGCTGTTCCGACTTATTTTATCAAGAATTTCATATATGTGAAATGCTTATAAATTTTATGCCACAGCATGAAAACAACTTGAAAACTCAAAAAGCTTACTCTAGTAATTTATCTTAAAGTTTCACCTTTCTGTTTACGTTAATCACCTTCTCTTCGATTTTCTTCCTCTTCGATGTTAAACGTATTAGGATTCAATATTAAATGAACAATTGTACATTTATATCCAAATCAATGAACATGTAATTTGTTTATTCTTTTGATGTTTATTGTATTACCAAATAAATATTGTTGAAAACTTCGAATATTTATGGCTAAAAAATAGGTATAATATTGATTGTGAAATAATTTTTACCACGCGTTAGTCAATGTAAAGAGGTTTCGCGCAGTCATATAGTTACATGTGCAGAGTTGTCGTTAATACTTCCATTTCATTGTTTATAGGTGCCGCTGTGTGTGCTGCAAGGGAGGTTCGTGACGACAATTTTCAACATTTTTTTTTTAGTTCTGTATAGACCAATTTTAATTTAATCAAAATATAGTATTCAAATTAAGTTAAATGAAATTCAATTGCATTTAGTTTCATGTCATTTATCAAAGTTAGATAAATTCAGAAAATGAACTATTTTATGGCGGACGTTTATGCAAGTTTACATTGAATATCACAGGAGTAAATTGGTCGACACAGAAGCCCCACGGACGGCCACTATATAATCAATACAAATTACTGCGCTTAGAAAGCCCGTGATGACCAAGGGAGATTGAACATAGTTCAACTCCCAAAAATTCTGTTCGAAGCTCCCATTTTCATCATAGCTAAGCAATTTATTAATCAGCTCAACACTAAGGAGCAGACAGGATTAATTAATGATTAATTAATAGAATTAATGCATTTTCACTATATAATCAATAGAAATAAAAAATTTGGAAGAGGCATCCTTGCCTATCATAATCATGCACTTAGTTTGTTAAAAAAATAATCTCCAGTAGCAAAGAAGAAGCTTTTCATAGAATCAGTGCATTTTCACTATATAATCAATAGAGCCCCGCCCTAACACCAGACCTGACCCTGGGGCCATGAAATTCAAAATTTTTAAAAAGGCATCCTTATGCATCATAACCATGCACTTAGTTTGTTTAAATAATCTCCAGTAGCAGAGAAGAAGATTTTCAAAGAATCAATGCATTTTCACAATATAATCAATACAGACCCACCCTAACACCGGAACCCATGACCCTGGGGCCATGAAATTCACAATTTTTAAAAAGGCATCCTTATGCATCATAACCGTGCACTTAGTTTGTTTAAATAATACCCAGGAGCAGAGAAGAAGATTTTCAAAGAATTAATGCATTTTCACTATATAATCAATAGAGGCCTGCCCTAACACCAGAACCCCTGACACAGGGGCCATGGCTTTCACAATTCTGGGAGGGGCCCACCTCCTCATCATAACTATGTATTTAGTTTATCACCTTAATGCTCAGGTGCAGAGGAGAAAATTTTCAAAGAATTAATGCATTTTCACTATATAGTCAATAGAGCCCCACCCTAACACCAGAACCCCTGACCCTGGGGCCATGAAATTCACAATTTTGGAAGAGGCTCTCTTGCTCATCATAACTATGTACTTAGTTACCTTATTTAATACCCAGGAGCAGAGAAGAAGATTTTCAAAGAAATAATGCATTTTCACTATATGATCTATATAGCCCCACCCTGGGGCCAGAACCCCTGACCTTGGGGCCATGAATTTCACAATTTTGGAAGAGGCACTATTGCTCATCATAACTATGTACTTAGTTACTTTATTTAATACCCAGGAGCAGAGAAGAAGATTTTCAAAGAATTAATGCTTTTTCACTATATAATCTATAGAGCCCCGCCCTAATACCAGAACCCCTGACCCTGGGGCCTGAATTTCACAATTTTGGAAGAGGCACTCTTGCTCTTCATAACATGTACTTAGTTACTTTATTCAATACTCAGGAGCAGAGAAGAAGAGTTTCAAAGAATTAATGCTTTTTCACTATATGATCTATATAGCCCCACCCTGGGGCCAGAACCCCTGACCTTGGGGCCATGAATTTCACAATTTTGGAAGAGGCACTCTTGCTCTTCATAACATGTACTTAGTTTCTTTACTTTATACCCAGGAGCAGAGAAGAAGATTTTCAAAGAAATAATGCACTTTCACTATATGATATATATAGCCCCACCCTGGGGCCAGAACCCCTGACCCTGGGGCCATGAATTTCACAATTTTGGTAGAGGGCTCAATGCTTATTACAATGATGCCAACAGTTTGACTGCTTGATGTCCTGGAGTAAAAAGAAGATTTTTAAAGATTGCATTATTTTTGGTGGTTTTAGCCCCACCCCTCAGGCCCCAGGGGGGGGGGCAGGAACCATGAAATTCATAATTTTTGTTCCCCTTCACCCATAAATGCTATATGCCAAATTTGGTTGAAATTGGTTAAGCGGTTTCACAGAAGAAGCTAAAAATGTTCAAATGTTAACGCACGACGCACGCCGACGGACGAGAACGGATAGCAATAGGTCACCTGAGTGACTCAGGTGACCTAAAAAATTACATGTGATGTTAGTATCGTTTTTTTTTATTATGTTTATTGATAATATGGACCTTATTTAAACTTGCAGAATATCAATCTCGTATGCAGAGTTCTCGTTTGTTTCTCTCTCAGACACGTATGAGCCAATGGTAGAGAGTGGTAGAATATTTCAGATGTATATTTTTACACAATACACTCAATTTAACGGCAGTCAAGTTTATAACTTAGATTTTTGTTTATTTTCAATTCTAGCTCCCAATACACAAGTATAAGTTTCATCATCTATAAGTATTGAAGAGGCATTGGAGGTTTGTGTCTCATGCATAAATTGTGATGACCTTGACCCAAGGCTATTTGATGAAGTTTTAGGTGTTTTTTATAAAATAAAAATTTATAAAAATCTATAATTCCTGTTTGACTATATCTTGTAATTGAGAACATTTAGAGGCTCATACTTGTCGCAAATATTGAGCATGATCTGAGGTTATGACTGATCTTAAATCAAGGTCATTTTTAAGCAAGTTCAAGGTAACTGGCAGAAAAAGTGTATTACCTTTGTCAAACGCATAATTTGCAAATGATTCCTGACACAAAGATTGCTTATGACTAAATGATGTTTCATGACCTTGTCAAATGTCAAGATTACTGGCAGGAAAGGTGTGAAATTTGTTTTCACTTCATTACTCCCTCATGGTTAAGTATTAAAACTGGAAACTTCAAAGATTATTTGTAAGCTGAAAGTACATCATAACCTTTACCCATGATATTGTGGCAAGTTCAAGGTCATTGGGAAAAAAAATTCTCATGGCAGGTCCATAATGTCTTAATGGAGAAACAGTAAATATCTCCCTTTTATTTAAAGATTTATGATGAATTGAGGATGCGTCTTTTCTTTCATAACCAGTATCATCTTGGCAAGTTCAAGATCACATTTAGAAAATTGATATTGGCATTTTCAGAAAAAAAATAGTATAGGGGTATAATTTTAGAGTTTGTGCACAGTTATTGAATTAAATAGGCATAGTTCAATTATAGTATACATGCAGGTAGAATCCATGACAATCCAGCCATAATTGGAAGGTATTTTTGAATCCTCAATGATAGAATTTTTGCAGATTTAGATTTTACTGACTTAACTTGTGAAGACCTCTAAAATAAAAAGTCACATAAGTATAAGCATCAGGGCGACTATTCTTTATGATAATACAATTTTTCATAGCATGTATTACCAGTACACAAAAACACAAGTATTGGTATGTACATGTAATAACCTTTTTATCTTGAATTCAAATAAGATAAGATAATATTTATTTAATGTCGGGTAAATCAAACAGAAAACATTAGCTCTGAAGAGCTATTTTTCGACTACATAATAAAATTACATATAATACAACAATACAGAATAAACAAGAAAGAGTACTTAAAAATCCCACTACTAAAATATCAATATACCCCGTGATGCATTACAATGACATATGACATAGTATTCATCACAATAAGACCAACAAACTGAAATAAACCCGGTTTACTATTATCTAAAAATAAAATTTAGCGACAAGCACAGCAATAACAACTATTTCCGTACCAACTACTTATGTTTGATTTGAATTGGTTAAAAGTAGCAATATTTCTCAAAGATTCGGGTTAAGAGTTCCAGAGATTTGCGGATTCGTATCTAAAAGACCGTATGTTGTTGATCTTGTTTTTGGTAAAACACCAGTTTTCGTATATCTAAAAGACTATGGCGTTTCTTTAATATGGATAAAATCGTGCAGGTAAGATGGGCTTTGTTTGTTCAAAATCTTAAAACATTCTATGGCCATTGTTCTAATGAACATTTTCGGAATCTCAGACACCCGACAGCTGACTTCAGACAGCGGACTTTTCACGCAAGGGAACGTGTCAAAAAGTGAATAATATAAATAATTTTTGTAGTCTTGATTTATTGTACTCGATAATCATATTTCGTTCTTATTTGTATGATTAGTCCTACTCTATATTGTACAAGTGTGCACACGCACGTGGTAATGAAAGGGGGGGGGGGGGAGTGTCTTCCCCAACTTTTCCTAAAATAATGATTTGCCCCCTTTCCCAAGAGATTGTTTAATTCCTGTTGCACCATTTTCCCAACAACAAATAAAAAACAGAAATCTTCAAGAACTAAGAAAATGTAAAGGAATTGCACCTTGATATAGGTACGTTAATGAGCGCATGATCCTTAAATAAGAGAAAAAAAATCTGTCAAAGTAAGTTATGGCGTCACTATATAAAATATATTTTATGATAAATTTTGTTTAAGGAATTGTTAGTGAACATAAAACATTTAATTTAAAGAAAAAAGTACTTTCTCGGGAAATAAATAAATTTGGACAATAAAACATTATCGGTGTCATATCAGGCGCAGATCCAGATATTATAAACGGGGAACAAGCACTGAGCTTTGACATATAACTACTGATTTAAAACTTTAATTCATAAACATGTTACCCCTAAAAAAATTTAAAAAAATACTGAACAATTACATTCTCGTTGTTGTTGGAATAGCCGCGCAAAGTGTTATGTAAATTAGTCAGGATACCTGTTTGGGATCTGAGGCCACCTGCTTGAGGTTTCCACTGGGTACAGGTAAAATTTGAATTTGACGCCTTGCTGGGGGTCTAGGAAGTTTCTTAATTCTTGGATCTTGAAAGACAGGCTTTTTAATGTAAATGTATGAATATTATTGCATCGATGTATTTTAATAAAGAGTTTGTAATTACATCATGGCCATGATAAAAATACAACTTGAATTATCGAGGTAATAACACGAAACTTTTAATTCTATATACACAAATTCATATTCAACCAAGAAATGGCTTAATTAATGTGCTAAACATAATTCAGAATTTTTGCACGTACATGTATTATCTATATCAAGTATTTTATCTTTTAAAAATGGAGAGGGATTCTTTCTTAATTGTTTACTTTTATTAAATTTTGAGTTCTTAAAATCACTCAATAAAGTCAGATTAGCAATGTACTTTTGGATTTTTCAAATCAAATTCTGCAAATTTTAATTCCTCATTGTGACTTTGTTTTCAAAATTATTTTCTTTTTCATATCCGATTTATTGTTAAAAATGATTTTAGTTTCTATATTATCTTAACCGAGCTGATGTGGTTAATGTGTTGAAATAACAATCAGTTTCCTATTTCTTGTACAATCAAGAGATATCGAAAATTTTGAATGACTTTATTGTGCTGAAGAAGATGAATCAAATATCAAGTTTTATTATTGCCTGTTAGATCTTAAAATTCCAATAACATGTATATACAATCACAACTCTCTTTTTTCACCCCTTCTTATATATATTTTTTTTCTTTACAATCCTCCTTTATTATTTTTATTTCTTCCAAAATCAAAGGGAGAGGGGCGCATTTCCCGTTACCAATCTGAATCCGCCATTGCGTATGATGTAAAGAAAAACATATTTAATTATGATCAATTAATGTGGTAGTTTAATTGTTTGCAAAATGTGCTAAGATCGAACTATTTTTAATCTCTACCAAACTCAACAAATTTCGACCAATTTAATTGTTTTCAATTTATTCGTTTTAAAGGCCGAGCTTAACCTACTTGAAAATCCGGTGGTAGTGCAATTAAGCAAATTTGGTGTAGGGCGGCGCTTATTGCTGCAGCTAAGTTAAAAATAAACTCCAGCATGCTGATAACAGAAGACAGCACACGTTACTTGGCTAAACAAGTAACCCACAGTGATAATCTTTTCAGTGTATATATACAAAGCAGGATTTACAAGACATACTGCTGATTTATTGATTGACTATATAATTGATTATATATATATATATATATATATATATATATATATATATATATATATATATATATATACATACAATTCTGATTAAAAGAAAAATATTATAACTTGTTTCAATTACAACATTGATACTCAATGTACAAAATAATCTCGGCTCAATATTATGACAGTTCATTTCAATAAAAGCTGACTGTTCACGGTAGCTCAGTCGGTAGAGCGCTCGCTCCGTGATCGGGAGGTCGTGAGTTCGAATCTCGGCCGCGACAGACCTAAGTCGATAAAAAATAGGTAGCAACTGTTCCTTCGCCATGCGCTCGGCACTTTGAAGTGAAAGTTGCGGGTCTTTCGGATGAGACCTTAAAAACCGAGGCCCCGTGTCACGGCAGGCGTTGGCACGATAAAGATCCCTCACTGCTCAATGGCCCTGAGTGCCGAGTAAAGGTCAAAATTTGAAGCCCTTCACCGGTATATGGTGACGTCTCTATGTGAGTGAAAAATTCTCGAATGGGACGTAAAACAATATACAATCAATCAATCAATCAATCAATAAAAGCTTTCTACATATTTACACCAGATATTATCTCTGTATTTAAATGTTAGTTTTTTATACACTTTCTTCCCTTTCTGGCTTCGTGGCGCATTTGGGTTCCTTGAATGATACACTGAGATGTGCTCCCTGTCAACGTTTTCATTCCAGTGGCACACAGCTAAGTTTGATCTCAGTTTATATTGGTTTTCTCCAAAAACTATTCTCTTGTCCTGGAATATGTTCATGACATTATTAAAACTCTCTACATAGAAAGTATCTTTACCCAAAACATAATCCTCAGGATATTTATAAATAACTGATCCTTTCAGTGCATTTTCTAAAATTTTTTTGGCAATTTTACTTGTTAACACAACTCGGGAAGGCTCATAATTTTCATCTTTTCTGCATCTCGACTCTGGATGACACTTTTCATGCGAGTTTTCATAGTGAGGAATTATATTCTCTATAAATTCTTGTAGCTTTTTTGGATTTCCTTCACAATGCCTAACAGCCCAATGAATATGAGTGGCAATCGGTTCGGTCTTGTCCACTAGCTGCTCACTCCAGGTAAAACCCTCAGACTTCTTACTGCCACTGGAGATATTTTTAAGTGATTTTTTCAGTGCTTTCACTGAGTGCCATAAATCATTCTGATTTGTTGTTTCTTCTTAATCTTTAATAAATTTGTTGATACTAAGATTTCTGTCATGAGAATGAATCTTGATGGTGACATCTTGCGAGGTGAAATTTTCATAAATAGCTTCTGTGCCAATTCTTTCATGTTGTTGAGAAACGGGATCGTGTTGTTTTGTGACATGGACACAATCCAAAACTTTATGACATTTCTCACCTATGGCCACTACAGATGCATTTTTTCGCCATCCATGTCTAGCATCTGTTAAAATATTGATGCCATCCAAGTCTTCATAACTCCCGATTTCTTCGTGTAGAGCATCTTGGACGGAATCTTGATATTCGGCCTCAACAGAATTTTTATATTCTTCAAAAAAATGTTTTCTCCTGGCCCAGTTGATGCATCCTAATCCACTTCCATTGGAAAATATTGTGTAATGAGATGGTAGCATTCCACTACACATGAGACCATGACGTATTCTGTGGTTGACCAGATTTTCATCATTGGGCAGATATGTTGATGATGACCAGGAATAACTGTGTATTTTATCCTTGGAGCATTGGAGGCGCAAAGAGATAACATGTCCTTTCATGGTTTTCTTAAAGAATTTCAATTTTCCATTACAGTTCTTGGTATGAGCTTCACAAAGTTCACATATATTTAGAAGTGATGACTCTGCACAAAAAAACATTTTCTGATTTACACCCCTCTTCCTGACTTGAAGATATGTTGATGGAAATTGTGTTTGATCCAGCTCCACACTTTGGTCCTCTGAGTGTTTTTTTTAACCAAAAGTCCAAAAGTTCCTCGATTATTACAGCATTGTTTACAGGTGAATTGCGCTTAGAAGTGAGAAATGTTTTCACCTCTTGCAGTTTTCCTTGAATTTTAGTTTTAAATTCCCCATCACCAGGAATTTCAAGCCAAAAATTTGGTGGTCGTTTCTTTGAGGACTCTTCATTTTTTGCCATGATTTCAAATACAAGATTTTGATGTTTCTGAGAGAAATTGTATTCATATATATTGGTTATCAGTAACCCAAAACCATCCTTATATTCTATGTGAGGCCAAGGGGGAGAGTAATTGATAACAAAAGAGAAATAGATGTGTAACCTCACTATAACATTATTAGTTTTGAAAATCCCCCCTTTTTTTAATTTATCAATTTTTTTTATTTCTAAGTTGTTATTTCCAGAAATCAACAGAATTGAAAATATATATCAATATAAATAAAATTCTCCTTTGTTTGGCCCTATTCACAAAATTTCAGTAACTAATAATCCATTCTCTTATCACCCATTTAATCATGTGGGGAGGTTGGACTTCACACAGCTGCATCAATTAGTACCTACACTGCATATATTAGTACCTACACTGTAATCATTTAGAGGCCATTGTCCATTAATTTGTTATTGTATTTTGTAAGCAAAATGGGGGAAAGACAGAGATTAATTTTGGATGTGAGTGAAATGCAAATGGAGGCCATAAAACATTTCTTTTTGCAAAGTGACTGGGATTTTCGCCCCATTGACACATCACAGGAAGAGAAATTTGGCGGGAACACTTGTGTAAGATCAGAATGTGTAGACAAAGGTGTGCAGACAAATATAGAATTAGATACTGGAGTTATAGAAGCTGAATGCAGTGGCAATAATGATGAAGAAAAATTTGTCATCCTTCGAGACATTAACAGAGAGGAATGTCCATTCTGCCTCTGCAAACCCTGCATCACAGACGACAACAACAGGCAATTGTGGTGGGAAGTGGAACCATTCAGACGGCCCCATCCCAGGAATTCAAAATTACGAAAGGAGAAATATAAAAGGTTTTGGACAATGCTCTTACATCGTGGAGTCTGGAGTGATCCCCGATATGCTGAGAAAAAAATGCGAGCTTTGGAACATTTTCAGCCTGGACAGGAATGGCACAGACGTGACATTATGCCGACATGTGTAGTGACTCTGTGAGAACATGGCTACCAAATCAAAAAGATGTACAATACATGGGTCACTTGTGGGAATAATTTTTATTTCATAGTTGACAGTCAATCAACATGATCAAATTGATATTTTCTTCTCTTTGTTTGTTTAAGTTTGTATAGGCTAGGTGTTTTGACTTGATATTTATTTTGTACATATATTGTGAGGATTTTATAACTATTCCAATTTCAATACAGATGTCAAAAATCTGAATCATGGATTTTATCTTTTGGAAATTGGATTTATCTAGAGATGAAAGTAAGTCAAACACTGCAGCATTCTGTTCTGCCCGCCATGCCAGCATGTGATGTAGACAACATCCGGTGTAAACAATAGCAAACTAAATCACGCCCACTGCTGTCAGTTTTGAATTTCAAATAGAAACAGAAGCCCTGCTTCAAATATTTCAATGAAAAATACAGCTAAGAAAAAATTTTAAGTAAATTTAATTTGTGATTAAGGATGCACATTAATGAGAAGAACAAGCATGACAAACATCTGATGATAAAGGAGAATCAGTATTTTAATATTTGTAAATCTCTGCAATCTGAATGTGGCCAGAAAAATCAAATAACCCACAATTTATTTCATTGGCTGCTATTTATAGTCCGATGTCCTCCTTTAAGGACATACGCAACGTAGTTTGAACTTGATTGTCTTTTTCCCTGGAGTTGAAGAGTTCCAATACTTAAAGGAATTGTGTGCTACATTTGTATGTGTATATAAACTGTTGTACACTTCTTCTAAAACAAGTTTGGATAAACAAAACATCTAGAATATGTGTTTTGTAATTTTTGTGTATTTTCTTTAAATTATACAAGAATTTTCATCAATTGATATCTTTTCAAAACCCCTGGTAATGCATGCTGATTTTTTGTCGACGAACATCTGATGGCACTATAATCTTAAAATAAGAATATCTTGAAAAATTATCAGTAGGTAAGGTACGTTGCATATGTCCTTAACAGATGTCAGAGATAATGAGAGAAAATTCTCAGGTAAATGTTAAAACGTATATCTATACGCTCCCCGTAAGTTGTCTTTTGTGTGCGCAAGTCCGCTGTCCATAGTGCGATGTCAGGTGTCTGAAATTCCGAAAATGTTCATTACGCCGGAGTTTGAGGCATGGCAATTTTGATTTATCCAGAAGATAACTATATGAGTTTTTGTAGTCGTCATAGACGAAACGCATTGCTCTTTCTTGTATTTTTTCCATTTTTCTTGTCTCTCGTTCACCACAAAAATGCCAAACTAATGGGCAATAATTGAAGTTTGACATGATAAATGTATGATTGTTAGTTTCCCTAATTTAGTCAGGTGAACCCCTATTCTTTTAAGTACATTCAGTTGTTGTGAAACTTTCTTACAAATGTTTGAAATATGAGATGTTATTTAAAAAAAGTGAATATAGATATCATTGTTCAGAATTCTTTTATTAATTACAAAATATACATTCAGCAAAATAGGCACATCAATTTACATTTACCTTGACTAGTTACAGGTGTCTCTACCGTATGAAGTTATAACTATGATGTTAAAAGTTTTCTTCAGGAATTTCATTTTTATTTCTATTTATGTCTGTATGCAACAGACCTTAAAAATAGATAATTATATGAACTTTGTTATACCTTTTTAAAAAAAAAAAAACTTGTTCGTATACAAATCTATGCGAAAAAAAAGTTCAACATATCTATTGTCCCTAAAAAAATCTATACTTTGAAAAAGTCTAACATTTGTTTTGCCGAGCGGGCATAAAAAAATCGATGTTTGATCGCCGAGTGAGATGTTGGACCCGTCGATGAAATGTTGGACCGCTTACGTTACAGGATGGACGGAACTTAATCTCATTGTCATTCGTTGGTGTTCAAAGGTAACGGACCTGATGTTACACCACGGCAGACAGTACAATAAAATTAATGAGAGGTATAACAAAGCATTTATTAACTGAGTTCTCGGGCAAAATACGTTTTGTTGGACCTAAAAACCAAACTGTCTGCCTTCGGTCAGTGCAACGGACTCAGACAGACAATTTGGTTCTTAGGTCCAACAAAACGCATGTTGACCTCGAACTCAGTCAATAAATGTATAGCATAAATCTAAAAAAAAAAATATACAAGATATTTACATCAATATGAATGTTGATTATAAATTCATACAAAATGAGTACTGGGATAGTAGTAGTTACCAAGAAACAAAAAAAGTATAGGGATATATAAATCCTCAATTTGCATGATACGACATGAAAAAAAAATCATAAAAACCATACATCACTTTTATATATACGTATATACATAAAATTTTCTATTCACTGACGCAGTTAAAAGTTCAAATTAAAAAAAAATCAATATCAAATAAAAGTGCAAGATGACAAAGATTCAACCAATACTGTAATTTACATCGATAATTTCAACGACTAGATAACTTTATAAAATGCAACATCCTAAACTTCCTGATTAAAAACATGTTCTCTCATGTTTAAAATTTAAACTGAATAATATCTATATGTATTAAAACTCGTACGTATCTGTGTAGTTCTTTTTTTCATACATTTTTTTTTGTCATAGATCGCGTTATTCTTCGAAATTTATGCGGATTAGAAAATGTACTCATTTCAATAGAGTCCCTAATTAATTCAATATTTTGTGGTTCAATGACTGAATTAAAGTTAGCCGATATAGCAGGTTCGGTAGACATGTCAAACAAAGAAATTTCCGAGAGACTAGTAGAAGATGAAAACAAGGATGGCGTCAGCAGTGGCGAAGGAGGATCTGTGGATGAGGAAGGTGGTGAAACAGGATAAAGATAAGGGTGGTGTGGTATTTGCATCGGTATTGATTCGGGTATCTGGTTCAGCACTCTAGATCTAAAGCGCCTGGCTCTCCTCTTAATTGTTAGAAGGATTAGACTGAGGGCAAGCACACAGGTCAAGGTAGCTATTGCTTACAAAAAAGAGACATCAATTATTATATATTTGCTCTTTGCCTTGATATTGGTTCAAGGTATACTGCAGAAATGTTTTCAATTGACTCGTATTCATTTTCTGCATTTATATCACTAAGGGAAGAATTAGTACAAAAAGAGTCTTCATCTTCCTCAGTAAATTCATCTTCTCTCTAGTGCATGTATCTCTATATACACCTGCTAATTCAGTTAATGTTATTTAACTTATTTTATTAGAATGTTGTTTCTTCTTTATGAACTTGATTAATATATACACTACTAAAGGTGTCAATACAAAGGGTAAAATTATAATAAAGAAATATTAATAATTAGAAATAGATTTTGCATGCTGTTCACTATATGTTTTATTATATCGATATTCATTACCGACATATATTCCCGTTCTTATAGTTTGACTATCACTGTTGAACAGGTTAGTTGTTTTACGACTGCCACTATCTGTGACGGGTGAAGTAGTGCCACTATCTGTGACGGGTGAAGTACTGTCACTATCTGTAACGGGTGAAGAACTGTCACTGCCTGTGACTTCAGCATCCGAAGTACCGGAAGTAAACAAACTTACTTCACAAGTTAAAGTTTTTACTTTTCTTGTCGTGGGACCCTTTGCGGTTCCATCCGCTGGTGTGCCCGTAGTACTCTCTGGGGTGCCAGATCCCCAGAGTCCATCTCGTGTACTGTTGGCTAAAAAATAAAGAGTTATATATCAAGTTTATCAAATTTATCAACAACATAATGATTACAATATATTAAACATCATGCGAGGTTAAAAAAAAAAACTATGTACGTTTTGTATTTATTTCTCACCTTCGGGCACCTTTGTGGTTGAATTTTGTTCTTTTGTTCTTGTTGTACCCTCTGTGGAGCTGTGATATCCTGTGTTGACATCCTCGGCGATATCTGATTTTCCCGTCTTTGTACCCTCTGTGGGGGCGGCAGATCTTTTGGTTGTGACATCTGTGTTTGCTGAGAAAAAAAGATGAGAACAGTCATATATGAAGTTCAAATGTATAACAATATTATAACTGGACATCACGCGTTTGCATACAGATCCAAAATAAAAAAAACTATGTACGACTTATATCTATTTCTTACGTTTTGACGTTGAGTTGTTATCTGCTCGCTTCTTTGTATTCTCTGTGGAGGTGGCAGATCTTTTCGTTGTGACATCTCCTGTGTTTGCTGAAAAAGAAGGTGAGAAAAGTCATATATCAAGTTCAAATGTAAAAAAAACAAATAACGTAATAGACATCGCGCGTTTGCATACAGATCCGAAAAAAAACATTATGTAATTATATAACATAAATGATTTTCTAAGTTCAGTCTGCGTGTTACGAATTTGACATTCTCCACTATTGTTATGCATAAGTAAACAAGATGTTTCTTGTTATATGAGTCATTAAAATGATGATTCGATGGATGATTGAATGAATGAGATGTATTGATATTTATTCTTGCTTACCTGTTATTATTTATTAGAGTTATTTGAAATTAATGATGTGCTAGGTGCAAATTGTTCACCAGGTACCGAATTTCCTCCACGTTTTGAGGAATACGGAACGTAAATAAACCATTCACTGGTCTACAAATGCTTTTATATAGTACTAAATATTCTTACCTTTGATAATTGGGGCAATTAATAAATCCATTCACTGATAATTAGAGTAAAAACCTTACAATTATATTCTGCTTTTTCATACTAAGCTGCAAAAGATGTAAAGTACATTCGGAACACCTCGGATGCGTATAATAGTTAAATGTATCCGAAGCTTTCCGGCTATTTGAAGTTATGGCGCCAAATCTCATGCAATATACGTCATAATGGGTGTAAAGGCTTTATATACGAGCTCCCCGGGCTCTGACAGTCAGACGTCTGCTGTCTCACTCACTGTGCGGTCGCCAAATCTGTCAGATAACGATGACCTTACAAGAACAAGGCTCAGAAGAGATTAGATGGGTAATTATCCCTCAATTTGTATTGACTTGTTAGCAACACTTGATGGCTTTATTTGTTTAATGAGTTTTATTCAGACACAAGTAGTGATCTGGACTCGTTATTGTTTATTGTTGAATAATATTTACTAAGGCACAAAAAGTGACCTGAACGTGATATTTATAACTCCTGACATTATTATTAACAACAAACTAACAAATGCATGGTGCATTGTATTGAGTTTTGTTGAGATGTTAGCATAACTTTTTGTCCCTATACAATTAGTTGTTTGCTATAACCTGACATTTTATATTTATACTCACTAAGTGAAGAAATCACTAGTTGGAACTTTATTCAAGACCTAAAGGCATTAAGTCTATTTACATTCATTAAAGGGTTTGTTTAAGGGTGGTTTATAAATTAACATTTGTTGGAAAGGGTGGTTGGTTTGCTTTTATTTCAGGTGAGGACCGCAGAGCCGAAGAAGAATATTTTTGTATGTTTATTGAATAAAATCTAATAAAATATTAAAAACAAATTATATCCTGTTGTCTTTCGTTCAACATTCAGATTAAGGAGCCCCACAATGTTACGCCGCTAAACATCAAGCTGTAAGTCGTAACAATTTGTGTCAGAAGTGGGATAAAGTCTTCCTTTTATTCTGGTTGATCGAAAGTCTACATCAGGATCTAAAATATTGACTTATAAGTCTTGTTAAGTCTATTGACAACGACAAGCACATTGACATAAAAAACACATAAATTTGTGTTGCAATAGCCAATAACAAAAGTCAAAATGTCAAATGAAAACAGCCAATTTGAAGCCTCTGAGGAGAATGGGTGCAGGTCCTGCGATCTGAATGATTACATCACTTGTGTATCAACGGTCCGGTACCTCTTCTCCTACACAGAAATCAGGCTCTGACAAGGCTGAAAATGTAAATGAACTTTTGTTAAGAGCTGTAGAAAAGATGAACAAAGAAGTCTTAAACATGAGACAAGACATTGATGAACAATTATCAAACATGAGACGAGATTCTCGTCAATTGCAAAAACAAGTAGATGAATTAAAACAAAAGGGGACCCCAAAGATAATGCATTCAGATATCAAGTGCATGGGTGTAGAGAATCCCTGGGTCCTCATGATCAGTCTCCTATCATTGAGGCTGGGGAAAGTATTGGTCACATAGATACCCCTGCAAGGGAGATGAATTACAATGAGAATAGAGTTCCTTCTCCTTTCAATTCCAAACCTATTATATCAATTAAACCACCTACATATGATGGGTCAGAAGATTTTGGGGGATATCTAGCCCAGTTTGAAATCTTGGTTGATCTACATGGTTGGAATTATAGGGCAAAGTCACTATACCTAGCTAGCAGTTTAGCGGGAGAGGCTCGTGCACTTTTAAGTGAGCTTAACGAAGTTCAGCGCAGAGATTATGATTCCCTAGTCAAGATTCTTGATAGGCGTTATGGTTCAGTTGAACGATCTGAAATGTTCAGAGCGAAGTTAAAGACAAAAACCAAAGGTGACAGAGTCTTTATCTGAACTTGCACAATCTATCAAGAAACTTACTAGGCAAGCATATCCTACTGCCGATTCAAACTTGACAAATGTGCTATCATTAGATCACTTCATAGATGCACTTCCCGATCCGGATATATGCCTTCGCTTGAGAGAAAGTAGACCCAGAGACATTAATGAGGCTGAGATTTTGGCTATAAGACTTGAAACTCACAAACTGGCTGATGCTCAGAGAGTAAAAATTGTCAATGCCATAAATCCAGAAATGGATACCAATCTCCTGGCCTCGATCAAACAAGAAAATAGGGTCTTAAGGGATGATCTCCAATCACTTACAAAAGAGGTTAGATCACTCCTAAAAAATGGTCTTAATTCAAGACCCAACTCTTCTCGTTCAAGCGAGGTGCATCCTCGGTTCAGGAATGCACAAAATGATCGACAGAACAATCAGTTTCAAGTTCATAGGCAGCCATACAATACAAACAATTTAGACAGACATAATACCTAACCAAATAGACAATCTCAGAATGGTCGCTTTCAATCCTCAAATCAGGGAAACTTTCCCGTGTCGAATTCAGGGGGCAGAAGTCGACAAAGCACAGGGGTAGGCCCCAATCACTGTTAAGCAAGGATGATATAAGAGGACCTCTTCCTGCTGGAAGAAATGAGTGTATTAAAAAAAGAGTCCTCAAAATACAGTTAATGTAACTAAAAATGACAATTTAATGAACAATAAATCAGAAAATGATGTTGAGAACAATATATCTGAAAATGATGTTGAGAAAATTATCAAGTTTGAAAATCCACCTAAAAATGAAAGAGTAGGTGATGTAAGGGGGCGTGGTGAAGGAATTTTTGTTGTAGGCAAAATTGAGAACATTCGAACTACAATGATGGTCGACACAGGAGCTAGTGTAACAATTATTAGCTCAGATTTTGCAGACAGTTCAGAGTTAAAGGGGAAATTAGATTTGAACCCTTCATTTGTACATTTAACATCTGCTAGTGGGGAGAAAATATCTGTACTAGGGGAATGCCTAGTGAAAATATGTGTGGGAGATGTTACGGTGAATCAAAATGTGTTAGTGGCTAATACCCAAAACGAATGTATTTTGGGTTTAGATTTCATGAGAGAACACAACTGTGACGTTCTGTTGAACAAAATGAAGCTTAGAATAAAGGGGGTAGATGTTTCTTGCTTTACAAATGAAGCTTTGAATGAGCAATGTTGTAAAGTATTTCTGACGGAAACTATAGAAATTCCCCCTCTCAGTGAATTTATTGCCCCGGCTAAAGTAGAAAACCCATTATTTAATGACAAGGTTACTTTGTTAGAGCCTGTGGCAAAATTTTTGGATAAACATGATGTATTAGTTCCCCAGATTTTGGCAAAAGTTGAAACTGATAAAGTACCTGTTCGATACATGAACTTAGGTGATCAGAGTGTCAAAATTTTCAAAGGGACAGTGGTGGCAAACTTAGAAGTTACTTCAGGGATTTTTGAAAATACTCCCTAATCAATAAATGTTTTGACAAAACATGAAAAGAAAACAAATGAAAAATTTCCTGAACATTTGAAGTCTGTGTTTGAAAATTCTTGCAAAATCATTGATCAAGAACAACAGCAAAAATTAAGAAAATTACTAATAGAGTTTCAAAGTAGTTTCTCAGTAAACTCTACTGACATGGGGTTGACAAACTTAGTTAAACACAAGATTAACACTGGCAATGCACCCCCAATAAAACAACTACCTAGACGCATTCCTTTAGCCAAAATGCTAGAAGCTCAAAATGAAATTAAAGATATGTTGAATAAAGGGGTCATTGAAACATCCAACAGCCCATGGAGCTCCCCTATAGTTTTAGTCAAAAAGAAAGATGGGTCCATCAGATTTTGCATCGATTATAGAAAATTAAATGACATCACGATCAAAGACAGTTACCCAATCCCTAGAATTGATTCTACACTAGATGCATTATCAGGGTCTAGATGGTTTTCAACAATAGATTTAAAGAGCGGATACTGGCAAGTCAAAATGACTCCAGAAGATATCCCCAAAACAGCATTTTCAATACCCGGTGGTGGACACTGGCAATTTCGTAAAATGCATTTTGGCTTGTGCAACGCTGGTGCGACTTTTGAGAGGCTCATGGAAAAAGTTCTATCAAATTTGTCATGGAAAATCTGTTTAGTTTACCTTGACGATATTATTGTTCTCTCAAAAAGTTTCGATGAACATTTAAATAATTTACGACAAGTCTTTACACGTTTGCATGAAGCTAACTTGAAAATAAATCCCAAAAAGTGTACTCTTTTACAAAAACAGGTCTCATTCTTAGGACATATAATTGGGGAAAATGGTATTGCTACCGACCCTTCAAAAATTGAAGCAGTAAGAAATTGGCCTATCCCATCAAATGTGAAAGAAGTCTGGGACTGTGCTCCTACTATAGGAAATTTGTATATAAATTTTCCGATATAGCTAGGCCCTTGCACAAATTGACAGAACTAAATCATAAATTTATTTGGGATGAAGATTGCCACAATTCTTTTGACAAGCTAAAGCGTGCCCTGACAAGTTCACCTATTTTATCTTACCCAGATGTAAATGGGACATTCATCTTAGACACTGATGCTTCCAATACTGGGATGGGGGCGGTATTATCACAGATTCAAGATGGCGTAGAAAAAGTTATTAGTTACTATAGTAAAACTTTTAGCGCATCTGAACACCACTATTGTGTAACAAGAAGAGAACTTTTAGCCATAGTAAACTCAATCAAACATTTTCATCACTATTTGTATGGAAGACGCTTTAAGGTTAGGACAGACCATGGATCATTAACCTGGTTACTTAATTTCAAGAACCCAGAAGGTCAGATCGCTAGGTGGTTTGAGTTCCTATCCTCATATGACTTTGACATAGAGCACAGAGCAGGCCGTTCTCATAATAATGCAGACGCGTTGTCACGTCGGCCATGTACTGAATTAAATTGTAAATATTGTACCTCAGCTGAAGGGCGGTACGAAGTGAATACAGATTGTGTTCACAATAAAACTGTAAATTCTGACAAATCTGAGACAGGGACTATGGGCAAGAAATTAAACGAAATTGTTAGTTTAAATCCTAAAGACAACACTAAGAGCTTAAAAATACCTGCAAACTGTTCTGTTACAACCAGATCTTGTGGTAAATCTGCTCTGCCCCTTGATATCCCTACAAAACAAACTGAAAATGTAGCTAACAATGAAACAATTGTAAGCGAAAATAGTATTGGTTCTTTACAATTAAAAGACTCAGATTTGAATGAAATTATCAAATGGGTAAAGTTAGGTCAGAAACCCACTTGGGAAAATATTTCACATACAAGTGAGACTTGTAAATATTACTGGACTAAGTTCGATTCACTCTCAATCATGGGAGGGACCCTGTATCACAAATGGGAAGATGTTAACCCCAAATTTCAAATTGTTTTACCAAAATCCCTAATTAAAGAAGTAATTAAGGGAATTCACGATGACGTGACTGGGGGTCATTTAGGTTTTAAGAAATCTTTATCAAAAGCTAAGGATAAATACTTTTGGCACAAAATGCGTCAAGATATACAGTCCCATTGTAAAATGTGTGATATTTGTGCATCAAGAAAATCCCCTAACAAACATCCGAAAGCTTCATTACAAACTTACAATGTAGGCGCTCCCATGGAGCGATGGGCTGTAGACATTTTAGGTCCCCTCCCCATGACACACAAAAAGAATTTATATTCATTAGTGGTGGGTGACTATTTTACTAAATGGCTTGATGCCATACCAATCAAAAATAAAAAGTCTACAACAGTAGCACAGAAAATTGTTGATCATGTTGTCACCATATTTGGGACACCAATGCAAATACATTCTGACCAAGGTCAAACTTTTGAGTCAGAAGTGTTTCAAGAAATGTGCAAAATATTAAACATAGAAAAGACAAGGACCACTCCTTATCGTCCACAATCGGACGGCATGATCGAGAGGGCAAATCGAACTATTTAAAACATGTTAACAGTTTTTGTAGAGGAAAACCAGAAAAACTGGAATGAATTGATACCCCTGTTAATGCTCGCTTATAGGTCCTCTGTCCATGAGTCTACAGGTGTGAGTCCTTGTGAGATGGTGTTTGGTCGCCCTGTAATATTGCCTGTCGATCTAGTGTTAGGGAGACCAGACCCTGAAACAAATCAGAACATAACTGAGTTTGCATTAAATTTATCTAGGAAAATTGACAACATTCACAATTTTGCAAGAAATAACATCAAGTTGAGTTCTAGTAAAATGTTACGTGAATACAATACAAAAGTACAACAGAATATTTATTCTGAGGGGATCCAGTTTGGGTGTTCTACCCCAACCCTAAACCTGGCCTATCGAGAAAACTTTTTAAGAATTGGGCAGGCCCTTATGTGGTCACGAAAAGAATAAATGATGTTCTTTACAAGGTCAAAAAGTCTCCCAAACACAAAGGAGATATATTGCACCACAACAGGTTAAAGCTGTATGTGGGTGAGAATAAACCTAAGTGGTTTCAGAAGTAAATGCTGAATAACTAACATTGCTTGTTTTTGCATGAAATTTTGTTTTCTTTAACAGACATTGTTAAAATTGAGGAGATTATTTGTGTTATGTTTTTATTAAAAAAAAAATTTTTTTTTTGATGATCTGAAAACACTTTATCTATATCTTATTATACACTAGTAGTCTAGTACAGGCATATTGTGTATTTTTGCTTTGTGCATTCTATAAAACAAACATTCATGTAAATTTTTATACATTACAGGTGCAAAAATTCAAATGCACATTGTGTGACGGACGAGAGTTCAAGCAGAACAACATCTAACCGCCACCCATTCGGGATTCGGTTTCCAGTGTTCGGTGTGCAAGTACATTTTATCCAGAAGAAATCAGAAACACAACTGCGAAGGCTACGTGGCATTATCTGTCAAGAAATCCACAATGACATTTAATGAAGCTGATAAGAGAGAGTTTGCAGAGTTCCAAAGAAACCGCTATAGGTTCGTTGAACCTTTCATGAAAAAAATATCCCCCAAATATGTATAAAGGGTACACAGGAAAGAGGACAATCAGAGTTAACCACGAAGGGCCCCTGCCGAAGCGACAAAAGCCGTCGTCAAAGCAACAAAATGTGTCTGAACCAACTGGTGTGACAAGAACTGTTGTAACAAAGGCAACGGAAACTACATTTCCATCAGCCGAAGTTCCAGCCGTAACATCTATTCCACAGACCAGAGCTCTATCGACACCACCTGAAAAACAGGCTCCACAAAAGGATAGGACAGTCAACAGAAGGCTTTTTGATGATACATCGTCCTCGTCGTCCTCCAGCCGCTCTTCCTCCAAAAGGTCATCGACAAATTCCTTGGAGAGCCCTGATATCTCAGTGCGTGGAGCAGAACCGAGAGTTTCGAAGAACCCTGCAGCTCTGGAGTACGAAGTGGCTGACCTTCCGGCACCGGCATATAACCCGACAGACAAAAGGGAAATAATGATAAAGAGCCTGGAAATACAACAGAAGGAAAGAATAGTGTTGAACGTCGGAGGAAGACGATTCGAGACAAGTAAACAAACCATGCAAGCAGACCCGAGCTCTATATTATTGGCCATGGTAGCAAAAGACCTTTGTGCAACAAATAATGACACAAAAACCTTTTTCCTAGATAGGAACCCTCGTTATTTCGACTTCATACTAGATTACCTCAGATCGGCGACGTACAACTCCAAAGTCCTCCCATATGACAAGTCCATCCTCCGGCAAATCCATGTGGAGGCGACATACTATGGATTAACAGGGCTTGTTCATGCCGTTGAGGAGAGAGCTAAGGGAAAGGATGTTCCTCAGCCTGGTCTGTGGGATGACTAACGAGTCATTCATTATATTCTACAATGAACACATTTTTAGGTCACCTGAGTCACTCAGGTGACCTATTGCTATCTCTTTTCGTCCGTCGTCGTGCGTCGTTCGTCGGTCAAAAACTTTTGAACATTTTCAGCTTCTTCTCTGGAACCAGTGAACCAATTTCAACCAATTTTGGCATATAGCATCTATGGGTGAAGGGGAACAAAAATTGTGAAATTCGTGGCCCCTGCCCCCCTGGGGCCTGAGGGGTGGGGCCAAAACCATCAAAATTAATGCAATCTTTAAAAATCTTCTTCTTTACTCCTGAACATCAAGCAGTCAAACTGTTGGCATGATTGTAATAAGCATTGAGCCCTCTACCAAAATTGTGAAATTCATGGCCCCAGGGTCAGGGGTTCTGGTGTTAGGGCGGGGCTATATAGAACATATAGTGAAAGTGCATTATTTCTTTGAAAATCTTCTTCTCTACTCCTGGGTATTATTGAAACAAATTGAATACATAGTTATGATGAGCAAGGGTGACTCTACCAAAATTGTGAAATTCATGGCCCCAGGGTCAGGGGTTCTGGTGTTAGGGCGGGGCTATATAGAACATATAGTGAAAGTGCATTATTTCTTTGAAAATCTTCTTCTCTACTCCTGGGTATTATTGAAACAAATTGAATACATAGCTATAATAAGCAAGGGTGACTCTACCAAAATTGTGAAATTCATGGCCCCAGGGTCAGGGGTTCTGGTGCTAGGGCGGGGCTATATAGATCATATAGTGAAAGTGCATTATTTCTTTGAAAATCTTCTTCTCTACTCCTGGGTATTATTGAAACAAATTGAATACATAGTTATGATGAGCAAGGGTGACTCTACCAAAATTGTGAAATTCATGGCCCCAGGGTCAGGGGTTCTGGTGTTAGGGCGGGGCTATATAGAACATATAGTGAAAGTGCATTATTTCTTTGAAAATCTTCTCTACTCCTGGGTATTATTGAAACAAATTGAATACATAGTTATGATGAGCAAGGGTGACTCTACCAAAATTGTGAAATTCATGGCCCCAGGGTCAGGGGTTCTGGTGTTAGGGCGGGGCTATATAGAACATATAGTGAAAGTGCATTATTTCTTTGAAAATCTTCTTCTCTACTCCTTGGTATTATTGAAACAAATTGAATACATAGTTATGATAAGCAAGGGTGACTCTACCAAAATTGTGAAATTCATAGCCCCAGGGTCAGGGGTTCTGGTGTTAGGGCGGGGCTATATAGAACATATAGGGAAAGTGCATTATTTCTTTGAAAATCTTCTTCTCTACTCCTTGGTATTATTGAAACAAATTGAATACATAATTATGATAAGCAAGAGTGACTCTACCAAAATTGTGAAATTCATGGCCCCTGGGTCAGGGGTTCTGGTGCTAGGGCGGGGCTCTTTTGATTATATAATGAAAATGCATTAATTCTTTGAAAATCTTCTTTTCTACTCCTGGGTATTATTGATACAAATTGAATACATAGTTATGATAAGCAAGAGTAACTCTACCAAAATTGTGAAATTCATAGCCCCAGGGTCAAGGGTTCTGCTGCTAGGATGGGAATATATAGATCATATAGTGAAAGTGCATTATTTCTTTGAAAATCTTCTTCTCTACTCCTGGGTATTATTGAAACAAATCGAATACATAGTTATGATGAGCAAGAGTGACTCTACCAAAATTGTGAAATTCATGGCCCCTGGGTCAGGGGTTCTGGTGCTAGGGTGGGGCTATATAGATCATAAAGTGAAAGTGCATTATTTCTTTGAAAAGCTTCTTCTCTTCTAATGGGTATTATTTAAACAAATACATGGTTATGATAAGCAAGGATGCCTTTTCCAAATTTGTGAATTTCATGACCCCTGGATCAGAGGTTCTGATGTTAGGGCGGGACTCTATTTATTATATAGTGAAAATGCATAAATGCTTTAAAAATCTTCTCTGCACCTGGGCATATCAGAGGCAAAAAGGGTAAAAGTTTTAATAAGGAAGGGTATTTTTACCAGATTTTTGAACATCAAGACCATTTGGTCAGGTGTTCTAGTCCAGACCAGGGCTCTATTAATTTGTATTCTACTGAGAGGAGTTATTCCCCTTTGCCATTTACTTGTGATAATTAATCACTGTAAATAATGTACTTGAAAGGTTAATAGAATAAGAGAATTATGCAAGAATTTTTATTGAATAATACAAAAAGTACTTTCATAGTTTTAATGATCAGGTAGACTTGTCTTATTAAGGTTTTCCATCCCTAATAGGAACTAATTCTCTATCCTTAAATATCAATCATGTATATAATACTCTTATATTAATTCAAAGAACTTTACAGTAGAAAAGGATTTACCAAGTGAAAGTTTCAAAAACGTAATTAACTAAGCAGTATTTAATTAATAGAAATTGCATTGAAGTCTATGGAGACAAGCGATTTTTTTTAAATAAAAATTCAGATAATAAGAATATCAATAACTACTGTGGTGGAAAGATCCATTAAATCATTAGAAATAGAATGACAATTGAAAAAATTTTTTTACCGTATATTTTTTTAAAATTGATTTTTATTACTTAAAAAAAGAGGGAGATAACTCTTCAACAAAGGTCAAGTCATAAATTAGGACACTTCCATTCTTACATGCTAATAGTAATAAATGTAGATTATGTCTAAATATACTGAGTATTCCACCCGTACACATCTGTTATGTATTCAAATTCATTGAATCTGAGGCTATTAGGGATGGAATACCAGTACCTTAAATGTTCATCAAAGACCAAGAGTCTTACTCAGGCCAATGTAAGAGATTTTCACAAGGAATTAAAAGAGTACAGAAGCACTGATAGTTTCTTAATATACTGTCTGGTGAGAGTGATAAATGGGGAACAGATTAGAACCTAATTTATGAACTGTTAATGAATACTAGACTAATTATTTTGTTAATCCTGATCACCCTATTTTTCTTGCTTTTGGGCAACAAAGCTTCACCTTTCAGTTCATTTTATACTCTATGGATCCTCTAAATTGTTGTATTATACTCAGGTGACCGTTAAGGCCCTTGGGCCTCTTGTTTTTTTTTTAAGATTACATGTGCATCCATTGTTGGACTGTAGTGATGCCCACAACTGTTCATGTGTTCATTTACATGTACATAGTATTGGTTATATTTTTTTTAAAGGAATCTAATAGTTTCTGTGAATTTTTTTTTTTATAAATTCACAAAAGATGAAATTTTGTTTTATGACTTAGAGATGTTTACTAACTGAATTCATACATAAGATTCTTGTATCTTGTTGAATAGACATTGTTGACATTGTAAAAACTGCATATATTGATTTATTTACAATGATTGACATTAGTTACGCACAAATGAAATTGTTGAACTTACATTACGACTTCTTTTTATTTTTGTGCTTGTCATGATATTGAGAGTTCTTCAGAAGAACAAGTATCCTATTAAAAATAATAATAAAATAAAATAAATATGGATCAGCAATGAAAAGATTAACTTACTACGTATTGGTAATTCACAAAACGTTTGATCAACGTAAATTTGAATTTGAACTGCGCAGTTGTTGTTTTCACGAAAATGCTGCAAAGCGACTTAAAAAAATAATAACTCCGCCTACAGTCAGATCAAATGGAAAATATAATGAATATTCACATTTTTCTTACTGAAAGTTGCATTTCGTCCATTTTTGCAAGTATTTTTGGGCGAACTTTATGAAAACTCAGTGGCGCTTCTTTTCTCTGCACGAGGATTTGACGTCACACCTTTTGATAAGACGTACGAAGAAATGTCACGAAATTTACTTTCGTTTTAGAAAAACGACAAGTGCGTCGTGTTTATTGAAATTTGAGTATTGTAGATTGAATGTTAAATGATTTTACATATTTATTTGTGTTTAATATAATTTAAAGTTTGCTTGTGATAAAGTGGACTTACAGTTTAACTTGGATATCCCGAAGACGGCATTTCGAGATAATTAGTTGGTCGGGATATCAAGGTTTTGATTCATTGAACATTAATTTAGATTGTTACAAAGTATATTTTTATAGACATTCGAGGACGAATGTTAAATAGAGAAGGGGGCCGTGTTACGAATTTGACATTCTCCACTATTGTTATGCATAAGTAAACAAGATGTTTCTTGTTATATGAGTCATTAAAATGATGATTCGATGGATGATTGAATGAATGAGATGTATTGATATTTATTCTTGCTTACCTGTTATTATTTATTAGAGTTATTTGAAATTAATGATGTGCTAGGTGCAAATTGTTCACCAGGTACCGAATTTCCTCCACGTTTTGAGGAATACGGAACGTAAATAAACCATTCACTGGTCTACAAATGCTTTTATATAGTACTAAATATTCTTACCTTTGATAATTGGGGCAATTAATAAATCCATTCACTGATAATTAGAGTAAAAACCTTACAATTACATTCTGCTTTTTCATACTAAGCTGCAAAAGATGTAAAGTACATTCGGAACACCTCGGATGCGTATAATAGTTAAATGTATCCGAAGCTTTCCGGCTATTTGAAGTTATGGCGCCAAATCTCATGCAATATACGTCATAATGGGTGTAAAGGCTTTATATACGAGCTCCCCGGGCTCTGACAGTCAGACGTCTGCTGTCTCACTCACTGTGCGGTCGCCAAATCTGTCAGATAACGATGACCTTACAAGAACAAGGCTCAGAAGAGTTTAGATGGGTAATTATCCCTCAATTTGTATTGACTTGTTAGCAACACTTGATGGCTTTATTAGTTTAATGAGTTTTATTCAGACACAAGTAGTGATCTGGACTCGTTATTGTTTATTGTTGAATAATATTTACTAAGGCACAAGAAGTGACTCCTGACATTATTATTAACAACAAACTAACAAATGCATGGTGCATTGTATTGAGTTTTGTTGAGATGTTAGCATTACTTTTTGTCCCTATACAATTAGTTGTTTGCTATAACCTGACATTTCATATTTATACTCACTAAGTGAAGAAATCACTAGTTGGAACTTTATTCAATACCTAAAGGCATTAGGTCTATTTACATTCATTAAAGGGTTTGTTTAAGGGTGGTTTATAAATTAACATTTGTTGGAAAGGGTGGTTGGTTTGCTTTTATTTCAGGTGAGGACCGCAGAGCCAAAGAAGAATATTTTTGTATGTTTATTGAATAAAATCTAATAAAATATTAAAAACAAATTATATTCTGTTGTCTTTCGTTCAACATTCAGATTAAGGAGCCCCACAATGTTACGCTAAACATAAAGCTGTAAGTCGTAACATGCGCATGTAAGTAAACCTTGTACGATTCAATTATTTCTTACATTTTGAAAGTGACACAAAGTGTAGATTATACAAAGGCGGATATCGTGTTTATCGTTACTACCTGCGCAGCCACCTAATTACATCTTACATTATTATTATTAAAAAAAGAACTTACCCTTGCATGATATTGTTTTAACTCTCTCTGGTTCGTCTGACAGTACTTCTAACGAAAATCTTGAAGGTATTTTCAAATACCTGACGCCAGTCGCAATTTGGAGACTTATATGCGATTTGTACCCGATTGTACAAAATGATATACAAAAACAGGATTTTTCGCAGTAAAAACCCCTTGTCGTTTCCCTGCAGCATCGGGTATACAGTCGACATTCTTCTTGCAAAGTTAAAGACAATACAATTGTCCACATAAAAAAATCACGTTCCTCATTTGAACCATTGTGGCAAAGTGATAATTGTGTATGGGTCGCAATTTTATCACTTATTATCTTATGAATCACTTTTTTTTTCACAATTAAAAAAAATATAAGGGTATATCATTCATTCTACTATAAGACCTCATATTTAACCAAAAAAAAATACCAACACAATGAATGAAAACATTGTTTGTAATTAATTAATTTTAATGTGTTTATCATTCCTATATTTACATAGTACAGGGGGAAATTTTGCTATCGTATTAAGTTTTCAACAGATAGGTGATCTGAGGTCACACTAACTCGTATTAATGTTCACGCTGACCTGGTACATACTATATTGCCCTGAGTATCAATCTACACGATTTTTTTTTTTAAACTCGTTCAGTCTTACATTCATAACTTCTCACAGTTTACGTTAAATATGTTAATTGAGAACATCGCTGTATACATGTATATCAAATATATTGAGCGGATATAAACACCCTTAATTCATTTCAGAGTAAATTATAACTTAGTATAACCATATCTCAAGTATTTGCAAACTCTTTGTAAATCTAATTTGCCTTAATAAAGACCAAGCACCTGCGCACAATATGCTCATTTTGTTAAATACATTAGCGTGTATGATCATAAAAAGTTACATATAATTTATTTTTCAAATGAAGTATCCCAAGATTTTTTCACATTTTTCAGCATTATTTTTTTTATCTTTATAAAAAACAATTTTATATACAAGTGTACAATTTAAAAAAAGATGCTGTGTAATACGTAATATAAATGTCATATCCATAATTTACCCATTAATAAATTATTTCGTTTGATATCATTGTATTTATTTAAAAATATGTCATTGATGTAGTTTTTAATAAAAAAAAAAGTCTTAGTTAAGTTCCGTAAAATGTTAAATATCATTGACTGTTTTTCCGTTCTCGTCACCATTTTTCATTTAGACGCCAAAGTTTTCGAACCATCTTAAAAAACATGGAAATTTCAATCAGGTATGAAATTTAACAGTAAAATACCGTAATTGTGTTATCTATTTTTTGTACCCTAATTTATCAAAAAATAATTTAGATTCCGTATACATGATATAAAGTAATTCAATATTTCTTCTTTTAGAAACGCAAAGGACCTTTCACCAGAGAAAAAAAAATCAAGATATCGTTAACATTATGGTAAGTAAATTTAAAATATTTTTTTTCACCAGATGTATAAATTTTTTCGTTATATTTCAATTTTTACGTTGTATATTCAAGTTAAAATCACTTTTTAATTATAGCAAGAAAAAATGCAGCTTGCAAGAAACAGAGGAAGAAAAGAAAAAACTTACACAAAGCGAAGAACAAAGAGGTTGAGGAGGAAGAGAAGGAGGAAGATGAAGGAAAAGAAGACGGTGAACAGGGTGAAGAACAGGATGAGGAAATGATGAAAATGGAGTGCTAAAAACTATAAAAGAAACTATAATTGTGATATAAAGTGTTTGGATATTTAAAAAAAAAACGTAAGTTAAAAAATATAAGTTGGGATTTTTCAACCAAAATAATTGTCAAAGTTAAAAGTGTGAAAATGAAAGATAAATTTACAAAAGTAACCGTAAAATTTGGCAGTCATGCAAAATTGACGGAGTTATCTTTCTTACATTTCTCATAAGTTGTTTTTTAATTACTTTTTTGGTAAGTTTTATTAAAATAAAAAAAAATTATTTATCAAAAGAAAATTATATGTTAAATAACTACTTTATGTTTTTTGCTAGTGTCTATTTTACAAGTTATATATCAAAGTAATTGACTTACCTCCTTTTCTGTGTCTGTATTTCTCTGTGTTGTATTTACGGCATCTGTCTACTTTTTTTCTTTAGGGCTTATATATGATCTGTTAGTTGGATTTGATAATTTTTATTTATATTTTATTCTTCATATATGAAATATTTCTAAAAATAAAATTGATGTCTTTTTAAAAAAAAAAAAAGAAGAAAGATCTCTCACGATCCGTGTATAGTAAGCGCATGAAATACCCAATATTAAAGTAAACATGACCGAGTTATTTTCCATGCATCATTTTTCCGTGCCGAGTTAGTCTTTGTTATTTTTTTTTTTAAAAATACTTGTTCTTTAACGATATTTTTTTGAAAAGTCTATTTAATATGTTAAATCATTTTTTTTTTTTCAATATAAAAAGAATAATACGATGTTGTATCAAAATTCTTAAAGAATTTCTTAGCTTATCATGGAACATAAACCATACGTCTGTAAATGTGGTATCTTTTCGAAAAAAATTTAGTGGCCATTAAAACGGCCGTTGGGTTTAGTCATTAATCATGACCCTATTTTTTTCTGTTCTTCTTCGTTCTTCTCTTCGTATTCATGGTCAAATACAAAAACAGCTTCACCGTTAAACCACCGCATTCTCCCTAATGGTAGTTGTTCTTTTAATTCTTGATCCCAATCTTCTAATAGAGGGATTTTGTGGTCTCTTATAATCAAACTTTGTCCGATTGCCATTCTTCTTCTATTTTCAAAAACAATATTATCACCCCCCTTGAAAAACATTTATATAATAAATATTAAAATTTATGCTGACATAAACGCTCTATATTTAGAAAATGATATAGCAGACAGGTTGGCACAGCCTTGCGCTGCGCACGTTTGGACCATTGAGTACGCATGCTCAATCATCCTCATCATCATCTTAAGATTACACCACCTTTAGGTAATCAAATCTACCACATGACCTAATATTGCATCATACATCTATAATTAAATCATCCGCCATCTTGATTCTATAAATTAATGTGATTCATAAATTACATCATCTTACGTCATACATCTAACATTAGACCATCCGCCATCTTAAATCCATTTAAAAGGATATATATGCAGCATCAATTGTGCCTTTAAAAACTCTGAATCTACTGACTAAAATACCAAAAAACATTCTATACAACTCTTCTTGCCCTTGATAGCCTGTAGTTAAATATTCTTTTTGATAAATCCAGTTGTCTTGAAAGATAAGGCTTCATGAGGTAGGTTTTTAGAGGAAAAGCTTCGTCATCAACGATAACACAGGGAAGAGGATTTTCTCTTCCAGGCAAAGTTTTCCCAAGTGATACATTTAATGACTTCTCTTCTAGAGCTTTGAAAATAGATGAATTAGCAAACACACCCTGTCACTGATTCTACCATTACATCCAAAATCAACATATATAAATCTATAATCTGCATCAACCAATGTAAAAAGAACAAAATCTGAAAAATTGTTTGTAGTTGTAATACATTGATCCCCTTTTTATGGAGCATTTTATTGCTACATGTTTCCCATCCATTGCAGCAATACAGTACGGGAAGTTCTATTTTTCCTCAAGTTGCTTAGATACTTTATCCCATGCTTCACTTGTATCTGGCACCTGAAAGAAACAAAATATTTTTTTAGGATTCAAACAGTCAAATGGATGATGACGATTTTGACCGACGTGAAGACACACGTTTGAAGAAACTTGAAACTTAGATGATGGATTTTCACCACAAAATAGAAACAGTAAGAGAAAAAGAATATCTCGAGCAGAGCCAAAAGCTTCTGCCCAGGAGATGGATGAGGATGTTTTGTTTGGACAATATATGGCAGTGGAACTGAGAAAAATACAAGATCAAAGGAAAAAAGCTTATATAAAACTTAAGATACAGTCTCTACTTTGTGAAACACAGTTTGGATCTGGATCAGAATTGACCTCTAACAACTTCATTTCAAATGATAGAAACCAAGCAACTTCAACAAATCAGAGTCAAAGTTATGGAAATATCAGTTGGATGAATTTGTCTTCAGGGATGACACACCATCCTTTAATGTTTAATAACAAACAATATACTAGTAGATTACCTTCAGATAATCCTCCTTTAAGACCCTTTATATTGCTTCGCATGTCTCAGGAACTATTTTAGACAATGTGGACACTGGAGCTCGGGATAAATATGATATTGACTGATTAGTGTTTCTCTTCTTATTTTTTCCCTTTTTTAATATTTATTATTTTTCATCTTTAATTTTTAATATTAAATTTAAGATATACAAGTACATAAACAACATCAGTTGATTTCTTTCCAGACTAACACTGTATCTTTTCAACTTCCAGTTTCATATTAAAATAATCAGGTTTACAAAATTATTTTTTTTAGAAAACAACCTAATGCGCCCGCAAGAAAGCTGTTAAGTGTTTTACAATAAATTTTATTCGTTTTTTCCTTAATTGTTTTGAGTATTTTTTATATTCTCTACAGACATTTTGGTGATTGATTCTGTATTTCAGAAAAATTAACCGCCATGAGGATATAATTCTCATTAATTCTAAGCAAGATATTCCTGTATATTTTTTATCTTTTTGTTGTACGTTTTTTTTATGTATTAAAATCCTCTCTGACTTCTTATTATAGTTCCACGGACCTGAACCCTTTGGATCAACGTAAGACTTTCTTAACATTTCGGCGATTGGGAGGTAAATTACATAATTCAGCTCAGCTTGTGTTTTTTTTTTTCTAATACAAAAAATTCTATACTTAAATATGTTTTCCTTCTCTAATAGTTTCATTCGGATTCTCTTTTCAGTCCTGTTATATAACCGACTGTTATAGCCAACAAAACATCTTTACCCACTTAATATATATATATACGAGGGGTTATCAAAAAGTTCGTGGACTGACGCGATAAAATTAATAATATGTAGTCTTTTCTTACAAAATTTATGCGGAACATAAAACAACAAAAGTTTAAGAAATGTTGAAAATTTTAGCTTGATAAGTTGATAATTTGCCAAATTATTCTAAAATTAAAAAGACTTTATGTGATCACCCGGCGCTGTCGCCGTTTAGTGTCATGACGTCCGCTTAACGTCATTGTTTCTTAATGTCCGCTCTCTCTACCTCATACACTTATCTTGATGAGATTACCTGGAGTTAAGTTAGGACTTAAACCCGTCTTATTTATATGAATTTACAATGTCATGAGCAGCTGTTTTCAATGCATATAATATTGTAAATGGATCTTTATATGGGGAAAGATCCTCACTTGATTATGCCAGAATACTTAGCTTGTTGGAGTTCAATTTCTACCACACATGATCAACGTCACTTTTCGACGTGACTGACTTTTGACACCCTGACTACAAATCGACACTAGCTGTGCATATTTCATCTCTCTGAATCTTTTTAGGCATTAAAAAACAAGTACTCTGGATGCATTTTATTTTTCTGTAGCCAGTTTAAACATTCCTTAGGTCAATACCAGTTTTTCCAGGACCGAAACTCTATAGAGTGTTTGAAAAAGAAACCCCTCCCCCCTTTTGACGTTATTTTCAAGCCCATAATTGTTTGGACACTCCATATAAAATTTACGATAAAATTTCATAGAAATTACAGAATGGGGTAAAAATTCCAAATTTTACTGAACAAATGTGTCATACCACATGCCTGAATTAACGAGATTTTCTGATGACAAATACTCATATCTAAAGAGTTTTTCTCAGTTACACTCAGGTAGGAAAAAACGTCATATTAGAGGTTGCGCCGCCTGGACATACCTTTGCTTACAAAAACACTAACGTTTTATTAAAAAAATAAAAATTATGATTTATGGTTTATTCTATAGATAGAAAGGATGATGCTAACTAAATGTGTAAAAATTCATTGATGTACCTAAAGCGGTTTTAATTTTATCACGCTAGTCCACGAACTTTTTGATAACCCCTCGTATATATATATATATATATATATATATATATATATATATATATAGGTATTAGTGTTTATTATTGCACGTTTTCCAGAATTTTTTTCTTTCATTATTGCCCTCTTCTCTGTAGATCACATGAGACGGAAACGATCCAGTGAGTTTATTCTCTCTCTCTTACTAGATCTCTCTCAAAAAAAACTTTAAACTTTCATTTCTTACATGTCTCAAGTTTATTAGTCCCCTACCGGTGAAACCGAAGGGGACTATAGGTTTCCTCTGAGTCTGTCCGTCCGTCTGTCAGTCTGTCCCACTTGGTTTTCCGCACTTTTCTTCTAAACGCTTGCAGAAATTGAGCTGATTTTTGGTATGTGACTTAACCTTGATGAGTTATAGATCAAGTTGCATTCCGTTCCGCTTCATTAATTTTTGACGGAATTATGGCATTTTCATTTTTTAACGGGAACCAGATTACACTTGCCGGTAGGGGACTAGTATTGCTAATGCAATACTCTCAGAATGCTCGTTTTTTTACGCATGTTTCTGTGAAATAATTCTCTTTTTTTTCAGTCCCCGGACTAAACTTTATAAACCGGAGGGGACTATAGGTTTCCTCTGAGTCTGTCTGTCAGTCTGTCCCAACTTGGTTTTCCGCACTTTTTTTCTGAACGCTTGCAGATATTGAGCTGATTTTTGGTATGTGAGTGTATCTTGATGAGTTACAAATCAAGTTTGCATTATGTCCCGCTTCAATGATTTTTTGACGGAATTACAGCATTTTTAATGGGAACCAGATTACACTTGCCGGTAGGGGACTAGTATTGCTAATGCAATACTCTCAGAATTCTTGTTTTTATTTCTCTCTTCCTTGTAGATCCCTTGAAAAGGAAACGATCCAGTAATTCTCTCTCTCTCTCTTCCTTTCTCTGATTCTGTTTCAAACTTTAAACATACATTTTTTACATGACTTCATACATGTTTTTTTTTCCTTTCAAATACATTTTTTTCATTCTTGCTCTCTTCCGTATAGATCTGATGAAAAGGAAATGGAAACAAACCAATAACTAACTTCTGTCTCTCTTAACTTAAACTTTCATTTCTTACATTTTACAAATTCCATTTATATGAACCTTAGTTATATGTTATATACACCCAGCTTTGAAATTGAAGAGGGTCGGTGTAAAAAAAATAATAAATTGAATTCAAAAGAAAATCCTTGTCATGATTGAAGAAGTGTGAAGTGAATTTGGGCCCAGCTTTAAAAAAGTTATACAGATAAATGGTGTTACCAAATTGTCGACGACATATTTCACAGAATACAATTTAGGAACTCATTTATCTGTTCGTATATATGAAGATTATAAGTACTCGTTAACGTGAACACAAACAGACAGCTGACATACATTTAAGTCTTCATCAACCGATTTTACTACGATTACTTCTCGTACAGTTCTTCAAGCGTCAAACCTTGTCCCATTGTGATTTACATTTGTAACGGGGCATATGAATCTGGAGGCCCCAGAAATAGTCATGGATTTCATATTGTTTCTCTTTCAAAGTTTTCTCCAGTTTTATTTTATACTCAGATGTGGTAAACTAATCAAGTTACACAAAAGATTACACATGATTCCTTCGGGCTATCCAAACGGATATGATCTCCATTCCCGGGATGAGATAAAACTCAGAAAAATTCTGGTCTGAGCAGCCATAGTTTTTGGTACTGGATTACAGATGGTAACGAATGAGACCGAGAGTTATCAAGCTGCCATATTTATGCATACAGCGAGAGCGCAAAAGAAAGCACTCTAAAGGGGAAAGTCAAGAATATCATGGAGGAGTCAAAATATGTTATTTTGTGCTTATGAATACATATATTCGGGAGAATAACTCATTATGAGATTAGAAACACTTTCAAACATCCCTCTTCCCATATGATGGAGGTAAGGTTAGGACATGATTGATTTCACAGTATTTATGATTCTTGACATTAATCCTTCGTTTAGAATAGAAGTTTTCATGTCCAAACCATAAGGAGACCTGAATACACAAACTACTTATTTGACAAAAATAATCCACCAAATGTGTTATCAAGTGAAGATATTAGCTTTATTAAAGCGATATTTTCTGAATTTAGACCAATATGCCAAGTCCCCTGAATAACTTACTGACAGCGAAACATCGTCAACACTGGCGAACTCGAACGATAACACAGATCAGTTAGAGGAAGAATCAACATCTGAATATGAAATAAACCTTTTTTTTTCTTTTTTGTACTGCGAATGACTATTAAAATAAAACTACTTAAAGAATCAACAATTGATATATTTTTTCAAAAAAGAGAGAATTTTGTAACGTGTATACGCGCACATGGGAGCTGGTAATATGTTTGTTGTGCTTAGTGTTGTGTGGCAGATCAGAGATAAACATCCAGGCAGCTTTAAGCAGTAGACAGACGTTTTGCATAAAATTTTTTAAAAAGTATTTATATTGTGATTGTACAGTATTCATTTACATTTGATTTAAAGACCTCAGTTTTCTTCATTGATTTTGTATCAATCAAGATATAATTGAACTTTCCATTCAGTCACAGATGGAGGATGGAAGGAGTTCTGTTCATGTCGTCACTGAAAGATCAGCAAAACATTCAGACGTTTTCCCCAAGTGATGGAACGCATGGTGTCTGCAAGGCGAAAGTAACCCTATCTAGGCTGTAAAAGAGATGGAAAATAAGGATGTTTTGGATTTCAAAAAGCATGCAGATGATTGCACAGGCAACAGGAACCAAGCGGAATACGGATCAAGAGTAAAATGGCATAATATTCCAGTATCAAAAGGAAGAGCCAATTCAAGATATTCTTAAAATATGAGATCAGTCAGCCAGAATATAATTCCATTGATGTGGACGAACCGGAGGTACCGAACATAGAAACATGAAAAATTATCACCCGGAACCACTTTACTTTTTATTATATTATTCATAACATTATATTATATATATTTGAAATTTCACCTTAATAAAAGATCACAGTGAATGTGTGTAGAATGCGACACACCTTCTTCCAAAAATGCATTAATTGGTCAAGTTTTATTTTTATAGGTCTAATAGCTTTCTAGTTACATTGTATGAGCCGGACAGCATCTTAATTAAAGGTCACAGAGACCTTCTTTTAATGAGTGACACATCTTCTACCCAAGATGTATCAGCTGACAAAAAAGGTTAATAATTCTGGGACTACAGACAGAAGGGCTGATTTGAACGCCATAACAGTAATACGTTCCCTTTTATGACCGGCCTATAAAAATAAATTAAAAAGAAAGGAAAAGTCTACAAACATACTATAGTCTGTCCCACAACCGGAACGTCACCACTTTTTGCAAGATATCTCAAAATAAATAAATACCTTGGCCTTCAACCTAGGTCCGATCGGTAGATTGATTTTTTTCCAAACTTTCTGCTTTTATACGAATCATCGAGGTCAACCAGTGTATACACACGGCGGCAAATTCAAAGTCTACGGGGATTTAACATTGCCAAAATGGCTGCCACTTCGGAAGGGGATCCGTCATTAATTTTTATTCTTCGGAATTTTCCGTAGCCTTCCGTTAGTGACGTCATTGACGTTTCAACGCTGCGCACGTTGGCTCTATTTACGCATGCGTTACAAAAATAACGTGTTTTTGCAATTCACATAGGCTTTAAGCATTTAATTTTTAAAGAAAATAACCAACTATCACAGCAGAATTTGCAAAATGCCACGGCAGAAAAAGAACAGACAAGTTGTAAAATCACTACAGGTACATGTATAAGCATGATAACTGAGGTATAACGTTATATGTTGACAACTTTGAGCTATGCAGCTATTTTTGCAACCATGGACCTACGGTGCTAGGCTATATTCTGGAATGTCCATATAAATTCCTAGAACAAGCATTTGTGTAGAAAAAATTGACTTTACCTTATGTGAGCATACCTTGGTATAGTTAATCCAACTCAGAGGACAGGGCATTAAGCCTGTATACTTCAGAATCTCGGTATCACCAAACAGTTGCACACACATAGGCCTATAACGTTCACCCTTGTTAAATTATATCCAGTGCTATATTTCACCTCAGCCATAACTTAAACACTATAATTGCATTCCATATTCAGAACACTCTACACACACACAAATCCATAGTTGGTAAAATATAACAGGCAACAGTTTTGAAAGTTCTAGCTGTTGTGTTGACTGTTGTCTGCTCAAAAATGACGTCAAGAAACGACCTTGCCCTCTAAAAAGTGTGGTGTAAGGTCTATTCACACCCATGTAAATTTTACCCGTGTTATTAATATAGGCACATAATTAGTGAGAGAGAAGTCTAAATTTAGCATACACTGTATATGGTTTCATACCTGGCCATGCCTTTTCTTTCACATTTCAATAAATTAAAAAAAAATCAAAAACCAAAAAGCACGTCTTTATTATTTTTTTTTTTATAAACAAGAAAGACAACTCTTAGATACTGAATAAAAACTAGCATCTCAATTGCTGGCAAGAGTTACTTCCCACACAAGTTAACTACTCAAGCAAAATAAACCGAGACAAACTTACCATAATGTTTCATTTTTCACAGTAAGGACAACAAATCAAAACTTATATTTTGTACAGAAGCAAAAATCTTAAATATCAAAGATGAATTTAAAAACTGAATATAGTGATGCCATGAGTTGCAAATCTATATGCATAAGCTATCTATTTTTATTGTTATAATATGTATGTTATAAATGAGGTTCAAGTAAAAGTTATATGTATATGTCAAATATGAGCCTTTCACAACTTCAAGATGAAATTTTCATTCTTCTAAGTAATGTACATATATGTACTTGTTTAAAATTGAAATCAGGAATATTTTTCTTTTAATGCATGCAAGAAGTTGTGATTGGACAGCATTGTTAAATTTAAAACACAGTAAGAGTGCATTATAAAACCTTGCACATTGTCTTGAAATTCATATGAAAAGGCTTATGGGTCAGGCCCGTAGGAAGCAATTTCAGTTGGAAGGGGGGGGGGGGGGGGGCAAAGCCATACATTTTCAGATGTTTTTATTGAGGGGGCACAAGCATATAGTAGTTAATATGTTTTCTATATATCGGCAAAATTATACTCCCCCCCCCCCCGACCATGTAGGTTATAGTGTTCATTTAATGCACAGCTGAGTTTAGAGATTTATGATTCTCTTTTATTCTAAGTTAGATAATACATCTATATTAATAACACAGAAAATATTGCATATTTTCAAGGATCATTGTTATCATTATTCAGCTGTTGAAATAAATGATAAATCTGCTGTGTTTAGAATGAACATTGTGTCTCCTGAGGCTTTTAGGATTCCAATACTTAATGAGTTGGTAAAGCTGATATTGCCAATTAGGCAAATTTTTTTTATGGGGAAAAAAACTGTTCTTCATTGGAAAAGGGGAAGGGGAGAAAATAAACCTAAATTCATTTTAGCTCACCTGTATCGTATGAAAAGATTTGAAATTGATTTCATAGGTGTTCTGAATATCTTATAACTCAAAAGAGTTCATATAAACAAAAATAGTAGCCATAGAATGAACTTAATAAAATACATATTAAGGTGGTCTAAAACTATTACTTTAACATTTTTTTTTATAATACATAGGTTCTTGACATTCTTAATAAGGTCTATCAGACTTTTGAGCATGAGAGCAAACAGGGAAGGGTAAAGAACATCTCTAACCCTCTGAAGAGACTTTCTACAGCAACAGGTATTAATTATCATAGAAATATTTTGTTACCGACAGATATCTGTAATAATGGACCTTTTCACAAGATATCCTGCAACTAACACCAAAAAAAATCCAATTCTGAAAAAAGAAAATCTAAGTTATTTAGATAAAACAAGAGGCCCATGGGTCATATTGCTCATCTGAGCACTCTGTTTAGGAAAAGCAAGATTTAGTTCAGAATTGAGAAGTCTAAAAAATATATATATAGTCTCACCCTATCCCAGGGAGTAATGATTTGAAACAAACTTGCTTCTATTTCATCATAACTTAGCTGTTCCTGATAGAAGACTTCTTCCATATATACTCCCTTGTAAAACTTTTATTGTCTAATGTAGCCATGCCATACCCCCCAGGGGTAATGATTATAATAAATTTAAATCTACACTAACTGAGGATACTTTAGAATTAATGTCCCTAATAATATCTCAGTTGTTCTTGATAAAAAGACTGTTGAAAGATATTTCCTACATCTTCCTATGTATAACTTTAATCCCCTGTTTTGGCCCTGCCCTACTCCCAAAGGCACCATTTGATTAGACCCTGAATCTACACTATGCAATGAAGCTTTCACACAAGTTTTGCAATGAAACTTTCACATAAGTTTCATCTCTTCTGTCCCAGAGGTTCTTAAGAAGAATTATAAAAGATGCCACTTTATTTCCAACATTTGAAAATTATCTCCCCTTTAAAGAGAGTGGCCTTTCATGTGAACATATTTGAAATTCCTTTACCCAAGGATGCTTTGTGGCAAGTTTGGTTGAAATTGGCTTAGTGCTTCTGGAGAAGGAGATAAATTAGTGAAATGTTTATGTTGCCGACAATAATGAAAACGACAGACAACAGACACATTTTGATCAGAAAAGCTTTCTTAAGCCTTTGGCTAAGGTGAGCTAAAACTGTCTTGCTTCTATTGCATTAAAATGAATTGTGAGTAATTGTTTAGAAAAAAAGATTATTATTATATAAAGAAATGACATAGTTATCATATTTTAGATATAGTTCTCTACTTACACAATAAGTCATTTTAATAAAATTATATAAAAAGAATATATAAAAATATATATAAAAAAAAATTGAAAACATAGTCTGTGCATTGTATCCTCTGGTACGTGAAGTACATAAATATTTTAATATATTTTAGGAATATCTGAAAGAACCCTGAAAGCAAACATCCTGGTTGATCCTGTAACAACTGTGATTGAGGATCTGCAAGTCCCTCCTGTACAGCAGAAGGTCCACTCCAATAAGGGGCTTGATGACTTCGATGAGGACCTGGTGAAAAGGACCATCCATGAAATGCAGTTGAGGGGCGAGTATGTATCTCTTCGTCGACTGTCAGGTGTGTTGGTGGAAAGGGGAATCAGGCTCACCAAGTCATCTCTGGCAAGACTTGTGAAGAAACTTGGGTTCAGGTAAGAATCAATTAAAAAATATAACCTACAAATAAAGCATATAATTATTAAAATTGTTTAATAATATACATTTATTGACTGGGTTCGAGTGCGACAAGCATTTTGTCAGACCCACAGGGTCGACAAAATGCATTTTGCCCTTGAACCAGTCAAGAAATGTTGTTATACCTTTTATTTTATTATTATTGTCCAATATCTTGCTCCGCAGTCAAACATCGATTTTTTACCTCACCTGCGCTGAAAGCTCAAATGAGCTTTTCTGATCACTCGTGTCCATCGTCCGTCCATCCGTCTGTAAACTTTTCACATTTTCAACTTCCTCTCAAGAACCACTAGACCAATTTTAACCAAAGTTGGTACAGAGCATTTTTGGATGAAGGGGAAGTTAACTTGTTAAAATGAAGGGCCAAGCCCCCTCAGAAGGGGAGATTATCAAGAAAAGGCAAAAATAGGGTGGGGTCATTAAAAAATCTTCTTCTCAAGAACCACTGGGCCAGAAAAGCTATAACTAATGAGGAAGCATCCTAGGGTAGTGTAGATTCTTATTCGTTAAAATCATGACCCCAAGAGGTAGGGCAGGGCCACAATAGGGAATCCAAGTTTTACAATGAAATATATAAAGAAAAATCTTTAAAAATCTTTTTCTCAAGTACCACTGGGCCAGAAAAGCTGAAACTTATGTGGAAGTATCCTGGGATAGTGTAGATTACACATTGTTAAAATCATGACCCCTGGGGGTGGGACGCACAGGCACTTGTTTCGTATACAGGGCACCTACTTATTTTTACTACAAGGTACCTAACTCAGTTTCAGGCACCCCCTCTTCAAGCTCGTATTTTGTTCATATATCAATCATTAACCTACTTTAAAATTATATTGTTCACTTCGAGAGACTTTTTCCTTGTCAAATAAATCCTTTCAGACATCTCTGGTCGAGCCTCTTTATTGTAAACCACTCATTAATTACCTCGATACATTTCAAGACTTTAGATGGGACACAAATTTCCGGTTGGGGTTATAATCAAAGGATAAAACCAGAGACCTTGGAATGGAATACTTGGAAGTCTCTGGTTTTATCCTACCCCCAACCGGAAGTTGTATCCCATCTAAAGTCTTAATATCTATTGAGGGAATTTTCGAGGTACCTTGTGGTAAAAATAAGTAGGGATGCCCCGTATACGAAACAAGTGCCTGTGGTAGGACTGGGCCACAATAGGTATTACATGGGAGAAAGTCAGGTGTGAAGAACAGCAGGGCCAAACTTACTCAGGTGAGTGTTGTGGCCCATGGGTCTCTTGTTTTATGACCACTCAGTAAACATAGGAAATGCTAGACTTATTTTAGTATAGATTTATGTAGGAACAAATTTTTAAAGGTATATAAATAAACATCGTTTGCATGCATAAAAATAGAACTGAACTTTATCTTTTTTTTAAAGAAATGTTTCATTCTCTTTCAGATTCTACAAGTCTGGTTCAGATCGGAGGTACATTGGAGAGCGTAATGACATTGTCAGTATGCGCCATACTTACCTGAGGTCCATCCGAAACTTTAGAGAGGCGGGTCGTCCTATCGTGTACTTGGATGAGACTTGGTTGAACACCAATCATGTAGCAAGGGGAGATTGGGTGGACTGTCCTAGGACATCTACCTCTGCCTTTGAGTCGCATCGTGGAGGTCATGGGCGCTTCGTCCCACCTGGGAAAGGCTCTCGTCTGATAATTGTGGATGCTGGTTCTTCGGCTGTGGGCATGATCCCGGGGTCATGTCTAATGTTTGAGTCGAAAACTGGCACTCATGATTATCATGATGAGATGAACTCAGGAAACTTCACGAGGTGGTTCACTGAGCAGTTGCTCCCTAACCTACCGGGTAATTCAGTCATCGTGATGGATAATGCTTCCTATCACAGTCATCTGGATCCCGAGTCTAAGTGTCCGACATCGTCGGCGCAAAAGGCCGAGATCCAGTCTTGGCTTGATAGAAAGGGTATTCATTACACTCCGGCAATGATTAAGGCTGAGTTACTCACATTGGTGAAGCAGCATAAGCCTCGACCAAAGTATGTGATTGACGATTTGGCTTCACAGGCAGGTCACACAGTTTTGCGTCTACCTCCTTATCATTGTGAGCTGAATCCCATCGAGCTGGTTTGGGCTGAATTGAAAAGCTTCGTCGCCAGGAGCAATACCACATTTAAGAAAGATAAAGTGATGGAGCTATTCAATCAAGCAAGATCAGCATACGATGTGGAGAAGTGGAGGAGGGTAGAGAGCCACGTGATAAATGAGGTAGAGACAAAACTGTGGAAACTTGACGGAGTTCAGGATGATGAGGTCGCTCCGGTGATCATTGACTTGACGGACTCGGAAGACAGTGACAGTGACTTAGACACAGATTCTGGTGATGACGAAAATGACGTCGACTCTGACGTATCCATGAACTCCGTCGAGGAATCTGATGATGAAGTCACTTGTTGCATATGTGGTGACTATAATGCTCCTGGAAGGTCTCGAAAGATTGCGTGGGTGGAATGTGAGTTGTGTGAAAGGTGGAGTCACCGCATATGTACCAAGCCCTCTCTAAAGTCAGGTAAGTGCCTTCGATGCTGGAACAGTTTGTATGGACTGAATCCTCTTTCTTCATGAGCCTTGCTTTGATGATTGGTGAACTGTTCCTCTTTAAAGGTAAAAGAAAGATTATTAATCATTCATTGATGCATGTATCACCTAGTGTTTAATTATAGTTTTAAGTACTCCTATTTGAGAAAAATAAGCCATTGCAATAAACTAGGATTCAGAAAATTTTACTCTAAAATTTTGACACTGTTGGAATGCAATTGATAATTTCATAAACAGATGAAATCCATTGATTTCAATATAACTTGGCACACAAATAGACTACACTAAGATACATAATTCTAAATATCGGTTTTTGATTTCAATGAAAGGTGTTGCCATGGTTACTAAAAATAAAAATTTCTGTGAAATACATTCAAAATGTACTCATCCTACAGTTTTGGTCTGATTTCAATATAACTTAATACACAAGTAAACTACATAATTCTATTCATAGCTGTTGGAAAGTTTCAAATCCATGGGCTATTTTTCTCTTTCTTTGTTATCAGAACAAACCGGTAGAGCTACAGTCTCATCAGACATGTTTTAATGTGCACCACATCTTCTATCCGATAGTTCAGCTGACAAAATTTAATTTTTCAATTTAATATTAAATATTGAATACTAAATAATTAAGGAATTAATTTAATAGCTACCCAAATTTATATGGTATAAACAGTTTATAATGTATAAATTGGGTAGCTATTAAATTAATTCCTTATAATTTAATTTTCATTTCATTTAGTGTAAGGAAAAAAGATTATTGCCTTGAAAATAATTCCAAATTGTACAAAATTTAAATATATAAACGTCAGGCGGATCAATACATTTTTGACACAGTCATTGTGATGTAGGCAACCCAATTTATACAATATAAAGTAATTTTTTTATCCAATCAAATATCACGTTATATCCAGAATTAAATTACTTAAAAATGAAAAATATTTAAAGTCTCTTAGGGCAATAAAACTCTTCAATTCATTGGTGAATCTATGATACATGCATGTTTAATGATTAATTTGTCTTTCAAAAGGTGGGCCTGTGTGTAACTAATCTTTTTTATGTATCTTGCCTATATTCATGAGACTTTACCTTAATACATTGCTGTAATCACACTTTTGTCCTTTGGGTGAAATTTCAACAGTATGGATCAGCTATAACTGAAAATAAAAAGGTCATTACAGATTTGAATTCCTATTGTAGATCCATGCAAACTTAAATCTATAGACTATATGCACATGCTTGGATATGAATTTTGTTTTACTCTGCTGTTCTATAGATCATAAATAACCATATCAAGTTAGTAAAGTGCAGAATTAAACTTTAATGAACAAGTCATAATTTCACTGCATTTGGAATGAGTTAGAACTGAAAATACACTCCTTGTACCTGTAGCTCTATTTCAGTTATTTCAGGGTTCAAATAGAGTACAGCATATGTAAACATAATCATGATAATATACTGCCTGATTAGTTACACACAATGCCCCCTACCGAACCAACAAACCTGACTTTTGATGAGTGAAGCTGCTTCCCCTCCTCTGTATTCCATGCATGTTAAATTTTCACAGGGCAGCATTTAGTCTCAGTTCCTTATTGTGATTCACTTCTCCTCTACAATTGGGACTTGCATGATCAATATTTTTTTTTTCATTTCTTACATACACTTTGTAAAATTAATTGCAAGAAAAACTTCAAAACAAATTTCAGTGGTTTTCATTCATGAGATATATATATTGATACATAATTTATTCAATTTTTATAAAAGCCCTACTGCATTTCAAGTTTTGCTTAACTTAACAAGACCAATTTACTGTGATAAAACCTACTGTGATATATATGCTGGGTTTTTTTTAAAACATATTATGTACATAATTATTTGCAAGAAAAACCAAATTAATTTCAGTGATTTTAATTCATTTGTGATTTTTTTTATCATGATACATAATACTGTTTATTAAATTTAAGCTTTAATATAAAAAGCATACTGTATTTCCATTTCTGACTTATCAGTTTACCATGTTTACTGTGATAAAATCTGCTGTGATAAATGTTATTGTTTAACTAAATATGTACATTTAAACATATGAACTGTAATAACAACAAATTAACTATAAATGGTATTGTTACTCTAAAGTGATTATTTACATTTTATTTTTTTTTCTCATTATTTTATATTTTCAATCTACTTTTTATGCACTTTGGCACTGTGATAAAAACTTTACTGTGATTATTGCTTTTATTTAATATCGAAATACTCAACAACAAACTAAGTGTCACACTTCAACCCTATAATACTCTGTATCAGTGATTGTTCTTAATCATGTTAATCTGAAACATGCATATTTGTGTTCAACTATATTTTATATATTTACATAAATATATACTGTAGTATTTTTCTCTTCTTAAATTCTCTGTGAAAAAAAAATTTGCTGTAAATTACACCCTCTTTTTTCTAATTATCTTTTTTTTTTCTTCAAATTAACCATTGCCTTACTGCTACTTATTAACTGACTGTAAATGCTATAGTTTCATACAGGGACATAACTTGCTTATTCAACGATTTTGTGCTCTAATTATACCATAAACAGTTGACTATGACTGTATGTTTGCATTATGGATATATCATGTAATACTTAAGGTTCTTTCAACCAAACATTGAATGTGTACAATGGTGTTGGTTTGATATGCACAACAACAAAGCTAGTCAAAAAAAAAAAAAAAAAAAAAAAATTAAACTAGCTATCAAGTTTGTAGTCTAGCATAGCAGTAACTTACTGCATGTGATAAATATATTTATAAACTAGACTACAATAAAGTTATATATACAAATACTGAGCCCATTTCTACATGGACCCATGAATGGCATATGATTACAGTGGTAATTTTCAGTACACATTTCATTGTTGGTTTACATGATATGGAGTCACTGGCACGACAGAGATGTCTGTAAACTTCCGTCTTTGTGACATTACCAAATGCTTACATACAGGGCAAGATATTTCAGAAATTCCCAAAATATCTTAATTTCATATTAATACATAAAGCAAGTAGTGTCTGTGATTGAAATACTATAGGAATATTTCAAATGTTTGTCTGAACTCTTTATATTGATTTCTTTGATAAGTATAATATGTGTTGTATTCAGTAAATCATTGTTAAATATGTTATGGGATGACACTATACAAACTTCGATCACTACAAATTTCTGAAATTTTCTTTAAAATATTTTGTTAACATGGTTAAGAAAACTAAAAATTCTGCAATGATTTTATACATGCATTTTGTGATTATTCCACACCCGATACCAAGGATATTGTGCAATATAGTAAAAAGGATTAATTGTAAAATAATATGAGTTACATGTATCAACTTATCCTGTTATGTGTGTTCATCTTATATAATATATGTACATATTATCATGCAGATTTTCTTAAATTTGTGAAATAAATTCTTTGTTGAATTCCATACTATATTTGTTTTTCTTTCAAAGATATAATGAAGTTTCATAATTGAAGTATGAAATCCCATATCCTTAGACAATATGCTGCATAATGCATTACTATGTGTATATGATATTGAATAGTCATATTTATTGTTATATACAGCTACTTGTTGTTTGACAAGATATGAAAAATATGGGTAAGAAAAGATACCTGTTTCAAACAAGGTGAAAGGTTATCCTGACAGTGAGGTCCATCAGAACACCTGTAGAAGTCTATTCACCTGCAAATACATGTATGACAATTAAAGCTTAACTTGGATTTTACGAGGCTAAACAATATGTTTGCTTCCTGTAACAGTAAACCTGGATCAACTTAAGCAATTTGCAATTTTTACACAATACTATAATGTAAATTAAACCCATTCTGTACATAGAGGTTGCATCAGCAAGCAAACACTGTTAATGTGGGTGGCATGTGACCTGTGTCGCAGTGTGTGCACAATGAATTAAACCTTTCTAAAAATATACATGTCAAATAAGTCACAACCATTTACATTTTATAAAATTCAATTATCATTGATCATTGTTGATTTCTATAGTATCATCATTTAGTATGTCTTCATTGACTTGGAGATTGTTTGTGAAATGTGCCGTAAGATTGCCATATACATGATATACATGTATAGGGCATGTGCTCCATGTCTGAAATCCTCCATAAGAAAAAACAAAAAAAAAATCAGGAAAGAAATTTGAGTGCCAAAATATTGGTATTATTAATATATAGAAAATAGCATATTGAATGCTTAGTTAGGGTATATTATTTTGACTATTTCCTGCACTGTTACTGTCAATTTATCAAATTTATGCATAAATACAACTATATTATACATCTTTACATGTAGTGTTAAACTGTTAAAAGCGAAAGTAGACATTCTGCATAATCAACAGAATAAAGAAAATTTAAGAAATTAATTTCCAACATAAAAAGAAAGTCAGCATTGTGTTTTTAATTTTATCTTTTTTTCCTGAGTAGCTCTATACGGTCATATCAGTTCATTAAACAATGTTAACCTGTTAACATATTAAAACTGGACGAATACATGTTGTCTATAGTAGGTCACGGGTATTTTGTCATCTACAGGGACGTGCGTGTACCATGCGTTTTGGCATATTTATCATAAAACTTGAAACACTTCTTCATTGAACATTTGTACTGCAGTAAACAACAAAAAAAACAACATTTAAAAAAAACTTACCTTTCTGAACAAGGGATGATGTGATTTGCATCTACCTCCGGCCTAATGTGAATGATGAGTGAGTGCGTCCATAAGCTGTACTGTACTATATTCGGACTATTGACTCATTTTTCACAATAAAACTCGCTAAAATATTTTTGAATATTATGTGTTTCTCATATTTTTACTAAAAACACGTTGAACTAATTTCTTTCATTTTAAATACATTTTTTTCATTTTTCATTTGGAAAGAACAACTACTCCCTTGATAAACTGGTTCTCCGCCCCGTAATCTAGACGATAATGGACGAGTTTACCATGTTAAATCCCCGTAGACTTTGAATTTGCCGCCGTGTGTATACACTGGTTGACCTCGATGGTTCGTATAAAAGCAGAAAGTTTGGAAAAAAATCAATCTACCGATCGGACCTAGGTTGAAGGCCAAGGTATTTATTTATTTTGAGACATCTTGCAAAAAGTGGTGACGTTCCGGTTGTGGGACAGACTATAGTATTTCGGGACATTTTGTAGTGCTGAATTTCTGATCCCATGCTGATAATTCTTTTAAACGGAATACTTGTTTTGGCATTTTTTTTCTCTGCAATTTGAAACATATGGGCGCACTTGCGACCTTTGGCTTCTATTGCGACGATCTATCGTATTTTCATCAATAAATCGGCAACACTCAGCAAAGATGATTCATTATAGACGTCGCCAGGTAAATGTACCCAAACGTACCACTGAGTGATTGCATAGGTCAAGATGTGGCGTTAATTGATAAAAATTCAGCGATTTTACAGCGAAAAGGAGAGAATTTTGTTGCGGTAACAAGCTGGACACTTAATCTATGCCTTGCAAAAATGCATAAGACGTTGTTGTGAAATACAGAGCTTTTTACCCTATTTAGCAACTTTAATGGTCTCTGGCAACAATTTTAGTTTTTCATCAGTAATCGCTTGTTGGCAATGCATTGCCTTAATTTTCTAATGTATATTTGGTAGCTTTTGAGAATTATTTTTACTGTATTTTTGTTTGCTTTCTGTAAATGCAATTATGCTTTATGACGTATATTGATGTAAGGGAGTAAAAAAATTATATTTTCCTTTCCTCCTCATAAGTGAGCAGTTTTAAGTAGAAAGGATTAACTAAGTTTGAAATCTATATATAGCATGCATTTCATTTTTGCCGGCACTGTGGCATACGGTAATATATCCTTTTCTGCTTCTCAAAATCACTAAAGAACAATAACCTAAGTGAAAACGTTTTAAACAAATACTTCAAGAAATTTTCTAATGTAGCTTAAATTAATAACTATAGACTTAAAATATATCATAAATTATTTACCGAACAAACTGAAGTCTTATTAATTTTCAGGAAAGTCTGAGAGTCCATATGCTCGTCCTAGCGTCCAACGATCAGTTGCTGCGGCATCTACCTCCACTTCGGTTATGACCACGCTACAACCCCAGACGGCCATTTTACTGACCGGTACACCAATGTATCAAACTTTCCGATTGTGACTCTTCCTCCAGTTTCAAGCATAACCAGTATTCCTACTAGTAGCATGATCGAGTCAGCCACTCAGACACAGAGAAGTCAGCAGAACGTATTAGATAACCGACAAGGGAGCATGACTGACCCTGGTACAATGCACACATTTGATTCTTTGGCTCTGCCTTTAGCATTTATTAGTACAGCTTCCCAATAGGAGTCCATGTATCACAAAGTTTGAAAGAAAATTTTAAAATGAATTTCTTCATCTGAACACGCAACTATATCATGACCCAAATGTCTGAGTATGACACAAATTAAGCTTAAGATTAAAGAACAAAAATTGTAAACGTATCTCAGTGGATGGATGCCCGTTTGATTTTTGTTTTTTTTTAATTGAAGCATCCAACTAAAACCTTGTCCTTGTTCAGATACATGGTAAATAACAGGATGGACAGATAATTTGCATCATTATGCATCATTTTAAAAAGTCGATCAACTCGGCAGTCAGTAGGGAGTCCGTGCAAAACTTTGATTAGTTTATATGCAACCACCAAGTAATAATCAGTTGAGAAATCCTCAAACTAGCGTACCATCTTCTTGTTTAAGAGCTTAGTAAAGAATTTCAAGGGAAGAGAGAGGATAAGAGCTTGTGAGAGTGTTAGGTCCTTTTCCTTACCCTCCCATTTTCTATTTGCGTTGTACCCCCATTAGTGTCCTTTCAAAGAAACTAGGGGATTGGCGCATGGTCACCAATTTATCATATTCCTTAGGGGGTAGTGTAAATGATTATACAGATTCAGAGTTGTGTACATTTTGATGATGCATTAAATCATTTCCGCCTAAGGTGAGGGGGCGCTAAGGGATTTTAGATTGTTACCTACGTCCTAAAGATTTTTGCTTGTTGGGCCTTCAATATTTTAGACTCATACTTCTTAGACAAATGTTTGCTCATGTGCTGTTCAATACCTTGCTCATGGAGTGAAAATTGTTAAACATTCCTTCACTTGGAAGTGCAGCATAGATCAAAAATTGATAGTATTGTTCACTATTTAGATGATTTTGTATTCGCTGGATAATTGTATAAAAATATGATTTTCAAAGCAAATTACAGTCTTGTAAGCTTTTTGAAAGCTTCCATTCTTAGCAATGTTGATCTTACTGATGAACGTCGAGTTATCCCCTTTCCCATCTTTCTGAAATTTCGACTGGAAAATGATAACCCATTAATCCCAATTTCAAATGCTGATAGCAATATTAGATGAGATATTATTAGATATATTACTAGCAATATTAGATATTTTCTCCCCGCAGATACCAACGCAGTCCACAGCTAGTACGCTTTTTTACATTTCTTCCGGTAATACCAACAATGACCAATCAAGCTCAGTCACAGAACGTTCTTCTAACAACCGTGAAACTAAATATAAGCAAGCTATTTCACCTCTAAGGAACACTGTGAACAAAACTGCAGAAGTTGGGGTATTTTTTTCACCACAACGACAGAATTTAGAAGCAGGAACTCCCCCTCCCCCCCCCCCCCCCAACAAATTTCTGAGTTGGAATTCGGTCTCGCCAGTCGTCCGAACATACAGGCCTGCAGGTTTGACAATAATTTAGTCTTGCTTATACTAAACATATGGAGAAATGATGTGCAGTTTATTCATGAGATTGCTTCCACGTGATTCACTTCTCATTAATATTCATAAGATCCTGCATAAACTCGAAATTCAATTTCTTTAAAGTTTTATATTAAAACCTGCAAGCCCGTTTCGTTTTGTTTTTTCTTCAAGCCTTCTTCATAATTGTATGGGTAGAATTTTGAGTTATTAACAGCTGACGACTCATGATACCGTTTTTTGATAATAAGTAGGTCACACTGATGCAAGAAATTGCCGTTTTCAAATTAAAAAGGCGGTCGTATCTCTTCATAAAATGGTAAATGATCTGTATTTTATAAAAATAAGCACTCTCCTGCACCTATTAATCGGCGGAAGAACTCTGTCAACCTGCAATAAACACTTACATTTTCATCATCAAAAATGATAAAAACACCACTTCTGTGTTCTTAGTAGTAAAGGGTACATTATACAGTCAACATTTTTTTTTAAAATTAGGTCAATGTCATAACCTCAAATTTTAATTAGAATATAAAAAAAAAACCGCATGACTATTTAAGTATTTCAACATGATATGAAAATATCACATAACCTATCTGGTCAGTATGAATAAAAATAATAAAAACACTTGTCATAAAAAAAGGCTTCGAGCCTCTGAGATGGATACTTTCAACATCACAATATACCCTGTCATTTATGTATCCTCTTCAATTATATATAGATACATGTATGTATCAGTTCATAAAAAGCTGAAAAAAGGAAGTAAACATTTGTGTTAAAAAAAAAACTCTATACTTATATAAAGGATGTATCAGTACATTAAAAAACCCACAAAAAAAAACAAGTAGGCATCTACATAATGAGACACGTTCTACACATATTTATATATATCTATCTATCTATACTTATAAATTAATAAATTTTGCAAATAAACTCCAAAAAGGATGCACCAGAGTTTTTACTTACTCCTCTAAGAATACACTAGATACAATATGATGTCCGTAAACTATATTTAGATTTCACTCGCATAGTAAGTATCGTGCATTAAATTAAAAGTCAACGTTCATTCTCTACAAACAGCCATAAAATAGCTAAAACGTGAGTATGGTGGCGTTTCCGGTTGGCGGATCTAAGTTACTGCCAATTTTTAATGAAACTGACAACAATCAATCGTTTATTTATTTCATAAAACGTCATCACTGAATTATTCAATCAAAACTTGATTAAATGCCATAAAAGAAATTAGTTGTGATAACCGATTAAAAAGGGAAATGTGCAAATTATTTTTGTCATTCACCGATCTTCATATTGACGAAAGCTTCTAGAACATCATATCGATGTTAAAAAGAAAAACGAGACAACTGTAGAAACATAAGAAAAGCTTATGTGTGAATGGTCATTGAAACAATGGTAAATCATTGATAACACTACATGTATAAGTTGTGAATATATTTATATATCGAGAGAGTATTACATATATGTAGTAGGGTTTCCTTATAAATTTATCGGTAAAATGTGTATATATTCCTCACTGCTCACATGAAAAGAGAAAATTATTTAATAAGTTATTTTTTATATACAATTAATACTGTAAAATGTTGTGCTTTCATCAATATATTTCATTTTCTTCTTCTTCTTTTTTTTTTTTTGAATACAGTGTATCAAATACTCGGCATATTCACGGGGCGTTAAAAGCTAATTTTTACGCAGATACTTGCGTATTGGTTTATGTAAATGTATGAACCTTATTGATATGTAAAAAAGGTAAAGTACATTTTTTACATATCAATAAGGTACATACATATTTATAAACCAAGACACAAGTACCTGTGAATTTTTACCCCCCCCCCCCAAAAAAAAATCAATTTATCAGTAAAATGCTTTTAATTTATCCTTGACGGAAATGAAATAAGAGCATACAATATATCCATAGCATAGTATAACAGGTTTCACAATAAACATCAATTTATGAAATTATTTTTTCAAGTTTTTACAAAAGGGGTGGGGTGGGGGTGGAGACGCACATGCGGGATTTCGAACAAAGTATTTCTTCCTGCTATAACCCTGTAGGCTGTCAGTAGAAACTACAATATATTTATGCCGGTAGTGGTATAAATTCAATTCCCCGCGCTTGCGCGGGATTTCAAGTAGTATTTATATATAGAGAGAGAGAGAGGAATGTATCAGTTCATTAAAAAGCAAGGAAACATCTGTATATAGCAAATGTCAAACTATTAAACCTTACTTTTTACATTCATTACTTCATTAATTACACTTCCACTCATATGTTTGTGAAAAACTCTCTTGTAAGATATTCCTGTATATTCCCCCACCCTCTTCCCAAAAGACATTCTTTTTAGAAATGGATATACAGGTACATGGCTTATTTACAATGACAGTTTTCTTAAGGCCTTAGACCTTTGCGGGATGAAATGGCTTCCTCTTGTGGAGAAATCAAAGGTCTTGTTGAGCTTACAGTGCTTGGGGTAGTGGCTATGGATGGTGGGATATGCAAGGGTGTGTATGCAGGATCGTCTTGCACAGGGGCTGGTTGTGGTGGAGACGATGTTGTTCAGGCATTTGTTGTGTTGGTTGATTACCATCTTGAATTGGTTGTTCACAGACGGTATAATGGCAACGTATTTGTGACAGCAACAGTCTTGATTTCAATCAAAATAATAGTAAGAGTCGTTACTACAGCCCAGGCAAAGAAACCTATTCAAAATATAAAAAAAAAACATTGTATATTTTTGTAAAAGTATATTATTATGTAAGAACATGAAAGGTATGCTGATGTGTCATGATAAATCCATGATCGCATTTATTCAAAATATGCTACCTCAGACTTAAACTGTTGTTTACTCTGTTTTATTATTCCAAGTTCCCTGTCTTTTGAATTTTGTTAACTTCCATGAAATTTATAAATGATTTTTTTTGTTTTGTTATCTTCCTTAATTAATCTTTACTGGAAATTGATACTCAAACACAAGGAAATCCAGTTCACATGCATACCAGATGTTTCAGGTTCCTCAAACATGTCTTCGTCTTCTCTTGGAGCTGTCATACTCCGAGCTGTAGTAGCAGTAGTAGAACTAACATCTATAACAAAATTTAACACAGATCTTGTGTTATTTCCTATATTGTACATGAAAAATTCTCTTTGGGTTAAAAGAATAGGTTTCTAGCAAAAAAAAAAAAAATAAAGAGAATGATTCTTTGCCTTTGTTTTTTTTCCCCTTTACTTATCTCTAATTATTAAAAACTGATACAAAATCAAGAATTTAAATAAACAATTACTAAAATACAACAAAGGGAATCAATTTCATATGCATATCACTTGTTGACACATAGTAGAAGTATTTCTTGTCTCTTTAACTTGTTTACAATACATGTATGTAGATATTTTTTATAAAATTTCTCTCTATTAAAAAACCATTTGCCATCGACTTTAAACTGTGTAAAGCATTAAAAAGCTTTTGAGAAATTGTACCTTGAATCTTTGGTGTCCTGCCTAAAAAGGAATAGACCTGACCGAGTGTAGCTGTAGTCGTTGAGGACGCTTGGGGCTTCTCACTTGTACTAGTTGTAGGGGTTTCCATAGCATGGGGGTTTGGTTTGTCTCTTTTGAGATGGTACCACCACTTCCCTCAGAATGAACAACTATAGCAAAATAAACATAAACTTTTAATTTGTGTGCAATCGTAACTACTCGGTCATTTTCTTTCTTCTTTAAAGCACTGAAAATTACCGAGTAGTTACGAAATTGTGCAAAATGTTTTTTGGACATTGAGAAAATTAGATAAAGGTGTAAATGTTGAGCTTATTTATTTAATTTTTAATATGTGGTACGTGGCATTTCCCCCCCCCCCCCCCAGGAAAAATGTTCAAACACAACTCAGTATCAGTGAACAGAAAGCACTGTTGTTTAATTCAGTTGAGAAAATACATTTAAATAAAATGTTCAATTAATTTATCTTGGCCTTTAAAATGTTAAGAATACTTGAATTGATTACAAATTGAGTAATATACTGTAAATTTCTATTTATTTGGTATTTGAATCTAAGGGCAGATCACTCTAACTGCAGAAAAATACCATAGAATCAGAACTCTTTGGTGTGCAGTGTAGAGAGGGTTCTTAAAGCCAGGGATTCCTGGCTTGAGTGATGCGCCATCTATCGCCCCTGCTTCACGATAAAGCATGGGAAATAATCAAACACTAGGGCGATTTGCTGACTCAGTCAGCTTTTAAACCGATTTATGTTTCCTGCGGTAATTAAATATGTCAATTCTAATAAACAGAACTAGTTTGCAGAGTTGTATTCAATTAATGTAGGTCATGTAATGTGATAGGGGCTTGCTGATATATTATATCACGCCTGAAAATTTAGAATTAATTCAGCGAAGTGAAATGTCTTGTTCACAGGCCTAGTATAAACACTCCTGTATATCGCGCATATGAGAGAGACAGCCAGTCTACAGCAAAGAGCGTAAATCATTCGGGAAACCTCGGTAGATGCCGTACCTCTGAAACTCTCGAGGTTTGCCGAATCTCTTTCCAGAGTTGTCGTCCGCTAATTTAATATGATAAAGAACATACCCTTTTTACTAATAAATATGATAAAAAGGTTTTTTTTTTCTTTTTTAAAAATTCACCATTTATTTCCCCAGAATGTGTAAACCAAGCGCTGACAGAGGCATAGATCTATATGTTGGAGCGTAGCGGAAACAACTCTGGATAGAGAATGCCGAAACAGTTGAAACTTTAAAAATTACTGGTGCACTCTTAACCATCTTTGTCCCTGACAGTAACAGCTTCTGAGAGGAGTAAATTTCCTTCTCTATCATACAAAATAGTACTGCATGAAAATAAAGTGATGTCTCTGACAAATGTCATGAACTGTTCGCATTCGCTTACAGGTTTTAAACATCTTGCTATCCCAAATGAATTTTATGGAAAGCCACAGGGGACCCCCAAGTCATGTTCTATATATTCATAGTAATTCAATCTTGGGCGGTCATGTTTACAATCCCGGCCAAGTCATGATCGGCCACACGGGACTCCCAAGTCATGTTCTATATATTCATAGTAATTCAATCTTGGGCGGTCATGTTCCCAAGTCATGTTCTATATATTCATAGTAATTCAATCTTGGGCGGTCATGTTTACAATCCCGGCCAAGTCATGATCGGCCACACGGGACTCCCAAGTCATGTTCTATATATTCATAGTAATTCAATCTTGGGCGGTCATGTTCTATATATTCATAGTAATTCGATCTTGGGCGGTCATGTTCTATACATTCATAGTAATTCAATCTTGGGCGGTCATGTTCTATATATTCATAGTAATTCAATCTTGGGCGGTCATGTTTAAAATCCCGGCCAAGTCATGATCGGCCACACGGGACTCCCAAGTCATGTTCTATATATTCATAGTAAATCAATCTTGGGCGGTCATGTTCTATATATTCATAGTAATTCAATCTTGGGCGGTCATGTTCTATACATTCATAGTAATTCAATCTTGGGCGGTCATGTTCTATATATTCATAGTAATTCAATCTTGGGCGGTCATGTTCTATATATTCATAGTAATTCAATCTTGGGCGGTCATGTTCTATATATTCATGGTAATTCAATCTTGGGCGGTCATGTTCTATATATTCATAGTAATTCAATCTTGGGGGGTCATGTTCTATACATTCATGGTAATTCAATCTTGGGCGGTCATGTTCTATATATTCATAGTAATTCAATCTTGGGGGGTCATGTTCTATATATTCATAGTAATTCAATCTTGGGCGGTCATGTTCTATATATTCATAGTAATTCAATCGGTCATGTTATGATTGCAACTCTGACCAAGTCAGGTTTGGTTTGATAGCATAACATGGCCTTCTTATCTTTGCCGGTCATGATTTGACAACCCTGGCTTAGTCAAGATATATCCCATGTTTTACATCTTGACTAGGCCATGATTTTCTATCCCAAGATTGCATTGGCCAAGATACATTACTTCCAAACGCAGTCAAGATTTACTTCCCAAGATTTTATAGGACCGAGATTCGGCCAAGATAGCATTGCGCCAAGATACATTACTTCCAAACGCAGTCAAGATTCACTTCCCAAGATTTCAAAAGACAAAGACTAATTTCCCAAGATTTCAAAAGATCAGGATTTACTTCATATCTAGATAACTTGTTACCGTCGTATTACAATATAGGCCTACATAACTGCAATCAGGAATCGTTGTTCGATGTAAGTACACAATGAATAATTTTCTTTTATTTTATTTAGATTGTTTTCCTTTCTCATTAAAACTGTAGCGGGTCTCAATCTATTGACGAGTGAAACTGAAACCCTCACGAAGCAGTAAATGTCATTTCTGAACTTGATTTCTTTTAGATTTTTTAATTATTCCTACAGCTTTATTAACATATATAACTGATAATCATTTATTGTAATTGTTTCATTTTTCCATAAATGGAAGCAATTATATTAACGAGGAAACTCAAGTAAATTTATCTCAATAGTAGGATAGTACGGATCCTTTAAAATTAGAACAACCTGAAGTAGGTTTTTGAAAATACATTTGTGCAATTTTGCATTTAAAGGAAGAAAAAAAAAACCCAAGAAATTGCAAGGTTGTTTACTATGTAGTTTTAAAATAACAACACAGAACACAGATAGTTGCATGAAACATTGCAGCTTTTAGGCACTTTTAAGCAAAGCATGCATTTATATTGTTTGAGTAAATGGGAGTCCGGTCAAGTCGTACACAGACCAACTCATATACAGGTCAACTCGTATACAAAAATTTCCGTATAAACAACGTATACAAAAATTCCCGGTATGCTAAAGAGTCAACTCGTATACAAAAATTTCATATGCATATATAATCAAATACAATTTATGTCAAATATTAAACATGATAATTAATATATATATATAACGTTAACAAATATTCTTACAACAGATGATATCATATAAGAAAAGATTAAGTAATATAATATTTTACAGCAAAAGATGACTTTCATTGTCTAAAACAGTGATAAGTATCCATTTTCTGTAAATAGGCTAACAATACGAGTTGACCTGTATACGAGTTGGTCTGTGTACGACTTGACTGTAAATCAGTAAATGTATACCAGTCCACCTTGTGTGTGATAAGGCATCGATAAGTATGATTACTTCACATTGTGTTGAATTATTAACAATCAATTATCATAGTAGTATAATTAGGTAGGTAAATAAAGCTATGTAGGTAATTAAAGGTACCTAGCAATATCTAGTGATTGTACTGGATCTGGTATTATAAGCATTGATTGTCATTATATTATGACCTCTTTTTATATACAGTTCATTATATATTTTCTTTTTTAGAATTATGTTTTGCATTGAATGTGGGGTGGTTTTAGGCCCCACAAACAAGTTTTGTGGTTCATGTGGCGCCCCAGTCTGTGTCAAAAGGAAAGGTAATAACGATAGTGTAGTATTATGCTAGAGATGCATTATACTGTAGGTCAATGAAAAATAAAGTACATATTAGATAATATACTAGTCTTGTACATAACCCACTTTGTAACTTATTGTTAATTAATGTATATTGCAGTAACAACAGAACCTGACACAGCCAAACCAGGGCCATCAAAATGTAAGTTTGATATTAAATAAATACTACTGAAACTTACATATATCGGTTTTAATATGGTCAAAGGAATACTGCAGATGTACATGAGATACAAAAGTACAATGTGCTAAAATACTAATTATAAATAAATATATGCATAGCCTTGTAAATATTTTCAAATTGGTGACCTTTTATTAATTTTCAAAGTATGTGTTTGAATAGCTTACCTATAGATATTTTGATATGCTACTTTGTTTATACTTAATACAGCTTTTGATGAGTCAGCAAAAGGATGCTTCTCGCCAAATGGTAAGTACAGATGATATCCGTGTATGATTCAAAATTACAAAACTTTTTTCTTGGAAGAATAATTATTTAGAAATTGTATTTGTTTAATGACAGCACATTTTACATATATATGTTTTACTTAAAGAAAGAGAAGAATTCATTTAAATTATATATTATATTAGCAGGTAAAATCTATCATGACTATCCTTTTTCTTTAGGAAGTCCATCTTTGCATAAGAAGAGAGAAGGTACAGTAAATTATATGTTATTGGTAAATTATGAGATAAAAGTCACATTATGATGCCAGTGCTGTATGTTCATAAACAATGCAAATTTTTATTAGAGAAAATCTGGAGACATATAGAGTACATCTGAATAATTAAATGATTTCTAAAAGAACTATGTAGATGCTAAGTTTAGACTCTTGCCTTCAGTTTCCATTTTAAGCTCACCTGAACCGAAGGTTCAAGTCAGCTTTTCTGATCACCTGTTGTCCATCAGTCATTTATTCATCAGTATGTGAACTTTCCATATTTTTTAAAATCTTCTCATGTTGTCCTCAACCTAAGTCGTACTACATACGGTAAATCAAAGATGCAATAAAGGGCAATGTTCTATTTTTTCTTCTTCAGAGGTACAGTCCAAACTTGACTTTTTAAAGGCCAAGTTTTTGGATAGTAAGAAAAAAATGTCCAGCAAAAGATTAGGTGGACACACTAAATCTTCAGGGTTGGAGGTAAGAAATTAGGCATCATTGAATCCAGCTTAAATGTGTGTAGTTATTTATGAACTATTTTGTCTTTGTTTGATCAGATATTTATAATAGGCTATCAGTACTGTATGTAGGAAACAAAATATGTTTAAAAGGTGTAATGCACAACACTGGTCCTTCAGACCAATGGTATATATTTATCTTCAGGTCAATTTTGGTGTATAGTTGATCAGAGCTGAATCCCGTCAATTTTAATCTTACTCCATGGAACATTTTTGCAAAGGCTGGATAAAATATAAAATGTGCTGATTTCATGCACGAAGGCCTCCATTTTTAACTATTTAGTAATCATAGCATATTTCTTTTTTACATGTATACTGTGCATGATTGTTCTATTAAAAAGGGATATTTTATTTATTTTTAATTACCTGGTAATTGAAATGCACTAACTACTAATCTTTTAATTACATTAACAGATTTTGGAAGTCCGTTTTTTGGACAACCGTGGAAAGAGGCTGCAGAGGGTGATAAATGGCAGCTCGTCATTATTACTGGAAGTGGAATCTTCCAGTGCCGTCCCGGAGTGGATGGCTCTCTTAAGTGCAAAGTTCAAGACACAGATTCCTATGGAAGCGATGGTATTTAAAGAGCACAAATTCATTGCACTCAAAGATACGACAAGCGTAGAAGATTTAAAGAACCTATCGAAGGGAAAGAGGAAACATTTTGGTTTTTTTGTTCAAGTGCATGCCTGTAAGTAATTGTAATTGATTTCTATAAGAAAAGAACAATGTGTTAAATACATGTGTGTGGGTGGGTGGGTGTGCGTGTGTGTTATGATATATAATTCTTCAGTGTGTGATATTACATATGATAGTGCAGGGATTTGCTTGAAAGAAATTGTGCTTTTTGAAATATTTGCATGTTTTAAGTTACGGTATAATGTTGCACATTATAAAATTAATGCTGTGTAATACATTATACATTAGTTGAAGTCATTGTAATGCTGTTATAAACTGAATTACAGCTCGGAAAAAAATTGTTAACAATCTTATCACAGTAAGGATAATTTTGTACTGTTGGTTACATATAAAGTTAAATTGCTTTTGTTCAGGATTTGATTTTTTTCCCTTTATATTTTTTTTTATATTTTCATTACCAACCAAGTTCATATCCGGGTTAAATGGTTAACATTGCTGTTTACATGTATTTCTTAAATGAACCAGAATCAGCTACTTTTTAATACAAAGATAAGTTCTTGTAATTTTGCAGTTACTGTGAAGATAACAAGTAATTGTTATAGTTGACAGGAATCATGAAGCTACAGATTGATTTATATATATTTTACAATACTAAATTGTTAGAACATTTATAAAAAAAATTAGTGCCGCAGAATCATGAAAACAATTTGAAAATGGCTCTTGATTAAAGAAAATATGCAAGAAAAGCTTAAATGAGTTTGATAAACCATAAAGAAAAAGTATAGAAAATAAATTAGGAAGGAATGACTGACAAACCACGATAAAGAATATAGAATCTTTCCTGCTATCCCCTTTTAACTCTGCAATTCCATGGATGTACCTTTGATCATGATGATTAGTCCCAAATGTAATTAAGAAACAGACGATATTTAAAGCAGGTATGCAGGATAAGCAAACCTAGAAGCAAATGAAAAAAGTTCCAAATTAACAATTTCATTTCTACTGACTTTCTTTATTTGTTTGGAAGTACTATTTGCATGAATTAAGATTTTTATTTAAAGTTTGGATTGTTTGCAAATGTAGAAAATGTGGAAATGAAAAGCTGTGCAAAAGAAAAATAGTTTGTTTTTTTTTTAAACCAATCTTGACACAGAGTAATAAAAAAAAAAGGGTCAATGAAAGTGAAAACAAATACTAAAAGTACCTTGTGAAGAGGGAAATCACCTTGTTAGGACACATCTGCTGAAGTCATGTAAAAGTTTTAATGAATGATGAATATATATATGTGAAAAAAAAATATAAGACTGTTCATACCAGCTGTTCAATTCCACATACTATGAAAGTTCTATTGATTCTTCCATGATACATTCTTTAGCGAAACTGCTAATTTTTTTAGCAGCAAAACAGAACAATTTATATGTATCTCTGAAAAATTCAATTAGAGATCGTCTATTATAGTGTGTATTGTATACCTTCTTTTGCAAAGTGTGATTGAAACTGAAAAATCAAAAGTGTGAAACAATTAAGTAACACCCTTTCAATGAGAAACTAGCAAATACACTGTAGTAACTGTTTCATCATAAATTGTATTTATGTTACAAAGGATTGAATTTCAGAGTGATTATCTGATCAATTTTATAGCACATTTGATATTAAAGATCTTTCAATTACTTAATCGTTAAATATGTTCTGTTAAACTTAATTATCATTAAACCTTGTAAAGTTTTACATACCTATAATATAATTGTTATATACTTAAGGGTTATCTTTGTATTTTAAAGGAGAAGACCACTTCAGCCAATGAATCCCCAGTAAGTACTCTTTAATTGTAAAAATAGAAAAATTGCAAAGTTTCACCAGATGAAAAACATTTGAAAGAAATTATTACAAGGGTAATGTACATTATAAAAATGGCCAATTAAGATAATGTTTGTATTTTAAAGGAGAAGACCACTTCAGCAAATGAATCTCCAGTAAGTACAAATAGGATAAATAGGAAATAACAGAATTTTATTGGATGAAAAACATTTGAAATGAAATTGTTACCCATGTTTTGTAAGTACATATAAATTGAAATGCTCATTAAGGTAATCTTTTTATTCTAAAGGAGAAGACCACCTCAGCCAAAGAATCTCTGGTATGTACAACAACTCAAGTGAATTTTTCTGGGCAAATTTTGTCTCTTATTAGTCTTCACCATTGATGTGGTAAATTTTTCACATTTTATCTTTTCCACAACCACCAGGTCAATTTCAACAAACTTGGCAAAAAGCATTCTTTAGGGAAGGGCTTTCAAGTTTGTTTGAATGAAGGACATTATGTCCCTTTCCAGGGGGAAATAATTAGGAATGTGTATTGGGGTGTTTTAAAAATCTGTTTTTACAAGAGCCAAAAATACTTAAATCATTTATATACCGGAAAGTTAAATAAATGAATTGTTTAAAGTTTAAGTTACCGGTAAGTTTGTTTTAAATCATGACCCCCAGGGGTCAGGAATGGGCTTTACATGGGATCAAAGTTGTTGAAAATAATCATTTACATTTCCATTATTATTTTCTGTAATACATATTTTATTTTCATAAAAATTGGACAAGGCATTTTTATTATCTCCTTGGAAGAAGGGAGAACATATTGCTCTGCTGCTGTTCGTCTGTCTGTAGGTCGATCTACCAACAGTGACTGTTCATTTACTTTGCAGAGGTTGTACATACGGAAATTTGAGTTTGATTTTGGGTACAAATGAGCAATTTTTGAAAGAGTTATGCCCCTTTGGACTTAAAAATATTCCAATTACATGTATTTGCTGTTTCCTTTCATTTTCTTTGCAGAGGTCTTTAAGGGAGGGGGCATAAGTCTTTTGCCAACATCTCACCAATATAGGATGAAATATAAAAAATGCCACATGATAATCTATATGTCTATTCATTTGGTGGTTTGAAATGGCAAATTGAATTGTTATTTTTTTCTAATGCGCAATATAACTTGTCTTAGTGGGGGAGAGGGAGTCATTAGATATGCAAACATTAACATTAAACCATATTTGCTATGACCTTTTACAGAATTTACAGTTAAAGTTCAAGGTTATAGCATATCTCTTTGTGATGACATTGTCCTTAGCATGTTTCTTTCCCCTCTGGTTAATGCCAATCTGGTTCACATTAATTCACCTGAAAGAATGGATCATTACTCCGAATCATTATCATGTCACACTCAAAGGTTGCCTTTAATGAATGTTTGATGCCATATCTCAATATATGGCTTCATATAATAGGAAACAACAAGATTATAAAACCAAGAGCTATCATTGTATCCAAGAAATACTTGAGCAATATGTTAATATTATTTAAATCTGATTATTGTCAGCCACCAAGTCAGTTTATTGATGATCTAGATGCCAGTTCAAAAATGTACAATTTTCTTGATTTATTTAAATGTTATTAATTTATCATATCTAGAAAAGCTAGGTTGATTATGCTTTTGATTTTTAACAGAAGCAGAAACGTCACGATATCATACTGTCTGATTCTTCAGAGGACGAGTTGGAAGAGCCTGTGAGTTTGACTTGTAATATTTTGTGCAAGGACATGTTTTATAGATAGAATGTTTCATCTATATGCAAGTATATTTTTATTCCATTCATGCCTTTATTAATCAATCATTGACTTCTTGATTGGTTTAATAAAATTGTAATTTTTTTTAAGAACCACATTTTTCAGCTGCAGGTTTGTAGCTCCCGGTCTGGAAAAATTTTGGATGCATGACCTTGGGGCTTTAGTGCCTCAATTGAAAAATTGTGTATTTATTGTGCACAAAATGTGCCTAGTTTTGGACTGATTTATATGAAAAATCTTTGAAAAAAAATAGTACCAGTAAATTCTTCATGCAACTTACTACCCATATTGTCTCTTTACTTGCCTCAGACTTTCTCCAGAATACGCAAACCGACCTCGTAAAATGAAGTATGTTATATTCACATCTAGATTGGCTCTCTGAGGAATATACCGGTACATGTATATAATTGTGATGCAAAAGGGCCTTAAAGCCTTTGTCAGTTTTGATTGCCATTTGTGATGTATTGGTTTAAGTTTCTAGCATTTTTGCAGTCTTTATTAATTGGCCTTTTGGGTTTGATTTGATGTTGAGTTCCTATATTTTTACATTAATATAGGTACATGTAGCATCTGTTAATAATGATGAAATGCAAATGCTCCATTCTCATTCCAAGGTAACAAAGTGTTACCTTGGAATTATTATCAATTTATCACATCAAGAAAAACTAGGTTGATTATGCTTTTGATTTTTAACAGAAGCAGAGAAGTCTGGATGTCATACTGTCTGATTCTTCAGAGGACGAGTTTGAAGAGCCTGTGAGTTTCACTTATAATATTTTGTGCAAGGATTTGTTTTATATTAGATAGAATGTTTCATCTATATACAAGTATATTTTAATTCCATTCATGCTTTTATCAATCAATTATTGACTTCTTGATTGATTTAATAAAATTGTTATTTTTTTAAGAAAAGAAAAAAGAAGACAGAAAATTTGCCACAGACTAGTACACCTGAAAGAAAACAATCTAAACGGGTAAATTAATAATTTCCATAAAACCACATTTTTATGCAGCCTATTAAAACCATTGCGTTTTATGTTTAAGTGATGTTATGACAAGAGGTTAGACTTTCAGAGGCGCATAAGCATGAAAATGTTAATGCATAATTTTAAAGCCTCTAAACCTTTGTCAGTTTTTATAACCATTAGTGATGTTTTGCTTAAACAGTTTATAGTTTTTTTGCAGTCTTTATTAGTTGACCTTTTGGGTTTGATTTGATGTTGAGTTCCTATATTTTTACATTAATATAGGTACATGTAGCATCTGACACTGAAGATATGCCAACGCTCCATTCCCATTCCATGGTAAGAAAGTGTTTATATCATTATTCAAGTTCAATTAAACAATTACATTCTACATACATGTAGGTTTTGCTTGAGTTTGTTTTATTGATATTTTCATCATTTATTTGTTTTTATAACTCCACAAACAAAGTTTGGGGGGTGGTAAATATAGGAATTGCCATATCTGTCTGTCTATCTGTCTGTCTGTCTGTCTACATGTATATTGGAAACCGTGTCTAGTCCATATATTTCTTATGGAGAAACATTGAATGTTCTTACTTCACACAAAGATTGCTTATGATCTGAGGGTGTTCCTGATCATGATTTGACCTATTGTCATTTGGGCATGTTCAATGTCATCGAAAGAAAAAAGCTCATGATTTGTGTCTGCGTTATACCTCTCTTGTGGAGAAACATTGGATGTTCCTACTTTATCTAAAGATTCAGTGACTCTAGTTAAATACTTTTTTTGGTTTACAGAAAAAGAAAAAAGGTGTCTGCAGTACAGCCAGTCCTCAAGAATCTCCAGTAAGATTATAATAACAATGAATTTCTGTTGTTTTAAACAATAATCATAGAAGTTTTACCAAGATTTTTTGTTTGATAAAAACCAAGCAAACAGAAATTTTACATGTAAATGTTGACATTTACCAAATAATATTTACTCACAATACCAATCCATTATGCCAGAAGAAACTATTTTGACAATTTTAGCTCACCTGGGTCAAAGGCTTGAGTGAGCTTTTCTGATCAAAATTTGTCTGTTGTCTGTCATCGTCAAAGTTGTAAACAGTTTTAATTTTCATCTTCTTCCCCAGAACCAAACTTGGTACAAGGTATCATTAGGTGAGGGGGATTCAAGTTTGTTAAAAGTGAAGAGCCACACCCTCTCTCAAGGGGAGATAATTAGGAATTTTTGAAAATTTATTGGGTGGGGGGGGGTTCAAAAATTTTCTTCTCATAAAACATTTGGCCATGAGCCATACGTGGAAGCACCCCCAGGTAGTGTAGATTCAAATTGTTGAATTCATGGTCCCCATTGGTAGGGTGCGTCAAATTTTTACATAAAAATATATGATGATTGAAAAATCTTCAGAAAATATTTTCTTTAAAACTTATAGGTCAGAAATGCTGTTACTTGTGTGAAAGCATTCCCAGGTAGTGTTGAGTTCAAGTTGAGTCCGCAATGGAGGGTCAAAATTTTACGTAGAAAAAAAATCTTTCAAAATCATTTCTTTAAAACTAATGTGATACTACAATGAAATCATTTTGATCCAATAGGGGCTATATGTTGAACATAAAAATATCTAGAGTGAAATGAGAAAACTCATTTATACAAGCATCTTTTACTTCATTGTCCAGATTTATGTTTGACTCCATAAAGCTGATTATATAATGGCTTTTGTTGCTCGGGTGAGCGATGTGGCCAATGGACATCTTGTTCAGTGGGAGGGGTGAATGAAGCCTTGAGCAATTTAAACTTAATGTATACAATCCCTGGATCAAGTTTAATTGTTATGTAGCCAAACAAACCACTAATGTTTGGATAATACAAATAAATAAATGTTAATATATGAAATTTTTCGCTGTCTTTTAGATTTAAAGTTGTTCGTATTCACTCTTATCTGGAAAAGCATGCTGTATGTTTAAATTCATATACCTGTAAAAGAAGACAGATAATGGATTTACCTATTCCGATTTTGCAGATTAAGAATGACAGTTCAGATCTGCCAGACATTCCTGTAACGGTATGTGTGACATTATGAATGTACATTTCATCTTTCAAAGTCAAGAGTCTCTGATTCGATCCACACTTATGTATAGCGAAGCAAGTCAGAAGCTTATGCTTATTTATGAAACATTAATATTCACATGTTAAATTTTGTCCCTTACTTTACCATTAAAGGACACAGATGAAGGCAAATGTACAGATGAGAATAAGGTAGTTATTTTTTTTAATTTTTAGCTCACCGAGACGAAGTCGGGGGGAGCTTATGCTATACCCCTGGCGTCGGCATCAGCGTCCGGACCTGGTTAAAGTTTTTGTTGCAGGTCCAGTATCTAAGTTATTACTTGTCCTATCTTCACCAAACTTGCATGGATGATGCATCTGGACCTACTTATGGACTTGAAAGACTTGGATGCTGAATCTGGGCCATGAATTTCAGATGCTGGAGGAGGTTAAGGTTTTTGGAGCAGGTTAAAATTTTTGGTGCAGGTGCCCTTTGATAGCAATTTCTAAGTTACTACTGGTCCTAACTTCACCAAACTTGCATGGATGGTGCGTCTTATGATACTGATGCACCAGACAGGCTTGAATGCTGAATCTGAGCCATAGGTTTCGGATGCTGGAGGAGGTTAAGGTTTTTGGAGCTGGTTAAAGTTTTGGGAGCAGGTGCCCTCTGATGATTATATCTTAGTTATTACTGGTCCTAACTTCACCAAACTTGCATGGATGATGCGTCTTATGATACTGATGCACCTGACAGGCATGAATGCTGAATCTGAGCCATAGGTTTCGGATGCTGGATGAGGTTTTGTTTTTTGGAACAGGTCACATGTTTTATAGGTAATAGTACTGTACTATTTCAAACTTGCATAGTTGATTTAACTATAATATAAACTAGTTCTAATTGTAACGGGGACCGTTACAGATGTTCCCCAAACGCTCCCCAACTCCCTTTTTGTGCCAATTTCCTTTAAAACTTTTTTTTTTAAGATGCTCAGTTATCGCAGGATTTCATAAAAAAAAATTTAAAAGCTACAATGATATTTTTTGTCATTAAACGCATTGCAGGCAAACGCACGTGCATACACATGCAAGGTGATCATTGCATGTTGTCTAAACTATTAACATATCTTTATATTCTATAATATAGCTAAGAATCAATAAAAAGTCATAAAAATATAAATGTTACCGTTTTTCAAATACATTGTTCATATTTCGCATTGCACTTGCGCAAATACATGCAAGCATGCCCTTGCATTCAATCTTGATAGTGGTATCATGTAGGAATTCATTATTTCTATTCATATTCTAAATTTCATCCTGTTCTGTTGAGAAACAACAAAGTTATAGGCATCTAAAGTTTCAGCCAATCAGATTGCAGCACACGTAAATTAACATGCTTTTATGATAATTCTTATATTTCATGCTGTAGATCTTCATAATGTATGACTATGTTCAAAATTTCAAAGGATTATGACGTAAAACAAGAAAGATATTGAGAATTTAGTTTCAGCCAATCAGAGCGAAGCACACGTGCATGCGCGTAAGATCATAAATTAACATGCTTTTATGATAATTCTTATATTTCATGCTGTAGATCTTCATAATGTATGACTATGTTCAAAATTTCAAAGGATTATGACGTAAAACAAGAAAGATATTGAGAATTTAGTTTCAGCCAATCAGAGCGAAGCACACGTGCATGCGCGTAAGATCTTGCTATTTTGACCACGTCATCTTGTTGATACTACTAATATATCCATACATTGTGAGTTTCAAAAAATTCCATCAAGAAATAGAAAAGTTAAGGCTTCATTTATTATATTGGTAATTTCACATGTTGCACGTGCGCGCTCTTGCCAGCACACGTGCATGTACGTGCTTTCATGAACATTCTTATATATCATGCTGTAGACCTTCATAATGTGTGACTAAGTTCAAAATTTCAAATGATTATGACGTAAAACAAAACAGATATTGAGACTTTAGTTTCAGCCAATCAGAGCGAAGCGCACGTGCATGCACGTGAGATCTTGCTATAATGACCATGTCATCTTGTTTATACTACTAATATATCCTTACATTATGAGTTTCAAAACATTTCATCAAAAAGGTTACAAACAGTAATCTGGAGATGTTTTTTTTATTTTCAACATTGGAATATCGCAAATGAAAATGGTGTCGTCAAACAGCCTTCAATGTCTTATCTATTCAAATCCCAACTATATAATAAAACAGTTATGGACTCTTTTGGTGTTGAATATGGTTTGTTATTCACCCGAAAAATATCCATATTGACCTCAGCTTCGCCTCGGTCAATATGAATATTTTTTTTGGTGAATAACAAACCATATTCAACACCAAAAGAGTCCATAATTGTATAATATCACATGATATTGTATCATATGATATGATACAATGTTGTATCAAATTATATTGTATCAATTGATACAATATCATATAATGTATCAAATATGATAAAATATCATACTATATTATACAATTTAATATCATATGTTACAATATTGTGATGTATTATGTGATATGATATTGTATCATATAATACTATATTGTATCATAAATAATGATATAAATTGTATTATGTGATTAAATACAATAATGTATACAATAGGATACAATGTCATATCATATGTTACAATATCATATTGGATCATTATTTATAACAGTATTATATTGTATAATATGATATAAATTGTATCATAGGATGCAATATCATATTTTATATTATTGTATTGATAAACATTGAATCTTATAATACTATAAAATGAACATATGGTTATCATGCAATTTTTTAACATATGACAATACGATATTGTGTCAAAACAGTATCCATGAATATCCAAGATCATTAACAATGATTTTTATATAATATGATAAAGTTGGTCTCAAAAAGGTGATGCTTCCCCTTCATAAAGGTGATGCCTCGTCTCGGTGAGCTTTGTAATCTGTGATTACCTATGTTTAAACTTTATAAAGGTACATGTGTACTTAATTCAAGGTGTTTTACATGAATGGTAGAAATGTGGGTGTTACTTTTCACTGCTTCTCCAAATTATCGTAAGACAGTCGGTGTTAATTTTAGATTAGGTAAAGGTATGATCAAGCATGACAGTGTCACCTGAATAAACAACCCATTACTCTGGTCCCGTGTCTAACGCCTGGGGCCATTTAAATGACCTAGTAGGTGTTAATTAGGTGACGCTTGCCTGTACACAGCCACTTCAAGGTATCAATAGTAAAAAACAATAGATTATGAATAACAGGACCCTAGACTCATTTCGAGCGATCAAGAACTTTGAGCCATCAAGAGTTTCCTGTATATGATTCCATAAAGCTTTCAAAATTTAGAATACACATAATGTTTATCTATTTATACAGAGAGATGATGATGATGAGATTATGAAAGAATTTGAGGAGGTTTGTATTTTCTCTTCCTCTCCGATTTTCCCTCTGTATTCTCTTTCTAATGCTAGCTTGTTCTCTCTCTCTCTTTCTCTTTCTCTCAGCTACTGACCTTACCCTGTGTGGTGTCCAGAAAAACAATATAAGCTCCACATCTTTCCCTGCTTGCTTTATTTTGATATTTTCCCTGAATTATTACAGATGATGCAACAGAGGCAGGAAAGGCAGTTGGTAAGCATAATTGACATAGGTTTGTACTGTGTGTGTCCAGCTCATAAGAATTAAAATACAAAGTTTATACTGTTACTGTGCTAGTAGTAAATCAAGTTTCCATGCATTTGTGCAAACTATAAACTAGTAATTAGATGTGGTGTGATATTTCAGTTGTCAAGCAATTTTTTTATGATCATAATGATATCAATTGAAAAGTATTGTAAAATATGTTCAAGATTCATTTTTGAATTAAGTCTGTTTTTGATAAAAATAATGAAACTAATTAAAAGGAAAAAACTTTATCTTCTGAATCAAGACAACATGATAAAATGATCATCCCTCTATCCTGGAAAACAGTAAAGATCACAATAATTAAGTGCTATTCATGGAAGAAACTTGACATGTGAAATACAGAAGTTTATATCTTCTAGAAAATTGCAGGCATTTCTCAAATGCTTTTCTAGTATTTGTCAATGTTGGTTGGCTTTTCTTTCAAATGTCTTAATATGTACAAGGTTTTGAAAATTAATTTTTGATTATCCAAGCAGAAGAATCAGTGGAGCTGTCAAACTGTAATGGATAATTAATTTTCATTTATTTCAATTCTAAATGTTTATAAAATTTAATTATGGTAAAAATATCCCCCCCCCCCCCTCAAAAAAAAAAAGAAGAAATTATAAATGTTTTATGTTGGACTTATTTCATACTAAACTATAGATTTCTTTTTGAAGTTCGCACAGAGTTCATTCCTATACTTTCCAACCAAAGATGAGCCCCAGGTTCAACTCTGCGTTGTGTACGAGAGCCATGGGGGTCTTGCAATTAACAGGCCATTCAAACTGAATGATACAGTAAAGGTATGTCAAATAGAATGGAGGGGGTTCAAGCTAATACACATCACACTTTTTAACATGATGGGCTGAAGATCCACATATAGAATCTTTAAGTTTGACAGGTACGCAAATTGTTATCATCAGTGTAAGAAGAAAAAGTTTTATATTAATTTACAAAATAAATACCAGAGAATATATATGGTTTTTAATTTTCACTTTCATACACATTGATGAGCAATGCCTGTGAATAATGAAGAGTTTAATAAGTTCATATAATTAATTAAAGTGTAACACTGTTCGTAAATAGGTATTGACAGCCGTATATCTATTTCATCGCCACTATCTCTACAGCCCAAATATAAGCCGCAGACCTCTTACAGTTTTAAGTATTTTGCTGTAGAGGTCTCACCTGTGTGGATGTACCACTTGCCTCGCTGTGTTACTTGGTCGCGATGAAATTATCAAATGTTATGCTAAATGGATAAACTCAGGTGACCTATTGCTATCTGTTTTCGTCCGTCGTCGTGCGTCGTGTGTTAACATTTGAACATTTTTAGCTTCTTCTCTGAAACCACTGAACCAATTTCAACCAAATTTGGCATATAGCATGTATGGGTGAAGGGGAACAAAAATTGTGAATTTCACGGTCCCTGTCCCCCTGGGGCCTGGGAAGTTGGTCAAAAACCACTAAAATTAGTGCAATCTTTAAAAATCTTCTTCTTTACTCCTGGACATCAAGTAGTTAAACTGTTGGTATGATCGTAATCAGCATTGAGTTCTCTACCAAAATTGTGAAATTTATGGCCCCAGGGTCAGGGGTTCTTGTGCTAGGGCGGGGCTAAACAGGTTATATAGTGAAAATGCATTCTTTCTTTGAAATTCTTCTTTTCTGTTTGTGAGCATTAAATAAACTAACCAAGTGCAAAGGTAAGTTGAAAATGACCGCCTTTTCCAAAATTGTGAATTTCATGGCCCCAGGGTCAGGGGTTCTAGTGCTAGGGCGGGGCTATATAGATTATATAGTAAAAAATGAATTATTTCTTTGAAAGTTTTCTTCTTTGCTCCTGAGTATTAAATAAACTAACCACATAATTACATAAGTACTTAATTATGTTGAATAAAGCTACCTCTTCAAAAATTGTGAATTTCATGGCCCCTGGGTTGGGGATTCTGGCGTTAGGGTGAGGCTTTATTGAATATATAGTGAAAATGCATAAATTCTTTAAAACTCTTCTTTTCTGCCCCTGAGCATTTAACCAATAAACTATGTACATAGTTATGAGGAGGAAGAATGCCTCTTTGAGATTTTTGAATTTCAGGGTCCCTGGGTTAGAGATTCTTGTGTTAGGGGGTGGGGGGGGGCTCTGATGTTTATATAGTGAAAATGCTTGAATTCTTTGAAAATCTTTTCCTTTGTTATTTGGTATAATGCCAATGATCTTAGTATATATTTATGAAAAAACTGCTTCTTCCAAAAATGATTAATTTCCTGTCCCCTGGGGCAGAGGTACTTTGGGGTAGGGGGGGGGGGGTAACATAGTCTGAAATAATTTAATGCTTTGAAGTTTGCACTTTGGTATTATTCAACAGCATGATGAAATAAAATTTTTAAAAATTTCCAAAATTTCGAAAGATGTGGCCCCAGGGTCAGTGGTTCCTGTGGGATGGGGAGCTCAACTATGGACCCGCCCTAACATAAGAAGCCCTGACCCAGGGGCCATGAAATTCACTAAAAGTGGAAATGCATTTTCTCTTTGTTGCTCTGATCTACCTCTGGGTTTTAAGTAACCAAAATTAGCATGCTGAGTGTATAATTATGATAAGCAATGGTGCCTCTTTCAAAATTGTAAATTTCATGGCCTCTAGTTTAAGACATGAATCAAATTCAATTGTTGGAAAGTTGTTGCATGATACTCAGGTGACCTATAAGGCCCATGGGCCTCTTGTTATGAAATTATTGGGCTATAGGCTTCAAAATGTAATGTTATCACACACAAAGAGAGTTGAAAGTGTAAATATTTAGAAATAGAATATGTACATAGAAAAGAAATAAATGCATAAAATCCAAAGACCACGAAAGGAAAACTACACATCAAAACTACACGTCGAGTTTCATGTGTGCAATTGGGTGTAACTTAATTGAATGGTTTATATAACTGTGTGATGGTGCCCATTTACGAGTAGGGTTCAGCTTTAAATTGCCCTTTCAATAAATCTTATAGGTATAATCCCTGTTTGCCCTCAATAGATTTGATGATTTGGATTTAAATTTTTAACTTACTTGCAAGGTTAATTGTATTATAATGAGTAATTAATGCAGTGCAAATCAACACAAAGTACAACAAGTCGTGCAAGTTATTATTAAGTAATTATTTTATATTCTTTTCAGAGCGTTTTCAGCTGGATATGCGTGGAGATCGATCCTGAAATTCTCCCCCCCGTTTTCCACTTGGAGTGTCGCACACCCACCAACTGCCCTAACCCCAGTTGCCCACACATTTATGAACTAAAAAACAACTTCAAAGTGAAAGTGGGGGACTTGCCAAATATATTATACCTGCGTGAAGGGGTAGGTATTTCAGAAACCATCATTAATTGACAATGCCCACTAAGAATTGACAATGCCCACTAAGAAAATGCATTTTATACTTGCATATACATTGCTATCACAAAGTAAGGTTCTTTATCATTTTGTAATGAAAAGTTGAACACAAGCAAGAATTGCTTTTGCATGAACAGACATAAATTAAGTCTCATAAAAGAATTGATACAAAATTTGAATGAAATTACATGAGGAAATTTATTCTTCTCTTTTTTTTTAGTATTTTGCCACAGAAGAAACTTTCACTGGATTTGGGGATGTTCTCATGTAACAAGAGAATATAAATTTGTAGCAGTTTTTTTTTTCTTTTCCCCATCACATTTGTATAGAGTACCATTTTTCATTATTGAGCATTTGATATCATTATGAGCAGAGATTTTTTTTCATAGACAGCAATATGGCTGCTTTGTATCAACCATTAATAGAGCGAATAAAAAAACAGAAAATATTATCAATGCATGGATTTGGAAAGGATTAATGTTTGGAATGATCCTGTACAATTTAATAAACATAAGAAATAACACAGTATTCATTTTCTTCTTTATTATATCTTATTATTATATCAGTGATCAACTGTTTATCCTCAAATTGAATGTAAAAAGTGGGTATCTTGACAGAGGAACTATTAAAAATGAATCAAGGTCAGATATAACCAATGTACTATTATTTTTGTTCTCCATCGCCCCAAAGGGAATTTTTCACTAAATCCACTTTAATGTGGATAAAAGTACACGATCAAAATACACCTTTTTAGAATTTTAAAATGGTACCTATTTGACCAAAAAGAGTCTTTAAAATATTTTTGGAAAAGTCAAAATTATAAAAGCCCCAGCAGTATTGGAACTCGTGACATGAAAGATTTGTAGACAAACCGATTGTTATATACCGTTGGTAACAATTATGGGTAAGGAATGATTCATAAAATTATACTTGATTCTTCTGGTATATTTTGATCAGAACAATATCCAAAATATGGAGGCATCCCATTACACCTGAACTTTTTTTTTATTTTGATACTGAAATTTTGACCTTTACAGAGTATCAGTTCACTAATCCTAGTTTCAGAATCTGATTCATTCAAGTATTAATCACCTTCAAATATCGTTAATCCAACATCTATTTATATTATTATATTGCTTAATCTAGGTTGAAGGACTTACAGTAAAACTCAAATACAGCTTTTTTTTATTATAAATTCATACTTCATTAAAGCAAGTTTTATTAATGCATTGGTAAGTTAAGTAGATGTATTGAAATAACCAACCAAAATCACTTATACATGGTGCTTCACTGTAATCATGTTGTACTTGGTTAGAACGTGAGTTTTTGGCCAAAAAGTTTCGTTCGAAATTCAGTCAAGTTAAACATTAACTTCATTACTATCAAGCGGCATGGTCTCGCTTATGGTCAAATTTGATATTTCTGCTTTCATTTTTGACAATGCTTTAAAATGCATTTCTAATTATAAACCAACTTTGAGCGTCAGTTACAGATATGAGCAAGATACAGATCTCAAATTTTTCTGTCATGTAAACAAGGCTCCGGTCATGTTTTTGTTTCCATTTGGTCAAAATAGCGAAAAAAGATCTTTTTCAAACTGATTTTTCTTTCTTCTGATTAGTTTTGAACATAAACAAGTAGTTTCTAGCATTTGTCGGATTCATTTTAGGTCTAAACCTGGAAAATTCAAAATGTAAACAAAAACATAACTCGAGATTTGTTTACATAACAAAGAATTGTGTGCTATGTATCTCACTTACAACTTGACGACCGATGTTCAAATTTTGGTTGAGCATTAGAAATGCCTTACTTAAGTATTTACATTATAACTTTTTAAGCACTCTTCAGTAGTGTCACATTGTCAACAAGTTGTGAAATTGTTATCTGGGAGGCATAGTAGTAAGTTGCAGGACTCTTTAAATTTGCATTCACTGGTTAAACTCCCAAGTAATATAAAGAACATTAAAAGAACTACTGGATAATATAAATTAAAATTCAATGCATTGATATTTTTTTTATTGTTTTTTTTTTTCATTTGTACATGTTTTACAATTCCCATCCCATATAATATGTTTCCTGATGATGTACAATGCACATGTACTTGATGTGTACAAACAGATGTTCATAATTAAACATACACAACCCAGAATTTATAGAATATATTATTAATTATAAGAATAGGATATAAAATACCCCCCCCCCCCCCAAAAAAAAAGCAAAAAAATTAATGATATATTTGGTGTTCCAATACATCTTTGAGTGCAATATACATAGTTCTGGCTTCTAATATTGTTGAAGGACGGTAATAGTCTGAGATGATGTCAAAAGCTTCCTTAATGTCATCATCCAAGTCATTTTGAAAGCAGCATTGAGATTTCAGAAAATGAAACCGCTCATCATTAACATCGATATAATGAAGATAATTTTGGCACTGTGGATTGCCTGAAATAAAAAATGAAATAAAACATCATACACAATTAACTAAACATGTTTTTCAGTTTTCAATATAAAATTCCTTTGGAAAAATTAGGAAAATACTTTGTATATATTAAATCATTTGTGACCTTGTTGTTCTTAAACGATGTGTTTCATAGGACATAGGTAAACAATTGCAATTTTTTTCTCTTATAAAAGTATTACACAGCGAAACAAGTCATTTTCTTGTGGGTTAAGCATCTTTCAAAGTCAAGACTTTCTGATCCGCTCCGCTCTACATAAACCCTTGACCGAATAGGCAGTGTTTGGCTGGGTTAGAAACCTCGCACGCTGGTTGGTGTCGTACAAGTTTGCATGATCCAATAAGAAACGTGGTTTCAATAATGATGTTAATTGTGCATTGATCAATGTTGAATCATTGTCAAATAAATTTGAGACGAACTGCCTATTCAATCAAGGGTTTATGTAGAGAGGAGCAGATCAGAAACTCTTGACTTGGAAAGATGGGGTTAAGAGATTATATATACATGTATGTCAACATATTAAATGATCTTTTAAAAAGAGACTTTAAATTTCATGCATTTTTAATTCCAACAAATTTTTAACTAAAAGATACTCTGACAGGGGCCAAAATTTTAACTTTCTTTAATTGTTACTATAGATATATACATGTACATGCTACTTTAACACAAGAGGAATGGGGAAATGTCTGGTATAAAGCTTTTTTTGTAACACAGTTCCTTGTAAGCAACTTATGATGAAATTTCTTGATTTTAAGTTCATTTATACACAATTTTCTATGAGAAAAAAAATCAGTTAACAAATGTACAAAAGTCTGTTGATCCAGCATTGTAGTCTTTAACAGTGTCCACAAGAGTTACATATAAAAAATTGAATCTAAAGAACTTTCAAATACAAACCTATTTTTACTTTCAGCAAAAAAAAATATGTGAACCGAAATTTGATCACTTAATTTGTAAATGATTCCAGAATCAAAACAAGTAAACTGACCTAACATTTCAGGAACATGATAAAGGAGCTCAGGTATCCCAGGAACAATATCACCTGATTTTTGTTTCCTGATTCTGTGGTTATTCCAGGCAAATTTCACTTCTTCCAATTCTTCTCTGATAATCTGCATGTAGCAGTACTGAACTAAAGTTCTGAAATGAAACTTGATATTAGTTTCTTGGCTTCAAACATGGATCTGATTGGTTCATTAGCTTTTGATACTTTTGATATTGAATTTAAACCACACATATTTGTGTGATATACCGACAAACCGGTAGCAACTGACAAAGCAAAGACAACAGAAAATATAAACAACAAGAGGCCTTGACAGTCACTTGAGTCCCATAACCCTTAGATTGACATGTCAGAGTCTCATGTTTGCATTTTCAGCTTCATTTTGAGTTCTAAACCCTTTCTACAACATTTTTGTAAACAATATTTTCTATGAAAAAATCAATAGACATTCTTCCAAATCTAATGTGAGGAACAAGTGTATTCCAACAAACAGGTTCAGCTCTATTTTCAGATTTCATCCACATAACAACAAATTTGAAGAGTTTTTCTTCATGAATGCACATTGAGTCTCTTTTGATTAAAAGAATTAACAGATCTTTATGAAATGTACAAAACAAGTCTGCATTTTCTCTGATAGACATAATGTTTTCTAAATAATTGTCAATAAATGACAATGCAGATGACAAAACATTTTCTATGCTAAATGTAAAAGCCATATTCAGGATGGAAAAAACATTTTCAGATGATATTGAACAGAGCAAAAACTCTTCACACTTCTTTCTTAAATCAGGAACGATGTAGAAATCTGCAATTTGTAGAATGTCCTGTACATTTTCCATTGACAGATCAATATCTCTTTGGTAAAGAAACTTAATCATCGACCGTGTAAGGCGTGCAGAAAAATCACTGCAATTTACTTCATGGTTCCCTTTTCCACTGTTCCAATTTCCATTTAATCGGGTATGAAAGTATTGACAACCAATGACCAACACTAATGAATGTGCACACATGAAAGTTCCATCAGCTAGTGTGATACGTACGTCACAATGTTCTTCATTTTCAAACGCCCTCACAATTTTCTGCCCAAGTTTTGCCATTCTGATAAAATTAGTCAAGTTAACATATCATTTAGTTCCGACTTTTACCCCTTTCCAATTGCAACCACATTGGTTAATCAACTCTTATGTATTTAAGTCAGGTTACAGTGGTTGCTGGAAACTTAGGTTAAGAAATACATGTAAATATAGGTACTAAGGGTTAAAATTAGGTCAGTGCTGGGAATTGAGTAAATTGGGTTTGGATTAATTAGAGTTTAAGGTTAGTTATGGTTTTGCTTAGTGTTTGGGATTTGGGAGAAGGGTTAGGTTGGGTTTATAATTAGTTAGGATTTGGGGTCAGGGTAAGGGTTGGGATTTAGATTAAGGTTAGTTGGGATTGGGATAAAGGTTAGTTGATTTTGGGATAAAGGTTAAGTTTGGATTGGGATAAAGGTTAGTTAGGGTGGAAATAAACGTTAGGGATTACTGTTAGTTAGGATGTGGGTTAGTTAGTGTTTTAGATTAGGGAAAGGGGTTAGGTTGGGAATATGGTTAATTAAGATTAATTGGTTCATTGGGGCTAGGGTAAGGATTGTAACTAGGGCTGGGACGATATATCGAGATATCGATAATATCGATTCAATGTGAGGATGATACGCGTATCGATACGTATGAAGAAATATCGACATATCGTAAAGAAAATTCTGACTTGAGTTTTTCTTTGTTTACTTAACATTTTGGGTTAAATATATATAATAAATAGGCTAAATATAAACATGAAATACATAATTAATACCACTTGGGTAAAATGATTTTGTTTTACAACAGATACACAACTTCTTTGAATAAATTATTCTTATTTGTGAGGAAATGTTTCATTCATTTCACTCCAAAAAATATTTTATAACCAATTCAACATATCGTGATACATATCGTATCGTGGCTCAAATATCGTGATACGTATCGATATAGAAAAAGCTGTATCGTCCCAGCCCTAATTGTAACCAATGTAACCGAATGACACTCTGCAAATCAGTTAAATTACAGCCATTATGTATATTACAAAATAGTTATAATAGAAAATATACTATATGTGTCGCCATTAAATCAGATACAACTAACCCAATCACAGGTACTTGGGTCGTGGTTTATAATATAAATATGTATGAGGGTTCATACATATTTATATTATAAACCACGACCCAAGTACCTGTGAACCCAATGCTACATTTTGTCACAAGAAATAAATAAAGCTGTAACATAAAGCTATAGCCATGGTAACTAAATAAAACAATATTACTGATCTAACACTTGTTTGTCATCTCTGTTACTAGTATTATTGTCAACATGAAAATGAGTTGTATAGATTTAAGTTTTGTAACATGATTAAATAAAGCCATTAAGTAATGTTGGGCCAAATAAAACAAAAATTTAGTCTTACTTCATGTTATCTTATTTATCAGAAAACAGTCTTGTTAATTAATGGTTAAAAATGAAATGGGGTTAAAGTCAGGACTAGCAATGAATTTATTACAGGTAGTAGGGGTGGGACGATATACCGATACAACGATACATACCGATATTTTCTTCTAAGATACGGTTTACGATACAGGTATTAAAATATCGGTACGAAACGATACACGAACGACCTATCAAAAAATTGAAAATGAAAGTAGTTGTCCTTGGAAAATGGCGGCTTGTATGAAGCGAAGACATGATATTGATATTGAAAACACGCTTTAGAACTAATAATGTGTAGATAAGGGGTAAATCATTTTCAATTTTAAGCATCCTCGGAAGATGGGACAAGAAAAGTTCAGTTTGGAAAGCGTGTTATACATATACAGAACGTATTGTTTCCACAACAGTTGATATTGGTCCATCTAGTACTAACAGCTCATAACAATGTATGGATTCTCTAATTTCAAGAATTTAAAGTTTTGAAACAACTTGTGGATTTTTCTTAAACTCAACTTGGTTACAGACTTTCATCAATTAATATTAATGTACATGTGATGTTTTTTAAATGAATTTTTAGATAGTGTTCTTGATGAACTACACAGCTATTTGTAAACAACTTGTTTATAGACATTTGGCAATATGTACATTGTACATGTAACAATGTTTTTGTAAATTTTAAGTCAATGAAATTGATGAATTTCAAGTATTAATTTCAAAGCACATATGATTTGGTATAGAATAATTTGTAGATTTAATATCAAGACAAAAAGGAAATAAAATACAAAGTTTTTTTTTTATTGTTTTATGATTTATCATAATATCGAGATACGTATCGTATCGTGTTATGTGTACCGAGATACGTATCGTATCGTAAGATCTGTGTATCGTCCCACCCCTAACAGGTAGAGGGCAAAGTCCTTACCAAATGGTCCATGATGGAGAAATTCTCCCTATTTTGACAACTATTTAAACGTCACCAGGTTTATTAAGTATGCCACTTTTAACAAACCAAAGAAATAGATGGGTGGATCTAACTGTGCATGTTTCAAATGAGTAACTCTATATCGAAGAATTACACAAATAATCATTATTATACTTTCATGTTAAATACTAAACTTAAACACACAATACTAATATGTCATAAAATATGAAGTGAAATGTATAATAAATGTATGTTTCTGCATTATCTAAACTGTAAATATTAATCTTGTGAGAATTAATTTTTTTCTGTTTCTAATGTCAAAGAAAGCGGCAAAAAGAGGAAAACATGACATGCATACGGTCTTTCTTTGATTAAACAGATATATTTTTATCCATATTTTTCAAATAATAGCTATATATTCGTGACATACAACAAAAAATAAATAAATCCCTACCTGTATGTGGGTCTCGACCCGTGGCCAAGCAAGCATATGATTATTGCCGCGCTTCTGCATCCTAAAAATTCTTGGCCGATTCTTGATCTTTTGTAATCTTGGGAAATTAGTCTTTGTCTTTTGAAATCTTGGGAAGTGAATCTTGACTGCGTTTGGAAGTAATGTATCTTGGCGCAATGCTATCTTGGCCGAATCTCGGTCCTATAAAATCTTGGGAAGTAAATCTTGACTGCGTTTGGAAGTAATGTATCTTGGCCAATGCAATCTTGGGATAGAAAATCATGGCCTAGTCAAGATGTAAAACATGGGATATATCTTGACTAAGCCAGGGTTGTCAAATCATGACCGGCAAAGATAAGAAGGCCATGTTATGCTATCAAACCAAACCTGACTTGGTCAGAGTTGCAATCATAACATGACCGATTGAATTACTATGAATATATAGAACATGACCGCCCAAGATTGAATTACTATGAATATATAGAACATGACCGCCCAAGATTGAATTACTATGAATATATAGAACATGACCGCCCAAGATTGAATTACCATGAATGTATAGAACATGACCCCCCAAGATTGAATTACTATGAATATATAGAACATGACCGCCCAAGATTGATTTACTATGAATATATAGAACATGACTTGGGAGTCCCGTGTGGCCGATCATGACTTGGCCGGGATTGTAAACATGACCGCCCAAGATTGAATTACTATGAATATATAGAACATGACCGCCCAAGATTGAATTACTATGAATGTATAGAACATAACCGCCCAAGATCGAATTACTATGAATATATAGAACATGACCGCCCAAGATTGAATTACTATGAATATATAGAACATGACTTGGGAGTCCCGTGTGGCCGATCATGACTTGGCCGGGATTGTAAACATGACCGCCCAAGATTGAATTACTATGAATATATAGAACATGACTTGGGGGTCCCCTGTGGCTTTCCATAGAATTTGGCCAACATTTTTTCACATTCATGATATGCAGCATTGCTGTGTGAAAAAAGGCCAAAATTATAATTGTTCTCAAAACGTCCATGTTGAACATTTCCGATCGCATGGAATGACTCCGGCCGCGTGATTTTTTCAATTCTCGTGACATTTTGCGCGGCAACTCTTGTGTTACGTAAAGATCATTTATAGATCTCTGTTTTTTTTTTCATTTTCATATGGATTGATTAATTGACTTTTTTTCAGTTTGTTCCTTCTTTACATTAAATCTTACAGATGATAAAAATATGCTTCAACTCATTTGCCTATTTTATAAATATGATTTCAAGCATCTTCAAAATTTTAAATGACCGTTTTGACTATATAAACATTTTTTTTAAATGCTGTGAATGATGAAATACATCTTAATTAAATACACATAGTACAAAACTCAAATTGATACATAATTTTACTTAATCTTGCCCCCCCCCCCTTCTCTCCCCATCTCTCTTTAATCACATTGACCCGTATACATTTTAGAGTTGACATGTTTTTATAACAATGTGTCAAAAAAAAACCCCTGATACATACAATTTTTGTCTGTCATCAAGTTCTTATGTGAATTTAAAACTCTCTCTCTCAATTAACCACAGTGACAAACAAACAAACCGTACATGTATATGTTTTTTTTTTTTAGATCCGTGGAGATTTTATTACAAGTGTTGAAATACTGATCCTGTGCACATCACACAATTTTCATTAGTCACCAAGTTCTTACCAAAAGTGTTATGTTAAAGCATATGTTTTAAATTAAAAAATGGGCATTGCGTGTTAAAGTTAATCAGGGCACCGATTTTAAGTTAAAGCAGGTCATAAAAAATACTCAAACAACCCCGTTAATAAATGTGACTCTCTTAATTTAAGAAAAACACGTGCCTTTCATCAAATAAAATTTGCGTCTGTTTTTGATACTGGGAACGCTGAGAGAACCGCGCCTTTGTCAAAGAGCGCAAAAATTGAGGGGACGCTTTGGTCCTGATGGGAGGTAAAGAATTGACCAAGTTTTTCACTCTTAATAGAACATAACCTTATAAGGAATTGTTTTCTGTTAGCTAATGATTTCACAAATACAACCCCCTTTAAAAAACCACACCCAGTAAACTTATAATGAGTATAAAATATGATACATTTTGTCTCTCGGTACTATTTGATCCTTTGCGTATACAAACTACGTGAGAATTCTACAAGACTCCAAATTATCTGTTTTGAGAACGTCTTATTTTGTGATCATGGCAGAGAAATTTCTGGACATTTTGTAAGTACTTGCTTTGTTTTTTTTTTTAATGACCAGATAGAAGACCTGATTGTGAAAATACTACCTTATGTTTGTGTATGTGCGTGAATATATTAAGTTTGTTACTTATTACTTGAAAGTAGAGAATTTTATTCGTTCACAAAGTATTCAGAAATAGTTAATAAACTCACGCAAGTAGCTATTCCCTTTGCGACTGATCTTTAGAGATTTACACTAAAATTAATTGACAAAACATTTTTTCCCTTAAAATTTTCTTTGCCGTTAATAGTGAACAAGCAACTACATGATTTTGGTTGTGTTTTTTTCCCTCTGATTTCAAAATTTCTGATTAATTAATTTCATATATTTATTTATTTCATAAATTTAATTACTTATTGAGTGATTTTAGTTAAATTACGTTCATACATCTTTTTTCCCCATTTTATACAAAAATTTTTTTCTTCAAAAATTAGAGCAGATATTTTGAAGTGTCCTTTCTTTTATTATCTAGGAATGAAAAACGCACATCTAGCCCATCAAGGTCATTTGATGATTCTGAAAAAGAATGGCTTGACTTAGGAACCGATTGGGCACTTCCCATTCTCGAACCAGAGTATTCCCTGATTAATCCTTACTTTTCACTAACTGGGGATGACGGAACTACCCAGATTAAACAGGAAAAAATTCTCCCAAGTCAGACCGTCACACCTGTTCAGATCCAAACCGTGGCATCCTCTTCTACCCCTGCTACCCAGACCACAGTCTTAACTCAGAACAAAGGCTTAACAAACCCTAAGATGCAAGTCCAGTCTGAAGGCAGAAATGGAACCAAAAAAAGACGACTGAGTGAAACAGAAGACTCGATCTTGTTAATTCTACTCAGGTAAATTATGTAGAAATTCTCAGCTTTGCTACTTATGCTACTAAAAAAGTTCTCATCAAATAGCTCGTTCTAGATACTTTTTTTTTTTATTTTTGTAATATCATTTTATTGCTAAACTTGAATTCATGGTTATCAAAGTAAGTTCCACACGTTTCCCAAAGTCAGTAATTTAATTCTTCTAATATAGCAAATATTGAATCAAAATTTTTTTATTAAGAAAAAACAAGGCCGAAACTTCTGTGCCAGTTCAAGAAAAAACGAGAGACCCACGCCAAAAGACAAGAGACCCGCGCCAACAGAAAAAAGAAAACCAGCATGATATGGAACAATCTATTTTAAAGACATTTAGGTAAACAATTGTTTTTTAACCGATATTGTAAATTAAAAAGAAAACAACTTCATAACTAAATTACAAAGGCGTAAATAGGACTTTAATGAAGTATAGACTCAACTTACGATGAGAGGGCAAGGCCCCAGTAGGAGAATTTTCATATTTTTCGGCGTAATGAAATTAAGAACATGAAGAAATTTATTTAAAAAGTATTCAAATATAATCAGAGAGACAAAATAAAATCAATATTCAATGAACAAATTTAAATGTGTTTAGAAAAAAAGTTATTTCATGCAAAAAGATGAGGTAAATTCAGGTGGGCAGCCATAAAAGGTTAATTGCTGTTAATTCAAGTTAGTTAATTATTAATTAAGTAAAAATTCTAAAGACTGTATATTAGAATTCTCTACTAACTATTGCAGATTACTACGTAGCACAGTTTGGTGGTTATTTATACACAGGTTATCTACATATGAGACTACATCAATGGCAAAAATTATATGAAGTCATTTCTTTTCTTTTTTTTACAGGTTTGGTTTTAGTTTTCTCTCTGAAAATTTCAAGTGTAGGCACGTGCCTTAAGTGTCTAATGGCAGCTACGCCACTGTAATAAAAATCCATAAAGATTAGAGAAAATCCTGTAAAAAGACTAGTATGATTAAACAGATATTTCTTTTAAAAATGATTCATTGTAGAGTGAAAAACAGAACCTAATTTGATTTTAATATTTGATTTTATATACAGATAAATATATAATTCTATAATATGAAAAAAGCATTTAAAAAGTGTATAATTCTACGAGTTTTAGTTTTTATTGCAGAAGAAATAACGCTACAAAATATGAGGCACTTAACAGACGCTGCGGAACACCAGAAGAACCATCATCCCAACCTCTTCATGAGGAATTAGCGGCGGTAAACGAGCTTATAAATTGTATACAGGCAGACTTGGCACAGACGACTTTCTTTATTACATATGTTAACGATTACGTGAGAAAAACTGTAAACGGAGAATACCGCTCCAAACTTTATCATGAGAGATAACTGTTCATTATCTCCATATTTCAGACAAGAAAAACTACATTGTACTCAGTTTTGTAAGTAAAATTCGTTGATAATAAGAAGCTTTTGAAAATCAATAAATGTACATGTATATAGTGCAATTATTTCTAGTGAGTATAAATGATTAACGATTTATATGAATTGTGTTTCCGATTATATCTTTTAGAAACTGTCAAAATTCAAAAATAATAAAATAAATAAATAAATAAATTCTCACACATTTGTCCGATTTGTTGTCATGTACGAGTTGCAGGGTTGTCAGTAAGAATTGAAATAGCAGGGTACATCAAAGAAGTAAAAGGGGAACAGGGGTTCCTCCACTAACGGGAGTTTAGAGGGATTATCAAAATAACCGAGGGATTCTGTCATTACAGGATGGGGAAATTCCTCGGCCCCTTGGTCTTAGGAACAGATGAATTCCATTTTATATTGAAATGTCCTGTATATCATGATCTCAGAATACAATATATCAAATAGTATTATGTTAAAAAACCTAGTGCCTTTAAACTAATACAATTGTTAAGCGTTCAAAATGTCACAGACATGTCTAAATTGGGAAGATTTTTGTTCAGCGCGTCACAACGAAGATTAGAGCTACTAAATTGTTTGTAGCATATAAAGAATTGAATTGTCAACCCTGGAGTTGAGTTGTATAAATTACAATGTACATATAATTAATAAAAAAAATAATTTAAAAATTATGTTCAAACAAAAAAAAATTAATGTGAGATTTGTCACATTACCGATGATATTTACAAGTTTGATAATACAGATCACCTCTACGGGACTTAAATGTAAAATACAGAAAATGGTGTATAAACTTATACTTACTAAAGCTTTGCTGGTGAATGGAAACATGTCAGTCTAAAACGTTAAAATCTGGATTCCAATTTATAGCAAGGTTTTGAGTTATCTAAACTGTTATGACCTTGCTGTTGACCTTTTATTTCGGGTTGATGACCTTGAGTTGAATTCGAAGTCTCAAGGTTAGAAACTGTTGAATGTTATGGCCTTGACATAATATGAATGCTATTACCTTGACCTAATATGTATGAAGCTCTGTGACTATTAAATGTTCTGACTTTGACCTATTTTGTTATGACCTTGGCTTTGACCTAATATATGACGACCTATATAATACAAGGTTTATGACCTTGAGGTTTTAATTGATGTGTCAAGGTCAGTGACTGTTGAATGCTATGACCTTGACCTAATATGTCTCAAGGTCTGACTGATAAGTGGTATGACCTTGATCTGATATGTTACGACCTTGGTTTTGACCTACATAAGGTTATGACCTTGACCTTATTTTTAAAAAAAAGTTGACTGTATAGTGTACCCTTTACTACTGCTCTTTCCTTCAATAAAACAATATACTCTCGCTTCGAATTTTCAAATCGAAAAGGCGGTCGCAACTTTCACTTTGGTATCAACAATCTTGTTATTTCCGGTAGAAGATATTGAGAAGAATCAAACCATCGGCGGAAGAACTTTATCCGAAATAGTAAGTATATAAAAATTTGCGATTTTTTGTATTTTCTCTATATAAACCTTTATGGAATCTGCCGCCAATACATCTCCAATATGGCCGATATGCAAATGAGCAGAATGAACACCATTTCTCCATATGATATACAATGCCTGCACACATGCAAAATAAAGAGAATGATGCAAGATTATCGACAATTCCTTGATGAAAATGTCCCTGGCGTTTTGGAAACTGCATACCCAAAAGGAGTAATATTCTGACTTGGCTCATATTATTGAGACGACAAATATCTGGGCAGAAGGATTCTATGAATTTCACCAAAAGTTCCCTAAAAATGTGCCTCTTTGTTCCTTTAGCGCAACGTCAAGGTCGACCTGGTCTACGGGAGATAATTATCGGGAGGAAAAGTGACGCTGCTTAAGAGACTTTGACGTTATCATCCGTGCGCCGTAAGGCGAAACCATACATAACATAAAGTCTCATATTTTGTTTACTCTTGCAGATATCTATTTGAAATTTGCTATGTATATTGATGAAAAATGTACTAAAAAGGAGTGAAAGTTTTAGAACGCAGTGATGGCACTTCCTGTTTCAGAAAAAAGTATATCCTCCTGTGGCTTGTTCCAGAGATTCCTTTGGAATGAATGTACTCTTATCCCTTAAAACTACCTTCAATATGTATGTACTTTTAAGTATTTGTCATATTTAGTGTTTATAATTTACTCCCTCGTTGATATCTATATAATTTTTCAGAGTAAATTCAGATCTCGTTTTCGTTTCAGGTTCAACATGACACGACCAGGTGAATCGAATGGTTCCGTACATATTTCTTCGAAGACATAACAATGTTATGCTTTTTTTTTTTTTTTGGCTAAGCGACATGTTAAGCAACTTTCTGGCTTTAATCATAGTAAGTAATCAAAAGTGATATTTAACCTGGGTATTGTTTTAACACATGTGCAGAGACTTGTAGTTGACCACCAGTAATACCCTAAAGGAATAAAACTGTCAAGTCTTTTCTATAATCATTCGCAATCTGAGTTTATCCTGAATTGTACTTTGACAAAAGAAAGTGTTTTTGCAAATGCGATAAAATTAAATTTAGTATCAATTTACCGAAGCATTCTTACGCTTGGTGTCTGAATCGATGTTCTTAATTACATTTTAAAAACTGCCCGATTAATTAAGAAGTAATGAAGTTAAATTAACTTTTTCGTCGGTCTGTCCAAGCGGCTTTGAATTTACATGGTCATCAATGTATCAATTAATTTTAATTATACGCCGACATTAGGTGTTAATCGGCGCAAGTTGCTTGGGTGCAAGAAAGAAAATCTTTGGGCTTGTGTTTGAGATGATTTTTCCCCTAAAACTTCAAAGGCGGATCCAGGGCAGCCCCCCCCCCCCCCCGTTTTAAATTGTATGTATAACTTGCATGTCCATTATCCTAAAATCAAGGAAACAAACATCACTTTTTTGTAAGAATTCGTCAGCTTCCGGGGGCGAAGCTCCCGGAACCCCACCAGGGCTTTGTCGAAGACCCCCCGGGGGTGTCAATGCAGCCCCAGTCCCCCTGTCTCCTACTACCCCCCCCCCCCCCCCATTATACTATTCCTGGATCAGCCACTGAACTTAGCTTGGATTTGTTCACTTCGAGCCAATAAATACGGTCACAAACTGTCCCGCTTCATCAGTTTGTCGAAATTATTCTCCGTTGATAGAGCTGTGTACCTGACAGTGTGTTTTGTGTTGTGATTCGTTTCCACTTGTGAATAATATCGTGCTTTTCTGGAGTGTAGTGCATTGCATAATTTCAACAATGGCCATCAAAAGGAAGAGAAACGACATGTCCCTTGCTCAAAATTACGATAAAGTAAAACTTCTTGATCAGTAGACATCAACGTCGAAAATAGCAAGGCGTCTTCGAATTTTTCATTCCATTTTGAGAGTGATATCAAAGATTAAAGAAGAGTAGGAGTCGTGTGCTAATCCTCAGAGAAAACGACAAAGAAGCGGAAAATCTGCGGGAGTTGACGACGATATTCGATGTCATCATGTGCCAACTGAAGAAGACATCGGTGCTCACATCATGGCAGAGGAATCAAAAGATCCGGAGGACGACACGGAGATCGAGGGCAAGAGTAATTTCAACTTCCCGTAGATAGAAGTGATGTCCAAGATGTGCTGAAAATCATCGGAAGATTTATGGAGGAGAACAACTGTGACGATTTCCACGAACTATACTATTAGTGTGTTTTGACAAGGAGAAATATTGCACTGGGATCTGTATATTTACACGTTTTGTTCTTTTTTTTTTTTGGTCTAGTTTGGATGAATAAAAGAAATAAACAATTTAAATGCATGCTCTGTTGTTTTGTTATTTGATTTGATATGCGACGTAAAAAATGAAACATTGGTAGTTTGAATTGGTCATACGTTTCAGAATGATTGATTGATTCATTTCATTGATTCATTTACGTACCTTTCAAGAATTTTTCACTCATAGAGAGACGTCACCATATACCAGTGAAGAATTCAAATTTAGACCTTTACTCGGCACCATTGAGCAGAGGGTTGTATATTGTGCCAACGCCTACCGTGACACGGGGTCGAGTTTTTTAAGGTCTCATCCGAAGAGCACGAAACTATCACTTCAAAGTACCGAGCGCATGGCGAAGGAACAGTTGCTACCTATTTTTTGTTATCGACGCAGGTCAGCGCGGCCGTGATTCGAATACACGACCTTCCGATCACGGAGCGAGCATTTAAGCATGTAAGTAGATTAAAATTAAGAAGATGGATGCCAAGGGATCTAGAAGTTTTAGTTTGAGGAATATATCAAGCTTTATCTAAGTGAATTCATTTATTACAAGAAGTTGAACCAATAAGTAAATATTGTGAAATGATATGTTAGTTAACTTGTATTTGAAATAAACCTAAAAAAAAAATGAAATTACAGTAAAACTCGTTTAGTACGAACACGGATATAGCGAATTCACAGATATAACGAATTTTTTTTGGATGCCCAGCTATATAAATTCAAAGAATTTTTTTTATTCGGATATAACGAATTACGGATATAGCGAAGTAATTTCACAGGTCCCAGTGACTTCGTTATAAGCAAGTTTTACTGTACATGTAACATAAGATGTATAATACATCTATACATCAAATAATTTACACAAACGTTGTTTCATGTTAGACGTACGACATGAATTTCAGCCGACTATGGCTATTTTAATAGTCGCTTATAACATGTATAAAGTTTTGGCCTGACAAATAAACTATGATAATAAACGAATTGTTCTGAACTATTATCCATATGCATGTTGACAAAACATGGACTTTTCAGGTAATATCACGGGATTTACTGTAAGTTATGACATCTTATACGAAGAGTTAACCTCTTTCACTTGAAATTTTTCAAGGAGACAAAGCTGGAACAAATGAGTCCGTTAATCGGCTCTTGGAGGCCATATCTATGATAGCCATGGCTGATGATGAGATAAATCACGTGCGCAGAAACAGCATTAAGCCATATCTGAATGTTGAATACCGGTCTTTGTGTTCATCACAAAATGCCGCCCCGATAAATTATTCGGTGACATCACAGATCAACTTAAAAGCATTAAAGAAGCAAATAAAGTGAGCAAGAAAATAAGTGATGAGCGCACAAAGTCAGGCTTTTTTCATAGACATAGAAATTGGAGGACTTTTTTAGGCTCAAGGGATTCCTGTACGATTAGATCCAGGAAAAGAGGAAGAGAGAAGAATGTCCGCGGCTTCCACCCCTAATCTGAGCAAGGACAATCGTCGACAATAAGTCAGGTAAGTGAAAATTTCACAGAAGTCTTTTACTGATACTAGGGATGGCAATCGAATACAAAATTGCTAATCGGTTAACCACAAGACGTTCCGACCGATTAGTCGGTTAATTGTTTTGGACATTATTCACATACACAAGAAGACTAGAAATCGTTAGAAGTTCGAAACACTCTTTTTATCTTCACCAGGAATTAACATGTACATATATTTTATTTTAATTTCAATAGACAGAAACAATTAAACATAGGTAATCAAAGATTACGAAGCTCACCTCGACGAATGTCATCTTTAAGTAAGGCAAATTTCACATATTTTTTTTAATTTAGGGTACATCCCAAGATCAATGTCCATACAAGTTTGGTTTATGTACGACTTATAGTTACTTGGAAATAGACTTGTTCAAAAAACGTTTATCCTGTTTACTAATCAAGAAAATTTTGGTCAGTTCCAACATCCAAAGTAAGTCTGGAAGTTTTCATCCTTAGATGCACGACCTATGCAAGTTTCATTATAACAGGCCATAATGTTATATAGCTACTCCCAAAAAATTATCCTGGTCACTCATCTGGAAAATGTAGGCCAGATTCAGAATCCAAAGCAAGTCTGGAAGTGACCATCCCTAGCTACATCATCCATGCTAATTTGGTTAAAATTTGGCTAAAATTCACTCATGTGGAAAATCTACGTCGAATCCAGCATCCGAAGCAAGTGTGGTAGTGTCCATCCCTAGATGCATCATCCATGCAAGTTTGTTCAAGGTAGAGCTTATAGGTACTTGGAAATGAACCTGCTCCAAAAACTTTAACCTCGCAGCACAGTTAAGGCTGCAATAAGGAGGCGGGGCCTAATTTTTACGGAAAATGCTTACTATGACATCACACAAAAATATATGTTCTTCAAATTACCACAAAATGAAATGATTTGCTATTTTAAACTGCTGGATAGCTTTAAACTACACCAATACTTACTATTGCATGTATTTTTGTTGTTGGTTAAATCCCACACAGCAATATATAAAGAATTCACTGATCGCAATGCACTTGTCAATGTGACGTCATATCGCAAACTTTGACGCAGATCGTATGTAGTGAGAGGCGGATCAAGTTATATTTTATACAATGAAAAATGTATTTTGTAATTAAATAAAATATATTTGCAGATATATAAGAGGCCATTAATTTGGATGCGATGTCTATGTTATGATTTTATTCATATTCTCCCATTGCATTTACTAGATAAGCGATACTGCCGTATATTTGTATGCAGATTCATTGAAGGGTAATAAAACGGTCATAATAAATCGATATATTGCAAGGGCATACCCTCAATGAATTATGACAAGCTTTTACACAAATTCAAGAGGTATCAAGATATTTGAAAAGTGCTGCGAACCTGATGAAATCTTGCAAACGAATTAATTATATCTATATTTAATGTACTTGACCAGCAAAATATTCAACATAAGGTCTAACAAACGTAATTTTAGCAATTATAGAGTAGAATCTATATAGGTTCACAGCACTTTTCACAAACTACAAAGAGTGCTGAAAATAATTATTAATTAAACTTAGATTTTTAACGTGGTTATGCCCTTGCAATATTGGAATTTATAGATGACCTCAATACTGCAGGTAAATTTGCTAAAACCACATGACTTCCACATTACGTCACAAGTCTAGGTAGAAATCTAATCATCCTCAACATGTAGTTTTCAACCACATTACATTTGTCCGATAATAGTAAAGTCCTAAAAAGAATCGCCCATCGTTGTAAAGAATGTAATTTCTATTTAAAAAATTCGCCGATATTTCCATTTGTAACCTTAACTGTACTGCGCTGGTCACTCATCTAAAAAATCTAGGTCAGATCCAGCATCCGAAGCAAGTGTGGTAGTGTCCATCCCTAGAGGCATCATCTGTGCAAGTTTGGTCAAGGTAGGGTTTATAGTTACTTTGGATTGAACCTGCTCCAAAAACTTTAACCTGGTCACTCAACTGGAAAATCTAGGTCAGATCCAGCATCCGACGCAAGTGTGGTAGTGCCCATCCCTAGATGCATCATCCATGCAAGTTTGGTCCAGGAAGGGCTGATAGTTACTTGGGAATGGACTTGCTCCTAAAACTTTAACCGGGACGCCGACGCCGGGGGTATAGCATAAGCTCATCTCGACTTCATGAGGTGAGCTAAAAAAACAATAATAAAAAAAAACCCCGGGTATCCCTAAAATATGCATGCCAGTAAAATCAGACATGGATCATTGTTCAAAGCAGATGTCACAAAAATTCATTCTGTAATCAAAACTATGTCTGAACTTTCATATAATTTACAATGTTTGTCTAATAATATAATTTCATAGATAACGACAAAAGATGGACATACTAATTTAGAGTGCTCAATGGTGATTAATTTCATTTTAAAAGTACAGGACAGCCGGGGGTAAGGACATAAGGTGTTTTTAAAAAACAGTGATTAACACTTCACAAGCTTACCAATTACCCCGCGATCTCAATTCGGAGAGCCATAATTATCTACAAATTAGCTCAAATAAATATATGAAAATGCTAAATTATCAACTTGTATGCAGATGTTTCTTTTTTATAAACGAATTTAAAAAAAAATGCGTTCAAATTTTCAAACATGTATATTTTATTACTTTTCCGACTAACCGATTACAGATTTTGTTTAACGATTATCATCGTTCCGACCGAGTAATCGATTACAGATTTTGTTTAACGATTATCATCGTTCCGACCGAGTGATCGGTTCACCGGTAATAACTACAAATTGCCATCCTTAATAATTACTGATACTGTGGTGTATTCAAAATATAGTTCATCTGTAGAATGATTAACTTTTGCAAGAAAAATACATCTGAAAGCCATTTCTTCTATAACATCGTACAATAACAGTAAGTCTGCAAGTGGAATGGCAAAATATTATCCCAGTGAGAATACCAGAACTGTGGCTATGCCAGGCCTCCATCTCTCCTTGCTTTTTGTACCGCTGAAGGGTGATACTGATAAGTCTATTTTGCCAGTAGTTCATGGCTGTCTTGTGGTAAAGGACAAAGATTTTTCAGCAAATGTGGAGCTCATGATTTTGGAGTATCCCAGGGATACATTGGGGAGAAAACGGAATGCTCTAAATGTGGCCGAAATTATCATAAACATTGCGTAGAAATGGAAGAAGAACCTCTGCATTGTGGAAGCCACATTTTGATGCCTTACCATCTGAAGGAATAATTACAACATAGAGCATTATCAGTAAAGTATCTCTTTCATTTTATCTTTTGTGATGTTGGTACTTTTAAACTACTTTTTTAGGGAAACATTCTATAAGGATGATAGCAGAGTGTACCAAATGCTGAAACAGATAAATAAGCGGGAACTTTTCATGTTAATATAATCACTCACATGATCTAAAATTTGATGCAGGCAAATTGTCGCAGACTCAACATTGCAGAACAATCATAGACATCATGCATATGGAACTGATTTTGAGTGTTTTGATTTCTAGTGTTTAAAAAGATATAACTGAAAAAGACCATGAAGGACATGATGTGGGTGTAAACAATATCAATTTTACGTTCCATCAAAATTTATATTTTTTTCTTGGTTCAAAAGGAACTGATAAAGGCAACTGAAAATCAAAAACATCCATCTTTTCGAATGGAAATCTTCAAAGGCAAAAACTGTAGAAGAAAACACAGATGGAGAAGCAAAAGTCTCATGGTTTTATCCGAGGAGATGGTAAATATTTATATGGTATCTTTTGTGACTTAATTGTTTTGAAAATTTTGTTTATAACGAAATCAGTAAATTAATATTCATTTAAATACCCAGGAATTTACTAGTATTCATTTTTACTTAAGGTCCAATACCTTCAAAAGACTACACTGGGGTTAATACATTGCAGTGTAGATGATGCTCGATGTATATACATACCAGAGCTAAAAATGCAAATACATATAAATGGCATTATTATTCCCTACTTGGTAATCTTAAGCTCACTTGAGCTACTTGAAAAAGTCATTTAAACATTTTTTTTCGATAAGCGCTTGATAAGTTCTTATTTTATATTAGCATGTCTTAAAATTTGAAATACCATGAGTCTGGATTGAACTTTAATTTTTTAATACATTGTATTCTTATTTGTGTAATGTGGCTCATGGATCTTTTGTTTTAATATTTTCAAATCAATTTTCTACTAACGTGAATTGATTTGAAACTACAATTTTTAGACAATGTAATTAGATTAGAAGAAGAAAGATTATTTGATGTAGGTATATGACAATGTCCCTATGAGTGTTTACTAACTCTTATACATTTTAGGCTCCATATGTAGGCCTACCTAGCTCTGCGTGATGTGAAAAAAGTCATCTTTAATTCAGATATCTCTCTTACTCCATATCATGGCATACACTCATTCGCATGACTCATACATCTAATATATAGTACATTCAATATAGGCCTACTCACCTCTGCATGACATTTTTCTCTGTAAGTTTTCGGTTTGGGGAATGGTATTGAAAAATACGCCATCCATTTCAGGTCGAAGCGAAGCGTATCTTGAGTAACTATTACAACTCCCATAGCAACAGTGTTTAACTGGCATTATTCAAAGTCAAAATTGACAAACACTTGTGTATATTTTTGATAAAGACAATTTGTTAGTTTCTTTGATGTACTTATGATTAAGGCATTGTTTAAATATTTTTAATTGATGTGCTGGAAATCTATAATTGAAATTTAATTGTTTTATTTGATCTCTAGAAAGAGCTTTTCTGCACGTGTTTGTAATTTCTTAAACTTGACATCTTTCTCCCCGTCCCACGGTATCGATGCTATTCGCTCATAATTGTTATCATATTTCTGGTCAGATCTTACACTGGTGTTTCTTTGAATTTGTTATGCTTACTCAAACTGTTTCCTGTTCTGTAAATTAATGTCATTGAGCTTTCCCCTAATTTTACTACTGTCTTTAAACTTGTTTCATTGGTTCATTTATGAAAAGTGGGAGGAGTTGTCAAAGATGGGAACGTGCGTGAGTTTGTCTATTATTCACTCTCACCCTCTCTCTTTACAAATTATGTGTTAAAATGTAGGTTTTGATTTTGTACTTTTTGGACTTGAATAAATTCTAAACTTTAACCAGGAATTATTATTTACAAAACAACGTAATCATTACATGGTGGAGAATTCAAACTTTTCTTTCTATTTGGACTACATGGACTAAAACAAAAAAATAATGTATAAACCAGAAAAATACGTGTCTCCAGCACCTGCAGATTTCCTTTCGACGTCACCGGTGAACATGGAAGATTGGGAAGAAACACCAATGACATTTTTCAGCAAGGAAAACTTATATATTTGTCAGTGTATTTGGGTTCCGTCTCGGTGTCTGCACTGCTGGATTCGGGTAGTACAATCAATATCATTTCTTCAAAATTCTATCATAGTTTAGGCTCGAAAACCAAAAGTGATCTTTTACCTTCTAGAAATCCTCAAGTGCAATTAGCAAATGGTCAGCACGTTAATATTTTAGGTATTGCTAGAATACAGATGCAGTTGTCCGACAGGGAATCAAATGTGTTTATTCCAGTGTTTGTGCTTCAGGAATTGTCTCACCCAATTATTCTTGGCACTCAATTTTTAATGTCATTAGGAGTTGTGCTAGTTTTTAGATCAATGTCTATATGTATGGATTTTAACTCACAAATTAAGGTGAGGAATGCACCTTATGTCACTTTACCTCCAAATTCAAGTACGATTGTCAAAGCAAAGGTACCAAATCATGTTCATATTGGTTTAACAGGTGTATGTTTACCCAATGATGTTATGATGGACAGAGGCTTGATTGTTGCTAAATCAATTGCTGCTGTAGATGTAGGGCATACAGTGCCAGTCAAAATTTTGAATGTTTCCGACAAACATGTAAATATTGGTAGAAACAATGTTCTTGCTCATTTTGAGCCATTACATGATCATGTTATTTCTAGAATGAATGAAAACGATGATTCATATCTGTGTGCGAATGTTTGTGTAAATAGTAGTAGCAGGGACAAAGATATAGGTGGCGAGTCAGCTAAGACGTTGGAGAATTCCTTGACAAATTTCACCCTGAATACTGAATTAGACGCTAACGAGAAAAGAACTTTGCAGAATACACTTTGGGCCAACAAAGACTGTTTTGTAACTAGTGACAATCCAAACATTGGTGTCACCAATGTTGTACAACACACCATTCATCTAAAGCCAACCGCAATTTCAAAACACCATAAGCATACAGACTTCCGCCTGAAAAACGGGAAGTGTTGCGTCATCAGTTAGATGAATTATTACGTCAAGGCATAATTGTACCTGTCGTCGAGAAGGAAGACCTGCCAATTACGAGTCCTATTGTGTTGATTTCTAAGCGAAATAAACCCGCTGAAAAACTCGACAACATTACGAAAGAGTACAGCATGACTTCATACCGTTTTTGTTGCGATTTTCGATACCTTAATTCACAGAGTCAAGATTTCAGATACAACATTCCGAACTTGTAAGAATTTACGGAATCTTTTTCTGAGCGAACTCCACATTATATCAGCAGTATAGATTTAAGTTCAAGATTTTTTCAAATGTGTATCTCACCTGAATCGACAAAATACACGGCTTTTAATACTTGTTTCGGAACGTACAAATTCAAACGTTTACCTATGGGTTTAAAAACCAGCCCAAATTCCTTTCAAAGATGTTGATGGACAAAGTCTTTAGCGGCATGACTTTCCGTTCAGTTTTGTGTTACATTGATGATGCAATAGTAGCTTCGTCTACTTTCGATGAACATATCAATGATCTTGAGGAAGTTTTTGCTCGCCTTAGAGACGCAGGACTTAAGATAAATCCTAAAAAGTGTGTATTTGCTCAGTCTTCCTGCACATTTCTTGGGCATGTGATATCCAAAGATGGAATAAGTCCCCCATCTGAAAAGTTACAGGCTATTGAAACTTTACCAGCACCAAAGAATGCTAATGAATTGCGACGTGCTCTTGGACTTTTCAATTGGTTTCGGAAGTTTATACCAAATTATTCCGCAGTGGCTAACCCCCTGAATAAACTTCTAAAATCCAATACCGGATACATTTGGACTGAAGAACAAAAACCAGCGTTTCAGGAATTAAAACATCTTTTACTACAGAGCCCTGTACTTGCATTTCCGCGCTTTGACATCAGATTTAGGCTCGCAGTAGACACGTCTAGCAAGGGAATTGGATACATGTTATACCAAAAACACCCTGATGGGACCCCTTGTGTGGTAAGATTTGGGTCTAAAGGTCTTACGAAGTGGCAGGGTTCATACGGACCAACTAAATTAAAACTACTTGGAATGGTTACTGCTATTCTTGACTGTTCAACATATTTAAGTGGGAAACATTTTACTGTGGAGTGTGACCACCAGGCTTTGAAACCATTGTTTAAAAAACAACTTCGCGGAGCTATCTATGAACGATGGTTGACGCTTTTGCAACGTTATGATTTCTCAATAGAATATAAACCTGCGGCTCAAATGGTAGTTCCTGATGCATTATCAAGAACCTCCGAATTTCCAACCATGTTAGATGCCAGCCCTGACGAGGACGATCCATTTTTCCCTTATGTCAACGACCCACCAACATCAATCACTTTACCAAATGGACAGTCCCTGAAAACGCTATCAACACAAGATCAAATGTGTTGCAATTTTGTGAATATTGAAAATGTATATGACGCTGATACTGAGGACAACATAAATATTCCCCGCTATAATGCAAAAATGCCTCTCATTTCCAATGATATACGTGTCTCACCTAGATTATCTCGCACGCAATTAAACAAAACAAATTTTGATGAAGAACAGTCTAGACAGACAATCATTCAGGACACAGCAACCAGTGATTCAATTGCTACCGACTGTGCGGAATGTAGTGTTAATGAGCAAAACAAATCCGATAACCTTCCTGACCAGCGTTCTCCTCAAGAGGTCAATTCGGGTCACGCTGCTTGTAGTAAATCAGAAGTCGACATACCAACACAGCTACGTCCTGACATAATTAAAGAAATTGGCGTGACCCAGGATTATATTATTCAATCGCAAAGGAATGACCCGTCTCTACTGCCACTTATCTTGTATCTGACAAATGGCCAATTACCATCATCTCAAAAGGCAGCCCGTGAAATTATGCTGAAGCATACCGATTTTGCGATATTTGACGGCATTGTATATCATTCAAAGATAATAAAATCCAAGAGATCGAAGACTTTGAATCCATACCAGATGGTTTTATCACATAATCTTGTATTAAAAGTGCTAGAAGTATATCACGATTCACCAATGGGTGGACATGGAGGAATTCAGGACACTTTGGATAAAATATTCGAAAATTTCTACTGTCCGAAATTAGCAACACTTGTTTATGATTACGTCAAATCATGCGATTTTTGTCAAAAACAAAAGATGACGCAAAATACAACAAAATCAAAGATCACCGCATATCAGATGCCTTCATCACCCTTTGAAGTCTGGGAGATTGATTTATATGGACGTTTACCGCCAACACCAGAGGGTGATACTTACATTTTCACCGCTGTTGATATGTTTTAAAAATATTTGTTTGCCATTCCTATTAGAAACAAAGATGCTTTAACAGTATCCAATGCGCTTTTCCAATTATTTACATTATTTGGTGTGTGTAATACCCTCGTTAGTGACCAGGGCAGTGAATTTGTGGCAGAAGTTACGAGAGAACTGTGTAAAAGTCTAAACATCACGCAGGAATTCACACCAAGTTTTGTACATCATTGTCTCGGAGCATGTGAACGGACACATTCTACATTAGCCGAGAAATTGACGCCATATATTTCAAACGACAGAAAATCCTGGAAGAAATTCCTTCCAGCCGTCGTATTTGCGATGAACACGTCTGTAAATACAAGTTTAGGATTTTCACCATATGAAATACTATATGGACAACGACCAAAATTTCCTCTTACAAACTTGATTGTGAACTTCGAAACATTACACAGAGGTATACAATCATATATGAAAGAACACGCTGAAAAACTCGCCGTTATTCGGAATATTGCAAAAGACAATGCACTGACGAAAGCGGACAAAATGAAGACATCTGCCAATACAAAAGAAATAGACATCAAAGAAGGGGACTATGTATACCTTCAAGCGGACTTATCTGGAGAGGGACAGAAATTTCAGTATCGATTTAATGGTCCTTATGTTGTTGAACACTTACCAAGTGCACATATGGTTGTATTAAGAGATCCAACCGTCAACAAAACTCTGAACCCTGTGCATCGGGATAGGATTAAAATCGCATATGTACGTGAACCCACTCCAGCAAATTACTTTACAGTTACAAAATGTATTACACCCAAAACCTACAAATCCACTGAAACACAAACGGACCAACAACATCATGTCACTCGAAAGTCAGAAAGAATTCGACGAACACCAGCCAGATTTCGCGACAGTGATCATGTGAATCCGAATGATCTACCAACCTTTTCTGTTTCCAGTGATACAGTTGGATTCCACAAAATTAAACGTGTTTTAGGAAAACGAAATTCCAAATATTTAGTGCAAATTGTTGGTGAACCTGCCGAAAATGCGATCTGAGTACCGTTGCCGGCTTTAAATGCTAAAGCTAAACGCGCTATTGACACACGACCGCCACATAATCTGTGACATCTTTATACACTGTATTAAATGTTTCTGAACACTTGATAAAAAAAAAATAGTAAACATAGAAAACCACTGAAAAATAAAATGCATGTTTGTGTGTTTTGTCGATATGATTTTTTTTTTTGGTTGCAGAATAATATGTTTGTTTTGTTTCTTTGATCTGTATTAATTGACAGTGTTTGATACATAGGTATTTGCATTGTATGTAACCATGGATGTTTTTTTTTTATTTCCCAAAGGATTACAGCTGCCATAGTTGTTGAAAACGGAAGACATATAAGTGATGTGTGGAAAATACAATTTGTTTTTTTTTTTAGTTAACGTAGATGTATTCATCGACAAGGTTTAACAATTATTTCATATACTACAAATGTATTGAGGGTGTTAGAATTATGCAATAATTGTCATATATATATGATTGGTTATCATGTAACATGTATAAGTTTTGTATTGGTTTGATATAGTAATTGCATTCTCTAACCAAGGATGTTTTATTCCGACAGGGTTATATCTTACGCAATTCTATAGTAACTAAAAATTGTATTTCAATAGTACTTGAAAGTGGTATGATTTTTTCTAGCCGAGGATGTGTTATTCCAAACAGGTTATACTTTGAACAGCCAATTTACTTATTTTGTTGTATACAGATTAAAAAAAAAAGAAGAAGCTTTACTGTTAAGATAATAACCATGACATTGCAGCGTAAGGTGTATGAGTGAGTGCATGTGCTGCAGAGCATGTACGGTATGCAAATTCATATGAAAGACTTTGAGTGACTTGATCATTATCTTTGAGTTTTGTTTACTGCCCACTTAGGATAAAACGAGACAAATTTCTTTCTATCAGCAAATTTTAGTCATTTTGTATTGTAGGAATGATTACATATTTTTATATATCTATATATCGTGTGTTATGCTAAATTAATTGTCTTTATTCTGTTTAATGTTTAAAATTGAATGTCTATTTTTTTAAGGGGGCGGATGTTATATACATGCGTATATATATATATATATATATGTGACGCGCCAAGCAAAAACCTCCCTTAGCTCTATTATGACGTAACGTCAAAAGACGCGTCTAAAGTCAATAAGGTAAAAACGACGTAAAACGCCTCCTCAAGAGAATTGAGTAATTCTCCCCAGCAGAACAAGGAGATGTTGTTTTATTTATATGCTAAGGAATATGCTTGGGTGTGGGTTGATATAGTGCATTCTTTAAGAAGTTATTGTCCGTCAACTGTCTGCGTGATCTTTCCTTTTCTCAATTAAGTGTATTTTTTTCAAAGAAGTCCAGTGGTGATTAAAAATTTCCTGGAAAAGCCACTTTTAAAATAATGCTTGTTTGCCCTTTCCCTATTCGGGTTTAAGAGATATGTCGGTAGGTAGGTCAATTTTTTTTGACAGAAAATCTCAGCACCAATGTTGAATTTTTAAGATCTATTAAAATATATCGAAAGGATTTCTGAAATAAAAATAGTTGTTGATGGGATGAGAAAATTCCGGAATGAATAAAAAAATGTCTTGGAGGTTTTTAATTTTACATGTAAGTTAGTTGCTCGAGAGAGGACAAAAGAAAAAAAAGAAGTTTTAAAAGATAGATTTTTTTTAATTTAATGTCCAGCAGATTCATCGTGATGCGCACGCAAGAGAAAGTTAATCAATAATAAACCAAGATATGTATCTTTTTTTAAAATAGCGATGCAGTGAAAAAAAAAATCTTAATACCTCTTTCACATAAGTATATTAAATACATAAATAAATTACATCTTTTCACTTCTGTAGATAATGTACATAAGATATATTTATCGCTTTTTATTGCACTTTTCTGTGCAAGTAGTAAGAGCTGTAATCTTTGATGAGCTTGCCAACGATAATATTATATACAAATATTTCAGATTAGTAAAAAAAAATAATAATAATAATTTTCTATAGACACGACACAGAGTATTTGACGGAGAAGCGACCACTCCGAAAAAAATTTAGCTGTTGATTTGTTATAAATATTTTGAAGAAAGGCATTTTGAGCTTCTTAATTTATGGTGTTACTGTTGCATGGTTTAACACCCTCTCATGTTATTGTATACAAAAAAGTAGAAGAAATTCGGAATCCCACTCCCACCCTCTTCCTTTATCTCTTTGCAGATTTTCGTGCAAATTTTGTGAATTTACGGACGCATTAGTTACAGTCCTACTTTCTTGAATATTTTTTGACGGAAAATAAAACATATTAAAAATATAATTGATATATGATATTTATCGACTTTTTACGGAAAAAGATAAGGAAACACCCTGTCATTTTACTGCACTACTACGTGTATTCATAGTCCGTTTATAAAAGTTATACACACCGATAATATACCGAATGTGAATTTGAAACTGCCAAACATCGCTAAAGTATTGATTTTAACAAATTGTTACGGTGAATTCAATTTAGAAGGATTATTTTAAATCATCCACAACTATCATTATTTTGAGCATGGTTTATCTACAAAACCAAGAAATACGGTAAAGAGATGACTTTAAAGTTGGAAGTTGGCCTTCTATAAAATCGCTGACTCAGGATGCCTAGCGCATGTGGGAACGTAGTCTCCATTTCTCATTCAGCCCCCTAAACTTAGAACATTAATGCAGGATGGAAGTTACATAAACATGTAAACCATTGTAGAAAATTGGTTATATACATTCTTTTGAATGATTTATTTTAACCTTCAATATTAAGGAATTATTTAACGCTTCGTAAATATTTTTCTCTGACAAAGAATTTACCAACATCTTATCTACCTTTAAAATCATAATCTTCTTTTCTTCTCTTGAATTGCAATTAAACGAATATGCATTTCAAATTATGAAATTTTGTTACACGAAATTTAATGTATGACCAAGTTGAACAAGTTCAATTAATTTTTCCTGCAAAAGTCTCATTGTACATGTACATTTAACTGCATGGGCTCTTTAGCGTAAAATTAGTACTGTACAAATTTGCACAAAATATGTTAATTCGTGGTAAAATGCCTATATTTGTTAAAGATATATGTAAGTTGGATGATGTACTCAAATCTGTGATCAAAAGGTCCTATGCTCCAAGATAAAGGGTTTATTAAATTTACCCAACATTAAAAACATGCATGTTGGTCTGCTTGAATATTGCGTGCTCGAACAACTAATCCATTAATACAGCTTCTCGTTTAACACCCCCCCCCCCCCCAAAAAAAAAAATCATGTATGACTAAGTACAATTTTAGGAACAATAAAATTTACAACAATGAATTAATTTAAAAATAATGTAACAAAATTTACAGCACATGTGTGTCTTGTTCTTGTTAAACTAATTAGTTCAGGTAATTGATTAAGCAAGAATGTGCAAAGACGAGACACAGCCCCCAGCCCCCCCCCCCCCCCCAAACGAAAGAAGAAGTTTTACCTGACGTCCTCTTACTCTTACTTTCTGTTGCAAATTTTAAAATGCATTTGTTTACCTGTACTAAAATTGTTAGTTAGTATTTGATATGATTTAATTAATTATAATATATACATGTACTTTCTCAGAAAGATAAGCGTGAAGCTTAGATTATATTCTGTGTCTAGGAATGAACGGGTTGTAATTTTCCGAAAGGTACTACATGTAGTCCTGTTGGAAAAAAAGCAGGATCTTTATGTTCACATCGATTCAAATAACTTTGTCATATCCATTTTTAAAAATATTTAAATGTAAACTAGGCAATACATGCAGTAATGTAGAATTCATATTATAACAAAGTGAATGAGGTTGTGGAGTGTGTTACTTGAGGGATTCATGTATATTCTGGTATTGTGGTTTGTTATCCGGCTAGTATAGAATGATCGGTTCAAAAATAATTTGTGATCAACTTCGTACATATAGATTGCAGAATTTTTCAAAACAAATTAAAAAAATATTTTGTTTTATTTTTTTTTTTTTTTTTTTTTTTTTGGGGGGGGGGGGGGGTCTGAAAAGTATGCTTATGCAATTAGTTAGGAAAATGATCCTTTAAATATTTCTTTTCAATAATTTAAAAGGCTGAGAAAATGAATCAAATGTTTTAAAAAAAAGGAAATAATGGTCATACACTTTAGAATTTGATGCACTTAATCGGTATTATTCCGATTTGAACACATATTTATTGAGATGCACAAAGGATTAGAAGCAAGGATGACAACTTTCAAGTTCCTTTTCTAAATTAAAGACTAATTTCATTACGACATCCAAGGCAGACAAAAATCGTACTTTATTTACCAGAGACGAATACAATTTATATCTGGATGCAGCAGGATATGTATACCTTATTATTAAGCCAAAAATACACATGATTGTAGTCTCCAGAGATGAGGCCGTAATTCTGCATACTTTTTTTGTATAACAACATTCAAAACTAAATTATGTAAATAGTGAATTTGTTGTAATAGAAATGTGATCGTGTCCTTTAGATAAAATAAACCTGTCATACACTTTAAAATTTCAAGTATCTGTTTAATGACAATATTTTCTTCTTATACTGTATATTGTAAAGACTTTTAATACCGGGGGGGGGGGGGGTGTCTCAAACTTTTTTATTAGGTTAGTACTTTGACAGTGAAACAGAGATAATTAAGTGCCTCCGCTTAATATTGGGATTGAACATGAGGCCTCTGGTTTGCGAGACCAGTGATCTATCGATTGAGGTAAAGAGAACCCATTAGTCAAAGCTGGTAGGAGGCCGTGTATCGTCTATCACAATAAGATTTTTTTTTTCATTTAAATGTTGCTTATTTCCTTTTTCTGTTGCGGTGATGTCGATTTCTGCCATATTATTGCTTTACAAAATTGTCATTAATTGGAAGATCTCCCAGACGAAGAAAAGATTTCCAATTTTATTTTTTTTAAATTTGCTTGTCAATTATATCTGTGGCCTCCACTTTCGTTTTTTATAGATATTGTTTAGAGTGTTTATTTTCTATTATTATGATGAAGAACTTCAACTGTTGATATTTTTAATGGAATCAAATCCAGATTATATAGCGCACTTGTATATTTTTCATTTGAAAAATATAAATATCATATCATTGTATAGCTTCACGTTATTTTACGATTAAAACGTTATGAACATTCATGCAGTAACGCACGCGTACGTCAAAATAAATATTTCGTCATTGTTGTGCGATCTTTTATACATTTTTATACAGAAATAAATGTCATGTTATACATCAAATGAAAGAGAAAGAAAAACTCTACAAGAATCAATAAAAACCTACAAATGTAGAAAATCTTAATTAAGGGAGGTTTTTGCTTGGCGCGTCACATATATATATATATATATATATATATATATATATATATATATTTGATAAAGACAATTTGTTAGTTTCTTTGATGTACTTATGATTAAGGCATTGTTTAAATATTTTTAATTGATGTGCTGGAAATCTATAATTGAAATTTAATTGTTTTATTTGATCTCTAGAAAGAGCTTTTCTGCACGTGTTTGTAATTTCTCAAACTTGACATCTTTCTCCCCGTCCCACGGTATCGATGCCACTCGCTCATAATTGTTATCATATTTCTGGTCAGATCTTACACTGGTGTTTCTTTAAATTTGTTATGCTTACTCAAACTGTTTCCTGTTCTGTAAATTAATGTCATTGAGCTTTCCCCTAATTTTACTACTGTCTTTAAACTTGTTTCTTTGGTTCATTTATGAAAAGTGGGAGGAGTTGTCAAAGATGAGAACGTGCGTGAATTTGTCTGCTATTCACTCTCACCCTCTCTCTTTACAAATTATGTGTTAAAATGTAGCTTTAGATTTTGTACTTTTTGGACTTGAATAAATTCTAAACTTTAACCAGGAATTATTATTTACAAAACAACGTTATCATTACACACTTTTCTTCACACCGCTTGATTGTCCAGTGATGTGTCCTATTTCCCGTTTCCACTTACATCACTGAGAAAAATGCCGCTTACGCTATTGATAATTGGCAAATCAACTATTGTTAAAATTTCGCAGTAACAATAAAAAGTTTTGTTTAAATATACTCCATTTCATTTCAGATTACCATCTCAGATGTTTCAGATCGTCAGATAAATAATTTAATTCTAAATGTTCCACGCGATAAAATTCAACTCCTATATATCGATGATTTAACATATATAACATATATAAATAACTGTCCAACCTGTCAATTTACAAGGAAACAACACTCCCCTTCGTAACGAAAGAGCGCACCAAGGGAGATAATCTCCAAACTTGCCGCGATCTTGTGTAAAGAAGTATCGCAGTAGACAGATATCACGGACCAACGACACCTCGTCATGTCTGACACCTCGGCCCTGACATGTCGGCGCAAAATTATTGACACGTTAGGGCCAAGGTGTCATTGGGCCGAGAAGTCTGACATTCAGTATCGAAACTATGTCGTTCCTTGATGACGGAAACGTTTAGCACTTCTCTTGGTTATACGTTTTCCATAGATATTGATGGATTTAGTCTGGCAAGCTTTTTGAAAATATATTACTTGTATACAATACAGGTCAAACACAGCATCGGCGAACACGAGTTAGATAAAGAACGAGTTAATATTTCAATGAAAAAATGCGCCATAGTGAACGCAGGCACAAAATATTCGGTTTCCTGCGAGAGACCCCACTCGAACCTCTCATTATAAGTAACTCAATAGGGTACAAAGAGGTTTAAAGAAAGGTAACAGAGACGTGTTTATGCCTGCCTAGGGCTTCTGGTCCCAGTACAAATGCTCTGCTGATAGAGCTAAAGGGTTTATCCACTAGTCGTAGCCATTATGAAGCCGTGAATCACGAACTTCCACATTGACTCCCTCCAGACAATGAGATGTCCTTATCTCTTTCAGAGTGCTGACGCCTGTGGGGCGAAGTTCTGGGGATAATCACGTTTATCCCCAGGGAATTCCCGGGTTTCAATAATTCCCGCTAATTTCTCACAGGGTTATTGCTACAATAAACACCGGCGCAGCGGGATCGATTATGATTATTCATTTTGTCAATCAAAAAGCATTACCTTGAAATTCAATACATATTTCAATTACAAACAAAGTAATTTCACATTGTACAGTGGCTGCAACATTATTGTTGACGGTATCCAGTCAAGTTGTCCCCCCTCCCCCAAAATACCCAAACCTACTCGTACCCATGTAACCATGCAGGATCGTGCGCGATCGTTCGTTAAACTGAGAACCGTGTTAATTTCTTTAAGTCAGTTTTTGAAAGTTAATGCTAATTGTAAAATAAATCTTTTACTAATGGGTGGTCTTTTTAGCTCACCTGAGCTGAAATCTCAAGTGAGCTTTTCTAATCACCCGTTGTCCGTCCGTCCGCCTGTAAACTTTTCACATTTTCAACTTCTTTTCAAGAACTACTGGGCCAATTTTAATCAAGCTTGGTACAAAGCATCCTTGGGTGAAGGGAAATTTAAATTCTTAAAATAAAAGGCCAAGTCCGCCTACAAAGGGAGATTATTAAGAAAAGACAAAAATAGGATGGGGTCATTAAATAAATCTTCTCAGGGACCACTGGGCCAAAAAAAGCTGAAACTTATGTGGAAGCATCCTGGGATAGTGTAGATTCTAAATTGTAAAAATCATGACCCCCGGGGATAGGACGGGGCCACAATTGGGAATCCAAGTTTTACATTGAAATATATAGGGTAATCTTTAAAAATCTTCTGAAGAAGAACCACTGGACCCCCAGAATAGCTGAAACTTATGTGGAAGCATCCTGGGGTAGTGTAGATTATGTATTGTTCAAATTATAACCCCCAGGGGTAGGGCGGGGCCACAATACGGAATCCAAGTTTTACATTGAAATGTAGAGGAAAAATCTTTAAAAATCTTCTTCTGAAGAACCACTTGGCCAGATAACCTGAAACTTATGTGGAAGCATCCTTGGGTAGTGTAGATTCTAAATTGTAAAAATCATGACCACCGGGGGATAGGGCGGGGCCACAATAGGTTATCCAAGTTTAACATGAAATATATGGGGAAAATCTTTAAAAATCTTCTTCTTAAGAACCACTGGACCAGAATAGCAGAAACTTATGTGGAAGCATCCTGGGTAGTGTACATTCTAAATTGTTCAAATCATAACCCCCGGGGGTAGGCCGGGGCCATAATAGGGAATCCAAAGTTTACATTGAAATATATAGGGTTAATCTCTAAAAATTTCAAGAACCACTGGGCCAGAAAACCTGAAGCTTATGTGGAAGCATCCTTGGGTAGTGTAGATTCTAAATTGTAAAAATCATGACCACCGGGGGATAGGGCGGGGCCACAATAGGGTATCCAAGTTTTACATGAAATATATAGGGAAAATCTTCCCAAGAACCACAGGACCAGAATAGCTGAAACTTATGTGGAAGCATCCTGGGGTAGTGTAGATTCTAAATTGTTCAAATCATAACCCCCGGGGGTAGGCCGGGGCCATAATAGGGAATCCAAAGTTAACATTGAAATATATAGGGTAAATCTTTAAAAATCTCAAGAACCACTGGGCCAGAAAACCTGAAACTTATGTGGAAGCATCCTTAGGTAGTGTAGATTCTAAATTGTAAAAATCATTACCACCGGGGGTAGGGCGGGGCCACAATAGGGTATCCAAGTTTTACATGAAATATACATGTATAGGGAAAATCTTTAAAAATCTTCTTCTCAAGAACCACTGGACCAGAATAGCTGAAAGTGTAGTGTAGATTCTAAATTGTTCAAATCATGACCCCAAGGGGTAGGGCGGGGCCACAATAGGTATTACAAGGGGGAAATCTGGTAAAGAACAGCATGACCAAAGTTACTCAGGTGAGCGATGTGGCCCATGGGCCTCTTGTTTTTAAGTATTATGTTTTCTTAAATCGTTAGTTAAAAATATGGCTGTCTGGAAGTGCGATTTACAGATTAATTAAACCAATTAATTATCGCTAATAAATACTTCATAAAAGTAAATCGTACAAATTGTATTCTCTTTAGATACCGTAACTATCAGCGCTGACAAAATATTAAATATTCTTGGTTACATATGGTCCCAATTAAGGACCCTCTATACACTGATGAAAAATGTTTTTTAGACTTTGCCAAAATTATATAGTTTAAAGGAGGATATTTTGAAATTAACTAATTCATTTTTAATATAGGGAGCCTGCCTTTTTTATCCAGGAAAAATCTTGAAAGACAATGAAGTAATAATCTTTAAAAATTGATTTTCAAATGGAGAAAATCCAACCGAATAAAGTTTTCAACTACTCTATCTTGGTCTAATATAATGTTTAGAATACTTGGATCTATTTTAAATTATGTCATAGAATGCAGATTATAATTTATTTTTTTGTGTGTCAAATAATGGGTCTGTCTAATTACACAAAAGTACCCTAAAATTAGGGTGCAGTGTAGAGAGGGTCCTTAATGCTGATCTGGATATTTTTATATCAATACATCGGAAAAATATAGTTTAAAAAAGTAAGAACAAGGTACGCTTTCAATACAAATATTGCCCTGTTTTTCTCAAAAATGAAAGTGATGTAAGAAATAAAAATTCATGCTTTCTGAATCATTGAAATTACATGCAGAAAGATCATAAAAATCATTTTTCTCGCATAACCTTCCAAATGCTAATTGTGACGTCACAAACTTGTGCATTTTCCCGTATTTTCTTAAAAAGTTGCAGAAGACACCACTTTTCAATGGAGTTTTTCAGATAATTTAGAACACATGCATCGCCCACAAAGATTTTGAGATATGTGATTTTTCAAAGAATTTTACACAACATATCCGAAACAAAAGTGGGCGTCGGCTCTGGACACTATTTTCTTAAGGAAAATAACCCCTGAAATGGGTATTTTAGGCTTTTTCTGTTTAAAATAGAGAAATGCATCAATTTTATGACGTCGTATTTCCAGAATGGTACTCCTTCATGCAATATTCTTTCCCGATTTATCACAGTCATATACTCATCTAATATTTCAGCCAGTTCCAAAACTTTTTGAAAACATTAATTTTATAGGACACAGTAAAGCTAAAACAAACCGTACCTTCTTCTTTGTCATTCTTCTATTAACTGATTAAAGCAATAAGAGCTGCATTTTTGAGAATTTTATTTTGCTGTTAAAATGTGCTGTTGTGATAAATCTGAACGTGATTTAAACCTTTATGATAGCTATACTAAAATAATGTATCAAATTGTTTCATAAGAAAGATTTCTGCACAATGTAATGTATAGTATTATTGAAGATATCATTATTGTACAGGACGACAATAACGTAATTTTGCTTCCATCAAAGCTTAAAATTAGTTCTTCCATCGCAAATAAAAACAATATAAATTAATAAACTTTTTTTTTTCTGTCATTGAACTAGTAAATTGCAATATTACAACAAAAAATTCCGACATAAAATTTGCAGTTCATAGTGCTTTAAAATTTAGTCTGCGAGTATAGATCACATGATAGCCTTGATTACCGTAATTCTGAATACTTTACACATGTGATTACTGTAATTCTGAATTCTGAACACTTACGACCAAGCCCTGTGAATATCTGAAAAATAAAAAATGCTCTGTTTCAGTTGAAAATACATTAAATTTTACTTAAACCCTTGCTGACTGCATATCTATCATGCAGAATGACGTTATGAATTGCGTCATTATCCTCAAATCCTGAAAAATTCTTCAAAAATTAAAGCTGTTTTTTTCAATATTTTGCACAGACGCCGATCTAAAACGTTGAATTATATATTGGAAGTACTCTTTTAGAAGAGTAATTATAATCCATTGTTTTATGCCCCCGTATCGAAGATTCGGGGGTATATAGTTTTTGCCCTGTCTGTCTGTCTGTTTGTCCGCAAAAACTCTAACCTTGCCCACAACTTTCGATTGGTTGGAGCTATGGCTTTCATATATCACATGTGTATTCCTTGTGACAAGACCTTTCTTTGGGTACCACCATATTTGACATTTTGACCTTGACCTTGGAGTTTGACCCAGTTTTGCAAAATTTTATGAGACTTAAACCTTGGCCATAACTTTTGAACGGTTGGTGCTAGGGATTTTATATTTCACATGTGTGATCCTTGTGTCAAGACCTTCTTTTGGATACCAATAACAATGACGTCTGACCTTGACCTTCATGTTTGACATACTTTGGGAAAAATTAACCTTTTCCATATATATTCAATGGTTGCAGCTAGAGCTTTCATATTTCACAGGTTTATTCTTCGAGATAAGACCTAACTTTGGGTACCAACATATTTGATTCGCATTTGAGAAAGTTTAACCTTTGCTATAAGTTGGCATAGGGGGCATCAGTGTTTCACAAACACATCTTGTATTTTTTGGATTACAGGGTTGGCTCATATTTTAATCCTTGGCTGAAGGTGCTCAAATACACCCATATTAGAACATTACAATTTCACAAAGCAATTTTTTTCAATATATGGACTCCGAGAGGAAATTTTTTTTATAGGAAATGAAAGCACCAAATCTCCTCTTTATATTGATGCTTGAAATGGGACACTGGGACTTGGTTAGTTAATTGGTATATCGACAGGGCCATTTTATGGAGTTAGTGAAACTAGCTCTTTCTACTATCTTCTCTGCCATAAAACTGTGCATCAGAAAATCCAAGTGCCGAGGTCTAAATTTGAAACCCAAAAGACAGTACCTTTTTCACATGTGTTAATGCTCTCTCAACAAGCTCCTTAGAAAAAGTACAAATAGTAAATAGTTTGGAAACTTAAAATTTTTGTTATGGTAATCTTACTGACCATAAATAATCTCGCCGAAATATGGCTGAAATATTGCCGACTCCAGACCTGCCTACCCTTCCGCTTTAATTTTGGCGTAATTCTTCCGCTTTTTGTCACTAATTTACGCTTTAACGCCATTGCAATCAATTTTACGCTTTAAGTGTCACACTGTACAATTTTGCTTTATGGGCTATGAACTACTGAGTTTAAGTGTGATCTTTTTATATGCACTTCACATATCAAGAGAGCTACAACATATCAAGTTCTGGAAGAGCAGTAAAGAAAACAATTATCTATATTAAGCTTGCTTTCAAACAAGGCAGTAGTACATGCCCCAAAATCTGAAAAATGCAAATACATCAGAAACTTTTATAAACCATTATGATCATATGTTCTATTAATACCACTGGTAAGTTTGAATAAGATGCGAGTTGCCAGCTATTAACCAAATTTCGTCCGTAAGAAGTTAGAAGTTTTAGACATGATGAGATATTAAGGTGCAGATGTTCAACCTGTTCAAAGAACATATGATTTATGTTATGTACAGAACAAAGGTTCTACAACAAGTAAATGGTTTTACAAAAATTTTTACGTCCATGTTATATACTGTGTACAACAAGGCGTCTGGTTTTGATTCTATAGAATCACAGTGAGAAATTAAATAGGAAAAATGAAATAAATTACGCCTTTGTCTTTTAAAATCCATCAAAATAAGGGTCTAGATTACACCTCTGTTATAAAAAAGGTAGGCAGGTCTGCGACTCGGCGTTAAACACTAATCAATTAATGAATCATAAATAACCTCATTCATAGTGTATCCAGCATTATTCAATGCTTTTAACATGATTCAGAGCTTATGTGATAGTTTGAAGTGAATGCTGTAAGTATAAAGTTCACTGGAACGCAAATCTATTTTTGGTTCATAAGTTTCACATAAAGTACTATACATTGGAGGAATATATAGCTTAACACAAAAAAGCCAGCTAAAAAAATACTTTGTAAGGAAATTGAAGGGACCATCCTTGACTTCCAGAGGGATGTCAAATAGGAACAATTCACACTCTAGTTCTTATACTGTTTTTGAATCCAGGGGTTTAGATAATTTAATTTTAAGAAGGATAGTTTCCTTCTAAATATACTTTTACTTGGTACTCTTATGTTTATTTATATAGATATTTCGACTACTTGTAATCATTATAGAGGAGAAAATAAGATTGCTCTTTGTCGCTTCTACATTTCTTTCCTCTTTCTATATGTTGTATTCAATGTAACAAAGAAAACAATAAAACAAGTATTGTCATAAACATATAACATATAGTCTTAAAAGTCTGATCCTCAATATTCCTCATCACGTAATACATTGCTATAAAAATAGTTCGATATTTTAATGGATCGAAAATCGACTTTGAAAAAACAAACATTATCGCTCCAGACTTCCTGTTCCGGTGCACCAAAACCATTCTTATATTCTGTCCAGTTCCTGTCAAAGCTCGGGGATCCTTTAACTATCTTTTGTATTGTCTTTGGAAGGTGAAAAAAATATCAATAAATGAATATCCAAAAGATCTTTGTGAACCCAGTCTAATAAAATAATGAATTCTTAATTCATTTTTTTAAAGTAACAAAACAAGAAAGCCTCCCCCAATAAAAAAAGAACATAAATTTCATAACGTTATTAAATTATTAAGCTCGAATTATTATTAAGAAGCTGACAGATTTTATTAAAGATAAGATTGCATCCAAGAAGTTGAGGTCATTGTTTATGTAATTTAAAAAGCAAACAAAGGCATCATTTCATCTTTTTATAGCACATGTAGCCTAAGCAAAGTATATTTTTATATAGATATACATGCATAGAGAATAAATGAAGAAAAGTATCCTCCTTCCATTGTCTCCATATCACAGAAAACTCCGACAGGACTGGGGCTGATTCCATAGGGGGTAAATGTCGTATACTCCTGAATAAGTCTTAAAATTCTCATGAACATCCTAGTAATCTCTAGGAAAAACTGAAAGAGGAAAATAAAATTAAGATAATATACCAAGGCCATCTTTGTTTTTTGTTGTTGTTGTTTTGTTGTTTTTTTTTTTGACGTTGGGATAAAGTAGTCCGACTCAAATCTTTTTTGCAACCCCCAGGAAACAATATTTTTTTATTCCTGATTTTTTTCTAGTCCCGTTAACATGTTGAAATTTCCGGGGGGGGGGGGGATTCTTACCTACCTATTGATCCAATTCATTTGGAGTCGGGACAGGACAAACAAATATTATTTAAAACAAAGACCAACGAAAGAAGATGTAAATTAAAAGTAGTGAGAAACAGATATACACACAAGATGAATGTATGTAACAATTTTTTGGAAAGCCCTCATTATAAATTGATGGATGTGAAACAGAACAAAATGAAGACATTGCACATTGAAAAAAAAATAATTATGAGAAGGACTCACCCTGATTGAAGAAGAAAAAAATGTAAGTAGATAATAAGAAGAGGAGACTCTGAATTTGTTTTCCAGCATTAACAGCAAGCTTGGAAAGTGTTCCAGACTAAATTGCAGGGTTGTAAGTTTTTATACGCCCGTCTTAAGACGGGACGTATTATGTTATAGCATGTCCGTCTGTTAGCTTTTTCGTATCCGGCTCATAACTTTAATACTATTAGGCCTAGAATTATCAAACTTTGTCAGCTGATACATCTAGGGTAGAAGGTGTGTCGCACATTAAAACCAGGTCGCTCTGACCTTTAAAAGACGCTATGGCCAAACATCGGAAAATCCTGTCCAGCTCATAACTAAAAAACTATTAGACTTAGAATTATAAAAACTTGGCCAGTTTATACATCTTTGGTAGATGGTGTGTCGCGACTTTTTTCAAGGTCAACGTGACCTTTAATTTAAGTGAAATTTAAAAAAAAAAAAAAACAATGTCTTTTAACTTTTAAATTACACAATTCCAAAAGATATCAGAGTATTGCAGTATCTTTATTAAAAAAGTGTTAAATCAAGAAAATGGTCTTATTTTTTTCACTATGTTCTTTACAGCAATCTGTAACAAGAAAAATTCCACCTCTCCCTTGGGTGTAATTATCAGGCACTGGTCAAGGAAAATTTTGATAGCAGAAAATTGCATGTCAAATTAGCTATAAATTAATGAGTTAGTGGGAGGAGATAACTGGTAGAGCATCTCTGATAAATTTAATGTAATTAAAACTAATTTGATATTATATATTATAATTAAAACTTATATGATATTGTATAATATAATTTAAACTAATTATTTATTGTATATTTTTTTATTTTAATTATTATATCTTTAAAACAAATTGCAGACTGCCTTGTCTCGCTAAGATGTCATTGGAACAATTGAATCTAAACTGTTTATGATAATAAAAGATAACAATATTTGACGGCGTATCATACTGTGGCGGGACACTTTATTTGTTATTATCTACAATTTTTTTTTTTTCGGGGGGGGGGGGGGGTTCAATACTTTTTTTTCCATTGCTTAGCCAACATCAAACTTTTACCATGTTTTCATCCACTAGTTAAAAGACAATATTTTTTTTTATGAGTAAGGTCATTCTTCCAATTCACCACCGATATATTTTATGTAATTTGTGTCAATCAGTGATAAACAAAAAAAAAATCGACTGAATAAATGTCAATAGATTTGCAAAGGTAGTGGTTAGAAAAACCGACTGTGTAAAATTGAAGGACCCCATCCGAGGAGATCAGAAAAAAAAGTTAAAATTCACACGTTGCATAATAACCAAGATATTTAATGCAATGTAAACTTTTAAATAATATGTAAGGCACGCAGCGTGAGAGACAATTTTTTTCATTTAGTAATACTTAAAAAAGTAAACAGCTATTTATTTTAATAGAGGAAGCATTCTTGACCTCTATTTTTAATACCTAAATAGAGGACATACCCTGTTCATCTCCACTAGAAAACAAAGCAGCCATTTTACCAGTACCCTAAGCAAAAGCCAAACAAAAATAAAATTTAGTTTTTTTTTTTTAAATTTTTGATATCAGTTAAAAAATGATATAGTATTATGTATGAAGTAGCTATCGAGCAAGTCTTGTTTTTGTAGAGCGAGCACTGTTGACCTCTAAAATTTTCTACAAATTATGTGAGAGCAATCCATATTGAACCCTATAACACCATCATAACCATAGCATGGATTAGTGTCATAAGAAATTGTTCATTGGAATGTAATTCTTTTAGAAAACGGAAGACCAAATTTTACATTCTTTTTTAAACAATTCTAAACAATCTCATGTTTTTCTTAGCACTCCCATGATTTATAGGATATTCTTGTTCTTCTTTTACTATGTTTAAATTGTATGATTTTAAACCCTATGTTTAATCTTGAATCAGTTGTGATTTAACAAGAGCGTCATATCCTTGCAACAATTGATTTAACCTATTTACTTTTATTTGAGCTGGGTGATTTATTGTGCTGCCATTCTTCACAATTTGATGTTGCATGATTTTCCCACACTGAACACACTATGTTTGTGTTTACACTGTATGTTTAGGCAAGCTCCTATTTTACAGTTAGTCCAGCAAAAACCCAAGGGGAACTGATATAGGGATTGATGGACCCGTTCTTGAAAAGACGTTGACAGACTTGCAATTTTTTTTTACCTAATTCGATAATTCGAATGTGCTGTGTACATTGGTACCCAGCTCTCTGTTTACACGGTCATATAAAGCAGACCTACACAGATCTTCATTCACAGTTTCCCATTCAAACAAAATCACTTTGCACACATTACAAAAATAAATTTTCATCATAAACCCTTGTCATGGGAAATCCAAATTTATTATCAGAACTTTCCCAACAGAAAAAGAATATAGTTAATTATAATTTACTATAGTTAAATATAGAGATAACTTTGACACTATGAAAACTATAGTTAACTATAGTAATAACTTTCACACTTTGATATACTGTAGTAATAACTTTGAAAACTTTGATTTACTATAGTGATCACTATAACACTATAGTAATAACTATGAAAACTTTGATTTACTAAAGTGATCACTATGACACTTTAGTGATCAGTTTGAAAACTTTAATTTACTAAAGTGATAACTTTGACTTTTACATAGTTAACTATAGTAAACTTTAGTTAACTTTAGCATTTTTTTTTCTTGTTAGGGTTATGCAGGATTGGAATATTAAGATACGTACACTGACATAAAAGTAGTCAAAAGCTTTAGACCATTGGTGAACTGATACAAATTGCCATTTATTGAGATTTTAAAACCTTTCAATTTCAACAATATTTCACCATCCTGGGTTCAATTGAAATGTGGAACCAGATTTGATAGTTCAATGTAATCGTCCTCCCAAGTTGCGTTCTTTTCTTTTTGATCAACATTAACAAGTATTCACTGACAAAACACTCAAGCTGTAGATAGTCAAATAAGAAGTGTCATAATTTTAGGAATAATTTAAAGAAGGAGTGAATAAATTTAAGAATAAAAATATCGTAAAAACCGAAATCGACCAGCAGCCAAAATTTTGTTTGTTTGTTTGTATGTTGTTTAATGTCCCTCTCGAGAATTTTTCATTCATATGGAGACGCCACCACTTGCCGGTGGAGAGCTACAAATTTTGTCCTATACTCGGCACTTACGGCCATTGAGCAGTGAGGGATCGTTTTCGTACCAGCACCTACTGCGACACGGGACCTTTGTTTATACGGTCTCACCCGCAGGACCGGTATCCACGTCCCACAGTGGGATTCAAACCTGCGACGTAAGGATCAACTCCTTACTCCGCGACTCTAGAGCAGACGCTCTAACCACTGCGCCACGCGGGCGACTCGACCTGTAATTAGAGTAATCTGAAAAATATCTCGCAATTAAATTGGAGCAAAACAAAAAAGTAATTCTAAACCAGAATTGTAACATTTGACATCCTTACTCCTCTTGCGCACTTGATCCTACTTCTGGTATTTCGTGGGGTCCGTGTTTATGCCCGGTTCACGAAGAATGTAGGCTGTACAAGGCGAAAATAATCCCCCGTTATGAAGAAAAACATTTCGCAGTTCTTAGGGTTCATGAAAAGTTATTTTTCTTAAATTATTGTCAATATCTAATCATCTTTTTTACATTTGCTTCCTTTATTTTATTGAATTCTAGTTTATTGATAACTTTATTTTTCACAAATGATGGAAGGAATGTCAGAAGAAAACAAATTCTTCACACATGATTCCAACTCTCTCCAAAGCTCAATGTCCGGCCTAAGACTGAACGCGTAAACCACTAGGTCACGAAGTCTTGTCATTATTGTGTGTCAATGTGATTTTAAAAAACTACTTTGTTGAAGCGTATTTTTTTTTCCAGAAATGTTCAATTTTCGTATAGCATGTGTTCAGATTTTTTTCTTTCTTTTCAAACACAAAATAAATTTTGCATATACCTTTTCATCATTTAGACATTCATGTAGAATGGAGACTAGACTCATTCTTACATGTATTCAAAAGTCTTTTTTTTATTGCTCAAATAACCCCCCATTCCACTAAATATGCTTAACTCGCAACTATAAAAAAACAAAATAGCAAACCAATTTAATCATTAAATAAAATAAATGATTCAAATGTGGTGAAGATGCCAGTATTGTAAACATAATATTAGAAAAATATAACTTTTCTATGAACTTTGAAAATTGAGAAAAATATTGTCTCGGAGCAGGGGATTATTCTCGCACTGTACACCATCTTTAATTATGCTGCTTGTTGACTTTTATGCCCCCACGCATGAAATTTATGGGGTATATTGGAATCAGCATGTCCGTTTGTCTATACAAAAATGTGAATTTCAGCTTAAAACCACTCATTCAAATTGAAAAAAAAAATTGTAAAGAATTTTTTTGGTTAATAGTCCCCATAAATTTAAGAGTCATGCAGTAACCTTATTTAAAATGTTGCATCAAGACTATATTTTTTTCCATTATATAAAGCTTTTATAACATTAAGATAAGCTCTATTTTCACGATCATGACAATGAGCACATGGCGGGTGTGAAGGGTTGGCAGGGGATGCTTAATCCTCCAAGACACCTGATGCTGTTTCTGATGTTTTTGAAGGTCTGTGTTAGCTCTGCTTCCAATTTGTATTGTTTAAATGGATCTTGAGCTTGAATACTGTTCGTTATCTCCATGTTTCATTTCTAAATATACGTTTCTTATTCAGGGCCACTGAGCAGTGAGAGATCTTTATCCGCCTGCCGTGACAAGGGGCCTCGGTTTTTAAGGTCTCATCCGAAGGACCCGCAACTTTCACTTCAAAGTGCCAAGCGCTTGGCGAAGGAACAGTAGCTTCCTATTTTTGACGACTAAGGTCAGTCGCGGCCAGGGTTCGAACCCACGGCCTTCCGATCACGGAGCGGGCGCTCTACTGACTGAGCTCCCGTGACGGTCGCCTTTTGTATAATAATACAGAGTGTCATGTCTCACAAAAGTAACGAATATATGCAATTAAGTTTTTTTAACTAATAAAAATAATATAATTGTTAGTATTGATGTTTGTTTTGCTACACGTTAATTCATCAGTCATTAAAAAATATTTGATGCGATTAAATTTTCACCTTTATTGTTTAATTAATCATGGACATTCTTAGATTTATACAATATGCAAAGATATGTTTCATAGTGACTTGGCACCTTTTCTAATAACCCACCAGAAGGGGGGGGGTGTCCATTTTGGACAATTCTAGTTTGATATTCGGTCGCTTTTCGTTATCTTCATCATTTCATTCTAAACTAAGTAGCGACATAATATTTCTTCGTTGAAAATCCGTTTTAGATGATACCTAGTCCTCATTGAAAAAGGCAAAAATGTGACGTAGAACGTCACAGAGCAGCGGCTAGCATGCAAGGCCGTAACTACCATTGAGGCATATGCTTCACTAAAATTTTAGAATTTTCTTAAAATTGAAAATGGCTTTACTTTGATGTGAAATTAATTGCGTCTTTGTACTAAATTCATTATAATACTCTTAACTCTACTTTCAATTTCTGAAAATCGATCATCTCACCAGGCCCCGCCGTCACCAACATCCCTCAACTCAATACTCAGCCTCAACTCTGAGGTTTTCCCTCAAATTCATAACCTCACCCTCAAGTCACCGTCACCACGCAAAAAATTGAGTTTTCCTCAACCGAATTTTGAGTAAATACTCAAATATTTAAGTGTAGCTCTAAAGTAACCTTAAAATCTTCCTCAAGAACAAAAACGGCGGAAAGACGTCGCAGACGTAGGAAGTATAATAGGTTTTTGCGTATAAGAAATCAACCATCGAAGAGGACAATTAGAGACAGAACAAATCCTTTTGAAATTTATACTGACGACGAGTTGTTTGAGCGTTTCAGGTTTAGGCGGCCTACCATCATACATATTATGCAGAAAATTGAAAATAATCTTTTAAACAGTGCGAGGAATAATGCCTTACCTCCACTTTTGCAACTTTTGGTGTGTTTACGGCTTTTTGCTACCGGGGCATTCCACAAACTGATTGGGGATAGCTTAAATGTGTCCGAGTGCACGGTAGGAAGATGTTGTCGTGCGGTGGCCAGTGCAATCGTCAGCGTCCGAGGCGACTTTATTCAATTCCCTAAGGATCATAAGGTCAGAGAAACCAAACAAGAATTCCTGAAAATTGCAGGTAAACTTTCCCCCACTAAAACCAGTCTGCTAGCCTTTACTTTCTTTTTAGAGTTTACAAGAGAGATAATCCATGCAAAACATTATTTTTGAAAGCTCGTACGTCGGAAAGTCGACTTTTACTACTAACCTACAGTGTAAAGAGTTTTTGTTAAACTTGTCAGTATGACCTAGCTGTCATGGCGAAATTCCAACGAGAATATAATACATTCATTTAAATTTCTATATAATCGTCTGTATTAAAGTATCTTTATTGGCCTTCATATTTTTAGGTGTTTTTTTTTTAAATTTTGCACCCCCCTTTCCAGTGAGAAAGTTGGTTCGGGGTTGGGTTTTTTGTTGTTGTATCTTTGGTTTGTCAGTTTGCCCTCCCTCCCCCCGAAAACCGTTGCCATGTGCCTGTTTCATGCATTTTCTCATAAAAAATCATAATTTCTGATTATATATAATACTGGCCAGTATTCACATGGCCGTAGAAACCGGGGGGGGGGGGGGGGCACGGAGGGCCGTCCCCCCAATAATTTTGCCGATATATAGATTACTATAGTAAACGTAGGTACTATATGCTAGTGCCCCCTCAATATTAACGTCTGATGCCCCCTCAACTGTCAACTTAAAATGTATGGCTGTGCCCCCCCCCCTAAACTGAAATTGCTTCCTACGGGCCTGATTCATTTACAAACTTTCTTTACACATTATACTTGTAAGAGCAACTAAATACCGAAAGTCACAAAAACAACAAAAAAAAAAAACACACACAACAAAAAACCAAAACAAAAAAAAATAAATAATAAACAAAAATAAATAATAAACAAAAAAAAAAAAAAAAAAAAAAGGACCCCCCCCCCCACAAAACAATTCAATATCAGTCATGATTGATACGCTTTTTTAAGGGTTTCCAAACGTCTTGGGATGTATAGACGGGACTTTCATAAGAATTATTGGCCCATCTGAGAATGAAGCCGATTTTGTCAATAGAAAGGGTTTCCACTCACTCAATGTTCAGGTACATGTACACTTATTTAAGATACACAATATTGGAATAAAAATATAGCAAAATGTTGATAACTGTATAATAAATATTTCTGGTTTAGATGGTATGTGATGCAAAGTTTTAATTTACCAGTGTGTGCGCTACCTGGCCAGGAAGCGTGCACGACAGCCGAGTGTGGAGGGAATCTGCCCTGTGTCGACAGTTTGAACAAGGTACTTGCATAATTGAGGCGTTGATATGGGGAAATGGCTTCGGAAAACGTAAATATTTCAACACTGAAAATACACCCCCCCCCTTTTCCCCACCAACCGTCAGTAATCACTTTGTGACTTTCCGTCTAATTTCCTTCTGAAGACTGTAGGTCTAATGTATACACAACAATTTTATAACTAATGCCTGCTGAATGCTGATACTTGCTGCATATACATATACAGCTTTTTACAACAGGTGAACATAATGGATTTCTTCTTGGTGATTCGGGATATCCTTGCCGTAGATACCTGATGACACCGTACCTCAATCCGGCCACTGATGCTCAACAGCGTTTTAACGCCTCGCCCTGTCGAACAAGAGTGCTTGTTGAGCAGAGCTTTTGGATTATTAAGAGGCGTTTTGCATGCCTTCAAGCAACACTTAGGCAAGTTTTTTTGTTTCATTACAATGCATGAGGCAAACTGATCAATGCAAAAATACTTTTCTTGGATATTTCAGTAAAATTATATTAGGGTGTGATTTTTACATGTTTACAATATTGTAGGACAAATCCTGACCAGGCAGCAACATATGTTGTCGCATGTGTTGTTTTGCATAATCTGGGGATAGAGAGGGGCGATGTCATGGACAAAGCCTGTGACGCTGCAGTTGCATATCAAGCTGATCACTGTGTAGCCTACAACGCCCAAGAGGGAAGCCACGTGCGTGATTATATAGGAAACACATATTTTGGATAGACGTACGTAAATAGATTTAACATGAAAGTATTTTTTTAATATATTGTGATAATACTTGATGGTGATATTGGTGATAATGTTTTTGATTTTAGATTGCAATACAAGATTTGGATTAAGAAAACAAACGCATGACGACAATTCAACGTTTTCAGTATTAAAAACAATAAATAAATTGAAAACTATTAATAAGACTTCTCCATTCCTCATATGGCTGTCGTTTGTTAATTCATTTATGAACTGGTCACATGTACATCCATCAAATTTTCTGGAAATTCAGCATTAAGCTTGTATAGAAGATAGACTTTTTTGGTTTCAATATAATCAATTTCTATTTCCAACTTTCTTTTCTCTAATTTAATTTTTTCAATTTCTTCTTTCATTTTCTCATTTTCTAGATGTAGATTTTCCATCTCTGCGTCTTCTATCTCTTTCCTTCCGTTTCTTTGTTTGTTGTTAGACTTTCGACTCACACGATGTGGCTGACTGTCTGATATAAATTTTTTAAACAAAATTAAAATCAACACTTTTATAATCAGCCTGCCTGAACTAAATGCTACATATATTTAAAGAATCATAGAACGATGCCCGTCGTACCTTTGATGGCGGAGCTACAGTCACCACTGGCTTCTACAGTTCCATTGATACATGAAGTTCTTGGCCCATCCTCCATTTTGTGACTAATCGGTGAAATATCTATTTGTTAATTGTAAAAAATAAAATGAAATTTACCTTAGAACTTAAGCTACCAAAGTTTTACTGTATAACCTGGGTTAACATAGACAAACCTGCCTACTCCCCGATTTACCAGACATTTTTACGATTTTTTTGACCCCCCTAATTAATAATTATACGTCGTATGATTTCAATGCTTAATCTTCACTATTTCCTTTTTTTAAATTTTTGCCAAGAAAAACGAAGCAGCACAAACACTAGTACTGAAGTGTTAGAAAAATTATAAAACGAGCAGCTGTCAAAATGGACAGGTATTTGCATATAAAATTTGTGACCAAAAGTGACAAACATGGTAGTTAAGGAAATACACATGTATTATTGCTCATGTACTTCTCGTGCATTTGTACATGTCCTTGGCCAGTGTCGTCATGTCTATATGTTGAGTTTCATAAGAAAACGTTCTCTAAGTAAAACTGTATATTCTGTTTATATATTAATTCACTTTTTTTTACGCATTGAAAATCTATTTCTTGTTCAGAAAAAAAAAACGGTCAAATCTTATGAACCAATTGGTAGAAAACTAGGGATTACAATCGGTTGAGATATATGCTTACGCTTTATATAAACTCAAAGCGAAACTTTGATGGGTCAACATATGTAATGACATGATTTTTCTACTCTTGACAAAAAATGATGTCTACATATTTTATAAGGACATTGTTACTTTAATTTTCACGAATTTCTCCGCTCAAAATTATCAACCTGGTTAAAACTTAATTATTACCATCTGTATCAATCCCACCGATCAATCCGACAATATTAGGTCTCGAATCCATAGCTTGATAGAGGGTTCCCTCGGCTGGGGTCATTGGTGCCGGTGGTGGACCTCCCCCAGTCTTGGGACGGCGAATTCCATCAATTTTATCTTTAGCTACAAATCAAATGAATATTTAGCGATTTTTTTTTTGACAAATGTTAATTCTCTCAAAAGTCATTATAATTGAATTAAGGCTGATTTTGATAGTTACCTCTCTGTTTTATGTTGTCATATTTTTTTGAAATTGAATCCGATGTTCTTTCATTTCTGAATTGTCTGTATTTAAAAAAACACACATGTACACAGATTTAAATATTGAATAATGTATATACATGTAGGTCTTCATAAACTCATCAATTTGATTTTTTTTCTCCGGTTTAATGTTTTTGCAAATTTAACTATGCATCTATACAAATGATTTTTTTAATTGAGAGATAATACATAAGGTATATAAATACATGTGTATTTTTTTTTTCCAAATTCCATTATCAACATATAGGATACCAGCCGTTTGCCTTTGGAAAAGTGCTGAAAGACAAAAAGGTATTGATGAACAAAAAATATCATGGTTGCTTGATTCTTAAATGAGAAAAAAAAATGTAAATAAAGTGTTGAATTAATTAACCTAATAATTTATGCTTAAATGGATTGAAAATTAAGAAATACAATGTAGATGTCAATTTATTTCCATTTTAGCTATAACGACAGATTATTGATATTCTAAGTGCATAAATATACTTTGAGGCGCGGATGCAGGAATTTTTTTTTTATTGAGCTGCACTGAAAGGAATAGAAATTATTTCAACCTTCTAAAATCTACTATATATGTAAAATGACATTGTAGTACCGAAGTGGATATAAGTGATTTACCCAATCATTGACATCCTTTTAGACCACTCCCCCCCCCCCCCCTTATAACTTTCAGAATTGAAGTTGAAGGATTGAAAGAATTGATGGGTCATCTCATGGCCGTAGGAACCGGGCGGGGGGAGGGGGGCACCCCCCCCCCCCAATAATTTTGCCGATATACAGTTTACTTTAGAAAACATAGCTACTTTATGCTTGTGCCCCCTCAATTAAAACGTTTGATGACCTTTTTGTTTGTTTGTTTGTCAAGGAATTTTTGGTAGTTGATAGTGCCCCCTCAACTGAAAATGTAGTATAGCTGTGCCCCCCCCCCCCCCCCCCGAAAAAAAAAACTGAAATTGCTTCCGACGGGCCTGCATCTTACAGACTTGAGATATTGATTATTTTTAATATACAGGTATTTGTATAACGCAAAGATTCATTAAAATTAATGTAAAGAATGAACAAATGGGGATATATAACACGTTATGTATACACATTTAAAAATATATTATTAGCCTACAAAGAGGAATGTAATTTTTCTTCTTCTTTTTTTTATATTTATTAAAGTTGTGTACGTAATCAGGCACACAAAAGAAATTAAGAACTGTAGAGTGTTCAAAAATTGGTAAGAGATTATTTTTGTTGTCGGACTGAAATAAACTATAGTATAAATTTTGTGTATGCACCTGCTAGTAAGGGAGATAATGATGCGAATCGTCTGGTCATCAAAACAGCGGAAGGATTGGGGTAAGTTGAATGTTGATAGAGAATACTTAAGAATTGAGATTGTCTGTGATAGACTGCCAGGTCTCTTTCTTGATGTTACTGTGCTTCCCCTTGATACCCGCCCCTTTCATTTTGCCATATAATCTCTCCTCAAACTTTAGAACCTCCTCTATCAACACGAGCTCCTCCTCGGAGGACCAGTTAGCCCCCCTCTTCCTCTTTGCCGCAGATATTAAATTCTCAATTTCTTTTTCAGCCATTTTATAAAAACTTTAACACAGACGACAAAATTTTATTGCGTAAAATCATTACGTAAAAAAAAAATCCGCGAAATCCCGCGACATTTTTCATGTACCTACTCAGCTGAGTTGAGTGAAAATTTTCAGCTTCAACTGAGGTATTCCTCAAACCGTTTGGTGACGGCGAATTGAGAAAAATCTCAGTTGAGGCTACCTCAGTGACTTGAGTTGAGATCTGAGGCTGAGGTAAATAAAATTTTGGTGACGGCGGGGCCAGGTGTTTCTTTATAGTTTATAACGGATGTAAGAAATATTTAAAACGTGAAAAATTTCAAAGACTAAGTCTTAAATGTACTAAAACCCAGGTTTTGAGACCCTCCCCCCAGAACTCCCATCAGGGCACTACCCTCGACCCGCTTGGGACTCGCGTGGTCCCCAGAATCCTTGCATGCCTCTCTAAAAAATTGAGTCTCGTAACGGCCTTTGCATGTCTTGCACTCTAGAAAACTTTAATAAACTTTGAAAATGCTGGAGGAAGAAAGTGATTTGACTGTCAAAAGTGAGCTGTACATATGTGTGCGAGTGACAAAGGCGGTATTTAAGTAGTTGATCTTTGAATTTGAGAAGAGAGTGTAAATGTCAGATTTGGTAAGAGCTTTTTGCCTCCCGCCAGAAATCATCATGCATAACTGGCCACTCAAGTTTAATAATTGATAAAGTTCTCAAATTTCTTCATCGTAGAATCGTGCTGCCTGGAGATCATAGTCTACTGGTAATTTTCTTATGTTGTTTCCATACCTTTTGAGAAATAAAGCAAGCGATGGGTATTTCTGATGTACAAAGACATGCAATATCAAAGGCATTATTCCACTGATGAACATTAAAGAGCGTTTTATATAGGTGGAATGACAGTTCGTTAAAAGTTTAGCGCCCGACGGAATATCATTTACTTCGTCAGGTTGCTTGATGTGCGTTACAGTGCAAGGAACTAATTTTGTTAAAGCATCCATGCTATTTTCTTTAATCCTCTGCTTGCTGATTTTTTTTTCTTCCTTAGCTTGCAGATTTAATGCAAGTTATTCCTATTCTTATCCTTTTCCTGATGCTATCTTTGCGGTCTTAAAAAAGTAAATACTAGCAATGCTACCGGAAGTAGGATTATCCTTGTAATGCTGGCGGTATTGGATAATGTAATTTTAGCATTGCGATTTTAAGCCATAAAAATACCATATTTCTAATTAGAACTGCGAACGATAGTATTTTTCTCCCCCTACCTCCAAGTCAAATTTCCAAAATTAACATATTTAAATGATTTTTCAAATTTATTTAGATATTAATGTGAATTTTTATAAAACATAACTAATTTTAGAAAACAAAGAAATAAATAATGTAACTTTTTAATGTTGGTAAAAATTGCGTTTTTTTAAATCATTTTGTGAATGGTGAACTTTAAGGGTCATTTATCCATTTTCATACGTTTTTGAAAATCTAGCGATTTTTAAAGCCTGATTTCAATGGATTAAATTTTCAACCCCCCTTTTCAAAAGAGTCGTAAATGAGAGCAAGTTTTGGACAATGGTTTTAAAACTCTTCAATTAACAATGAACTCTTTTTTGCAATCAATCAAGTGTGAATGGCCTAACTGCCATTTATATTGAATTAAATGGGTGTGAAATGAAGACGGGAATCCAGAGTCAAGAGTGCGTGGTCCTTTGAATTGTACATTAAATTACTTTTTTTTGTGTTTACATTTTTTTACTGAAAGAAATACAAAGATTTTGTAAGGAATTTCAGTTTGTGAAATTCCAATCGTAATACTGAAATCAAAAATGGCAGCGCAGTAGGACTTGGATGATAAATTCATGTAGTCATCGTAACAGATCTGTTTGACAAAGGCTGATTACCCACCGTTATCCAGATAATTCTAAAGGGGTATAGATCGCACCCATTTATCCTTTTCTTAAGCGATTTCGAAAGAAGAGCGCCAATGTGTTACATGTAGCCCAACAAAAATTCCAAACTGAATTTTATGGGCATTTTCATTCTAACACATTATGGTACATGCATTTCTCATCACACACCAATTTCTATCAAGTATCCTCATGTTCTTTCAAAAGTAAACAATCCTATTAGTCCCAGATTTTCATCGATTCACATTTAGCATGATCATAATTGATTTAAAAAAAACTAAAATTTGCTGTTAACTCACTAGTACTTTTATTCGCTTGGAGAAATATTCGCGAGTTTTGCGACCTATTTTATCTATCGATTATTAAATGTCGCAAACTAGTTATCTTTTTATTTGTACAGAATATTTCCAAAGTCGCAGAAAATAGTCATCGCGAATTGATTTCAAACTGAAGATTTGCGAGTAAAAGGTAACGCGAATAATAGTTGGTTTACACTTTTCATCAACCGTCAGGTGTTTTTTTGCCGTGTTTGTCTGATGCAAAATATCTATCGAAAGAATCTTGAGTTAGGCAGGAGTCCTAATTACGGAAGCACACTTGTAGTGTCACCCCAGCATAAATAGTTAACCGTCGGGCTGTAGTATTAAAGTTGACACAAAAATAAAGATCAGCAAATGTGTGTAAACTACAGAGGAGAAATGTAAGTATATATGAACAAACCAATCGCTATAAGTTAATAGTCTAACCTACCTAGTATCCGATACATAGAGGTACCGGTACTAGAAAATCAGAAAGGCAATATTGATCTTACCGACATTCCAACTTCTGTGAGGGCAAATGTGTTCAATGTTGTAAGGCCACAAGTCTGGTTTGAAGTACGCATTGACCAAAATTGTTCTCTTCACGCCATACTTTTTATTCTGCTGGTTAATATTAGTTAATAAAGGTTAACATTAATGGGGAGAATTAAGATTGACGTAAAAGTATATATCAAGAAAGAAAAGAAAAAAATTACAAACTATATTGCTTAACGAAGTAGAGGATTATAATCTCATGACTTGCATGGTCCAGGGTTGTATGGCTATGTTTTCTGTCTCTGCATTAAAGAAGAGAAAATTTAAAAAAAAAATTGTTGCGTTTACATTTTTTTTCTTTTACAAAAATCGATGCTCAGTTCACTACGGAAGCCCATTTAGGACCTATCAGAAATATTTTTGAATTCAACATAATGAATTATCGAGTATGGTATATAAAATGTAATTAGTAATATAAATTTCTGTTATAACAAATTTGTCGAATTCGTTATAACGTAACAGTAAAAAATGTTATAACAAGTTGGACTCCATGTATTGAATTCCTTAATTTGTTATGACGAATTAAATTCGCTTAAACAAATTCAAAAATTCGTTATATCGAGTATATTTTTTAGACCGTAATTGTTGGATTTTGATTAAAAGAATTTAATAACAAATTTAAGAATTTGTTGAAACGAATTAAATTTGTTATGACAAGTTATAGAATCCGTTTTAACGAAATTCAACTGTTTCCTGAAATTAAGTCGTCTGTCATTCTAAAAGATATTCATGTATATAAGTTACACGTATAAAAATATACCCTGGACCAACTTTTAAATAATGTTTGTTAGCCCTCGTTCACTCGGGATGAAAATTTAGGTCCGTAGATAGGTGGGAAATTTTCAACTCAATACTTAATGTTCAAATCGTTCTTCCGGAGTACATTAATAAATAAATGTTTTCTGGAGTTTTAAAAACTTTTTGAGTCGGGCCATTTTTAGCCCGTCGATCAGGAGAGGGCATCCCAAACATTTTATATAGATGACCCTACCTTCAAACTTCGATGTTGGATTGGATTTTGCTTTGTTGGCTGCTGTTTATGCAAAACTTACACAGTGTCATCATTTTTAGCTCAACTGAGCTGAAAGTTCAAGTGAGCTTTTCTGATCACCCTTTGTCCGTTGTTTGTCCGCCTGTCTGTAAACTTTTCACATTTTTAAACTACTTCTCAAGAACCACTGGGCCAATTTTAATCCAGATTAGTACAAAGCATCCTTGGGTAAAGGATAGTTTAAATTGTTAAAATGGAGGGCCAACCCCCTTTATAAGGGGAGATATGAAGAAAAGACAATGTATAAAAATCTTCTTCTCAAGAACCAAAGGGCCACAATAGCTGAAACTTATGTGGAAGCATCCTGGGAAGAGCAGATACTAAATTATTCAAATCATGACCCCCGGGGGTAGGGCGGGGCCACAATAGGGAATCCAATTTTTATATTGAAATATATAGAAAAAAATCTTTTCCTCATCAAGACCCGCGGGAGTAGGGCGAAGCCACTTAGGGAATCCAATTTTTACATCGAAATATATGGGAAAAATCTTAAATATCTTCTCCCCTAGAAATCACGAAGACAGAATAGCTACAACTTATTTGGAAGCATCCTACGGTAATGTAGATTCTAAATTATTCAGATTATGGCCCCCGAGGGTAGGGCGGGGCCACAATAGGGATTCAAATGTTTACAATGAAATATATTGGGAAAATCTTTAAAAACTTCTCATCAACCACTGGACAAGAAATGCTGAAACTTATGTGGAAGCATCCTGGGGTAGTGTAAATTCTAAATTGTTAAAATGATGACTCACTGGGATAAGGTTGGGTCACAATAAGTATTATTACAACGGAAAAATCTGGTGAAGAATAGCAGGGCCAAAGTAACTCAGGTGAGCGTTATGGCCCATGGGCCTCTTGTTTTTAATCCAATCTCCAACTTGAAACACGCTTGATTAAATAACATACAAGAAATCAAGAGGTATATTTAAGAAACAATCTGCGCACCCCCCAGTAGTGACACTATTCACATCAATATCATACCCATTCTTCCTGCTTGATTAATGGACGAGTGATTGTAAGAGGCTACATTTTTGCCTCGATGTACTTAAAAAAGGAAACAATTTTTTTTAGATATTGTTACCGGTCACGGTAGCCTAGTTGTAGGGCGCTCGTTTTGTGATCGGGGGCCCTGGGTTCGATTCTCGTTCACCGCGCTGCGTCAAACCTAAGACGAAAATATAGGTAGTGGTTGTTTTAGATATTGTTACCGGTCATGGCAGCCTAGTGATAAGGCGCTCGCTTCGTGATCGGGAGGCCCGGGCTCGATTCTCGTTCACCGCGCCGTGTCAAACCTAAGACGTAAATATAGGAAGTGACTGTTCCTTCACCAAGCGTCCAGCACCAGAAGTGAAAGTCATGGGTCTTTCGGATCAGACCTTAAAAATCGAGGTCACGGTAGGTGTTGGCACGATAATGCACCCTCACTTCTCAATGGCCCTGAGTGCCGAGTATAAGTCAAATTTTGAAGTCCTGCACCGGTATATGGTGACGTCTCTCCATGAGTGAAAAATTCTCGAATGGGACGTTAAACAACATACAATCAATCTTAGAAATGGTTAATTTAATTAATTAAAATTTTCTTCAAGCTTAGTAGTTGGATTTTTTTTTGCATGATGTTAAATCAATATGAACATATCTTCTGAGATAGGATTTTTTTTTAATTACACCTAAGTTACAAGTGTTCAACGAATTAATGAATGAAATATCCAATGCTTTCTGAAGTAGGTCCCCAGGAAAAGGACAAATAGTGAATAATAGGGAAACTTAATTTTTGTTTAAATTGATCTTTAAGGTCACAGATAATCTTGTTTGTATTTTGCTTTTACATTAATGCTATTCTATTGCTTTGTTCATTTGTTGTTTAACGTCCCTCTTGAGAGTTTTTCTCTCATATAGCGGGCGACTCTATTGATATGACTGGAGCCTTATCTGATAGTTTAACGTATATGTTACTATACCACACGTCCCAGCAAACAGTGCAGTGGAACACGTATCTATTTCTGGTTCAAGAGTTTCACATGAAGCACAGCTCATTAAAGGTATTTGTATGGGAATACAAGACTGCTGAAATAATGTCTTTGTAATAAAATATAGGAAGATAACGAACAGTATTCAGGCTCAAACAATACAAAATAGGAGCAGAGCAAACACGGACCTCCAAACATCAGAGGTGGGATCAGGTGCCATGGAGGAGTGAGCATCCCCTGCCGACCGATCATACCCACCCTGTGCTCCTTGTCATGATCGGGAAATAACGGAAAAATCCGTCGACAATTCAGTGTGTAAATAATGGCCCAACAATTAGTAAGAAAAACGACAGTCAGCATTTGACTCAATGATAAATTGTATTTGCTGACAAGGTCATTGTATCGACCACAGAACTTCCGAAATGATGACTTTAAACGAGACAGCTGATATTCTTGTTTCCTCAACTTGTTTGTCAATCATTTACCTCGTTTTAGAAATTGTACACACGTAGAGCATGCTCTTGCGTATCGAATCAACTGAGAGAGATATATACCCCGTATGCAGGTGATGAAGGTATATTGCTGCATAAGCAAGACAAGTTGACGACTGAAAAGTTAGAGTCATCACGTTTATCATAAAGCTTGGTTGTTAGATTACCATTAATGTCTTTTTCAAGTAAAATATCCAAATATGAAACGAATGTATCAGACTCTGTGGTATCTTTTATCTCAAGCTCACAAGGATATATCGTATCGACATAAGAATGAAAATAGCCATTGCTAATTGACAATACGTCGTCGATATATCTAAATGTCGAGTTGAAGGCCACAGCAAGTGTTTTCTTCTTTTCACATACAAGATATTGGACAAATTCTCCTTCATTGAATACAAAAAAAGGTCTGCTAAGGAAATTTAAGAGACCATTCTTTACTTCCAGAAGGATGTCCAATAGGAACACTTTACACTACATTTCCAAAACTGCTTCTGAATCCATGGGTTCCATTTAATTAATTTAGCTTTGAGAATATTTTCTTTCTACGCAGTACAGTTAAGGCTACACATGAAGATAATATGGTAATGAAGTCATAATGAGGTTTGACGTCATGACAGTTACTCCGCCCTGATAGATCTATATAAGGAAATAAAGCTCAAAAAAGTCATTTAACGATGATTGCGAGAATTCGTAATGAATGTCTGTATTTTCATTGTAATAAATAAACATTAGTGATTTTCTTTTATGTACAAACAAAACGTCTTCGAAATAATTCTCTTTTTTTTTTGGTGTCGTTTGGCTGCATTCGGCTTCAGCCAAGCGCTTGCACTCGATGACACGGAATGTTGTTTACATCTAAAACGTGGCGACAGCAGCTGAGATATACAGTGGATAAATGCAACAAGCAGGCAATCTTTAAAGAGAATATGGATAAAATAAGAGACCTAGGCCTTGTTTATCTCTTTGATAAGAAGATGATGACGTTATTTCGGGAAGTGATGGAAAACTGGGACGATCTGCACCACCTCCCTAAGTCCCTTTCTGTTCATTTATGTAGGTGTGTATGCGCATATGTATCAACATGTAGACATACTATTGTTTACATCAATGTAAAATAACCATGTACAGGTACAATAAGATGTATTATTACAGTCCGTCAAAAACTGTAATGCAGTGCCTTGTGTATATGACATCCCCCCCCCCCCCCTCTACACACACACATTAGGCCCTGTAAAAGTTGCACATTTTAACAATGTAATTTGAGAATATATATACTATATGAATATGGCAATATTTTCCCTGAATTTATGCCGATCATACTACATTGACCTGCAATTTGTGAAGAAAACAAATATATATGACTGCCGCCACGAGAAAAGGGCCCTTATCTTTTGACGTCACAATGCGTAGAACACGACGTCAAAGTCGCGGTATTGTAAACACGGAAGTAATTTTTGTCGAATGCACTTTGTGAACAAGAAATAAAATTGGATTTCCAGATGTTACAAGAAAAAACTAAATGATATGAAATTTGATGCGGAAATTTTTAATAAATAATATAATTACATACTAGTACATGCATTTATTAATTATTCTGTTTCAGTATTTAACTTGATATCACATAATTAAGCTAAACGCGATATTGAACTCATTGTTAATTACGACGATTTATAGCGACGTGTTTATATGATGCATGCCTCAAAATACTGTACATTTGTTGTCTGAGCAATTTGCAAATGTTTAAATTTGACTAATATTCAGTAGACTAAGTCTTATTATGAAATGGCATTCTACATACACGTATATATTTTTTTCAGCGAGGGGGGGATCAATGCACATATACACTTCTCTTTTCTAAAAAATACCTTCACGTAAAATGTATTTACCCATTTTAATACAAAGTTAATCATATCGATATGCGCAGTTAGACCAGCTCAGGGTGAAGCGTCGATATCAAAATGTGTGTTGGGGGGGGGGGGGGGCAGAGATCATTGAAAAGGAAAACAAATCTGCGAATAAAAAGCAATCGTTAAAATTTCATTCTAAAAAGAGAACCTTTCTTTTTCATTGGGGGAGGGGGGTTATATACTGGTATCATGGGAAATCCGGACCTCCTACTCTAACAAAGAATAAGGGGGGGGGAGCAAACGGTCCCTATATATATAATTCTTTGCTAAATTAACAGCAAGAGCATATGCAAAGGGGAAAACGGAAAAGGGGGATGCCACGGAAATTTTGCATAAAATAAATTATGGTAAAAAAAATTTTTTGAAATGATCAAATAAATACATAAAAAAGTAGTTTCTGATAAAATTTATTTATCAAATTTCTTAAATAGTTGCGATAAAAGCTGACTTATAATTGAATTGCAATATGTTTAGGAAATAAATACAACTATATAATGTTGACTTTCTCCAAAAGCATTATAATCAATGTTGAAGAAAATAGCAATTACATCGACGGTGATATTAGGATTTAAAATATTTATGAAACAGAAGAAACAGCAGATTAAACAATAGATTAGTCTGTTAAGAAATTAGAAATTTCTGATAAATGTTGATGTTGACATCTTTTGAGAATAAATCACCGATAGAAGAATTAGTGCTAGTAACAAGTGGTTATAAGTGTCATATCCAAATGTTAAGAAAATGTTCAAAAACATCAACCACAATTTTGTAAGACAACGAAGACAATCAAGAAATCTAAATTTTGATAAAGATGAAAGAAAAATTAACACTGGTGATGTTTCGAGCGGAAAAAAAGGTTCAGGCAAAACTTTGAAAACCATAAAATATGTTAGAAAAAACATTTTTTTTGGGTTGACTGTTGAATTCATGTACATCTGTATGTAATAAATTAGTCACGTTTCGTGTTAAAATCTTGGACTTTGAGTCTCTGCTCCGATATTTCAATATCACGGATATCTCGACATTTTTTTAAAGGTCCGTTGCTATCGGGATACTGAAGGAAAAGGATTAAACAAGCACACACATTTTTCTGATTTTAAAGAAAAAAACTTTCTATTTCAGTTGTGTGGTGACAGGCAAAAATAAGAGCCATGTTCTTTAATTTCAAGATTTTTGAAACAATAACTATGCGAAAATGGTTTGTCTATTTTATCTTTAGCTTTCAAGACAAAAGCAGATACTAAGTCGCCCATGAAGGTCAAGTTAGAGTGGTAGAGATACAAACATTCAATAGGATATTGCTTAACCGAATCGCCCCATATACAAAAAAAGTATAAACATGTGTGTCGGACGTAATATTTAATTATTGTTTAAGAATATATTTTATGTACATTTCATCGCATCGAAATATGAAAAACTTAGATGTCAGATTAACTGATGCCATAGAGGAAGATGAATCGATGACCTTAATTATGTTAATAAACATATATACATATATTCAAGCAGGTCCGTAGCTACAAATTCAAAAGTGGCCGGGGGGGGGGGATTCCTCCATAAATCTGACACGCAATTAAAAAAAACCCTATACTGACTAAAGAGTGGTGGTGGTGTTTGCAGGGGGGGGGGCTTCCCAAAATAATCTGAGAAGCAGAAAAAGGGAAAAAACTTATCTGTACAAAAATCCTGAAATTTTCCAGTGCTCCACCTTACACCAACAAAAATTTGGTGGGATTGGGGACGGGAGAACCAGCACCTATAAAAGGAAAATTTGCCAAAAAATGGGGGGGGGGGGGAGAGATCAAAGTACAGAAACGTTTATAACCGCTTTTGATGAAGTGTGATTTGCTTAAAAAGTAAGAAGTTGGCAAAAATTTAAATTTTCGTGTACGGAATAAACTTTCATAAAACAATCCTTTGACATCATTATGTGCCTCCTTGCTGTTTCTACATATCATATCTAAGACAGGTGAATAAACTGAATTGTATCAACAATGGAAACTTAATTATTTAAACATTTTTAATAAAGTGTTCAATAAAAGATAAAGGATTATCCCCTTGGAGGTAGTGAACAAATTTTTTTTTTTTATCAATTATGATTTTTTTTATGAAACTTTACAAAAAAAAAAGGTTTCACATCATGGCGTATCTGAATTTATTTCCCATTAGAATTTTTCGGTGATACAGAAAATACATGAGGTGTTATTATCCCTTTGTAACAAAGTTACAGGGGATAAAGTAGCGTGCGTGCATGTGGGTGAGTGAATGCTTGCTTATATCCCAAAATATTGTTTTAAGATCGGGATCGATATGCTCTTTGCGAGGAGATGCCCCGCTTTAATTGCAAGAGGTGCCCTTCTGGGACATCTATATAGATCTTTTTTTTTTTTTTTATAATTTAATATTACAAGTACTTTACATCTTTTATACATTGAAATAGAGTATTAATTATAAAAAGAATACAGTGGAATTCAACAAGTATTAATTTTTCGACTCGATAAAGAAACGTTCCTAGATCCTGTCTAGACCCCCACCCCTCCCTCTACGAAATTACTAGATCTGCCCTATATAGTATGAAAAAAAGTGTGCGACTCTCCTTGTGAATAATTACACACTAGTTGCTTGGAAGAAAAAAAATAAAGTTTATATGTTTTAAAACGATTAAGGTTATTTTAAAAATGTAGTTTTTTTAAAGAATGCTTGGAAACTGAATTTGACGCACGCGACGTCATTACGTTTTCAGTGAGTAACGTCAATGTTGTTTTGAAGAGGCCTTACTAAAATGCTCATAAAATACTGAAAAAGTGAGATATTTTTAAAACTTGTGTATATTTCCATTCAGAAAGTGTCAGGCTATCATAATTGACCAAAAAGTCAATTTGTGGAATTTTGACCTTAAGGGCCCTTTTCTCATGACGGCAGTCATATATATTCACATATGTAAGATACAATGTACAGGTGTGTCCAATTCTAAGAATTACCTGTGAGGTATACATAGTTTATGCCGCTTCTCCCAGTCTGCCATCCAGCATTAAAACCGACAGCCTCCACACAGTCGGCATTTTCACAGCTGAAGTTTGAAGAATGACTGTTGTATTATTTTGTTGTACAAAGTATATAATTACTTTCTAAATGGATGTTTTCGTCTCAAAAATATATTGAAATGATATAGGAAAGCAATTAATAAAACCCATCCAAATATTAGGAGTCTTTTTCTTCCCTGATCTTTTCCTCTATTAGTGCGTCTTGGCATGTTTCATCTACTACTGTCTCCAAAAATTACCTAACTCTCTCTCTCTATCTCTCTTTTAATGTTGTAGGTGAAACAGATGGTAAATTCAGTTCTCCAAGCAAAGTATTTACAAGTTTCCCCAATGAAGCAGAAAAAGCATTGCTGAAACCGGTTACGTCAGTTACTAAAGCTTGTGCCCTCTTTTAATAGGAAAATGTAACATTTGTCATATTATGGAAAACTAATCTTCTTTGAACAGTAAAATAAATCAAAGAATAGCATACACTTTAGCAAAAAATGTCGGTAAATCTCTTTTCTTATAAAAATCAAATTACTGCAAGGGCAGAATATCAACAAATTTTGTATTTGGAAATATGTAGGTAATTATCTTACTAGATTGAATCCTGCGCAAGAGCGGGGAATTGAATTTATACCACTACGGACAGAAAAACTCCAATAAAAAATTTATTGTAGTTTCTACTGACAGTCTCAGGCTTATAGTAGGAAGAAATACTTTGTTCAAAATCCGGCATGGTGTATATGTACGTATCTACCCCCACCCCTTTTTGTAAAATCTTGAAAATAACAGTTTTGTTAATTTTTATTGTAAAACCTGTTATACTGAGTTATGAATATTGTACTTATGCTCTTACTTCATTTCCGTCAAGGGTAATAGCACCGAATATGCACATTTTACTTATAACTTGATTGGGGGTATAAAATTCACAGGCACTTGTATCTTGGTTAATAATTATTTATGTACATTATTGATATGCTTAAAATGTACTTTACTCTTTTTCCGTATTGATAGTCGCCCGCGTGGCGCAGTGGTTAGAGCGTTCGCTCTAGTGTCGCGGAGTAAGGAGCTGATCCTTACGTCGCGGGTTCGAATCCCACTGTGGGACGTGGAGACCGGTCCTTCGGATGAGACTGTATAAACCGAGGTCCCGTGTCGCAGTAGGTGCTGGCACGAAAAAGATCCCTCACTGCTCAATGGCCCTAAGTGCCGAGTACAGGTCAAAATTTGTAGCTCTCCACCGGCAAGTGGTGGCGTCTCCATACGAGTGAAAAATTCTCGAGAGGGAAGTTAGGTATTAGAGGTGTAATTCGCCACTTCCGGTAAAAATGACGGCATTTACCCAGGTGTGACATCGGCAATTTTCGAGAACACTGTACTTCGTAAACAAAAATGGCGTGTAGTCAAGACGGCCTAGGACGCTAACATAAAACATACACCAAAGAAAAGGAATATAATTTAGCGGAGGAGAGAATAAATATGATATTACGTAGAAAACACGTTAATATATTTTGTTAGACAAAATATGCAGTCAAAACGATGATGCCTTCAAATACACACTTCATGGGTTTTTCCAACTTCTAAAAATAGCACCATTTTCGAAGACCTTTCTTCAAAACTTTACATTCGCATCGCGATTTCTTGTGATTCTCTCAATATCAGCAAACCATTTGAGGGGAAAAAAAATGTACGTAATAAGTAGCATTGCGTGCATTGTAGAATCTGCAATTTATAAGTGACGTTCAATGTCCATACGTAAAATATCTGAGATGTTCAAAATATATCAGTAAAAAATAGAATGTAAATATGTTTACGACATTAAAGAAAAAAATTAATATTAGATATTGGAATAAATGATTTATTCTGGGTTGGGTTAGGGTGATTTTTGTTATTTTATTTACATTAATTTATTTATTTTTACACACGTTTACTGTTTAGAAGGGGGGTGAATATTTTTTTATTGATATTTTTGATATACATGTGGGGAACAAATTAGTTTTTTTTTACCTTTTGATTAGTGTTTCTGTCAGTATATATTTTAGTATACATTGTATAGTAATGTTTTAATCTGTAAAGAACTTCATCCACATGGAAGCTGCAAAAATGTAGGTCATTTTGCAAATCTTTGTCTGGGTCAAGGTCACTGTGACGAGGTCAATCTTCTGAACAAATGAATCTGACTAAAGTGAAGTGTATTCAATATGACAATAACCTGTTGTTTATATATGCTCATCATTTCATTCACTATCACATATCCCATGGCATTTTCAAAAAAAAATGGCTTAAATTTTTAGGGGTACATCGCTATGATACAGAATACAGATAAATATTGGGGATGGAATAAATTTTTTTTATTGTTATATTATCACAAACACACCTTACACAAAATTGATATTGTTCTTTTATTGATCTTTCCTACCATATTTTTCTTTGACAGAATATTACAAACGGTTTTATGAAAAAAATTGTCACTCAAAGTAGACAAGTTCTCTCGATTACAAGTATTCATATATAATACCTGATGAATTTGAACTAAAAAGAATGCATATATGCAATCTGTACTGCTTAGTGTTGCAGCTGAATACATGAAACATTCAACTGTTTGCGACTAACTAGAGTAGAGGTAAAAATTACATCTGTACCTTTTGTCTATTAAAGGTGCACCAGTGGTTAGAGGGTACCGGCATGAAAATAAGTATAGAAAAATTATGTTTGGACAGAATTGCATGAAACTTTGGGGAATACTGCCTGAAGTGTTGTCTATTATAACTAAACTGAATTTAGTCATATTCAAGGCCATGACCATTACACCCCTAATACCTTAAACAATAGATAAACAAACAAACGTATTGATAAGGTACATTCATATTTATACCTGTGTAAAAATTGGCTCATAAATACGCCCTTTGAATAGGCCGCGTATTTGAAAAAAAGACTGTATTCAGAAAAAGAAACTGAAATGTACTGATTAAAGTACAAAAGTTTAGAGCTTTAATTGTATTTGAACAATATCTTATTCATTAATTTTCTCTTTTCATGTAAGCAAGTTTATTACGAAGTACAAATTTTACTTCGGGTTCGTTGCCACGATGCTCTTAGTGAGGAATATATACAAATTTTACCTATAAAATTTATCAGGAAAACCTACATATATGTAAGTCTTTTGATATATAAATATATTCACAACTTATAGTGTTATCAATGATTAACCATTATTTCAAAGACCATTCACACAAAAGCTCTTTTATGTACATGCAGCTATAATCGCCTTGTTTTTCTTTTTAACACCGAGCCCGATGCTGCATGATGTTCAGAAGCTTCCGTCAATATTAAGACCGGTGAATAACGAAAATAATTTGCACATTTTCATTTCAAATCGGTTATCACAACTTCTTTCTTTTATATCATTTTAATTCAGACATCAGATTGGTTCTTTTAAATTTTAAAGATTAAGAAAAGAGAAGAGACCTTTACTCTTTGGCCATAATATTGCAACTTATGACATCCAAATTTTATTCAAAAAATTGCAAGAAAACAATCTCTTATCAGAGTTTCCTCACCACATATGTGGTTATGTGGACACATTGCGCATTTCAAAGAGAAAGATTAGGAAAGAAGATGTTGGAAACTACAAGCAGCAAACACTGATTTCTAAATGCCTTGGTAAAGAGTACAATGCACATGACGCTCTACAGGATCCATGAACTTTTAACCAAAAAGTTAGACTTTTCCAACAAAAATGTCCACTTTGCTGCATCCAATATGGTTGAGTCCTATCAGCTTCATTCTTCTAAATTGATGTTGATTTGTCAAGCATAGATAGGGATTTATAATAACAGTGTAAAATTTCAAAAATTGAATGACACCTTTTTTGTTAAATAGGAGTTTCTTGATTTGAAACCTTTATGAAATTATAAATTTTATCCACATTTTTGTAATTTTTACTAAGATGACTTTTAATCTGAATATCCAAACTTACTCTGTTTTAGATATATTATTAAGAAGCAAACCTTCTTTAATATTATTGTTTTCTCGAGAAAAAATTGTATTACTACAAACTCGAAATATTTTACCTCCAATGGAGGGTCAAGAGGGGTAACACTTGTAGTACAATAGCACCTTAGAATGGCAAGAAATGTACTTCAAAAATGCACTATTTCAAAGATAACATACTTTATCTCATACCTATGGGGGATACTACCCATAAGATAAACCTGTGCTTTATCCACGCTTTTTCAACAGCACTTCCGGTTTTGACATAACCCCTCGCTTCAAAATGTAAATTTATCGAAACTTCTATTTGTGAAAGTTATTGAGTTATCCAATGAATGCAAATTATCAAAAATGTTCGTTAAAGCATGAAAAGACTCGTTTTACCTCAATGACATGTATTTTTTACTGGCTTCTTCGATAACGGATGTTACCTCTTCCCCCCATCGTTCGGCCTAGCGCGGCTAGCAGCGAAGTTGTTGGTGCAAGGTTCATTTGTAATTGACCATGCAGAAAATGCAGGTCACTTACAACAATGCTTTCTTACACCATGCAGACTATATAATTAATATGGATCTACAGGTAGGATAGCCTATAGCACTGTCGCTGTGCACAGAATGATTTCAGAGGAGGATTCAATGATTCGTCAAACCTTACACAACACTGTACAACTTTCAGTCAAAATCAATCTCCCAAAAGATTGTTACATTTGTTTTCAAGGAAGCAGCAAATATCATTCCAAGATTTCATATTAGAACTTTCTTTCGAAATGTCAACGTCAATAGTGGGACGTCATCAATTTATGCGTCATCGATTTGGGTAGAAATCAATCAACAAGGGTTATCTCAATTTTTTTATTAAATAGAAAATTGTATGAGATAAATAGAACATCTATAATTGTGTGAATTGATATTTGGGTTATCCAACTCGGCAAGCCTCGCAGATATACACCATTTCAACTCGTTCGATAAACCAAATATCGATTCACACAATATAGATATCCTCTATATATGAGAAATATGAAAAAAAAATGGAATGACGGAATTTTTCTCAGCCTAAGGTTATTCAGCTCCTTATATAATCAGTCTCTTGTTCATTGAAATCGCTATACTCAACATTGCAACAGTTAGAGACTAGTGTCTGTGCACTATCATCTTCATGAGAAAAAAAAGTTTTGGAACTCAATGCATGCCACTTTTTGTTTATTTTTAGTAACACGTTATAGTCCTATTACTTTTCGATATTTATCTGACCAGTGTTGCTTTGTTAACAATTTTCCATTACTCACGAGGATTTTTAATTCTCATATTTTGTAATGTTTTGCTCATCTCCTCTCTATATTTTTTTATTTCCCTATTGAACAAAATTCTATACACTTCTTCTTTATTCTTATCACTTTTTTGTGTTTCGTGATGGGAGGTCGTGAGTTCGCATCTCGACCGCGACTGACCTAAGTCGATAAAAATAGGTAGCAACTGTTCCTTCGCCAAGCGCCCGGCCACTTTGAAGTGAAAGTTGCGGGTCCTTCGGATGAAACCTTAAAAACCGAGGCCCCGTGTCACGGCAGGCTTTGGTACGATAAAGATCCCTCACTGCTCAATGGCCCTGAGTGCCGAGTAAAGGACAAAATTTGAAGCCCCTCACCGGTATATGGTGAAGTCTCTATATGAGTGAAAAATTCTCGAATGGGACGTAAAACAACATACAATCACTCTTTTACCCCATCAAATATGTCTGTTAATCCTTGAAGGTTTTGAAGTCACCAGATGTTTTGTTAATTTTATGAATTTAATGGACAACGTTTGTGGAATCCCTATTCATGCAGATTATTTAAATCTGCTTGTCGGTAAAAGAGCTGTAGTTGTCATATTGATATAATTTCATACTACAGTTATCGCAAGATAGAAAAAAAAACACGCTTTTTCTTGATTTTATTGATAGGAGTGACAAAATAGGTACTGACGAAAAATTATTGTATTTTTTTATAGGTCAGAACCGAATCCTCGGAGAAGAAAACCTCAGAACAGGCAAAGAAGTTATGTGGAAAATGTGGTAGCCAATTTCCGCATTGATGAATTTAAAACTTTTTTTGCATTGGAAGAGTTAGCATGCAGTGCTTACAAGAAAAAATATGCGAGACTTGCTTGGAGGAAAATATATCTTCACTATTAGTACTTGCTTTTTCTTTCTCCTCATTTTCTGTTGGAGCAAGTTGATTGCTTGAGCTAGTAAAAGGTGGGTTAATGTCATGTCTTTTAGCTAGAATATTATCAAGTCTTTCAAAATGTTGGAATGTCTTCCTCTTCTCTCCAGTTCTTTTTTGCTCTCTTTTAAATCTTTGTGAGATTGTACCAAACTTCTCCATTTATTTTCGACTTTCAACTGCGAAAATTGAAATCCAGCCTCATTTAATTTTTCTGAGTTTTCTCTCCAAACATCTTTCTTTTTCTTTCTGGGATTTTCAAATTCTTGTTCAGCCTCCTCATATAAAGATATGAGGAGGTTAGTCGCTGGTTTGGTCCAAAACACGTATCTGCTACATGTACCACTTTCCTCGACATCACCTGGGAAAATATAAGTAATTTAAATATCTTTTGAACAACTGAAGTTTCTGACAAAATTTTTAATAAATGGGTTTAACAAGGCTGAAGCAATTCTGTTTTTTTTTTATATTTATTGGGCACTGTGTTTCTGAAAATGGGTCTAATGATATCCATTCATTGTGCTACATCATCCAAGCATCAAGTTGTTGACTTAAAAAAGTAAGTTTATAGAAGTATCTTTCTAAACAGCTATTAATCAATTGACTTGTAATTGTTTATTTTTAGTATGGAAAGAAAATGCTCAACTTATGAATAGAGTTTCATATCTAGTTAAATTATACACTTTGTGAGATATATATCGTATCAGAGGTTGAATGACAGCCACATTTTCTTTGAGATGTCTTACTTGTTACACTTGTGTTCTCTTCCAGACTCACCTACAATAACATCAATATATATTCACTTCACAGATAATATATACCAAAAATATCTCATACTAAAAAGGGATAACATTTAATGATGGACAGTTTAAAATATGTTGAATGGATGTAGCAAGTAAAAGAAGATTTTAATACTAACCTACAGATGTATCATCTGGACCATCACTACCCATAGATGGACCTAAAGAGGAATTTATACTCAAATTACTCCTTAATATTAGTTAATATGCCTATAAATAATTGCTGAAGTATATTATGTACTTCACTAATAGTTTAATGAGAATAAATTGTTATACAAGAACTATTACTGATATAACATTCACCTGCTGTTGCAATCTCTACAAGATCAGCACCAGAGCCCACAACTTCAAATATGTATGCAATTAAGTATTGCACAAGATTTAAAACACACATGCATGTTTTTTCTTAAAATGCAATTGCGATATATTTGAATTTTAGCTGAATTGAATTTTATTTTAAAGATTTTATTTGGTTACTAAGAGATTCCTCATAGTTTTTTTCTTATCTGTGCTATCAGCTCTGTGTCTGTGATAAAATAAAAAGACATCAATTTTCTTCTTCTGATATGCTTAAAAAATAAATTCAAAACTCATTTTAAAAGACAAAAACTTTTGAAAGGCAAAAATATGCGAAAGTGCCAAAAATACTTCAGTTAATTGCCAATTATTCTTTTAAACTTCTGTTGTCTAACAAACACGCACACACACACGCATGATATAAACATTCAAATTATATGAAAAATAAAATTACCCCCAGTATCAATACGTCTTAATGTCGGTGCATCAAACACTTGCGTCATCCTTACGCCGTCAGGAAAAGCGATTGTCCTTTGCTCATAGTAACTATACACAATAAAAAAATATTGCGTGTTGACGCAAGTATTCGAATGCATTTAATTTTTTTATCGTTATAAAATCAAAGAAAATCCAGAAATCTGCATGTTTTTTTCCCTTTACTGTTGAGAAAATTCGAACGGAGTACCCCGTGTTGCTCAGTATCACATATACTCTGTCCATGATGTTAATAACCATTTTTGAGTAGTAAAATATTGTTAAATGATTATGTGCTTTACAAAGAAGTTATTGATTTCTTTAAAAAGGTATAAACCTACTTTGGTCTCACAGCATTTCCATCACGCGTATCACGGTGATCGTCTCTACTACAGTTGCCCGCCATCTTTTCTACATCACGTGACTTATTTCAACCCCGATTTCTAATATGGATTCTCTTAATTAATATTTTTTATGAAGTACCAGTCGAATGGAAATTTTTAAGTTTATACAATAACATCTTCATAATATCGACCAGTCGAATCCACCAATTGTTCACTCTACTGTCCAATTTAAGCACAATCTCAGAATCTTTTTTCATGTAGCTTAATTGACCTTACTGCATTTATTGGTAAAAGAAAACTTCAACTTTTTCTCTCTTGGAATGAAAGTGCTGTTTACTCATATCACGCATGCGCTTCATACCGATAATGCATTAAATATACGCTGTATTAACAACATCGTAAATTCATAAAACACAAAAAAATTTTCAAAGTGAAACTTGAATTAAACAATTATATATAAAGTTAGTCGCTTATAAAATGGAATGTAAAATATTTCTCTATATTCAGTAGCATGTCTCAAGAGTGAACAGAGATTTCCACTGAAGACCAATGAAGCAAAGTTTCAAGCCATCACAGACGTAGAAAAAGGAAGAGATAGTAAAGCGGCCATCGCTAAGAAATACGACCCCCCCCCCCTAAACACTTTATCTACGTGGATCAAGAATGCCTAAAAAATCAAAGAGGCCTACGAACACAGCCCATTTGGACCACAGAGAAGGAAAATGAGAACGGCGATCTACAAAGACACAGACCAAGGAGTTCTACAATGGTTAAAGACAGCTAGAGACCAGAATGTCCAAGTGTCCGGGCCCCTTCTCATCGCCAAAGCACAGGACTTCGCTTCTCAGCTTGGCCATGAGTTTTAGTGTACCACTGGGTGGCCCAAAGAGCGCCATAACATCACCTTCTAGAGTGCGGCGAATCAAGGACTGTAAATGGGGGCAAGAGCGCGTAACTGTTATGGTTTGTGCTAATATGGCGGGTTCTGAAAAGATGCCTCTTCTCGTTATCGGGAAATCAAAAAGCCCGCCGCGATGTTTTAAGAACATCAAAACAGTGGGGGAATGATCCAGATAACCCACCTTCTTTTGAAGTTAGGGGGGAGAACAATGAAGCAAGGTCATGGATATAAATATATATAAGCTGTCGCATAGAGTACATTAAATTACCTGAAGACATCTCCGTGACCGTCACGATAATAGGGGAAAGGAAGGGTGAGATTTATTATTATTCATTTACTTAAAAGAACAATAGAAAACGATTATGGATGACCGGAGGGTGACCTTCAGATCACCACGAAAATTGTATTGTACATAAAGAACATCATAAAAGGGGGGGGGGTAGCAAGGATGGCGGATGGGTTGAAGGACAAAATTATTAATTGAAATTTATGTTGATAATGTGGGTTAATCTATACTACTATATTAAAATTATAGACTCGAATTTTTGGCCTTTAATATCGATAAATCGGAAGAGTACTGCCTTTTGTTTTATAGATTTTAAACATCATTGGTACTTGAAGATTACCAATTTGTTTTTATTTTTTCTAAATGAACCATCGCTAATTAATAATCAACGAAAATTCCTCAAAAAATTCCGGAAATCATCTGGATTTTTTTGATTTTACAATCTTGCGCGTGCGCATTGCATTCACGCTAAATCACGGTGTTCAAATCAGAGCAGACAAAAGAAGTACTAAGTAGATACATGTATATATTTGTTATTTTATAATTTCTCTAATTAGAAATCATAAATATATATGAACAGAATATATAGCAAATTTCCAATGAAAATTTACACGTATTTGTATTATCTTTCCGAGTTTATCCATGCAAATGTGATATTGTGGCCACGTGGGTAATCATTCGCCATCTCGGAGACACATATATTATATGTTATTTATGTCTCTGGCCATCTCAACGGGGGCAACAAGCTCATGATCGTAGGAGCCATATTACTGAACTACAGATTTTATTTTATCCTTCCTTTCTTTCATGCTTTTTTGAGGGGAAGGGTGTGTTTGTGTGTGTGTTATAACTCCAGCTAGAATCACATCTTAGTGAAGTAGGCATTCTTTTTCCGCCAAAAAATTACAATAACATTATTTTCATTTCTTAACTTTGAAATAAATCGAAGTAATTAAATAACGTCAATATAACCGATATTTTCAATTTGAAATGTGTTTAAATGATTGCAACTTGAATTTGTTCGCCATGTTTACTATTACCTTCACTGCTGAAATTTATAACGCGGTAAATATGAAACATAAACTAAGGGCAAAGAAATATTTGAAATCATGCAAAAAATTCACATTATATTTCTTAGGAGTGTAGTGAAATTAAAAGCATTGTAGGCTTATAGCTTTGTTATGTAAATACATGTAATGACCTCTGACCCTGGTCTGTCAACAATACGGTGATCACCCTCTGCAATGCTTGCGCCGTGCATTTCCCACGTGAACCATCAAAAAAAGCATTTTATTGTTTGTATTTAAATTCACCTCTAAAAATTTCTTAAACTTTCAAAAAAAAGTGAGTGAAATATGTAAATTATTGTTATTGATCTTCAGTACGTTATATAGAAGGGACAGCCTGTTCTTCTAAATATGTAGAGGTTGTCATGGTAACTACGCTTGATAGGTAGTCTGAAATCACCCCTTGCGGCCCGTACAGTTCATTCTATCAATGCTGTTAAAATATCGATCATTTGTAAAATATAATCCATGTATAGTAAATCTCAAAACTATGAGGTGGGACAAAATTAAGATCGTAAAAAAATATTTATTCATTGATGAAATGAATTATATTTAATCGTAGCAAACAAACTAACATTTTATTAAATCGTCAAAAGAAAAAATACACCAGCGTGAAAACAAGTTGTCTTCTTCAGCAGCCATGACGGTTATCAAGTAATGTAATGACTTTTGATTGAAAACGTATAGTATTGCAGTAGATTAACTTTTGTTATCACTAAACAGATATATAAATGTTTATGAGGTATGTATTTTATTTTTGCTGCATTATCTACGTATGAAGTAAGAAAAATTCCCATATTCAGTTCAAGACCCCGCTCTCAAATTCTCATTGGCTGTCCCAAAACAAAATCGGTCAAGGTCAGTAAACCTTAAAGTTTGCGGTAAACTCAGACTTTACTAAATATTTTGGAAAAAAAATATGCTCTGAATAATTACATCAGAAACATCTATTTTAAAATGTTTCTGATTACACTGTATGATTTCAATTAAAAAATGGAAATGATATCGTATGATCTAAATAGAATTGTACCCCCCCCCCCCCCCCAGGAAAAGGCTTCATTATTGCAGCAAGAAGTACTTTCAAGTTCCTACATTCCTACTAAGGATACCCTTGCTTGGCTTATCTAAGATAATGATAATTTATGTTTCCCATATATTTTATACTGTACTAATTCAAGGATATCACAATAATTTTTATCAAAACAAACGGTCATGAGAGCATTTTCTTATATCATATAAAAAGTACATTTGATATTCTTAATTTTTATTATGATCTCTTGAATAACCAGTGGGGGGTATTTGTAAGATAATCTGCTCTGCTTCACATCTGCTAAATTATGTAAAAATACCAGTATAGCACATTTGTCCATTTTCATTTCTGCTTTTATTAACAGATTATATACATGTCTATTACCTGTGTGTATTTTGAACAAGTTGAGACCTGCAGTGTTAAAAATTTTTACGAAATTTTTTACACCTTTAGTTTAATAACTGATTGTGTAAAAATACCAGCTTAACAGATTTTTTTCATTTTCATTACTTTGCTTGATATGTTTCAGCAGTGCTCAACTCTTTGTTGCTCTCATATTTTCAATAAATATCCATAATTTCTTTTATTAAATTTGTTTGGAAAGGTGAAATTTATGTAAGCTCCGGCGTGATTCGAACTCATGACTTGATTTATAGCTAACTTGGGGTCAAACCCATTCTGCGCTACGCCGTTCCGCAACAATTTTGCAAAAAAACAAAACAACAAAAGGAAAAAAAAAACCACAGAAATATATTCACATTCATTGTTTATCTCAAAAGTACCTTACAATATGAATGTTTCGATGTATGTAAATGTCCGATATGCACATGGATGCATTCATAACAATGTCAACTCAAGCACGCACGGGTCAAAGTCTGGGTTTTTTTTTTTTTTAAAGATTCATGCACACTCTGTACTACCCTAAAGCATAAATCAACTTATTTGGTTTAATTTCTTGCAGAAATGGAGGCAATCTCTTCTTTCGGTAATTTAAAGCCTGGCTACTCAAATCTGTGCATAAAAGTACTGACCAAATCGAATGTAAAACATGAGCTAAAGAAGTGTGAAGTACGGAGTCCTGCATTTAGCCGATCAAACTGGTACAGTAAGAGCTACATGCTTTGGTGACAAGACAACTGACATTCTGCAATCTTTGCAAGTCGGCCAGGTGTATAAAATTAAAAACGTTTATGTGAAAAATGTACCTGAGTAGTATATTGATTACCAAAAACTTTCCACAGTAAAAGTTGAAATAAACATCACTGATAAATCCGTGATTGATCATTTGCCGGCTGTTGATCTCCTAATTATTGCTGTTAGCTCGCGAGTGATGTTAATAAGAAATATTATGTCATCAGAGTACATGTTTAATGGGCCAACTGGAATAGTGACTGCATTCAAACTTAAAAATGTTGAGCTACAACACCCTGACATTCTGCAATCTTTGCAAGTCGGCCAGGTGTATAAAATTAAAAACGTTTATGTGAAAAATGTACCTGAGTAGTATATTGATTACCAAAAACTTTCCACAGTAAAAGTTGAAATAAACATCACTGATAAATCCGTGATTGATCATTTGCCGGCTGTTGATCTCCTAATTATTGCTGTTAGCTCGCGAGTGATGTTAATAAGAAATATTATGTCATCAGAGTACATGTTTAATGGGCCAACTGGAATAGTGACTGCATTCAAACTTAAAAATGTTGAGCTACAACACCCAGGAAATGAAAACCCAACAGAAATAATGGTGAACTGTGATTATCCGAAAGTTGGAGCTATTTTTCAAAGTTACATGGAACACCTATTAATTGCTATTTCAACAATTTCTTTACAATTTACTCTTAAAACAGGACAAATAATCCTTCGAGCACAGTTTCCACCAATTCCCTCTTGGGCAGTTACAATCCATAAAGCTCAAGGAATGACTCTACTATGTGTTGTATTAGACATTGGGGAAAAAATTTCCCAACAAGGAATGGCGTATGTTGGTTTATCACGTGTTAAAAAAACTGTCTGGATTAGCCTTGCTGGACTTCTCTCCTTTCCCAATAACAGCACCAACCGAAGCTTTAACTGAGATGAAAAGACTTCAAAACTTATAAATTTCATAAATTCCAAGTGGCATGAGAAGTATTTTTTTTTCTGATCATGAAATCATTAAAAAACAGAATTATTTTAAGAGTTTTAATTGATTGTATTGTATTTATTATGCATGTACTATACTATATTCTTATGTTTGTTCTTGGTTTCTTTCTTAATTTTAATAAATCTTATCATTGTTGATATTTTTTTAAAATTTACTCTCCACAGCTTGAGTAACTCTGACGTTTTGTCAGTATGTACTTGGTTTAAAAAACAATGTTAGAATATGTTTTCCTTGAAAATAATACATCTTACAATACTTTAGACTTGCGATTTAAATATATTCGTTTTTATTCAAGTTATAATACACTAACCCCAAATTTGCTCCTCCAGTTAAGTGGTCTATAGTGGTGTCTTTCTGACATATTTTCTATTATACATAAAATCTGCATTTTTGAGTGCTACGCTTACACTCTCACAGGACTTGTGTATCCAACAGAGGAGAAAGACATACCTGTCAAATTGGTGGAGCAGATCCGAGTTCGGCATTCCAGATAACAACCTCTTTGCTGTTTATGCCGTACAATTTACGATCATCAAAATGCCCAGACCTAATGAAGTAATCGAGGAGGGGCGACAATAGCAGCCTCAACAACAACAGGTACAGCGTCAGGAGCAGCCAGCGCAAACGGCTTCCTCAATCTCTACTACGCCAGCACCCATGCAATCCAGGCCACATACTCCAAATGTGTCCCTTACAAAATTTGATGGTAAAGGGTCAGCCATACAATGGTGGATAAAATTCATGGCGTTCATTCAATCCAGGCCATGAGAACACAGCAAGCCATCCTTTCCCTACCATTCTACTTAACCCGGGCAGCGGAGGTCTGGTTTTCCACCATAGGAGAGGACGTAAAGGCATCATTAGAGAGCATTGGAAATGCTTTTCAGGAAAGATTTTAGTCGACATTTACTAACAACATTCGGCTAATGGATGTCGAGAGCTAGTGAGACAGTAAATGATAATATTTAAAGGGTATCATCTTTAACCTCGGACCATCCTGTCGACCAGCAGTGGTTGGTGACTGCCAATGAATACGGCTCGAGACCCCAATTAAAGGCCACAGTGATCCAGCAGGACCCAAAGACCCTGGCGGAAGTGCAAAGTGAAGCGAGCAAGGCGGAGCTAGCAGCCAGCATCACTGCCACCGCAGGACAGGAAGTCAAATATGCCCAGGCAGCAACCATTATGGCCATGCTGAATGCCATCCAAGACTTATCCTCCCAACGTGCAAGCCCTCCAGACATCAGTGAATGCTGTCCAAGCCGAGCCACCTCGATATCAACGCAGTAATTATGGTGATTACAGTAACTCGAGATCAAACAGTAGAGCTTTGAATCAAAAATGTTGGTAATGTAATAATATGTATCATGCCTGGAAGGATTGTTTGCTAAGAAAGATATGAAAAATGGGGGAATGGGTACCTTAAGTACAGACCCAGAACTGGTGTTAGGACATAGGGATTCGCGCCTGTCTTTTGATCAGGTTTTAAAGATAGGCATAATGGCAAATGTCCCAGATTAATGTTTTGGCCAGTATGGAGAAAAATACCATACATGTAAATGTTAGGGGTAAGAAAATACAGCTTTGGTAGATTCTGATGCATCGGTGACCATCTTGAATAAAGAATTTTTCTTGAAAACAATTTTTGCAGAACGTAGGCTACAACATCCTGATTTTTCATCAATAAGAGGGGCTAGTGGGAAAATCCTACCTGTTATTGGCAAAATACCTGTAGATTTCACCATAGAAAGGGAACATCAGAATTTTGTAGTTCATATTGTAGATGGGTAACACCTTTCATTTACTTTGGGGATAGATTTTCTATGCGATAGGAATGCAACGTTGACCTTCTCCAAAGCTAAAACCTTACACATGCCCACTAATCATGATGTTGATAAGGTTTTTGCCATCGACATATTTCTAGTTTTCTCTTTTTATTGGTGAAAAACATGTGATATAAGTACGCAATTTAAATAATAATAAAAATTGATTCTGGAAGTGCATACAGTGAATATGGTGATAAGAGAAAATCTGAAATATGTGCTGGTTGCTACCTATTTTCTTATTGACTTATGTCAGTCGCGGCCCGGGTTCGAACCCACGACCTTCTGATCACGGAGTGAGCGCTCTACCCACTGAGATACCGTGACGGTTACACAGAAAGAAGAAACACCGTAGTGAAACAAGAGGAGATAATTCAAAATACAGTAGATATGTTTCTGAACTGAGAGAAATAATGATTTCTACCGAACTCCTAAAGGACCATGAAGATCACGTGTCCTAAATTCTTTCACAATTGTTGAGTAATGGGATTCTGTCGGAAGAGATTTTTCCAGTGCTAGAGAAGACAGTGATGCCTTCTTATAATAAATAACATGTACTGCTCTGAGATGACAGGTGCGATGCATAATCCAGAGAACAAGCTGCTTGAAACCAGGCTAAAAGAGGAATCGCACACTTCTCAGAAATTTAGAATCTTGACAAATTTTGTTTGTTTGTATGTTGTTTAACGTCCCTCTCGAGAAGTTTTCACTCATATGGAGACGCCACCACTTGCCGGTGGAGAGCTGCAAATTTTGTCCTATACTCGGCACTTACGACCATTGAGCAGTGAGGGATCCTTTTCGTGCCAGCACCTACTGGACACGGGACCTCGGTTTATACGGTCTCATCCGAAGGACCGGTCTCCACGTCCCACAGTGGGATTCGAACCCGCGACGTAAGGATCAACTCCTTACTTCGCGACTCTAGAGCAGACGCTCTAACCACTGCGCCACGCAGGCGACTGTTGACAAATTGTATTGAAGAGCTCTCAAAACATAAGAGAGACTACTTCCGGATCACATTCTGTCTTAGGCTCTACATTTATAGGAAAGTAAAAAATCTTATGATGGATTGAATCTCTGATGATGTTTTAAATTATGATTAATAGCAATTAGTAGTAAGGTCTGAAAAACCTTTATGGTAATAAATAGTTCAGTTTTTTGTATCATTTTTAACTATTTTTTTTATGATAACGCATTATTGAAAGGAAGGGATCATTCGGAGACGGTTAAGGGTGTTTAACAAACCCCACGCTACTTCTCTTAATGTCAAACTCCCTGTATGTTATACTAAATATGGCAAAACTTTGTATCATGATTAATTTACAATTTATTTTCCTAAGTAGGTTTTCAATAACAAAACACACAACATATAGAACAAAGTGACTAAAAGCCAATTATATTCAATATCTCGTATTGTTATACCTTTACAAATTAGTTCCTATATAAACATATACTTTTAAAAATTCGAACAATTTCAATGTTTTACTGAGCGGTCATAAAAAATCGATGTTTGACCACAGAGTGAGATATTGGACCTGTCGATGAGATATTGGACCGCTTACGTCACACTGTGGGCGGGATCAGCTAAATCTTATTTGCATTGACAGTAACAGAATTGACCAGTTTTAGTACAGGTAAAGGAAATTTACATCATGGAAGCCAGCACAAGATAATGTATGTTCCCCCCAAAATAAATAAAAGGTATAAAACATTTATTGACTTGGTTCGAGGGCTAAATGCGTTTTGTCGACCCCTAGAACCAAACTGTTTGCCTTCGTTTTGTCGACCCCTAGAACCAAATTGTTTGCCTTCGGCCTAACGGCCTCAGACTAACAGTTTGGTTCTTGGGTCCGTTTGCCCTCGAACCAAGTCAATAAATGTATAAAATTTCATAGTTTCTCATTTACGAATTCAATGAATTTCACTGAAAATTTATCAAATCATACAACAGTTATGCATTCGTATCCTAGAATTCATTTCTTTCTAATGACAAAAGAGTAAGGGGAAATATATTCAAGTACATTCTCTTTCTGATGTGTAAGTTCAACTTAGCAGACAGTCTGTGGTCTGACATTATTAAATATCCCCTGATTGATTTTAACTTGCTTTTCTGTGTTTGTTCGTTAAATTTCCCGTCAAAAAAGATTTACCAGGTTCATTCGTCGCTTTATATGTATAATAACACGTGCAGATAAACGTCATAATAGACTGCAAAAGAATAGCCACATACTCTAACAAAAATAAATCTATGTACTTCAAGGTAGAGAGTGCTTGAAATACCCAGCCAGCTGCCATAAGAATTACTAGTAAACAACACTGAACACATAAAACCTTATTTATGTTGACCTCTTCTTTAGAGCTGCTTCTAAGGGTCTGAATATATTGGATAACGAGCCCGACAATTATCATTAACAAAGGAAAGTAGACTGCCAATAAAGGAAAGGGGAAAACGTAAAGATAACATACGTCAACATCATTACAGTAACCAAAGCCTTTCTTTGTAACTGTCATGAAAATAGAGTTAGACAAAATAATAACTATGGGAACTATTATCATAACTTTGTAGGAAAATGTAGAAGAGTTTTTGTTTTCTTGTGTTTTGATTTCAAAAATTATAGATCTTCCATAAAAATATAGGGAAAAACCGACCAAAAGAGTAAAGTAATGGCCTAGAACACCATAAACACAACAAACTGTCTCAGAGGGAATGATATGTTCACTTAGGATACAAACCGCAAGTTTTGTAATCAGGAAAAATGTCAGGCGACCAAGAAAAGGTAGTGATAGAGATTCTGATTTCCGTAACAGAATAATCAGTGTCTGTATTAGGAAGGAGGAGGTGAATATCCCCAGGGACAGGTATCTTATTATGATAGACACATTACTGATTTGATTACTGAAGTGTTTTCTGGCGTGATTATTGATAACGAGTCTGTCATAAGGACCGGACCTACAAACCTGTATGTGACCTCTCCACCTTATAAAGTGACCTACTGGAATAGTCAGCCCACTTTCAAGTTTGATTGACATAGACTTGTCATCGTAGACGTAAGTTTCTCTAATAACTCTGTGCTTACAGAATAAGAGTTCAGAAACAAAGTTAACTGGTGGTGAAATGTCCTCATAAAAGTCATTGACACCTCTAAGATATTTTACAATACCCGGTAGATAATCCATACTGACATCATTCAACGAAAGGGATGGCTTTTCTTCTATCCTTGTTATACTTATCTTTGTCATGGTTGGAGAATTTTCACTTGAAAACCCCATAAGTGATTTCGTAATATTTAAAAGTTTTCTCTCATAATCATCTCTATTGTAATCCCCACCACCATGAATTATTCGAAGTATCGTTTTAATTAAATAATCATCATTTGGCTTCTTTTCTACTTCTACAGGAAAAAGGTTTATGTTTAAATCATCAATCCCAAGAAATATATAAAGATGTGAATTGATTTCCTCTGTAATCTCTGTAAGTTGTTTGGAAATATCATCATCTGTAGGCCTCTTCACAAGAATGTGTAGCATTAACTGTAGGACGTAAATTCCTCTTGTCACGTGGTCCAAAAGCGCCTCACATCTCCTTCCTGACCATATTCGACCCGGGTAACAAATAGGCCTATTTCCATTTAACTAAAGAAAAAAAATGATACTATTTCTTTAAAAATTAAAAAAAAAAACTGAAATGAAATATAGATAAGGAACAGAAATCAAGCTCAAAAGTCCATTGAAATAATACAAATGTAGAGCGAAACAACACAGACCTCTAAAAACATTATCTGGGGTAAAGATATCATCATGGGTGATTAATAGAGCTTAACACTGAATATGTTAAAAAATAAAACGTTCAGTTCCGCTTAAATAATAAACCTTGTCAATTGCTATAAAAATAACCGTAATTAATTTCTCCTATGTGCATCCTCAACAAAGCTGCGTATCATTTTTCATTCAAAATTTGTGTGACATACGAATGACAATTAATGGCCCTCAGTTTCGCAGGGGGAGGGAGGGAGGTATGCTGGACCATAGGAACACGCCAAGTACGAAATCTTTTTTTAGGCCATTCCGAGTTTTTCCCCCCTATGTTTAGTGTTCACTCTAAATTCAGAAATTTGGAAATGAAAAATGACAACATTGTAAGAATAATTGTAGACTTTCTCATCATCATATTCTCCTCACAATGTAGGAAAATTAAACTACTAGTTTAAAAACATATTTGGTACACAACTTAACAAAAATGCTATGCCGATCTTTAAAAAAGTTAAGTCCTGTTGCAAAAATATGTATTTCTTCATTTTTAGTATGTGTTTTTAATTTTAAATTCATGAAATAAAACCCAATCCATTCGCGGACGCTAAACATAGAAAAAAAACTTGGAATTGCTTTATGGAGGAGCAGGCTAAGATAGAAAAATGACCGTTTTGTTATAAATTTACATCTCTGCTTGCCAATGAGTTTGATATTACCAAAGAAGTAAATTAACAGACAACAAATTACGTCCGTATTTGATGTGCATTTTCACAAACCTATTTAAATACAGGTTTTCTTTAAACTCCGTATAAATAAGTCACTACATACCCAAGTCCATATTGTGTGCCTCTTTGGGGGTTCTGATAAAACTGACTGCATTATAATCTCTAGTGTTGCGAATTCGGAGTATTTGGATCCCCTTGTAGGAGATTTACAATGAGTCGGAGATTGAATTAAGCCATTGCACTCAAGACAAAAGCGGTTTTTATATAAGCCCAACTTATAATTGTTTACTTCCGGAAAATCGTTGCATTTCCGCCGCAGTTCTTCTGTATAACTAGCACTACCCAAAGTGCAATTAGAGTTTCGTACTTCGCCTATAGGCGGATGTCGGCAAATTTCGCAAAATTCCCTTCCTCGATCAAAGAACTGTAGTGCCGTGTCTTCGCATGCTGTGACCACGTCCTGTTCCCCTTGGTAGGTACATGGAGTAATGCCAGCCAAACATTCATATGATCTTGATGTATCAAAAATAACATCGCACCTTCTTCGCCGAGCTTCTTTCATTATATTGGGCACACCATCCACGTAGTATAACAACGGAATTTCCTTCGGACACTTCAGAGCAAAGGGCCATAGATGAGCGGTCCGAATATTCCATTTTCCCTCTACACATAAAAAACAAAATATATTCCTGTACGATTTTCCATCAAATTCGATGGGAAAACTCATTTCCTTTCTACAAAGATATTTCTGAGCGAAATCCTTTGACCGATCTCGCCGATCTCGTGGGTTGAGTTTCTCCATGTTACAATCGTTGATAACAAGGTAACGTTTGCCCTTCCTCCCCGCGGGTATACAGCTAACAGGTGTTGTTACAAAAAGTTCTAAACAGCAATATTCAGCTTTCCCAAACAAACATTGCGTGTTATTTTCACATGGACGGGATGCCTGTAAATCATTTTTAAATCCAGAACTTCTACTAAGCCCTAGACAGTCTTTAGTGGACGCAGTAAACAACTCCTCTAGTCGTGTTATATTAAGGGTGGCTGTATTATCACTGTCTTCGAAAGTTGTGAAATCTACCTTCCTAACAGTATCACTTATATAATCCTCTGTCCAGTCAAAATCAATAAGTTTGATTTCTCGAAGATAAACATTGTATGTATTGATTTTCTCAAAGCTTAGTTTCTCTCTTACTTTCGCCTTAATGTCTGCATAATACACAATGTCTGCATTGCCTCGCGCCTTCTGTGAAACACGCATATTACAAAGATAGCAAAATACATTTTTATAGGGGTAAGTAAGTGCGTAAGTTCCCGATTTCTTACAAAGGTTTTCTAATATGTAGATTTCTTTCTTTGACATATCTAAAAACAAAGCAGACTGTGGATTACAAGAGGAAATCACGGAGAAATCGTCGATTTCCCCAAACGGAACACACATAGCACAGAATATATTCTTATAGTTCCTGTATTTGAAATTATACATTGACGAACACCCTTTCATTACATCTGTATCATTAAAATTCAAGCTGCACTTTCTAATAAGATTTTCTTGGGGTAATACTTGAAGATCCATACTGGGAGGAATGTGCGCCATCAGACAAGCTTTGAAGTCTGATTTGACGGTTTCTAGAACTTCTTCCCAGGACGAAACATAGAAGATGGATATGTTACAGCTCTTGCTGAAAGAAATCTTCCAAAACGCAAGCTTGTTTTCCCGTTCTCTATGACATAAGGCACAATACTTGTTCCAGTAGACCATCTTACTCCTTAATGATGTACAGGGTGGGGCGAAAATACGTTCCAGGGGGGTCCTAACTTTTTCGCATTTCTCGCGTTGGCTCGACGATGCATTAGTAGGACACTTGTCAATAAATTTCATCTGTATTTGGTGTTCCATATTGTATGGCTTAAAGAATAATAAGGATCTAAGGGAACGATGATGTTTGAATTTTTTATCCGGTTGGTAATGATTGAAATACTTGTCCGGGCAACAGTTTCCATTAAAATAACACAAGTCGTCACAGGAACAAGGCGGACAGTTCGGGAACCTGGCTTTTGTGACGTACTTAGAGTGGACATTTATTGTATCGTCACATAAATAACCGAAACCACAGACATTTATGTAATGTCTTAACAGATTGGTGGTATTTATCCCATTATCAGCCGGTGGTAGAATTGTAAAATCTGAGGATGCACTGAGAAACCACAAGACAGTGCTAAGAAGAGTTAACTCCCTTAATTTTATTTTCTGAATCTCCATATGTAAAGTTGTTCTGTTTATGTTTTTGTTGCTGTTCCTAGTCTTTTAAGTCTGGTTTATGTAGCAAAAATCATGCTGGTCTATAAAGACACATAAATCTTACACTTTTGTATTAGGTGGAAACAAATGGGGAAAAATGATACAATTAAAACTGCTTCAATAAATGATACGAAGCTGAAGATTTTCACGCCATACTTCTTATTTTAAACATTCAATTTGAAACACATCGTTTCCCAACTTTTCAAAATAAAATATTTACAAATATTTACATGATTGTTCTAAAATGATAACTTAGCAATTTAACTTATTCTAATAAATCTATCTATCATGATGTGTTATGAATCATCTAGTGAAATTCTCGGAATATAGTTCCATCACAAATATGAAGATTTGTTGTTTTTTTTTCTGTTTCGAACTTTTAATGTCTTTCCGTCATTTTAAATACTGGTATATATGTCATAACAGACGAATGTCATAAACCCTTCTTTTCGTAGAACTTTTAATTTAAGTCTGATACATTGTTTTCTTTTTTTTACATTAGTTTTCCTAACATTCCCGCATGTGTAAAAACATAAAATACCGCAGGTATAGAAATTATTTATGTACATGTTGTATAAATATATAGTAATCGAATAAAGTAAACTAAACTTACCCCACCTCTTTCCCTCATCTAAAATCAATTGCTACCAGAGTCCTTGTTTATATTAAATATCTACTATTAATTATTCATAAATTAAGACACTCGTGTCATTTAAATGTTATAGATTGGAGGTACACTCTACACTTGGGATTGCGGTTATTGGTCTTTCTGCAGGACAGCATTATTAAAATCAGTTTAATGGAATTGTCATTTCGATTTACTCATTATAAATGTCCCGGGATTAAGAAGGGAAATAATAGGGTATATCGATCAGCTTTCGCTAAGTACACAACCTTGGCGATGTAAATAAATCTTAGATTGATATCGAGAAATTAATTCCTGTCGCGGTATATCTGGGCATACTTAGTATACGACTCTCCTAAAATACAGCGCGTTTATAAAAAAACAAAATATTTAAGTATTTTTTATTTCTTACATGGGATATGAACAATTACAAATTATACCTGTAACTGGCAAAAATTGTTATTTATCGTGCCAACGCCTACCGTGACACGGGTCCTCGGTTTTTAAGGTCTCATCCGAAGGACCCGCAACTTTCACTTCAAAGTGCCGGGCGCTTGGCGAAGGAACAGTCCCTACCTATGTTTATGTTTTAGGTTTGGTTGTAGTATTAAATCATTCTGGTTTTAATAAGTATTAATATCAAAAGTAGATTATAAACTTCAGTTCTCATATTTTCCAAAAGATTTTACATGAGCCAATATATAAGAAAAAGACACGGCAATTTCGTATTGCGTAACTATGTAATCTACGATGAACTGTTTTTGTTTTGTGGTCACGGTTCAGTCTCTCCAATAATTTTAGTATTATGTATAGCTATTTGTACGTATTTAATTTTTTCTTTATTTAGCTAGTGTTAATTCTCAGTAACCGCATTTTTAACGTAGTTTACACATCAGAAATAGCATTTTGTCCTATACTTTATTGTTCTAACCTTCATCTATATTTACATTTGAATTTAGCATTACCCTTAGAAAAATACTATAGTTAACTATGGCTTCATAGTGTCAAAGTTATCACTATAGTGAATCAAAGTTTTCATTCATAGTGTCGAAGTTATCGCTATAGTAAATTAGGGTATCTTAGAAAATTGAGAAATGCACATAAGTAATTTGTAAATAGTTCAACCCCATTCTTTGATTAACTTTTAACAATGGGTGGATTAATTTCCAACTCCGTAAATACTTCGTGAATATTTTTATTGTTTCTAGGAAAATGAAAGACTTAAAAAAATTACGAGCATTGGAAATTTATTCATTAAGGAGTGTGTATATGTTTTATGCATTAAGGAGTGTGTATATACGGAAGCCGGTAGGTGCCAGGTAGAAAAATGTTTTATCTGGCGGCCGCCACATAAATAACTGGCGGCCGCCAGATCTATTTATCTAGCGACCGCCAGTTATTTATTTGGCGGCCGCCAGACAAAATATTTTTTCTACCTGGCACCAACCGGCTTCCGTATGTATGTGTTTTAAACCAAACACAAATTCTTTAATTACATTGAATTCCTTTGTCCGTGATAATTTGTACTATACGGAATATACTTATATAATTTTTCCTTATGTTTGGTGCTTCAGAAGACTCCAGTGACGAGTCGGTAGATGCTCATAAAGGGGCAAATATGCACTGCAACCATGCCAACACTACGGACGCACTAGTAACAAGTGTATTAAAGACAATGTAAGATACTCATATATATAGAGAGCGAGAGAGAGAATTGCAGCTCGTAATCATTTTTTCATATATTTTTTTTATTTTTATTAGACAAAACAGCGCTGAACCAATAAAAATTCTGCAAACTTACCAGGATGTATTCTGTTTAAGTTAATATCTTCAATTTCATGGTTTATTCTTTGAGAGCACACTAAAGAGTTCTGATTCTGTGTCTGAAGTTTAAGTTAACTGCCGTTCGATCTAAAATGATATAAATGAAATCTGATTTTGCAATATATCACTCAGTCTGTAAGCAGTTCAAGCAATTTCAATATTTCATTAGGTAAAAAAACTTTTGACCACTCTGTTTGCACGTCTTTTTCACACTGAAAAAAAAAAAACGACAACAGCGATTTCTGTTGTTGTCAGTACTTTGTTTGTTTGTTTTTTTTTTTTTTGTTTTTTTTTTTAACATTTTTCCTGGTGGTAAATGGCTTGTATTCTGTGTTGAAATAGAAATATGCTCAATATTGACACTTTTATGTCCAAATATTCTTTTGCTTTAGTAGATTAGAGGATTATTAAGCATTTAAGTACTTTGTTTACTTTATTTACAACATATTTAAATCAATTCAAGAAAATTTCAAATATTTATAGAGTATATGCTTTGAAATATGCTAATATATATGGAACTTTTCTAATATCTAAAACATCTATTTTCTTCTAAAGTAGCTGCAGCAAGAAAAGCCTCCAAGAAGACACTAGCATTCCAGCAAATCAAAACGGAAGTGCTTGGTGTTTTAAGGAATGCCCCCAATAAGCCAGGATGATCAAATTACATCAAGGTAATACATGTAAATTTTAAATAGTAGATTGTTGGTTATACTTAATATAAATCAAATGTTATTTTAATTGTATATTATACATTATTTCTGAACAAAAAATTCATTCTCTTTGTGTTACAAGTTTTAAGTTACTCTGCTCTTTTCATTACTACATGAGAGCAAGCCCACCATTGATAGGACTTTAATTAAAGACGTTAAAAATGATTCAACCTGTTACGATTTCAAAATTTGATTCATTTGCATATGTTTACATTCCATATGGAGTGTGAGGAAAGCTATGGCAATCAGGGGCTCGAAAGGTTAAAGAATGCATTTTTTATGTCACAAACGTTATAAAATGTTTTCCAGTCATATTTCAAAAATATTATTACAAAACATTTCAAAAATTATTTAAACATAATTAATAAACCATACAAAATCACGCGATTAAAACATTTCTAAAAATGTTTTTGCAACATTTTAAGAAAATGTTCTTATAACATTTGGTGAAACATTATGCTAAAACGTTTTAAAAACATACATCACGTGATTAAAACATTTTTAAAAATGTTTCTGAAACAATTTGAAAATGTTCTTAAAATATTTCAATTTTTTGTGGTAGCTGGGTTATTGACATTTTTTGTTTATACAAAAATTTAATATATAATTTTTTGCTTCATATAAATATGTGTATTACGTATTTATTTTCCTCACTAATTAATATTTAATAAAGTAAGTGAGAAAAGATATATATTTTGTTTTTTTTACTTATGTTTACGTATTACTGTATTTTTTGCAGAATTAGTAACCCCCAAAGATATGAGCTGTCGGAAAAAGAGTGAAGGGAGGAGGAGGACGGACCTTTATTGGATATGGAGATACAGTCATGTTGATGGAGAATAGTCCATGCAGCATGGCTTTATGCTTCGTGCCATGTTGATTGAGAGCACCTCACAGAGCACGTCTTCATGCGCCATATCTATGGAGAATACCCATTGCAGTACAGTTTCAAGTTCCATGTCGATGGAGAATACCCATTGCAGTACAGTTTTAAGTTCCATGTCGATGGAGAATACCCATTGCAGGACAGTTTCATACACTTGTCGACAGATGACAGCTTATACTACGCAGATTCGTGTACGATGCCGACTGTAGGTTTTCCATTGGAGCATGAAGTTAACACTCTTCGTGAGCTAGTTGAAAGCTTAAGAGTAGACTTATTGCAAACGTTCATGTGAGGTACATGTACGTATAAAAAGATCACATGAAAAAAAATAGAAACTTAACATTCGTATATAAGTTTTCAACGTTTTGAAGAATTCGTGTATTGATTGAATATTGTTTTACGTCCCGTTGTTAGAAGATGAATCCTTGTTCCAGTAACCACATCAAGTAAAATGGGTCAATCAAATGGCGCTAGTACACAAAGCGAATGGAAAACTGAGAATTTGTCTTGATCTGCAAGCTTTAAACACGGCATTATTGCGTGAACATTACAAACTACGAGTTCTTGATGAACGTACTACCTAAACTTCAGAAAGACAAGTTGTTCAGCAAATTGGATGTCAAAGAAGCCTATTGGCATGTAAAACTGGATGAGAAGTCGAGAATGTTTACATCCATGATTATTCCGTTTGGTAGATACAAATGGTCTAGACTACCACTGAAAGTCTCCAGTGTAATTGATTGAAGCTCTTGATGACATTGACACCAACGCACGACCTTCCGATCACGAAAAAATGTGTATATATTTAGTGGATGTACTCTGATATTATCTTTGAATCCAGATGTATTGTTATTTTTTTCAAAATCAAAAGTGTAAACATTTAATTATATATATTTACATTTGCTGTGTTTTTCTACTTAGCCAACTGTGATTGATTGATTGTTGTTTAACGTCCCTTTCGAGGTTTTTTTCATTCATATGGAGACGCCACCACTTGCCGGTGGAGAGCTGCAAATTTTTATCCTATACTCGGCACTTACGACCATTGAGCAGTGAGGGATCTTTTTCGTGCCAGCACCTACTGCGACACGGGACCTCGGTTTATACGGTATCATCCGAAGGACCGGTCTCCACGTCCCACAGTGGGATTCGAACCCGCGACGTAAGGATCAACTCCTTACTTCGCGACTCTAGAGCAGACGCTCTAACCACTGCGCCACGCGGGCGACTAGCCAACTGTGAAATTGATTTGAAAACCATTTTTGTGTATACTCACGAGTAGAAATATACACGGTGAAACTCGCGCTAAAGTGACGTCACAATGAGGCTACAGAGACGTTAATAAAAATATGACGATATGAGTATATTTTTGATGCATGTAAGCATGTAAAATGTAAGTATAAGGAATGTTTTTAAGTTTAGTGTGAATTATTGGTGTGTAAATCACACAGACTTGCACGTAGGCATATTTTTCATGAAGCGCTAGCGGATGCAATAGTTTTGTACAATGTGTATTGATGAAAATGTATGTCAACTCGGACAAAGTCGGGGAGACATATTGTTATTGTTCGACAAATAACGCAGTCCGCAGTTTCTCAAAGGTGGCTCTGTCAATCTTGATGAAACTGCACTGTCATAATAATCACTAACAAAAGATATGCAATCTTTATTTAAAATTTTCAAAATGGCCAGTGTTGCCATAGAAACTGATGAAAAGTGGTATTTTTTAATTTCGTCATGCACGAATGCTTTTAATATACTCTTTTTAAAAATTCAAAGAAGTGTTTCTTGCGTCCTGTCAAAAAACTTAAGGCGAAAACAATGGCGAAGGATGGACGGAAAATACGATCAATTTAAGGAAAGTTGATGTCACGTCACCAATTATGTGATTTATTAATTGTATAACAGACTTGTATTGATAATGTAGTGGAGATAAACAACAAGGCTGTTACTTCGGGTATTAACAAGACGGTCTCTTATTTGATGGATACATATTAAGTTATTCAGAAAGAAACCCATTCAATGGGAATGAGTCATAGCAGCACATACATAAGCTGCATACACTAGACAGACAGCTAGGGACATAATATCAATATCATGCAAGTGGATATACAAGTCTCAATGTCAAAGGTCTTATATGAAAACTGGAAAAGCTCCGTCACCAAGACATGATCATAACTTTCCAGTGCTAAATCCGAATAAATCAAAAACACAAAGAAAACTTGGAGGGAAAAACAAAATCCAATCCAAAAGCATAAGACAAAAAAAAAAAAAAAACAAAAAAAAAAACGATGAAATTGAAAGATGGCCAGAATATGAATAGAGAGCCCTGAGGCTAACTCTGGACCTCTCTGGAAAATAACAATTTAAAAGTCAGTACACTTAACTACAGATTATATGAATATTTGTATGATTCAGCTGTAGAAGTCTGCTGCAAATAACAAGGGGCCCAAGGGCCTTAACGGTCACCTGAGTACAATACAACAATTTAGAGGATCCATAAACTGATAAATGAAGCTTTGTTCCCCAAAAGCAAGAAAAATAGTATGATTGGCATCAATAAAATAATTGGTCTAGTATCTATGAAATATATGGAGATAACGAACAGTATTCAAGCTCAAAAGTCCATTAATCAATACAAAATAGGAGCAGGGCAAACATCAGAGGTGGGATCAGGTGCCATGGAGGAGTGAGCATCCCCTGCCGACCGGTCACACCCGCCGTGTGCTCCTTGTCATGATCGGGAAATAATATGTATCTGTACCCCATTTATCACTATTACCATGCAGACTATTTAACAAAATGTCTATTTTTTAACCCCATATTATTATTCCTCACATTGGCCTCTCTTGGCCTTTGAAGAACATTTAAAATTTTGTCTCATTTTGTATTCATCTATATTTTCCAGATCATTAAAACTATGAAAGTACTTTTTGTATTATGCAACAAATATTCTTGCATAATTCTCGTATTCTGTTAACCTTTCAAATACATTGTTTACAGTGATTAATTATCAAAGGCGAATGGCAAAGGGAAATAACTTTGCTCAGCAGAATACAAGTTAATAGAGCCCTGGCCAGGACCAGAACACTTGACTAAATGGTCAAGGTGTTCAAAATTCTGGTAAAAATATCTTTGCATATTAAAACTTCTACTCTGTTTGTTTTGAATATGCCCAGGAGCATAGAAGATTTTCAAAGAAATGCATTTTCACTATATTATTAAATAAATAAAGCCCCACCCTTACACCAGAACATCTGACACAGGGGCCATGAACTCACAGTTCTGGAAGAAGCACCCTTGCTCATTACAACTATACACTTGTTTCTTTGCTTTATAACCAGTAGTAGAAAAAATATTTTGAAAGAAATTATGCATTTTCACTATATAACCAATAGAGCCCCCCCCCCTCTTCACCAGAACCCCTGACCCTGGGGCCATGAATTTCACAATTTAGGAAGAGGCATTCCTCCTTATCATAACCATGCACTTCCTTTGTTTAAATAATACCCAGGAGCAGAGAAGAAAATTTTGAAAGAATTTATGCATTTTCCTTATATAATCAATAGAACCCCGCCCTTACATCAAGAACCCTTGACCCTGGGGCCATGAAATTCACAATTTTGGAAGAGGCAACCATGCTCATCATAACTCATCGTCATTGTGTACCTAAATTATTTAATATCCAGGATCCGGTTGTATCAATATTTAATGAGTGATTAAAGCTTCATTAAACTGATCATTTTTAATGTGTCATTAAATTCCGTTGTATCAATCTTTTAATGAACGAATCGGTGCATTAAAGCTTCATTAAACTCCTCAACTTTAATGAAGGTAAGGGGGCTTCATTAAGTGGTCATTAAGTATGGCGGCCAGCCTTATGTTTTGCCAGCTAGGCAGACGGAGAAATGACAGAGTCTTTCGTGAGCGTTTTTCACTGCACACTATGGACGATGAGGAAATTCGGAAATGATACCGTTTCCGTAAAGAAAATATTGGACGGCTTGTCACATTACTGGAACCTTCACTAAGGCATTCCACAAATAGATCGCACTCTTTGTCAACAGAATTACAGGTATAAACATGCTTATTTCCGTAAAAAATCAAATTATTGATAAAAAAACAAATTAGAAATTCCCACTGCGTCAATGCATAGGCCTAATCATTCACTGAATCCAAAATAGACTTTGTTCAATTTGTGACGTCATTTCTTTCGTCATCATCTATGAGGCGGATCTAATATTGTATACATGTACTGTTGATAAAAGCAGAAAAGCGGGACAGATCTAAATAAGTATTATCAACTAGAGCAGAGCTCGTTGCAAAGCAACGAGTAGGTCTTCCGTTGGAGCTGCGAACAGGAAGAAGTGACCTTGAGTCAAGGTCATGCCACATTCTAAGGTTATAAGCAATCTTGTAAGGGGTATCAACTTGCAATGTCTCACCAGTAGAAAGACAGTTAAGGAATGTTGTTTTTCCGTTGATGACCTTGAACTCGTTCAAATGACCTTGCATCAAACCATGACACACTCTGGTTATAAGCAAACCCCATCTTTGTGTTACCGACTCGACAAGTTAACACATGTTCTTTCAGACCATTCATCCAGTCAAAACATTCTTTCCTTAGTGACCCTAAATTTAATCAACATGGCCGTAGGAACCGAGGGAGGGGGGGGGGGCGTGCCCCCAATAATTTTGCCGATATATAGATTACTATAGTAGACATAGATACTATAGCTTGTGCCACCTCGATAGAAACGTCTGATAACCTTCTTTTTTTTGCTTGTCAAGGAATTTTTGGTAGTTGGTGACCTTTTTTTTGCTTGTCAGGAAATTTATGGTAGTAGTGCCCCCTCAACTGTCAACTGAAAATGTATGGCTGTGCCCCCCCCCCCCCAAAAAAAAAAACCTCTGAATTTGCTTCCTATGGGCCTGATCAAGGCAATGATACACTCTGTATGATATCAGCGATACCCTTTTGTGTGTTTCGCAGTTGACAAGTTCACAGTTTGCATTTATTGCATGATAGTGAGGGAGACATGAAGATTTCTTCGCCCATAAAAAATCATATTCCCCGAGGGCAACTTGAAGATTTCTTCGCCCATGAAAAATCATACTCCCCGAAGGCAACGCCCGAGAGAAATATGATTTTTCATTTGCGAAGAAATCTTTATGTCTCCCTCACTATTATGCAATAAATTGTTTATAATACCGAATTAACCAAAATGCAGGAATTACAAAGGAGATCCAATGAATAAAGCAAACATGCATTTGATGAGAACGATATGAAAGAGATGTAAGTTACAGGTACACCAATAGCCTCGTTTCATTAAAAAAAAAATCCTACGTGACAAGTTTGTGTGATCACACCAGTAACATTCAAACACCATTACATTTTTACACATTTAAATCGACACAATCAATCAACGATAACATGCTGACGGTGCGACCGTTGGGCGAGTGCATTGTTCACTTAATTTTAAGATCCACCTCTTCAAACAGCACGAGACATTTGGAACGTCTAGACTGTGACGTCTCATGACGTATGTTAGCTGTATTTCCATAAACGAATTTTGAAAAGTGCAAACATTTTAATAAAGAACGTTTAATCTAATATCTGTATGCAATTCCATTAATTAAGGTGATTTTTTGGGGTGAATTTTTAGTTGTTACCGCGCGAACGAAGTTAGCAGCGTCGCTATAAACAATCTAACTCCTCACTCGTTTAATTGTGACGTCACAATCGTGAAAGACGACGTTTTGTTGCAGGGCAAACATGATGGACACGTGACATTCTCGGCCAATCAAATTCTATTTTACTAGTGATTTTTCACTTGTAAGCTAGTTTTCACAGAGGTATAATAAACGTTTTTTTAGACCATACATCGAAATAAATTATCATAATTTCTATAGTCGTAATTTATTAGGTTCAACTCACTGCTTTAAAGGATCATTGTAAATGTTTTATGCCCAATTTGGATACTGAACAACATGTGATTTTTGAAACACTGATGCCCCCATATGGCATCTTATGGCAAAAGTTAAAAGTTTCTCAAATGCAAGTCAAACTCCATGGTCAAGATCAAAAGATAAAAAAAAATGTTATTACCCAAATAAAGGTCTTGAACAAAGAATATACTGTGAAATATATACTTGTATGAAAGCCACAGCAGCAACAGTTTAAAAGTTATGGCCAAGGTTAATTTCTTTAAAAGGTCAAACTCCAAGGTCAAGGGAACATAATTGTTTGTACTTGAGGGAAGGTCTTAATTGTTACAAGGAATACACATGTGGTATTAAAAAAGCCTTAGCACCAACTGTTCAAAAGTTAAAACCAAGGTTAAAGTTTTTCAAAAGTAGGACATAATCAAAGGTCAAGGTAAAATGGTCAAAATTAAAGGTATACAATGACAGGCCTTGTCACAAGAAAATTACCTATGTAATATAAAAGCCCTAGTACTAGTCATTCAAAAGTTATTGTCAAGGCTAAAGTTGTTTAAAAGTTGGTCAAACTCCAAGGTCAAGGTCAAATGGTCAAACATATTTATACCCAAGGAGGAGACTTATCACAAGGGATACAGATGTGAAGTATAAAAGCCATAGCACCAACTGTTCAAAAGTTTTGGCCAAGGTTATAGTTTGGTAAAATTTTGCGAAAGAGGATCAAACTCCAAGTTCAAGGTCAAGAGGTCAAATATGTTGGTACCTGAAGGAAGTCCTTGTTACTAGGAATACACATAAGAAATATGAAAGCAGTAGTTCCAACCAATCAAATTTTATGGGCATAGTTAAAGTTTTTGCGGACAAAGAGGCTAACACAGTCTAACAGACAAATAGACAGGTGGACAGGACAAAAACTGTATGCCCCCCGGATCTTCGATTACAGTAGCATAATAAAATGTCGGCGTCTTTAGGTTTTCGCATTGGCCTTAAATCTGAAAATCCAACGGATTACAAGGTGCATTACGATACGCTTTCACATCATGTTCTATAACCCAGAGCATATTGTCTGCAAAGATAAATATTTAATTCAGTATTTAATTAGCTATGCATAATTATCTATGTTGTTTTAAAAAGGAAATATAAAAAAAAATATTTGTTTTATATTTTTCGATGTAGAGATATACAGAAAATGTTTTCCAATTTTAAGTCCTATCGCAATACACATTTAAAAAAAAAGTGTGTGTTGGAGGGGGGGGGGGGGTCATTACATTTTTGCTGGGATTCGCCTATGTATGATCGTAGAGAAACAAAGAGTTGGGAGGGTGCAAGCAGCAACTAAATCAAAATTTACATATTAAAACTACAACAAAAGACTATTTTCAGAAGGTCTGCCCCCCCCCCCCCCCGTACAATCCGTACAACGGACCTGTGAGAAAAATACTGATCCTACATTCAGAGTCCCAGGGCACCAGGAAAGAGTGGCAAAAAGAGAATATCGGTTTATTTCAGTCTATAAGTCGAATCAAAATATCTTTTCCTCAAGAGTCTTCTTTCTTTGAGTTCTTCCCAGTGATCGTGTGATTTATTTCATTTAATTTACGTTCTGTACTGGACTTGGAAAATGAGGACATCTTTAGGTTCCTGAGCTGGCCTTGAAGCCCGCAGAACAGATTTTCTGCTTTATGATAAATTCAAGTGATATGTAATACGGTATTAATTTTGTGTTGATTTTATTAATGTTAATTTCATCAAGAAATATGAAAAATTAATATTTTAACTATACATAGTGAGGCATTTTTTGTGTGGAACGATTATTTTGGGGTTTTCACGATTTTTTCATATGGTACACATGATGAGTAAGTGCAATAAATATAATTTGTGGGGTCTGTCCACAAGTACCTGTTGTCAAGCCCGTAGAAAACAATTACAGTTTTTTTGGGAAGGGGGGGGGGGGCAAATAGAAATTTCCACAGGTACTTGTACTCGATTTTTTCCTATGGTACACATGATGAATAAGTGTAATAAATATAATTTGTGGGAAAAAATGTCCAACAAACATTGGGGTTGAATTTGGGGGGGGGGGATCCTGTCCACAAGTACCTGTGGAAATTTCTTGATACATAAACAGAATTTAAAAGCATGTATTAGACATCTTTTGAAGGGGAGAGGGCACGGCCGTAATTAAAAGTTATATAGAGACTAGGAAGGAATGAACTGTCATTAAATTTTGGTTAAGAACTATTACCTAAACTCTTCACTTTCACATTTTCAATTACAGATTCTTGTTTTTAAAAAGCTATACATGTACATTTATATGTATCTATTAGATGCATAAATTATGTTATTAATCATTTTATCTTAAAGGAAAAGTAAAAATCTCAATCAAACTTGTTCCGCATATTATGCTCTCTGATTCATTACTCAACAGATGCTTCATATACATGTAAGAAGGGAAGACTGCAGACTGCAGGTGTGATAAATTCACAGCATGCAGCTCCAGCCTTAATTCCAACTTTGTTCCAAAATATTATTATTCAACGCGAAAAATTAGAATTAGCCGATAGAATATTTTGAATCACTTCGGAAATGCTGCCGTAACACCAGACTGAGTTCACAATATCGAGTGATTTTGATTGACAGGTGTAGCGCCGTTGTGCATGGATTTCGTGTAACTATACATGTACTGCAGATTGTGGTTGAAAATAATAAACAAACAGATCTAAAGAAAAGATATTGTATACTATACATATATTTGTTAAGAACCAGTTCATTCATGAAACGAATTTAGTCGTATTATGTGGGCCCATGTTAGATTTGACAGGTTGATTTACTAGTAGAAATTCAATGGACCACCGTCATTTAGGGTATTCCGAATCACCCCGCACATCGCGACTCTCGGTAATTTACCTTACCGCTGTACCTCGCACGACACATGCACAGGTGTGACAACCAAACAGTCATTATTAGTAAGGTCTATACTTATTGCATACAACAAATAAAGAGGTAAACATAATGCGTTAACTAAAAGAATTAATTATTTTAATTCATTAACTTCCTATCCTTTTCGAAGAAAATGCCCGTGTAGAAACGTATTTCTCATCGATGTCGTGGCGTTGTTGGTGGATGAAACATGGCATATAAGGTATCGATAGAACGGCAATTTTATAAGCTTTTGTGAGTATTATTTGTTTTTTATAACACCTCAAAAATATACTAGTTATGGCCGCATTTGTAGCCCCCTACAGTTTCGAACCACGTGTGTACATGCCCCTAGCCAAATAAATTGCACACGCTACATGTATACTTGTTATATGTCAGATTATTATTTTTTTTATAACATTGTTTTTCTTAAATGCAAGGGGTATGAAAGTAATGATTTGACAAAGCAAGAGCTATAATAAGACTATCCCGGGTCCCGGTATACACTTGATCAGTGTTGATCAATGTTCATATGTACGAGTACACGTATGCAAATAATTCGATAGCTTTTGAAGATTTCAACAATACATTTTTGTAACACGCATATTTGTAATAACCACTTTATATACAAAACAAAATTTCATTCTCTTATATGGTAATATGGACGTCGTAATAAATCTGACTGAATGCTTGACATGCCTGTTTCAAAAACGTTTCCTAAGTTATCTTAAGATATGCCTAAGTTATAACTTTAGAAGTTCCTAAGATTTATCACAGCTGTATCACGAAACAATCTTATCTAAAAAAAAATTTATAAGTCATTTCTTAAGTTGTGCCTTTAAGGACTAATAAAATAACATTCCCGCTCTATATACAACTCTCAGTATGGTATATATTTTTAGATTCAAAAAGAAAGGGTGCGAGGATTAGGGATTGCCCCCACTTTTAAAGGATTTGGACACAAGTATGCTTAACTTTGCGAAGTGTTTTGCTAGATCTAAGCATTCACAGACACACCCTTTCAAGCCATCTTCCCTTCCGAGCACACGATATTTGTATTTTAATTTTTAAACATTGTTCTAGGCGTTATACATTTACTTTATTTTGTTCTTATAAGGTATCTACATGTAAATAAAATTTTAAAATGAATGCTTCGTAGCGAACACATGCGAGTTTATATTTTTCAAACAATCTTTGCCAATTACTACACTGCATGTACATGCTAGTTGTTTGTGCGGTGTAGAGCAACAATGTATTTCAACATCGAGGTGCCCGCGGCTCTCTGTGGCCACGTGTATGTAAACGAGGACTGGACTACAACACTTAAAGACACAAAGCGGCAGAGACGGATGAAACTGTTTGCTATATTACAAAGACTTGAATTATAGTACATGTATATTTGAAGGAATTTTTATTTATGTTAATGTTTATTTAATTCTATAAATAATAAATGGACATTCACAAGAGTGGTGGTAAAAATAATATGTGCGTAGCATGCGTAGTAATTACAATTATTTACCGAAGCCCCCATTCAATTACAATTGCAGATGAATTAAAATACAACAACACGGGATAGAGCAATACTTTTTTTAAATGTATTGTTGCGTGAACAGACAAAAACAGCGATTAAAATTCAAAATGATTTTTATGCACCAGTGTTTGGAATTAAGATTATAAAAGATCGGTAAAGTAATCTTACTGATTCGATATAATTAAAAACATAACTTTCCATTAATTAATAGCTCTTTGTACAAAATTGACATTATACGCGATCACAAATACTAGCTTTGTTTATGGTCACAGGTGGCTAGTACACTGGTGACCTCGATCAACAGCGTGGGATTCGCGCGTTGGGTTACATAACTAAACATCGAGCTGAACATGGAGACCGTAATATGCATACAGCTAATGATCGTGAATTATTCAATGCATACAGTTTAAAATCACTTACAAAGTTTGTTGTAATAATAAAAGTAGAAAGATAGATTTAATATTCTCCGCTTTTGAACACTATTAACCTAATTTAAAAAAGAAGAAAAGAAAGACTAGTTGTAATAAATAATTTAATAGTGAACCATAAACCACGTTTTAAACCTTATTAAAAAGAAAATTAACATTAAATACCGCAGGGTATATTATTGATAACAAGTCTGTTTAAGTTATACACATGAAGAGGTCTAATTTCCTTGCCGAATGAAAAACGTTACCTGTTTACCTGGCCTGCTTTCTAATACGTATTACGCAATACCCATGGTATACTCGAACAAAACAACATTTTCATTAGATCAAAAAGGTGTAAAAGAACAATTTTGTTCCCAAGATCCAGATCGAAATATTTACCGTTTTTGAGTTATAAAGCAAAAACTTTTAAGGGCCCAAGATCCCTAATCATAGGGGCCAGCCCCTTTTAAATAGTATAATATGAAAGCCCTTGCAATTATGCGCAACTTTTGTTCTACATGTCTTAACAAAATATTTCTAGTTTTCAAGATATAAAGGAAAATATGTCAAATTTTTTGCTGTTTTCCGCGTTCTAACTTTTGACCCCTCTCTAGCGCCATTTTTAATGCAAAAATCAAAAAACAAAAACCGATGTGCACAACTTCAATGCTTCCTCTTTTCAATTTCAAAGGGTTTTGTGCTCCAATTATAACCATTTCTGAGCCTTTGTCTGGAAATGGGAGGCATGCAAAATTCAATCAAAGGGGAATAACTCGTGAACAGAAGGTAATTTCCGAATTGTATTACGGTATTCTGACAGTGTTTTGTAAAGTCTAAAAGCTCTGAAAATTTGAACAAAATCTGTTTAAAAATGAGGAAGATATGAAGCGTCAAAGTTGGCGTCTAGGAAAAAAAAAAAAAAAGAATAATCTTAATCATCACAATCAGTAGAAGGTCTTCCGTTGGAAACAGAAGACCTTAATAAATAAATACAGTTGGTTACAGTTTCCTAATAAATATTAGGACTACATGTATAGGTCTCAATAAAATCACAAATAATAAATATTAGGACTACATGTATAGGTCTCAATAAAATCACAAATAATATATATATATATATATATATATATATATATATATATATATATGATACGTTAAAGATCTATAGACTGTAACCCCCCCCCCCCTTCCCGCCCACCACCACGCAATATATTTACGTGGATTGCTTTTTTTTATTGTTAAAGTTTTTTTTTACTCGTAAATAATTTTCTGTAGTCCCCACCCCTACTCCTTTTTGAAAAAAAAAATGATGCTACATGCCTGATACTTCTTACATTTTACAAGAAACACTCGAGAAAAAAATCATTTCAGAGATTGAACATTATATAAAATTTATATCCATTGTTTTGATATTATCAATAATTCAACGCACTGAGAGAAAAAATATATATTATGGGTAAAATAAAAGAACTTCAAACCATTTTCAAAAAATTACATTTCAAAGTTATGCCTTTATTTGAAAAATAAATAAATAAATAAAAACAAACTTATGCCTAAAACCGACCCTATTTTTCATAAGCATAAAGTAGTAAATCCATTTTTTTTCTTAGACCCACACCAAAATAAAGTAGTGTAAATTGGAATTTTGTTGGATATTATTTTATAAATAATTTTAACTTATTTTAATTTAACTTATCTAACATAATGCGTGTAGACCTATGTATTTTTTCCGCAGAAAAGTAAACATGAAACCAGTTTGCAGATTATAAATTGCGCATAAATAAGTCTACAAATTTTAATTTTTTTTTTCAAATTTAGATTCTGATTGCCTTGAGATTTTATGCCAGTGGAAGTTTTCTTCAAGTTCTTGGTGACACAACTGGGGTCGACAAGTCAACAGTCTCTCGAATCGTTCTGAAAGTGTCGCAGTCACTGGTATCTCTTGCGCCCAGATTTATTAAATGGCCAGCAGACGAGGAGCTAACCAGAATCAAGAGTGAATTTTTTAAATTAGCAGGCTTTCCAGGTGTTATAGGCTGTATCGACGGCACTCATGTGAGGATCCAAGGACCGTCAGAGAATGAACCAGCATTTGTGAATAGGAAAGGCTACCACTCAATCAATGTTCAAGCTATCTGTGATAATGCTGGTATGCAAAAATGAGATTTGATATGAAATATATACTTCTTTTTACGTAAGCTAGAGAGAGATTCTTTGTTATTGCATTTACATAATAATATAAAAATTGTTTTAATATCATTACATAGGATAAAAATTGAATATTAGTGAGTACTTTTTTAAGAACCGAAGCATATTATGATACAGTTATGATTGTGAGTTTTTCGGAAACATTTTGTACAGTAAAAGTAACCAAAAATAACCTTGGAATAACCCCCCCCCCCAATCCTACCTGGGAAACGCGCACCTCTCATGAGTTGGTCAGATAAAGATGATGGAGAGTACCTTGTTAAGAAGTATGCAACCCTTCCTAGCTGTTTCGCGTTTGGATAGTCTTTTTTTTTGTCTGATCAATATTATTTTTACTCGACATTTTTAGCACGACCCCTTACCCCTTACAGTAAAATTCATGGATCCGCCCTAGCACTGGTTAACTGTAGTTATTGTGCCTTTTTGATACAGGTAAATTTACCAACATCGTGGCAAGATGGCCAGGTAGCACACATGATAGCCACATATTTAACATGAGTGGAATAAAGCAAGATATTGAGCGGAACTTCCGCTCTATCAATGATGGCATCATATTGGGCGATAGTGGGTATGCCTGTAAACCATACCTTATGACACCATACCTCCGACCCTCCTCTCAGGCCGAGGAGCGCTTTAATACAGCGCATTCTAAAACACGCGTGGCCATTGAGAGGACATTTGGCTGGTGGAAACGACGGTTCCACGTCCTTCATTCTGAAATCAGAATGAAGCCAGAGAGAGTGTGCACAATTATTGGTAAATATATAATTCGTTAATATACTGTCATTTATAATTAACCATGCGCCTGGTACAGAGAGAAGGAAGCAATTCAGAGAGTTGTAGGTCAAATTTCAAGGTAAAGATCATAAGTCAAAGGTCAAAGTATGCACAGGTGAAATATTGAACCTTATCCTCTTTCATTTAAAAGTTTTGAGCATATTAAAGATTATGTTATAGTATAAGTGTATTTGTGACAGAGAGAAAAATTGACAGACGAATAGGATTACATGTACATCATAATCTTATATGAAATGCGTTTAAATATAGCTTGACAATGAAGTTTAAATCAAAAAATTAAAAACTTTACAATTTATGTATGCATTTGTTTCCATAACTACACTTTAGGTGCTTGTGCAGTTTTGCATAACCTGGCTATAATGTACAACGAGCCACCGATGGATGAAGATATAACTGTTAATGGAAATATACAGGGAAATTACAATGGACCCGAGGATGGAAAGAACATCAGGAATTACATCACACAACATTATTTCTAGATAGGACAGTACTTCATTGGCTAAATACTCCCATTCTACTGACGTGTTTTTATCTCTCTAAACAGAATTTTAAACAGGATTTTAAAATTTGAAGAACCTTCACTACAGAACAAGTTAAGGACCCTCTAGACTATACACTGATAATAATGTTTTTGGACACCAAGAATATTATATCGTATATAAAGGTGTAAATACTGAGTTTTATTTTTATATCATTTTCAACACAGGGTAGTAGTCTAGCCATATACAACCAGGAAAAATGTTCAAAGCCTACGATGTATTGATTGAAAGAAATCACTGTCGAGCGCGCACTGAATCGGGAAAATACATGAACATGAACACGAAGTCTTCAGTTAATTTATGAAATTGATGCTTAGAATTCTTTAAAAAAAGAACTATTTGATAACATGATTCATATATTTATTAATCTTCATTGGATAAATTTAACTCCAATCGCAATTTTTTATTCATTAATTGGTAATAAATTGTTTGCTCCTGTATCTTTTTCTTTTGTTCTACCAAAACTTCGTACTGCATTCTTGTAACATCTTCGGGCCTTATTCTCTTACGTTGACCTCGATCATTTGGAGTTCCCACTTTTTTTGACCTACAATGCACAAGGGTAAACTTTTACAGTTGTGATTGTGCATGCGGGATTGAAATTCAGCGTTAACGTATGTATGTAAATTTACCTTTTTATGATTAAGAGTAGCTTATGAAGATCTTACCAAACTAAATAAATCTATTATGTATTAGTTCATATATTGATACACGTCTATGCATTATAATGTACATTTGAAGAAAAAAAATTAAAAAAAAAAACATAATAAATTTGGGGTAATTTTATGATTAAACCATGAAATGGTGAGCAAGTTATTGTATTTTCTACGGTTGAACTGTTCATTTAAATTACTAATTTTCTAAGTTTTATTACATGCTTGACTCCACACATGTCTCCATGCTTGTGGCTGCAGTACTAGTTTTATTTTCTATGCTGGTTATTTCTTCCACCATCTGATCGGGCGAGCAATGAGTCTCCTGGATTGGTGTGACTTGTTCTGGCTGAAGTTTTAATTCATTTTGCTGGTGGTCAAGTGGAATCAGCAGATCAGTAAGAATTGAGACGGTATTTGGCGAGCCAATCAAATTGATGTTGCTTTCATCTTTGGTTACAAGTAAAAAAAGAAAAGAGATAATACTAGTACTACAGTATACCATAAAGGTTTTAGATTGACATCATTTCAAACCACCCTCATTGCCATGCGCAGACCTGGGGGGGGGGGGGGGGGGTCCAGACCCCTTTGAAGTTCTTTGGAAGAGTCATACATGTATATATATGAAGCTTGAGAAGCGAAGAAAAGACGCTCAAACAGCCCCCCTCCCCAACTTCATGTTAATTTTGCGTTCTAAATTTTAATTCAACAAAACAAATTAAATAAATTATAATGAGAGTAAAAATGAATTTGATGCCCGCATAAATTAATTTTTGCTCTTACCAATTCTAATCAAGTCAATCGTTGTCATTTGCACACCTGTGAAAACTACTGTAAGCAAAGGAAGAAAACTCCAATTTGTTTGTTTATACTGCCTGACCCTTTCAGAACCTCTTCGCAGAATTATATTACCGGTAAATGTTTACTATTACTTTACACAATATTTCTTATGACGTATAGATGATTTTGCAACTTGATTCCGATAAACTTATATACCCCCCCCCCCACCGAAAATTAAAAAAAATCAAACCCTTATTTATCAATCCTTGTATCTGGTCCATATAATATTTAATATAAGTAATTTGTATTTTATATTTCTTGCAAATTGAGAACTTTCACTTACCAGGTGCCTGAGTCTCGAATCCGGATAATCCATTAAAAGTTGGAGAATCTTTGTAGATATCAACGATCTTTTCGCTGACTGTCGAAAGAGGTTTTGCGCAGGGTCCTCCCCCTGTTTGTCTCTGTGAAAGTTTGTTGTAGCTGAATTCCTTTTTTGCCGTCTGATGCATATTGGTCCATTTGGTTTTAATCTCTTTAGTAGTGCGACTTGAAACTCCTAACGCATTTATTTGCGCTGTTATATTATCCCATACTTTTTTCTTTTTCTCATTGGTAACACTATTGGTTAGTTTGCTATTAATGATGTTAATATTTCTCTCAACCAGTTCGGCTAAAAGTTGAATTTCGCTAGAATCAAAATTTTTCCCCCGATTTCTATTACATTTAAATTGAATTCCTTCGGTCATTGTAGCACAATTTTTTATGAAATGACGTTTCTTTATGTTATAACCTTCAAGACGCTCACAGACTTCATAAAATGACGTAATTTATTTTTTTGCGTCATAATTAAAAACCGCGACCATTTTGGCGGACTTTTAATTGGTCTTATAAGCTCATTTATTAAATAATTGGTACGTGTATATGTTAAACAAAGGAAACGCCCACGGAAACGCCCCCGGAAGTGGTAACGCAATGCATTGCGGGATATTACCCTAATGTTAGTAAATCTTTAATGAATTCTTAAAATATTTAATGATTCATTAACTAATAAGACTCTAATAAAGGTTTTGTACAACACGTTTTAATGCCTTCATTAACTAATGCATCATTAGGAATTTAATGATTCATTAGGCTTAATAACTCATTAAAGTTAATAAACCGTTGATACAACCGAATCCAGGAGCATAGAAGATTTTCAAAGAATTAATACAATTTTACTATATAATCAATAGAGCCCCGCCCTAACACCAGAACCCCTGACCCAGGGGCCATAAAATTCACCATTTCTGATAAGGCAGCCATGCTCATCATAACTATGTTCTTAGTTTATTTAACATCCAGGAGCAAAGAAGATTTTCAAAGAAATAATGCATTATCACTATATAATCAATAGAGCCCCGCCTTAACACCAGAACCCCTGATTCACAATTTGGGAAGAGGCACTATTGCTCTTCATAACTATGTACTTAGTTACTTTGTTTAATACCCAGGAGCAGAGAAGAAGACTTTCAAAGAGATACAGAGATACTATATGATCTATATAGCCCCACCCTAGCACCAGGAACCCCTGACCCTGGGGCCATGAATTTCACACTTCTGGTAGAGGGCTCAATGCTTCTTACAATCATGCCAACAGTTTGACTGCTTGATGTCCAGGAGTAATGAAGATTTTTAAAGATTGGCGGTTTTAGCCCCACCCCTCAGGCCCCATGGGCGCAGGGATAGCAATAGGTCACCTGAGTGACTCAGGTGATCTAAAATATATACATAATTAATTTAAAGCATAAATGCACATGCAATATGCATTGCTATGCTTATGTTCATAATAAATAAAAACGTGAGTGTCACATTCTCCCCCTGGTGCAAGAATGGCATCAACTTCATTGACCAAACCCGAGAATGCAACAACAACAAAAATTCTGAAAAAGTTAATAGCGGTATAAAATAAGGTTAAAACATCACTTACCTGTGATTATGAATATAAGCTTGATCGATGGTGTCAAAAACTCCACTAGCAACTAATGTTTGTAAGTATTTTACTCTTTGTAACCATTCTGGTGAATGAACCTGGTGTGACATAACATAGTCCTCCGTCCACTTTGGCCTGACTATTTCTAGTTGACTTTCGCTGTGAGGGAGTAGGATGTTCCACTATCTCCTCAACAAAAGTATCTACATCTGTTTTTGTCTCCTCTTCTGCTTGTGTTTCTATAGAAGGACTACCTTCTTTTTTTCTTCAGCAGGGGGATCTCCTATTGAGTCATCCTCAGAAACGAGTTCTTGAAGAACATCGTCGTTAAGAATTGCTGATTCTGACTCTGGACCTTGGTCAACATCATTAGTTGAATCACTAGTGGACAATGGAGCATCCTCCATATTCTGGTTCTTTGTACCGGTACTCAATATATAATATTCAGATTCATAATCATCGTCATCATCATCCTGTAATGCAGGTGATTTGGACTCTTTTTTTTTTTTTCTCAGGTGAATGTTTTTGCTTCATCCTCGTCCTTGGTGCTGGAACTGGTACTGGAGAAGGGAGGTTTGTTCCTATAGGTAAAAGGAAGTTCCGATGCAGGGTTTTACATCTGCCTTCCCCATCCTCTCTTCTTACCCTAAAGACGGGAATAATGATGCTACGCTGGTCTATGATGACATAGAGGTGATCTTCCCATCGGTCTGCAATCTTATGCTTTCCATCATAAGCAACCACTTTCACCAATACTCTGTCTCCAGTACTCAGTGCTACTCCTTTTGTTTTAGAGTCATACAAGGCCTTCTGTCTGGATTGGCTGTTCTTTGTTGCTGTATTTGCTATATCATAAGTTCTTTTAAGACGTTCCTTTAGGTTTTGAACATAAGTTGAAAAGCTCTTTGTCTTCTCGACATTGAATAAACCGAACACAAAGTCAACAGGTAAATTTGGTTCCCTTCCAAACATTAGGTAGAATGGGATATATCCTGTTGTTTCGTGTCTGGTGGCATTGTATGCATGTATGAGTGGTCCTATGTAGGCTTTCCAGTTGTTGGACTTTAGTTCTGGTACAAGTGTTCCAAGCATGGATATTAAAGTTCTATTAAATCTTTCGGTGATCCCATTACCCATTGGATGGTAAGGGGTGGTTCTTGACTCGGAAGTACCTGTAATTTGACATAATTCTTGAATTGGTTTACTAGAAAATTTGTACCTAGATCCGAATGAATTTGTCTTGGAAGTCCGTATGCATTAAAGAAGTGGTTCAGCATGGATCTGGCTTCTGGTTGGGACAGCAACTGCAAATTTAGTAAAATGATCAGGTATTACCAAATATTTTAAATACCACCTTCAGATGGTTCTAGGGTCAAAAAGCCCAAGGCTGTTGGTAAGCCTAATAAGGAGGTTGTTGGTAAGCCTAATGAAGATGCATTTAGTAAACCTAACGGAGGGGCCGTTTGTAAGCCTGAGGAGGAGCCCCAGGACTCCCTCGGTAATACAAATGTTCGCGCTGATCTCCAGAGATAATCAACGTCAGTAGTTGACTCTTTAAGACAGTCTAAACAGGATCATAGTTGCACTATTCCTGAGGGGAAGTCTCAGGGTGACTCCTTAGTAGATGAAATTTTGAGAGGAACGCTTCCTTTCACAGAGGATGACACAGAGGTGTCCCTTCAGTTGGCAGATGATGACAAACCAGATTACGAATCAGATACATGTATGGATTATACAACCGTGAGCAGAAAAAGCAAAAACAAAGGACCCCCCCCCCCATCTGATCCGTTCAGCCCCCCGTCATCTGAACCAAGCAGAGCAGATAGGAAGTAAGTGATTTTATTTACTAAAATGAACTGTTAATGGACATGGCGGTGGTAAAATTCCTCGAAAACGACTTGGCCTGGCCATGGACTCTGCTTTTTCATTTAAGGAGTTTCTACTCTTGTTGGTCTTTATATGTGTTCTGTATACTATCCTTTGTTTTCATACCTGTATTATTTTGTGTTCACTGCCACATATCGTTCCAGTTTTCAAACTTATGTTACAATGAGCCTCGAGTTGTGACTCTCAATATCAAGGGCTTTTAAATGACCCATTCAGGTTTGAGTTGTTCTCACTATGTATAAAAGAAAAGCTATCTATTGTGCCAATACAAAAAACTCATTTTAATAATATAAATAACTTTCTGGCATTTCAATTATTCTTTAATACTGAAAAATGTTATATTAGTTTTGGAACAAAATTCAGTAGAGGAGTAGGTAATGTTTTAAATACAGAAATTAAAGTAAAAAAAGTTCATTTAGATACGGATGGTAGATTAGTGTATGTTGATATTGCCTATAAAGGCATAGAATATAGAGTTCTTAGTCTTTATACTCCTAATACTGATTCTGAAAGAATTACATTTTTTGAGGATTTACATCCTCTTCATATATGTAACAAGCATTTAATAGTGGGTGGGGACTTTAACTGTGTATTAAGTACTGACTTAAATGAAATAGGAGGTAATCCAAAATACGGTACTTATGCCAGTGAACCTATTAATAATATTATATCCGATTTTCAACTTATTTTATCAAGAATTCCATAAATCAAATGCTTATAAATTTCGTGCAACATGAAAACTCAAAAAACCTTAATCTAGCAGTTCATCTTAAAGTTTCACCTATCAGTGTATATTAATCACCTTCTCTTCGATTTTCTTCCTCTTCGATGTTTAACGTTTTGGGACTCAAAATTAAACGAACAATTAATCACAAGTATTCTTTTAACTTCTCGGCCGCGACTGACCTAGATCGATAAAAAATGGGTAGCAACTGTTCCCTCGCCATGCGCTCGGCACTTTGAAGTGAAAGTTGCGGGTCCTTCGGATGAGACCTTAAAAACCGAGACCCCGTGTTTCGGTTGGCGTTGGCACGATAAAGATCTATCACTGCTGAATGGCCCTGAGTGCCGAGTAAAGGTCAAAATTTGAAGCCCTTCACCGGTATATGGTGACGTCTCTATATGAGTGAAAAATTCTCGAATGGGACGTAAAACAACATACAATCAATCAATCAATCTCTTATAGTACCAAATAAATATTATTGAAAACTTCGAATATTTATGGCTAAAAAATATGTATAACATTGCTTGTGAATAATCTTTACTTCGCATCAGACAATGCAAAGGGGTTTCGCGCCATAGTCGTATAAATCGCGTCACTGTGTTAATTGCTCTTGTGCAGAGTTGTCGTTAATTTCCCTCTCATTGTTTATAGGTGCCGCTGCGCAGCAAATGAGGTCCGTAACGACAATGTTCACGCAACATTCCTTTAGTTCTGTATAAATCAATTCTAATTTAATCAAAATATAATATTCAAATTAAGTTAAATGAAATATAATTGCATTGACTTTCATGCCAACTTTTAAAAATAGATTAATTCAGATAAAAGAATTGGACTATTTTAAAGCAGACCTTTATGCAGATTTACATTGAATATCACAGGAGTAAATTTGCCGACACTGAAGCCACACGAACGACCATTATATAATCAATACAAGTAACTGCGCACAGGCAGTGTGCAATTACCAAGGGACAATTTGTAAGTGAAACAGACCAAAATTGATAAACGTAAGTAATAAAACACCATAATCTAAAACATTTAATTTGAAAGAAGTGATAAACCAAGCGCTCTGTTTATTTTGGGAGAAAACGTATCTTTGAGACGTATTTAGATTTTAACTTGGGTGCCTACATAGTCGACCAATTCCCTGTCAATTTTAAGATCGAAGGATAAATCAATAAATTGGTCCTTCCAGATTTTATTTTAAAGTTTTTTTTTTTTGGGGGGGGGGAGGACGAAAGTATTTGTGATCATAAGTTGTCTTTTCCATTACCCAATCCAACTTCCGCTGTAGATCTACTTGTCAAGTGAAAGCAGTTTCAACAAATATGCTGGAATATATATGCGGGGAAAAAAATACAATCTTGTTCTCGACCCAGTCCGACTTTGTGAAGAAATATGAGATGTGACGAATTGGCACGAAATTCAGCACCAAGGATCAGGACAATGACAAATGTCGTGCTAACTGTGGTAAAGATAGAAAAGCATCTTATAACTAGCTTATTTTTATCTAGCAACGAAAGTGTTTGAAGTGTTTTATCTACAGAAAAAATAAAACTCGAGCCATCAATGAGATACACCCAAAACACATTAATGACTAATCTGTACATTATGTGAGAATGGTAGTGCAAGAGTTACTACTGAAATCTGAACAGAAAAATACGCCCAGTCTTCTGTGACTGATCCCTGTTCTGTATAATGAAAGAAACATGTGCATACAAATAAATCTTCACATGAAGATGTATCAGGGCTGCACCGACTGGGGCATTAACCTGATCTGCAGTCACTTGAAATAACAAAAAACATGACTTTGATGAATTCAAAACAACTATTAGGTAACATCCGTTTTCATAATAATATATCGCAATAGTGTAATGGATTAATTGATTGAATGTTGTTTTACGCACCGGCTGCGACTGACCCAAGTCGATAAAAAATAGGAAGAAACTGTTCCTTCGTCAAGCGCTCGGCACTTTGGAGTGAAAGTTGCGGGTCTTTCGTATGAGACCTTTAAAACCGAGGTCCCTTGTCACGGGAAGCGTTGGCACGATAGAGAACCCTCACTGCTCAATGGCCCTGAGTGCCGAGTAACGGTCTAAATTTGAAGCCCTTCAGCGGTACATGGTGACGTCTCTATACGAGTGAAAAATTCTCGAATGGGACGTAAAAACACACAATCAATCAATCTTTTGTAGTATGATATGGATAAAAGGTCGAATTAAAGACTGTTTTGTATACTGTATACACCTAATTGAAGTCTGTTGCACTCGCGCATGCGAGCTCATCCTATATAAAAGTGTTTTGAGTTTTATTTTATAAATAATTTATGTTCGGTTGAACTGGTGAATTTTGAACATAAAACGTGCAAGTTTTGTCGTGCAAGGTTTGATATGGTAATTGCTTCCTCAAACCAAGAATGTTTTATTCCGACAGGGCTATATCTTACGTAATGCTATAGTAACTAAAAATTGTATTATTTTCATTTTATTTGAAAGTGGTATGATTTATTCTAACAGATGAAGTGTTATTCCAAACACGTTATACTTTGGACAACCAATTTAAATATTTTGTTGTATGCAAGCAAAAAAAAAAAAAAGAAAAAGAAACTTTACTCTTAAGATAATGACCAAGTCATTGCAGAGTACGGTGTATAAGTGAGTACATGTGCCTGACCATGTACAGCGCGTAATATTCCGCGTGAGAGTCTATCAGTGACATGCTCATTTTCTTTGAGTTTTGTTTAATGCAACTTCAGACAAAATTAGACAAATCTGTACAAAAAACAAAATCTAGACAAAAATTAGAAAGCAGGACAGAAAGTGTAAACAAAATCAATAAGAAACTAATATAACAAGATACGTAAATCTATATATTCACCACTCCAGAATTCTCCGATTTCAAACCATTGTAAATATTCTCAAAGTAATTTAAAATAAATCAGCGGAAAGAAAGAAACTAACGCTTACTTTATCTAACATCTTGATTATGTGATTGATCCAAATAAAAACCAAACATAACAAAAATATTTACTAAATTTTTAGTTGAGTGTAACAGAAATTTTCATTTTCAATTGTAAACAAAGTTATTCTTATCAGTTTTGAAGCGGTAAATTCAAATGGAGAAAGTTACAAAGCATATAATTGAAAACAGAATTCGTAAATCAAATTGCAAATGACAATTAAGATTTAAACAGTCAAATTACGATTCATTTTTAAACACAGACTTCACAAAATAAAACAAGAAATTATAAAAAGAAATTTAAAATGTATCCATGACAAAGAAATTACGATTTAAAAGGAATTGTAAATAACAAAGAAAAAAAAATAACTGTTAAAAATATAAAATACATTCAAAATTTAATTCAATTTCTAAATATTCTTTGAGAAAGAAATTAAATAGAATAATTCTCAAAAAATGATTTAGCTTACCTGATTGGAACAAATCAAAAGTTTAAAAATTTAAGTTTATTCTTAGAAAGCAAGACAGAAAGTGAATTTGTTTAAACTACTTTCTATCCAGCATAATTCCAGACGTACATGACTTGACCAATCGAGTTGCACGGAGCAAAAATTATTTACCTATTCGGGTTATCTTTGATGTATGACACCATTTGTTCAGAAGTCTGATATATTTAATTACGCTAATTACGCGGAGACTTTTTATAACAAAGAACGGATTAACTTTAGCAGAAACAAAACAAGTTTATCTTCGAGAAATTTTGACGTATCATAACTAATTGCCGAAAAAGAGTAACTTCTAAAGAGCCGAAGCTGGAAACCGAAAGAATTTATCTATTTGTACACCCGATGTCAGAATAGTTTGATCATAATTGATACATTGATTGGTGACAAAGAAAGTGTTATTGATTTTTTTTGATGTTGGGAAATTTTTATAAAAACACTTTAAAGAAGAGAAACAAATAATTAAAGGAAGAATAAGGAAGAATTACTCAATTTTTTTCTCTTACATGAAAAGTTTAACTAACATGCTTGTGGAAAATTTTCATTTAAAATAAAAATATTGATTAAAAATATGACTTTAAACTTGTATAACCTAGATAGTTTTGAATTTCTTAAATTGCAAAACTTTAATGTAACACTGTCTTGGAGGTGACCGAGCAATCATTACTTTTATGATTCCAATATACATATCCAATTATTGTTATAAATCCTTGATTAATAAATCCTTGTAACTATTGTAATTCTCAATCCAATAACTAATTTATTTACATATATACATTGTGGAGGCAAAGCACAAAAGAAAGATGTTACGTTTTTGCTAGCAAATGTACTGTCTAAATCCTAGTAAAGCACTCCCGACATCGGAAAATTTCACACTTATTATATACGAATCTTAGCTCCAATAAATGATTAATTGAAACATTAGCTCCAATCTATTAATGTACTAACACCAACTCGACATACATCTTTCTTAAACTGTCATAGCTCTAACTTGACCTTAACTCAATACATGTACATGGCTCCCAGTTCTACGAACAAAGCTCCCATTACTCCACTAATTAAAAATTCATTCTAGAAATTGCTCTTCTTTTAATTACCCTAACACAGCTTGAATAGTCTGTTCAACACGACCTTAAGCATGTAACTCTGAATTTTTGACCATAAATCACTTCTTAACTGATGAACCTAAAATTACTACTTAACATTCCTTCCCCTCCTTTTAAGTAACTCCTCAGTTAACAACTACTGTAACATAATATTAACACTAAAACTTCCATGATGAGTACGTTATGTAAACATTTATCAAAAAGAACTAATCTACTAAAACAAAAAATATACGTTAAAATCAATTGCAGTCTCCTTAAACCCATCTTAATCTTTTTCTTAAATCAATATCTTCCCATAAGCATCTCTTCATCACTTGCTTAAGTAACAAACACTAACATTTAACAACCTATTAACCACTAGACATATATTAACACAGTGTACTATCGGTAATACAATTTCTAATATGTTATTTAGCTGTCCATGATATCACAAAGTTAAATTATTTATAGAAAATATTAATCCAAAACAAATACTACTAATTCAAATAGTCCAAAGCTGAGACACGAAACGATATCTCAAATTTCCAGGTGTTCTGTCACTTCATTTATAATATTCGTTGCAATTTCGGAAAAGTAAATTTCTTCTGGTATAAGTCCACTGTTACTAGTGAGTCTCTCTCTCCATAGATTGATGGCCATCTGCATACGTATATTGATATCGTTTTAATAGTAAATTTATACACATTAATACCACATTTTTTGTGGGAAAAACTCGTCCTTGGTTTCCTCTGCTTCCTCTTCCCGCTCAAGGTCTTCTGAACTTTCAGGGTTTTCAAAATCAGAAATATCTTCTTCTCCATGGTCGGTATTAACTTCAAGGGACTCTACTTCTTCTGCTGGATTTCTAAGGGTTTCCATCGTTTCTTCTAATGATGTTAATAACAGGTTGCTCACAGGAGAATTATTGAAAAATTACCCAGTTTTCTTCTTCATCGGAAATGTCAGAGTACAGATCAAGAGTAATTGTCACGAACACTGGCTCATGCTCATTGTAGTAACTATGGTTCTTCTTCATGCGCTGTGTTTAAGCATATTTCCTTACAAAGACTTTACCGTAGGTCGTCAGAGGGCACTGATGATCATAATGTCCATTCGAATGACGTTCTCTTTTGTGTCTGTACAAATTTCGTCTATGTCTAAATTCTCTGTTACAAAGTTAACAATAGTTCTTTGAATAATCCATAATATTAGGTTGAGTGTTCTCCAAGAAAGCAAGAAAGCGTTTTCTTTCCAATGCCCAATATAGAGACATGGACTGACAAATGTCAAATTCCAAAATTGTGTTTTGGGAGCACTACACAATGAAACTTTGAGCAATCCAAATGGTCTTGGAACACTGGTCATCTTATTATGCAAGTCACGGTCCCTGTCAAATTTATCTGTATCCCCATTATCTCCATCTCCCGAACTAACAATATTCACAATCATAATCCTAGCAATTCTCACACTTCTTCACTGTGTCACTAATTATTTTCTTCTTTGTATTCAGCACCTCAACCTTTATAATTTCCTTCAAATTCCTCGATTAAATTTCCTAGAACAAGTGAAGAATTGTTTTCATCTTGTTGATAACACTCTTCATTTTCATCACCAGAATCCCTTTCCTTGTTAGATTGGTCTTCATTTAATCGCAGATTGGGTGGTAAATCTTCAGGATCAACAAATGCCTTTATTCTACTTGCATGCACAATCATTCAACTTTGAAATTCACAGGAGAGGTTTTATCTACTATGCGATGAGGTCCATTCCATGGATGTATTAATTTGTGAGTAAGACCTTGCTTTGTCACAGGCAAGTAAATCCACACTCTATCTCCTATACTAAATTCTGGCTCCCTTGCATTCTTGACCTGTCTGATGTTGTTTTTGTTGAGCAAGTTCTCTGTTACTTTTCACTAAGTTGAGGGCGTCGTTTAATCGATGTAATATAACATTTTTGTAGTCATCCACATCAGTTTATCTACCAGTTGGTTCCCATAATGCCACGTCAATTTGTAGTCGAGCATTCCTTCCATAAACTTAATAAAATGGTGTTTTCTGAATAATTTCCTTGCTTCTTGTCCTATAGCAAATAACGCATATGGATTAAACACATCTCAGTCCATCTTCGCTAGCCAAGGGTCCACTCCGCTCCCCATAAACCCTTGGCAGATTTCATTACAAAAATACGGTGATGCGGTGGCGCTATCTAGCGACTAACTAGAGTTGCGCCCCTTGAAATTTCATTTTCTTATCCAATGAAATAATGGGTTACATACACGCTACGGCAAAACAACAAAAGTGAAAACATGTTGAATGACGAATCACGGAAAAGAGTTTACGACACTTTCAAAGTAAAATTACGAGAAAACCAAGAGAAAGCAATTAATGCTGTGTTATTAAATCGCGATGTGTTCGTTGGGACCCGCACCGGGAGTGGAAAATCGCTGGTATATGAAAGCATTCCTATCATAAAACCAGGTATCGTCGTCATTGTAGCACCTCTCTTGTCAATAATGAGGGAACAAGTTGAGAAATTGAACAACTTTGGACTTGCTGCCACTTACATTGGGAAAAACGTTGAGGAAAATAAAAAAATAGAGGCGGGGCAATACGATTTCGTTTTTAGTAGCCCCGAAAGACTGATTGTTGAGAGGCGGTGGAGAGATATGTTCAAGTCAGAGGAGTATAGGAGGCGGCTACAGTTGTTAGTCGTGGATGAGGCCCATACAGTAACACTTTGGTATCTCATAATGATTTTTATTTCTTTTATAATGTGTAGTTTAGTGTACAAATGATATCAATGCATGTATAACATGTATAATGAAGGAAATGTAGCTAGTACATCATGTCTATAAAGGCAAGTACAGTCTTAGTAGCATGTACCTCAGTCCTCATGTAGTCCTATCAGAATCAAACAGTTGGGACACTAACTCTATTTAGCCACAGGAGTCGGCAGTTTTATCCATAAAACAACGTAAACAACAACCAGTGAGCTTCGCGAGCGTAGCGAGCGCTTCGCTCGCTACGCTCGCGAAGCTCACTGGTTGTTGTTTACGTTGTTTTAAGGATAAAACTTCGCTCGCGAAGCTCACTGGTTGTTGTTTACGTTGTTTTATGGATAAAACTGCTGACTCCTGTGATTTAGCTCAATAGATTCATTGTTATGATTAAAAGGTCAATTGCTTTAATAATAGTTTTCAAACATGCATATATGCATCAACATGCTTATCTAACAGCACTGGTTGATTTTAGCATATACATTAGGAATTAGTTCACAAAAGTATTAAGTTTGTGCCTTCCTGATTACTTATATCTTGTATCACGTTGATTAAGGTCCTGTTTAATCGAAAGTCCCAGCTATACTTTTTATTATGATGTTGATGATCTCACCTTGGATTATCGTAAATTTCTTATGACAGAGCAAAGAAGTATTTGAAATTATTAAACACCATATACATGTATTTTAAGAATCTTGCATGTCATGGAGTTTATACATATACTTCTTAATTCTAATTAGCATAATAATTTTTTCAGGGGAGAGGAAAGGACAGATGAAGATCCTTTCAGGGAGTGGTTTTCAAAGATTCAGGAGCTGCGATCTTTGTGCCCAAATGTTCCTGTCCTTGCTCTTACTGCAACTGCTGGACCAACTCGGAGGAGGAAAATTTTAAAATGTCTATGCTTTCGACCAGGTTATGAACTTGTTCTTGATTCGCCTGATAGGAGAAACATTAAGACTGTGAAACCCATTAAAAATAATGATACTATAGACAACGTTTTTGATTGGCTTATTAAAGACTTGACAACCCAGAGAACAGTTACCAAGACATGTGGTCTTTTGTAATAGTATAAGTGACGTTACAAAGATTTATTTTGCATTAATTAAAAACTGCAGACAAAATAGATCAAACTTTGAAATGTTTCATAGTAAAACTGATGACGAAATCAAAAACAAAATTAGAGAAGATATGGCTACTGAAGGTCACATTAGAATACTTATTTGTACTAATGCAGCCGGAATGGGTATCAACATCCACCAAGTACATAATGTTGTGCACTATGGGATACCCAGGGAGTTGGAGACTTTTGTGCAACAAATGGGTAGAGGTGGGAGGGATGGAAAACCTTCACATGAACTTGTATTGTTTAAGGCACATAAAGGTTACTTAAAACATGTTGAACCAGAACTTGTTCGAATTGTCAAAGATAACAGTGTATGTCGAAGAAATATATTATGCAATGCTTTTCAGACTAAACATTATGAACTAACACCTTTACATGCATGTTGTGATGTGTGTGAGAAAAAGTGTAAATGCCAATTGGATACCTGCCCAGAATCGCATGTTGCCATGAAAGATGATGATGAAGGAGGATCTTCCGGAGATGAGATGGAGCGAAATGTTTCAGTTGAAGAAAGACGTCTTCTGACACAGAAGTTGGAATCCTTACAGTTTACATTGTCTGACAGATCAAGCGGTGGGCTTCTTAATTCAGAATTAGTCCATGGATTTACAAAGGAACTAGTGAAAGATATGGTCTCTAAATGTCATGTTTTGTTTACTGCAGAAGACATTATGCAAAAATTCCCTATTTGGTCTTTCTGTATAGCTCAGGAGATTTGTAAAATAATACTTGATGTATTTGGAGACGAAACAATGTACAATTTAGTAGACAGTGATAGTTCCACATCAGAAAATTGACTGTTGAAAAAAAAAAAATACTAATATTGCAGAACAGTGCAACTATAAAGTCATGTATGAACATCTTTTCATTTTTCAGTTCAAGCATTACATTTTATAAACTGTTTTTTCCACATTGAGACTCCTTTTATTATTATTATAATTTTTTTTTTGCTTTTTGATATTGTCAATAAAATTATGCCTCAAATTAAAGTTTTCAAACTGAACAAAATATTCTAGGTATTGAAAAAAGTGTTTTAGATATTTAAAGTTTTGCACATCTATATATTAGATGTTTGAAAACAATTAAAGAAAATAGAGAGCTAACAATAATAGAAAGTTTAAAATGAAGGTGGAAAACAGACCTAACGAAGAATGGAGTGATAAACAGGCCTACCAGGCCCCAGGATCATGAAACAGACTTAGAAATAAGTCAAATTTTTAATCGCCTGTAAAATGTTTATTGCTTAATAATTATTGAATTCAACATCAAAATTTGCAAATTACAATAATTTTGTGAATCTTATATTGAAACATATTTTAATTTTGAGTTGCATGACTTCCACAACATTTAAGTATAATATAAAAATTTGGACTTGAGGTTAAGATGTTTCATGATCCCGGGGGGCAGATCTGTAAAAACCAAAATATCTTCAGATCAACTTTATAATATTTATTGGTAACAAAGAGAGAGAGAGAGAAAAAAAATATTGATGACCTTGTGCAATGATAGACATTAAAATTTATTCACTTTGACCTTGTAACACCACATCTTCCATTGTTTTTATTCTTTGACCAATTTTAAGGTTCACTGACCTTTGATAAGGGAGACAACTCTCATTGGGATGATAACTATTAAACTTTTCTATATAAACTTTAAAAAGGTCATTTAAGTCTTTTGCAGTATGAGGTTTGCTAAAGTTGTGTTTTTAATGGAAGATATCTTTTGGAAAATCATTAGCTCAAAGCTTAAACTATGTGAACTATTAAAGCTTAATCATATGACCAACTTCCTCAATTAAAAAAAAAAATCATGTTCATATTTTTTAAATAAAGGTTTAGACTTCAAATACAGGGTAATAGCTTTCAAACAAGCATATGCATATATCCACTCCCTCTAATGTAGAAATGACACTGTAATAAATATCGAACAGGTTCTTTAAAATGCTAGCAATAAAATAACAGTAACAATGCTCAGGTCAACAAATAATCTTGATTACATTTCTAACTGAGCACTTCGTAAGACAGTCTCTCTCTATTTTCTGTAATCCAGGCATGCAAATCTACAACTTTATAGCGAGAGAAAAAGTCAATAAAACCTGGGAAATTAACAAATTCTCTACTAGGAATGTAGTCGAACATTTTGGCATTGTTCAGTTCAGTCACCATTTCCAAAATGTCTGAGATTTTATTTGCTACAGGTCTTCTTGATTCTGATTTTTTCTTATTGCATTGTGTTTGCAAATTCTCTTTAATTTCTTCTTGAATTTGAGATGTGAGTGCAGCTTTCTGAACACTGGCATATGTTGCATTGGCTCCTTGAGAGTAAATTTTTTTCTTCACAGTTTGGACCATAATTTCTAGTAAATTATCATTTGGAATGTTCTTTCCCATACCCCCTTGCAAATTTGCAGAGCAATTCCACTGATACTCATAGGCCATTTTTGGTGATAAGATGCAATTGATGTAGGCCAAATACCTAAACAGCCATAACTGATACTTGTTGTGTTTTCCAACACGGGGGAGAAGCATCTGAAATTTCGCATTGGTTGTCACTCTGTTCCCATCTCCCATTTTATATGCGTCATTTGTGTCTCGAAGAAGCAATGCACAAACTTTAAAGCAATATCTGAGCAAAAGAGATTAAATTTTGATTCTATGTCAATTATTAATTTCAGGTACTCAAACTTCAGAAAGTTGAAATAATTATATTTAAAATATATCGTATATCCAGTATTAAATTGAAGTAATCGATTTAAGTCTACATGAGAAAATAAAATTTAGTGTGACATTGTGCAGGACTGATAATTCAAAATCAGTAGAGCCTTGTTTAAGGAGCTTATATCAGATAAAAAGTGTTGTGAGTAGGGTTAATAAATGTTAACCACTAGATTTTTTTCTTACATCATCAGTAGCTCCACCATGGTCAAGAATCTGGCCTGTGACATGTTGGAAAGCAGACATATGTGTGTTGCTGGATTTCAGCAGTACACATGAAGCTACAATGGCTCCCATGGCATTTTTATTTGTTAATGTTGTCATGCACTGGTGAAATAAAGGTGCCCACAACTTTATTTCTTCATTCACTTTATCAAAACTAAATGTAGCCAGACTTTTGCTATCTTTTTGTCTAAGCAAAGAACAGTTAATAATTCATGTCAGTTTCCCAATTTCTTCCTTTAGTTCTTTAATAATTTGGTTGTTGATTCCTTCTTTTAGAGGTGAATTGTAGATAGCCCGAGCTGTTCTCTTTGGTGCATTGTGGATGGTTAAACCTCTGACAATTTCACTTAATTGACAATCTTTTACCAGTTTTGTTCTTACTTTCATTGTTTTCTTTGTTTTGTACACAACCTGTAAAATCATGATAGATTATATTGAGAAAAAGAAGTGGATATTTTTTTTTGCTAGCATTTTTAGCTGACACATGGAGCTTAAAAATGTAGTTATATATATATATATATATATATATATATATATATATATATACATCAATGATACACTTTAATAATCATAATATATTCAATTTTTAAATTCATAAGTTTTTATATGAAAAATGATGTTTTAATTCGTTTACATTTTAAAAAAATCAATTATAAAACAGATTTTTTTTCTTTATATGGCCAAAATAAAGAAAAAAAATAATTAATTCATCTCTTTGTGCAACATGTAATGACAAAAAGGTATGAAGATCTATGTCCATATCTAATATGTGTTATATAATACCATAAGTTTACCTTCAGTTTACTAGGTGTGAAGGACTTAATGGTGATTTGTTTTTGAGTGTCAATGGAAGTAGCTTTCTCTGTAAGAAAGTGAAGTCTGAGCACATCTTTCTGATCTGTTGTTTTTTGTTGTTTACCTGGTGGATTTACTTGTGGATTATTGATTTGCATAGCCAGGCACTCCTCTGTTTGTTCCGTTTTCCGGGGGGTTGAAAACAAAGATTTTTTTTTGTCTTTCTGGGTGTTGGCGAATGCACTATGGTTCTTTTATCTTGTGTCTTTGGAGTTCTAATTATATTCGTGTTTCTCCCTAAGAAATTCCCAAGACCTCATTTTTTTCCCTTCTTAGAGAGTCCATTTTATGTATCAAATCCATGTCAATTTTGTACAGTTTATTAAGCTTCGTAAAGCAAAATCCACAGACATATTTGGAAAGACCATCGTTGGGGGAGGCACTATAATCGAGGACTTGTGTCAATTGGTTAAAAACACCGAAAGTTTCTCCAAAAATCACGCGTCTGTGCTTCTTTGGAAGTTCGCAACAGCATACACGACAAACTTCCATGGGCGCAGCCATATTTGTTTACAAGAGCTTGATACAAACGCTGCGAGTGGATCAGCTTATCGTAGCTGTAGCCAATCATAGAACAGATCGTATCACCGTATTTTCGTAATGAAATCTGCCAAGGGTTTATGGGGAGCGGAGTGGACCGAAAACCCTTGGCTAGCGAAGATGATCTCAGTCTCGCTGATCATCATTTACAAACACTGACAGCATAGCTGTAGAAAATACAGACACTTTTACTCCGAATCAAGCATACAGCTCAGACTACAATGTCTTTTCCTCATTGAAGTCGCAGTTCCAAGAGCAATGACCACAGAGAAAAAATCTACACCAAATCAAGTATGGGAAAACATACTAGTAGGTACATGAAACTGGACCAGATCAAACATACTGTATCATTTTACCAAATCCGATCAGAGCTATCAGTTTGAGGACCGATTATACTACAATAGGCTCGAATAACTATCCCACAAAACCGCTGAAAAAGAACATTAGAACTTGCACATGCGTCACACCAAGGAGTCCTTAAATCATAGTCTCTTTGACGAGACAATAAAACAAGAAAATATATTATTCTCACCAAAAAAATATTTTGATTTTGGTCAGATTTTGGTCTCGCGCGAAACGTAAAACAACATACAATCAAAGTTTACTGTAGTAAACCACCTGAAAATTACAATTTAACTTATCTTTGTCACTCGTTATTTGACATGTGTTGCATTTCTAGCGCGGGCAATATGCGCAAGTCCTAGGGCCAACTTTAATTTTTTTTTTCTTTTACAGAATAACGGACTTGCGATTGGTCAGACTCTAAACTTTTTTAAACTTCAAAGAAACATTTTATTCAATAATTCCGATTCCGATGTTTTCTCACCTATTAAAAGCTATTTTTTATCTTCATTTTCGCAACTGATTAAAACAAATTCCTTCCTACATACCCATTTTTTTTTAACTTAGTAGTCTAGTCCAGAATTTGCTATTTTTACATTCTCATGAGAGAAATGACTTTTGCATCATTAAGTTTTCAAAATGAGTCATAGTTCATTTTCTTTTTCCCCTCATGGAAGTATAAGAAATGTGTACAAAAACTCCGCTTACAATTATGTTGGGTTCTCTATCCTTAGAACAGATTGACAATTTCTGTAGGATAACAGCACCTGCCAGTGCATCATGGGCAATATATAATACTTGGAGCATGTCAATGTAATACCTGCCAATAACCAAGTCTTTTACTTGTAGCAGGTACGTTCAGGTAGTTTTTTTAAATAAGTGCACAAAACCATCAAAATTTATTGATACACCACGTTTTTTGAAAATTGTTTGACAGAACCACAGTATGAAATGATCCGCAGTTTGTGAACCACCAATAAAGGGTCTGGAATTGACCCATGCTGAAAATTGTTCAGTTCATCCTTGGCTGACACAGTAACCACAAAAAGCCGTTTTTATACATCTGGTTGTTCATGATGTCTTCAGAAGACTTAGAAGTAGATATCTTCTGTCTGGAATCGTTCATATGTAGAATGTTATCTTTTTAACATGATGCACTATTTTGTTTTACATCAGAATGTCTCGCTGAAAACACGTCCAAAATACTCAATAAATTAGTGTACATTTTAAAATCAGTTTATGCACCAGATCTTACTCACGAACTGTATCAGACCCGTATTTTCACCGAATTGTGTTTTTTTTTTTTTAGCTAACCAGAGCTTAAAGCTCAAGTGGGCTTTTCTGATCACCCGTTGTCCGTCCGTCTGTAAACTTTTCACATTTTCAACTATTTCTCAAGAACCACTGGGCCAATTTTAACCAAACTTGGTACAAAGTATCCCTGGGTGAAGGGGAGTTTAAATTGTTCAAATAAAGGTTTAAGTCCCCTTGCAAGGGGAGATAATCAAGAAAAAACAAAAATAGAGTGGGGTCATTAAAAAATCTTCTTCTCAAGAACCACTGGGCCAGAAAAGCTGAAACTTACATGGAAACATCCTGGGATAGTGTAGATTCTTAATTGTTAAAATCATGACACCCGGGGTAGGGTAGGGCCACAATAGGGAATCCAAGCTTTACATTGAAATATACAGGAAAAATCTTTAAAAATCTTCTTCTCATGAACCACTAAGCCAGAAAAGCTGAATCTTAGACGGAAGCATCCTGGGATAGTGTAGATTCTAAATTGTTAAAATCACGACCCTGGCGGGGGTAGGGCGGGGCCACAATAGGCAGTCCAAGTTTTACATTGAAATATAGAGGAAAAATTTTTTTTAAAGTCTTCTTCTCAAGAACCACTAGGCCAGAAAAGCTGAAACTTATGTGGAAGCATCATGGGATAGTGTAGATTCTAAATTGTTAAAATCAGGACCCCCGGGTTTAGGGCGGGGCCACAATAGGGAATTCAAGTTTTACATTACAATATATAGGAAAAATCTTTAAAAATCTTCTCAAGAACCACTGGGCCAGAAAAGCTGAAACTTATGTGGAAGCATCCTGGGGTAGTGTAGATTCTAAATTGTTAAAATCATGACCCCGGGGGTAGGGCGGGGCCACAATAGGGAATCCAAGTTTTACATTGAAATATATAGGAAAAATCTTTAAAAATCTTCTGAAGAACAGCAAAGCCATGATGAGTCATATTTATACGGAAGCAGGTAGTGTAGTGTAGATTCAAGTTTGTTCAAATCATGATCCCCGGGAGTAGGACGGGGCCGCAATGGAGGATCAAAGTTTTAGATAGAAATATATAGGAAAATTTCTTCTGATGAATAACTGCAAACCATGACTAGTCATTTTGATATGGAAGCATCCTCAGGTAGTGTAGATTCAATTTTGTCAAATGATGACCCCCCAGGGGTACGGTGGGGCCCAATGGGGGATGGAAAGTTTTTCATAAGAACATATAGAGAAAAATATTTCTTCTCAAGAACAGAAAAGCTATGTTTAGTCATATTGTTATGGAAGCATCCTCAGGTAGTGTAGATTCAAGTTTGTTCAAATGATCCCTGGGATAGGGAGGAGCCACAATGGGGGATCAAATTTTTAAAAAAGGAATTTATGGGAATTATTTTTTTAAATCTTCTCAAGTACAACAAAGCCATTTGTTATATTGACATGGAAGCATCATCAAGTAGTTTAAAATTTAAGCCCCCCCCCCCCCCGTCTTTTCAATACTGAACTGATTTGTTCTTTTGCCTAGCCAATGTGCTCAGGTGAGTGATGTGGCCCATGGGCCTCTTGTCACATGCTTCTGCTGACAATAGAGGGTATTGTTTGACATTAACGATTTGGAATTCTAGCTTGTACTGCTTCCCATTTAGCTCAACATTCACTACTGCCTGGCCACTGGGTTTCATTCGTGACCCATCATAGAGTGTCAGTTTTGAATTACTCTTACACTATGCATTGGTGGATCTCCATTTTGCCCAATAGTGCAAAAGTCCTTGTAGCTGATAAGGTTGCATGTTGAACCGGTGTCTATTTTGCATTTCATTTCTGTTCTTCAAGTTTCATTTTCATGTTGACAAACCACTGCTTTCCTGTGGACTGTACTGATCCAATGCTGTGTGCAACTTTAAAAGCTGAATCTTCAGAATAAGTGTCATCCTTCGAGTCGCTGTTGTCTTCGCCAACTAAATGCACTCTGCGTCTTGCATGTTTTCTTTCTGTTGCTCTGATGTCTGTTTTCTTAGAATTGCTTCGTAGCGTTTGTTTGCAGACTTTTGCAAAATGGTTCATCTTGTCACACTTGCTGCATTTTTTTCCATATGTTGGACATGCTGTTTTGTCTCTAGCATGATTTCCTCCACAGTATTTGCATTTCGAAGTATTTGGTTTTTGATTGTCAAATTTTCTTGCTTTTTCTGGCTTTTTTGAACTGTAATGAACGCTTTCTTTTGTCCCTTCAGATTCTATCTTTTTAAGTTGTTGTTGTTTAACTTCACTGGCTCTACACATGGTTATTGCTTTCTTGAGATCTAGCTTTGGTTCTCTCAGCATCCTTGCTCTTGTTGGGTTGTCATATATTCCCAGAACTAATCTGTCTCTTATCATATCATTTGTGAGGCTTCCAAACTCACAGGAGTCAGATAGTTGTATTAGCTTTTTTACGTACTGATCTAAAGTTTCTCCTTGCTTTTGGTCAGTTGTGTTAAAGATGCATCTCTCGTAAATCACGTTTACTTGTGGTTCAAAATGTTTTCACATAGCTTCAAGTATGGTTTTTGTTTTCTTGCGGTCTTGCTCTGACATGTCGAGATGTCTGTAAATTCTGTAGCAATCTTTGCCCATTATGCTCAGTAATGATGCAACTCTGATAGTGTCATCTTTCTCACAAAGTTGTGTAGCTATTTCATAGTTCTCCCATTGTGACTGGAAAAAATTCCAATTACTTTTGAGATCTCCCCTAACTTCCATTTTGTCTGGTACTGGGAAGTTTGATGCTGCCATATTTTGATCATGTGATTTCTATTTTCCTCTCCTGCACGTGATGCCTACAATGTCTTTTCTCTGCAGTTAGAGTCGTTTTCTGTTATCTTGCTTGATAATCAGTGTGCCAGTATCAGAATCTTTAATTACAAGTCTGATGAAATTCACTAAAAAACAGGGATATCAAAGTTTTCCTACCAGAGTTAAGAACATAAACAATCTAATTAAAATTAGATGTTCCGAATCCGCTACCGCTTCTCAAACATCTAACAACATCCCATTCGGGGTCACGTCAGAGCGACCTTTCGATTACGAATAAACATAAAAATTTTGGCCAATCAGATTCAACCTTCTGTATACAATTCTAAAATTAGTTCAACGGCTACTTCTTTACATTACTGATGCTCAGTAGACTGCCTTACGATGAATTAAAGTAATTTTGGTATAAATTGAACTATAGTCCGCCAGTCTGGCATTCTTACCTGAATAACGCAAACGAAAATGCACAAACTACTATATATCCCGCACGTCACATTCATATATAGCACGGTGTACACCATGCATATTTTATTTACTACGAAACCCCTCGGGCGTTTAGGTTTGGCAGTAAAAAAAGAATCGCATCCGAACTATAAGCCAAGATTTCGACGACGGCGATTTCATTGGGATCGAAAGGTCGCTCTGACGTGACCCCGAATGGGATGTTGTTAGATGTTTGAGAAGCGGTAGCGGATTCGGAACATCTAATTTTAATTAGATTGGAACATAAATCCTTCTCACTCAGTTCTTTGTTTGCAGTTCCTGCGTGATTGTTCTAGCATCACTGCATGTACTCACATTTATCAAACAGTCATTTAGGCTTTCACAAACGCCTCGCTTGTCCTCACTTAATGTCTGCGTAGGGTTTATGCTTATGAAATAAATCCTTTGCTATCTTGCAATGTTTGTTTTCAAGTCGGCACTTCTGACACCATGTTTTAAGACTAATTTATTAACAACTGAAACATGTGCATCACATAAGGGATAGTGTCAAGAGTCTTAAATATATCATAACAAAAATTAATAAAAGTAAGCTCCAGGGATAAACACTGATAAACGAAACCCCGACAATCATGTCGTGTACATGTACATTCGCCGACTAAATATTTAGGTAAGCATTGAGAACTGTTTATTTATTATTTGTAAAATATCTATTTTTGATCTATCGATTTTAAAAATATTTTGACCATAATTAGCAGCAAACATAATTAACATCAGAGAAAAAATCCTTAAACATCTAAGTACAATTAATCAGAAAAAATCACGCTATTTGATGAGAACACAATATTGTACGACTTACTATATTGCTTATTTCCAAGCGATAATTAGTTCGTTCTGCTTTCGATTATGTAAACAGCGCTTCATTTATTTTATTTGGATTGGAAGAAAAAAACAGACAAGCGAAATGCTTGTATAATAAATAACATTCCGATAAATACTTACAATAACGAAATATACTCGTTTCTTAACGCAGGATCACGCACGATTAAAACCGGAAACGATTGAGCCTGATACACGCACGATCTCTCACGTAACAGGAACGACCACGCACATTACACGAACGATTCTACACGATTGGTTTGTCAACAATAGGACGTTGCAGCCACTGTATTTCAGTGTATTGAATTGTCAAAGATAATACGTACTCAAAACTTTTCAAAACAAGCGGTTGACAGAACCTCAATTTCCACGTGGGCCTCTGCATGACATTTGATCAAGATTACTGTTTCGTCTATTTCATTCAATCTTTCATTAAAAGTGTATGACATTGATATGTCACTTTTTAAAATGACGATTTAAAAATATATGAAACCCTCCGATTCTGATATTCTGGCGCTATGCTGTGCAGTGACTATTTACACTTCGAATACTGTGATTGGATGAATATATTTACCTCAGCCAATGACAAATCGCATTTTGAAATGCTTGTGAAAAGTTTATTTATATTTCTTTTATTTTTTAAGTGACTGTAAATAAACTATCGGCGGGAGAAATAAAAATAAAACTTGAATTAGGGATTTTTATCTTTATTTCATTTTAGCTCAAATTAGGGTTGGCGCTCCCGTAAAACAGGATATAAAAAATGTTGGCATAAGTAACTGTCCTCAGTTAACAACTACAATTTTAAGAACATTAAAAGTAATGTGTTGCATGCAACATAAAAAAACCCTACACAAATTTGAGCGTTTTCTAACTACCTATGATGCATTAACAAAGTGATACAGTACCTCCTGTGTTAATCATAAATGGCCTGAAAGTCACAGACAGAAACATTAAGTATAAGTCTCAGATTGCTTATAATTGGATGCTTAATTATAATAATGAATGAAGCAATAAGATGAAATACATGTATAAAGTGAACTCAACGATATCATGAACTTAGACAGTGCGTTTGAAATGTGATTTGCGAAATTTACCGGTCATGGTGAATCTTCGATTGATATCATGGAGAACGTCAGCATCAAAACATGTATCCGGTTCCCAAGTGGTGGTTCCGTCTAACCACCTGATGCAAAAATGGCGCACACCGTTTTTCATTTTACCACGTAAAATTTTCTCGAAATTCCATTTCTTTGTGTTTTGTTGGTGTGCAGGATGCTGGGGTTGGGGCTGTAACTCAGCTGGGTTGTCTTGTGGTAGAACAAGATTGTCAGGCAGTTGTTGATCGTATTGGTTGGTCTTGTGCAGCAGGGAGTTGGTTCTGAGGATTGTTGATGCACTGGTCATTATCTGTTTGTTGTTGATTGTCTGGAGGAGGCTCATCATTAGGGGGTACTACCGGGACATCAGCATTTTCATCTGGTAGAGCAATGGCACCCGGGATCGCGAGTCTCTGCCGAATATCTTCTGGGGGGTAGTAATGCTTGAGGTTCGTTGCATTAGTCATAGAAACATGCAGTTTGTTACCTGACAGGCGGCGCAGTTTGTAGGTGAAGTTTTGTCCTCTACCAACAATCCGGTATGGACCATCCGACTTGTCGTACAATTTATGCGATAGGCCAGTGGGGACTTTGTGATTTTTCTTCAGGACAAGATCTCCAATGGCAAAGTCAGGTGGCTTGACATTCTTATCATGGTATTCTTTGTTTTTAGACTGGTTGTGGAGATCGTTGGCTTTGGCAATATCAGTTGAAACTTTGAGCCGGTCTAGGAGATCTTTCATATATTGCTTGGCGTCGCGTTGCAAATTGTCCTTTGGTTGGACGGATGCATCAAAAGGTAAACGCATTTCTTGACCAAACATCAACTCAAATGGCGCAAATTCTGTCGAACCAAGATGGGGAGATTTTCAAAAGGACATCATTATGTCAGGGAGGAGTTTTGGCCATTTGTCTTGGTCATAAGCACACTATGCACGTAGTGATTGGGCTGTGGTACTATTTTGTCTCTCCACAAGGCCATTCGTGTTCGGATGATAAGAAGATGTATGGTATTGTGTTATCTCAAATATTTCACAGAGGGCGTTGATTAGTTTGGACATGAAATTCCTACCACGATCCGACATAAAAATCAATGGAGAACCATATCTGGCAAAAATGTCCCGGAATAATACTTCAGCCACTTCCTGTGCATCTTGAGATTTTAGCGAAAATGCTTCAGGCCAACGAGTGAAGGAGTTAGTGCGGAGAAGAATATTCATATCCTTCCGGGGATTTCTTAAGTGGACCTAGGATGTCTATCTGCCAAGATTCAAACTTGTCACGTCGTGGCATTGATGTCATAGGAGGTTTCGAAGGATGAAAATCTCTTTTGGCTCGCTGACACCTGTCACAAGAACGCACATAATCAATGATGTCTAGATTCATCCTGGGCCAGTAATATTTTTGCATTATAGAGAAACGCACTCTATCGATACCAAGATGTCCACCTCCAGCGAGGCTGTCATGATAAGCAAACAAAGCATTTTTACGAAGTTCTCGTGGAAGAGCTACTTGGTAGATGAATTTCATTTCTTCGGGTTGGCGTTTGCAGCGGCGTTGAAAAAGGTGAAACAATAGGCCCTCCATGATGCAATAATGTTGCGATTCTGAAACTACTTTGTCTCGTACTTTGCGGTCATCCGGTAAGGAGCCATCAGTTAAGTATGTAATGATATCGGCATAATCTGGACATGCACTCTGTAGTTGAAACAAAGTATCTTTGTCTTGGAGAATTTGATGTATTTCATCATCTTCTAGAGCCATTATGAGAGTCTCTGGTTCATCATAGGAGAACTTGATTTGAATACCTTCTTGTATGTCATTTTCTTCGATGAGAGGGTCCGCAGTTGGTTGCTGAGAGGAAGAGGCTGGTGGAAGTGTAGTCGACATAACAGAGAGTTGGGGAGCTGTTTCAGAGGTTGGATTAGGAATGCGGCTTATAGCATCAGCAACACAATTCTTCTTTCCAGGTTTGTGGATAATATCGAAGTTGTATTCCTGGAGTTTTAACGCCCAACGTTCGAGTCGTCCGGTAAGTTTTGTTGTTTTCAACCAAATGAGTGCCTTATGATCTGTGTAGATTGTGAATTTCTTTCCAGCAAGATATGGGCGATAAGCTTACACACCACGATCAACAGCAAGTAATTCTTTTTCTGATGTTGTGTATTTTTTTTTCTTCTTTTGTGAGCGACTTCCCACCAAAGGTGATGACAACTTCCTTATCATCCGGGGTCTTCTGTCTTAATGTATATCCAACTGCTGTATCAGAGGCGTCACATGAGAGGATGAATGTCCTTGATGGGTCCGGATAGGAGAGAACTGGAGCTGTTATTAATGCCTGCTTCAAGGCTTCGAAAGATGTCTGGCACTCTGGAGTCCATATAAACTTCGAATGTTTGGCAAGAAGCGAATTAAGCGGAGCAGCAATCTTGGAAAATCCTTCGATGAATTTCCGGTAATAATTCGCCATACCTAAACAGCTTCTTACCTGTTTTTGAGTTGTAGGTGTTGGGTAGTAACTTATTGTGTCAATCTTCTCAGAGAATTCTCGAAATATACTGGTCGACTGATTCTGCACTTTGTTGTTTGATATCGACTAGTCCCAGGCTGAAAAGTACTTGCGGTTTAAATCGGGCTAGAAAAGCAAATTTTAGAAGGTCCAAGGATGTTCGAATTTCCGGCGCAAGTCGAAAGAACCAGTCTCTTGCTGTATCTTTTAAGTAGGAGGAAAAGTAATCGTGGGCGACTTCAAGCGGTACATTAATAAGTGTTATAAAGGTCATAAACTGTGTCCGGAATTGAGCCGCGGAGGTGTTCCCATCATACTGCTCAAGGCTTATATTTGCACGCGGGTAAGGTACAAAGGGTGATGCTGGCATTGTAGGTGGAACAGAGGTGCTCTGTGTAGTTGGAGTTGGTACATATAACGCTGGTGTTGAGGGAATCATTGTGTTCTGTATTAAATCTGTAGTGAGATGATCTTCCTGGAAATGGTACAGGGCAGTGCGAGATGGCGTTGAAGGCAATTGGTTCTCATTAGATTGATGAACATCCGTCTCTTGGTGAAGTTGAGGTGGTGGTGGGGGAGGATCTCGTGGTGGTGCCATTGAAGATGCAGAGGTTGTCTCTGAATGGGGATGATTTTCAGCTGCAGTTGCGACTGTTGCCTCCATCACGGAATTGTTAGTTGAAGTCCCTTGTTTTTTGATAATTTAGAGGAACACTCGGTTTGTAACCCAATCGGCGGAAAAGAGAACTGGACGATTGGAGTCTTGTTGTAGGTCCAGGCATAATGATGATTACTCGGCTATGTTAAGGAAGGAAATGGAAAATGCGATCTTACGTACATGCTTAATACGTATTATTTTTAAAAATCTTTGTAACAAAGTAACTGTAAAAATGTAGGACAGGTAATATAGATATCCATAATGGATAGGTTTGTGGCTTACTCAGTACCAGTTACATCGCATGTATCAGCTGTGTGTCACGTGACTTGTATAAAAATAGAATTGTTCAGCTGAATGTAGAAAATGGGGCTAGTGCAAGGGCATACGCATGTTTTTAGAGAAAAAAATTGATACATTTTAAAAAAGATTAACATCGGCTTCCCGAAAAGTGCTGGGAGCTAGTTTGAGCTGTTTCGGAAATACTCGTATTTTGCCGAAAATGCGTTTAATAGCCCAGAATTTCCACTTCGCTTAAATTCTGTCATTAATAAAAATAATGTTATGCCGACCAGAATCAGCTCCCAGCACTTTTCAAAATATACAAGAAATAAGCAATTGATATTCCATATTTCAGCTCAAACAGTCTAGTCTATGCCCTTGCACTTTTGAGCTTAATCAGGTATACAATCTTCGTGTTAGCGATAATCTTGACATACTTTGTCTTTGTGCAGCTCCATAGCACCTGGATATATTAATAATCTACATTATTGTTTTAAAGAAATCATTTCCTTTTAATTTTATTGATAAGATTTAAACATTAGCAATGGTTTAATATTTATTTAAGCATTTTTGTAATTATTAAACCAATGGATCCACGCCTCTTGATCACTTGTACTGAGTCAAGTCAAGGCTAGTGACGTCATTTATGAAGCAAGATTTGCTTCTAATAACTCGGCAGTATAGTTATCAGATGTTGTGATTTTACATGCTTTTATAAATAATTGATAAAATAAATGAATGCAAGATGTTATTTACGCATTATCATGTGGTTAAATAGATTCCTGTCGCTTGTTAAATTTTCAATGACGTCACAATGAAACTTCACATACGGTGCATCACAGATGTGAACTCAGGCCTTCCTTAACATAGCTGAGTAACAGTTGATGTGTAGACTTTTAGAATTTTCTTATGGCGATGTCGCTGATGATGAATCTATTTGTAGTATCTTTGGGGAATTTCTCTGGTAGAGCACGTCAGCTTGGCAATGAGAGGTAATTAAGGGATCGAATGGATCTCCGCCACTTTGTCTCACACTGTTTGGATATGTTTCTATTTCAAATGTGCCCGATCCGTAAATTGAGACAATCTTTTGTCAATTAGACGATCCTTGCAATCAGGTTTGTCCTTGAACTAGAAATAGAGGCGAAGAGTGGGAAATATAAACTTTATGTCTTTATTAGCGCAATCATAGATGTGATGCACATTTCCCAACTCTTGCCCATTTTAAAGAATTAGTTCTTCAAAAAGGACCAATCAAAAATTATAACTCAGGATTTTCAGAGAACAATTAGTGAAAAGGCAATTAACGAGTAATGATAATTAAACGACAGTTACAAACAACTTTTCGCTAAAACAACCCAACTTGAGTAAACAAGGTACTCGGTTATGACATGCTGTTTGAACAATTAATTGGTTTACATCTGTCTGACGATGCCACAATTTAAAGAAAATATACTTTAAAGAAAATATACTCGTTAAGTAGAAATTATAAGACATTTTACACATTTTATACAACAACCAGAAAATAGTGTAATAATGAAAACACATGTTACATATTTTAATTCTTAAGACAAAGCTATAAAACTATTTTTACGCTAAAATAAGGGCTTTATGTGCGAATGAATGGATTTATACTAAAAAAATAAAAACAGTCAAAATATAGGTGTGACACTTAAATCAATATCTTCCCATGAGCATCTCTTCATCACTTACTTTAGTAACTAACACCAACATTTAACAACCTGTTAACCACTAAACTTATATGAACACAGTGTAACATCAGTAATACAATTCTAAAATGTTATTTAGCTGTCCATATCACAAAGTTAATTTGTTCATATAAAATATTAATTCAAAACAAATAATTCATATAGTCCAAAGCTGACACGAAACTATTTATCTAATTTCCAAGTGTTCTGGCACTTCATCTATATACTATCCGTTGCAATTTTGGAAAAGTACACTTCTGATATTAGTCCTCCACTATAAGTAATTTCAGTCTCGATGTATATCTGCATACGTATGTTGATATAGTTTTAATAGTAAATTTATACACATTAATTCCACTTTCTTTGTGGGAAAAACTCGTCCTTGGTTTCCTCTGCTTCCTCTTCCCGCTCAAGGTCTTCTGAACTTTCAGGGTTTTCAAAATCAGAAATATCTTCTTCTCCATGGTCGGTATTAACTTCATGGGACTCTCCTTCTTCTGCTGGATTTCTCAGGGTTTCCATCGTTTCTTCTAATGATGTTAATGACAGGTTGCTCACAGGAGAATAACAATTATTGAAAAATTACCCAGTTTTCTTCTTCTTCACCGGAAATGTCAGAGTACATATCATTAGTAATTGTCTCAAACACTGGCTTATGCTCATTATAGTAACTGTGGTTCTTCTTCATGTGCTGTGTTTAAGCATATTTCCTTCCAAAGACTTTACCGCAGGTCGTCAGAGGGTACTGATGATTATAATGTCCATTCGAATGACGTTCTCTGTTGTGTCTGTACAAATTTCGTCTATGTCTAAATTCTCTGTTACAAATTTAACAATAGTTCTTAAAATAATCCGTGATACTAGGTTGAGTGTTCTCCATGACTTGTTACTAGCATTAAACTCGTAAAAGTAGTCCTGGAAACACCTGTATCAGCTGTTTATTTTGATCAACAAACATTCATTGTTTATATCAAGGGTCAATCTGTTTTGTAAATTGGGACTTCTGCTGTCTTACAAGCTCCTCAGTGGAGGGTCATTCCTGGGCTGCCAAATCTTTTGGGACGACACGTGGCTCATCACGGACCAATGTGGTCAAAATAGAGGCGAAGAGTGGGAAATATAAACTTTATGTCTTTATTAGCGCAATCATAGATGTGATGCACATTTCCCAACTCTTGCCCATTTTAAAGAATTAGTTCTTCAAAAAGAACCAATCAAAAATTATAACTCAGGATTTTCAGAGAACAATTAGTGAAAAGGCAATTAACGAGTAATGATAATTAAACGACAGTTACAAACAACTTTTCGCTAAAACAACCCAACTTGAGTAAACAAGGTACTCGGTTATGACATGCTGTTTGAACAATTAATTGGTTTACACCTGTCTGACGATGCCACAATTTAAAGAAAATATACTTTAAAGAAAATATACTCGTTAAGTAGAAATTATAAGACATTTTACACATTTTATACAACAACCAGAAAATAGTGTAATAATGAAAACACATGTTACATATTTTAATTCTTAAGACAAAGCTATAAAACTATTTTTACGCTAAAATAAGGGCTTTATGTGCGAATGAATGGATTTACACTAAAAAAATAAAAACAGTCAAAATATAGGTGTGACACTTAAATCAATATCTTCCCATGAGCATCTCTTCATCACTTACTTTAGTAACTAACACCAACATTTAACAACCTGTTAACCACTAAACTTATATGAACACAGTGTAACATCAGTAATACAATTCTAAAATGTTATTTAGCTGTCCATATCACAAAGTTAAATTGTTCATATAAAATATTAATTCAAAACAAATAATTCATATAGTCCAAAGCTGACACGAAACTATTTATCTAATTTCCAAGTGTTCTGGCACTTCATCTATATACTATCCGTTGCAATTTTGGAAAAGTACACTTCTTCTGATATTAGTCCTCCACTATAAGTAATTTCAGTCTCGATGTATATCTGCATACGTATGTTGATATAGTTTTAATAGTAAATTTATACACATTAATTCCACTTTCTTTGTGGGAAAAACTCGTCCTTGGTTTCCTCTGCTTCCTCTTCCCGCTCAAGGTCTTCTGAACTTTGAGGGTTTTCAAAATCAGAAATATCTTCTTCTCCATGGTCGGTATTAACTTCATGGGACTCTCCTTCTTCTGCTGGATTTCTCAGGGTTTCCATCGTTTCTTCTAATGATGTTAAGGACAGGTTGCTCACAGGAGAATAACAATTATTGAAAAATTACCCAGTTTTCTTCTTCTTCACCGGAAATGTCAGAGTACATATCATTAGTAATTGTCTCAAACACTGGCTTATGCTCATTATAGTAACTGTGGTTCTTCTTCATGTGCTGTGTTTAAGCATATTTCCTTCCAAAGACTTTACCGCAGGTCGTCAGAGGGTACTGATGATTATAATGTCCATTCGAATGACGTTCTCTGTTGTGTCTGTACAAATTTCGTCTATGTCTAAATTCTCTGTTACAAAGTTAACAATAGTTCTTAAAATAATCCGTGATACTAGGTTGAGTGTTCTCCATGACTTGTTACTAGCATTAAACTCGTAAAAGTAGTCCTGGAAACACCTGTATCAGCTGTTTATTTTGATCAACAAACATTCATTGTTTATATCAAGGGTCAATCTGTTTTGTAAATTGGGACTTCTGCTGTCTTACAAGCTCCTCAGTGGAGGGTCATTCCTGGGCTGCCAAATCTTTTGGGACGACACGTGGCTCATCACGGGCCAATGTGGTCAACTTCATTCCAACTCTGTCATGGATCTTCATAATCAGGGCATTTGCTAGAAGGGAATGAATGTAATTGTACTTTTTTCTTGTTTTAACTGCATGAACAGTCCATTGTCCACTTTTTTGTTGAATACTCTGTGATACTTAGACGAAAAAAGTAGTGTCATTTGATGTATGTAAATATGTTTCAGCATACTGGTACTGGACGTTAATCTCTTGATCAGGATTTGATATGATTTGGAACTTTGGTGTGATCTTGACTTTAGGACTAATGTTTTCAATACGAGCATTTTTCAAAGGGAGGTACAGAAGACATTATTGATGGCACACTTTGTTCAATCCCTATTACAAAATCATGTCATTTTCAAATAAAATGGCTTTATTCCCTTTATTTCTGCTCTTGTTGTAGATAACTTTATCTGATTTTCTGTTATTAAATGAAAGACAAATTACCGAAGAGATAAAACATGTTTGGTAAGTGAGAGAGCCAAGCTTTTGATCTCTCCTCTTCAGTAAGCTCCCCATGCAAACAATGGTTTACACCTCCGTGGGATAAAATCCACTCGTGTGTGTTTGTGATATGGTGCAAAACACTTCGCTATATGCCCTGGTAATTGAAAATTTTACATTAACAAGGTATTCATTTGAAATACCACTCTCTCAGGACAATTTTTACCATACATAAAATTAATTTATCAATGAAAATGACCAAAATTATAATCCTTTTACAAAAAGCATAGTAATAAGTAACTCACTACAAATTCCTCATAAGTATTAGCTTGGTGGCATAAAAACCAAAAGTGGTTGACAGTGTCCTTGGACCAGTCCAGCAAGATATTGTTCCCTTTCTTCTGTGCCACCTGAAGTATAAATATCAAGATATTTAATTATATTTGTATATCAAGGATGTAAAAATTATTTTATATAACAATATATATCAAAAGCTGCCATATCTCTCTCCCAGGAAAAACTCACTTTCAGAATCTTTTTTCCCCGATTTTTTGCTTCATGCCATATGTCATGTGAGTGGTGTATTTCAGAGTACTGTTTCTCTGCAAAATGAGTTATATCAGTGAAAAGCAATTTCAGCAAATTTGTGATACCAATTCATAGACATAATTGTTTGAATAACAATAGTGCAAAGCATTTGTTTAACAAGAAATATTTTCTTTAAACTTACTCATAACTGAACCTATTCCAAAATGCGCATCTGTTACAACTTCTTTTACTATAATGTTTTCCTCCAAGAGTTCATTCAGTGCAGCTTGAAATTCTGCTTTTTCCATATTTGGGGATTTTCTGTCTGTCATCCTCTTATCTAAGGTGTGGACAGTTAGAATTGTTTTTCGTGTCGTTGTCCATTAAGGTATAAGAACAATACTGAGTGCTGTGCCAAGGTGAATCATTTCGCCCATCTCCTGTAAACAGAAAAGTACATTTACTTGAAATGAATGTGTCATTTTCCTTAGGTGCTTTTAATTTAAAACAGTCATTGCATTTACTGTGACAATAAACCAAAAATTTATATTCTACTTTACCTAAAACAAGAACATCTAGCAGCTCTCTCTTATGGCCACTCCAAAAACTATCAATGGATGGAATAATGTAGGTGCTGCAAATCCTGTGGAACTGGTCCGCCGAAAGAATTTTCAAAGATAACATTTCTGCCCATAAAGCAATCTTCCCGTAATTATTGCCAGAAGATAGGATACTGCCACAGATCAAGAGATCTCCACTGTGTAATCTCATATTGAGCTGTGACAGTGAGCACCATTGATGGCTTACATGGTTTTTTATCACATACCTATAAATTGATAAAATGAACAGGAAACTTAATATACTTGTAAATTTTACCGTCACTATGATTAAATCAAAAGAGAATATTATTTCAAGCATAAGAAAATTTCATAAACAAGAATCCCATGGACCATAGTGCTCCCCTGAGGAAGGTTTAATGTTTTTAAACAGCAGGTTTTTTTTGTCATGTCTATTATTGTGTTAAACTTTGATCACATACTGTCCCGCCCGGCAGCACCACCAAGAGTCGTGATTTGAACAAACTTGATTCTAGACAACCTGAGGATGTCTCCATATAAGGCTGTCCAAAGTTAATTCTACTTTTAATTTCACCTCTTAAATTAAACTGGGTATCCCAGTCCTGATGATGTTCGTCAACGTAGGCCCTGAGCATTGTCGCTAACGTTTTATTGAAGCGGTCCAACATTCCGTCTGATTTTGGATGGGGTGGTTCGTGTCTTTTTGATCCCCAGAAGTCGACATCCGCAAACAATCTACTTTCAAATTGTACCCCCTGATCAGAATGATGACGTAAGGGACACCGAACCGAGTAATAACCTGCTCAACGATAACTTTGGCCACAGTCTTGGCTTCCATATTTCTCATTGGGAAGCTCTCCGTTTATTTTGAGTAGTAGTCGGATACTACAAGTATAAACTTGTTCCCTTTATTTTTTACAAGCTATTCCCCAAGTATATCCGTTGCTATACGTTCCATTGGCGCCCCAACCTGGACAATTTGCATGGGCGATCGCTTTGCTTTTGGAAACCTTTCCGTTTACTGCATTTGTCGCAGCCCGATACGTACGCATGGATATCTGACTGAAGACCTGGCCAGTAATACCGTTGACGGATCTTTGCAATTGTCTTCGTCATTCCTAAATTACCCGACACTCTGTTGTCATGATGTTGACCTAAGACTGTGCGCCGTTCAGTGAATGGCACCACTTGCAATTTAGTGCCTTACCCATCGATCCATCTTCAATACAATATATCGTTGCGAACAATCAATCAAAAAAAAAATCGCTTATGCATTAGAACGCGGTTAAGTTGTTCATTAAATGAGATTTAATGATTTAAACAAAAAGGCCTTTTATGTAATTCTGGTGATCTGGCTAGGCTACCGCATAAGTTGTAGTTGAAACATAACAAAGTATATTGAGTGAGAATTGTCATTTATCAAATGACAACAAGTATATAACACAAAGTTAAGGGGAGATCACCGGGATAATAGCAGCAACAAATTTTCTTACTACAAAGAACAAATCGGCAATGGAATGATCTTCCCTGTTACAAACAATCATCAGTTTGGCAAAAATATTTTGAGAAATAAAAAGTACATAGTCCACAAAGTTTTCAAAACAAAAAAGCTGCCACCAAAAGCAAACCGCTGTGAAAAGCAGTTTGCAACAACACAGCGCCAAAACAGGTGGACTAGCCAGATCAACAAAAATCAGGCAGTCTACAAATCATTATTTACAAAGCAAGTATGCTGCTAGGGGAATAACCTACGGTAAACAGGTGAGCGATGAAGTTGGATATCACAGAAGGGGAAATTGGTAGCTAGGTCACTGTGGGGTTGAACAGTAGAAACAAACCCCAACTTCTTTTGTAGGAAGTTTGGTGTTGTTGCTCAAGGCTGCTGACAAAAGGTAGTATCCTTGCTGACTCAAATTGCCAAGGAATTCGCTGGTATGGGCGTCTGTTGGTGGTTTAATTGAGGCAAGGAACTGAATGCCGCCTTCATGTGTACCAAATATCTAAGACACTAATGATGAAACTCTCACATCAGTAAAGGAGTTGTGTGCTGTTGCAGTGGATGTGCTTGGACTTTGAGGTGTTGTGGCAGGCTTTCGGGTGCTGTTACCCAAGGCATTGAGAACTGCTGGTCTCTTGCACAGGGGCAGTTATCAATTGTGCAGTTGTCTGTTGTATTGGTTGGTCTAACAGTGTTATTGTTGCCATCATTTGGTGCTGGTGGCACTGGGAAAGTGGCGTTAGCAGATGAATATGGCTCTCTGTTGCTTTATTTCTTCTGATAGATTTTGGTAGTTGATTTCCTGAATGGGCACTGCTTTAGGCCTTTTCTGTGAGACAGCACGCTTTGCTGCAGGGGATCCCCTGGAGTTTCAGGAGTTTTTCGTCGCTTAAGCATGATCTACCTACAAGTGTCTAAATAGAATTTAAAAATAATATCTACAAAGCGAAAACTTTTAGATATGAAAGCAAATACTGCCATATAAAAGCCTTTTTCCCATCTGAAAAAATACTGTACTGTATCGTACTTTTGATTCTGGTTTCAGGTCAACTCAAACACTGAACTCACATACATGTTGCAGTTAACCAAATAAAATTTGTATCTACATATTATAAAAATTAGCATACTTTGCAGATATGCTTCTATAATTGACAAAATTTATAACTCTTTGCAGTTCAGAATTATTTGATAGAGACTCGGTACTCAAAGTATGTCTTACACACATATCTTAGATGAAAATGCGCACCAAATATTGTGTATATGAACTGTAAGAATTCTGAAAATGGTTTAAATGTCAAACTTCCTTTTCACTGATGTATTTCAAGCTGGAACGTCTTCCGTTCGGAAAAGTCAATTCTAAGAATTCGTAAATTTCTCAGACAAATTCTTGTTACCACTTCTAAATCAGTGCAAAAAGCTATGTCGTGTCACGTGATTTGAGCAAGGACTGCGATTGGAGAATTAAAACTTTTTCCAAGGGGAATGCTTATAACACAATAAAACTTCTAAAAACAAAGAAACTTCTATCCATCGCATATTACATAAAGGCTATTATTCACAATAATGCTGCATAACGTTAAAACAAATAGTTCGTTTGGTAGTAAAAAATGACCCCTCTTTCAATATGTTCAAATGAAATATCCCGATTCTTTCCATTGAGGTTAGTTGGTCATACATATAACATGTATGAATGTCAGCAGTAAGGCTTGTAGTCTGGGGTCTACTAGGGCCAGTGGCCCATCCCACCAAGCCGCCTGGGGTCATACATTCCATCAGAGCCGTGTGAGGTCACTAATATTTGGAGTCACTAAAAAGTGAAGTCAACGACCACTCCCAGAGCACGTTTTTATTTCGTATTAAACTTGGTTTTTAAATTTAGGGATTGTGTACTCTCAGGTAGATGGACTGTAAAAATCTGCAGAGATCCATAATTATCCCATTTCTTAACCTTAGGGTTGAATTAAGGGAATGTCCATGACACACCCTTAAAATATCAGATATGTTCTTGCTGTATAACGCTCAAGTTTTCTTACTTTTTTGGTCACTTTTTTATTTTGGTTTTCCGTTAGAAAAGACATCATCTTTTAGCAGTAATGTATTGTAATACACCATTTATAACTTGTTACCACATTGACATTTTTTCAACACCAACATTGAGAACAACGCATGAAGAAATGTATTTCTTCAAGTTACATTTACATGACTTTACAGGTAAGTGTAATTCTAAAGTTCTGTGATTGTGAACTACTTAAAATTTTGGAAATAAACCAGAAAATAAGTAAAAATGAACTCAATTTTCTATTCCATCTCGATTTTCAATATCCAAAGTTATATGTGCATTTTTTTTCACAAGTATGATGTGTAAACAGAAAAAAAGTTGTATTGAAAAAATCTCGTTTTTACTTTTCACTGAGAAGTATTGGTTATTATAAGTTAGGTTTACTTTCAGTTTTTCAAGTAATCCTGCATATAATTCACGAGCGACTCACATTCTCAGTCTGTTAGCAAAGCGCCAGCAACTCCTTTCTTAGAGGATATTGGGATTCTTCACACGCGGAGGTATTTCTGAATCACCTGAGCATATCCCAACGAAGTTGGGGCGTACGTAAATGACGCCCGAAGTGGTGTGGAAGATGTGACCTAAGGAAATGTTTATGTGACACATGGGTATATCCTGATCATCCTGGTGCCGCCGGGCTATACCCTGACGATGAATGGTTGAATCTGGATACCAACGAACATGAGCGATACGTTGTTCAGGGGCTTGGTAATTTTCAGGGTTTTCTTGCCTGTAGCAAAAGAACGAAACGTGAAATATCTCATCAGCATACTTTGACTCTTTCTGTTAAAAATGCTTAAAAGATCTTAAAATTTCAATTTTAACAAAAAATTACAATTAAAGTATTTTAAAACTTCAAATCTAGTGTATCTGCTCCAAATAAAAATTAAGACAACAATACCCGAAGAATTTTAAACATAAGTCTTCTTCACTCATTTTGCCTAGTGAAACCCGAATGTTGGTCCTGTTTCGCCATTTTTTGTATTAAAACAATACAGGTTGAAAAAAAGATTAGCAAGAATTATGTTTATATTTAGAGAGAGAGAGAGCTTGTTTTAATATATATGAAATGTAAGAATTTACATCCTAGTAATAATTAGTGAGTCTTCAGTTTCGATAATTTTTCTCTTATTGGAAAATTCAGAATCTTTCAGAGAATTTCTGTGTATAGATTTTTAAAAAATATTTTTTGGTGTATAAAATTTTAAAGTATGGGAAATAATAACACAGAGTAAATTTGTTATTTGAAACTTTGTCTTTCCTTTATTTATATATTTGTTTATATTGTAATTATTTATACTCTATTGACTTTTTGAAAAAAAAACTGTTGGTAAGCGGTTATACCTTTGGAAAATATCTATGAATACCTTTTGTCTCTTAAGTTTGTGATAGTTTTTTAAATATAAAATTTAAGAAGACAAATTTACACCGTATGGAACACCACAGAAAAATCATGGCCTAACTGGAACCACTATTCTTCGAAGTCAATTGTTCTGGAGGGTGAAGACGTACATGTACGTTTCTCCTTGGTATCCCTGGAAAGAGAAAATTTTATCGTTCAGTCCAAGAAAGATAAGTAAAGTTTACTTATAAATAAGATATTTGTGTCTGATTTGATAAAATGTTACTAAACCAATTTTTATCGTCCAAGAATTTTGCACAAAACCTTTTCCCCTAGGAGAGTTAAAATGTAAATAAAATCAGTTCAAGAACTGTTATTTCAAAATTTAAAAAAAAAACGAGTTTTGAAACGATCGATTATAAAAGAATATTTATTTATGTTTTGCTTGAATCTATAATCTTCCAAAAGAATCTATTATCTTCCAAAAGTAGATACGATATTTGGAATTTTGCCTGAAAATGTTTTCTCCCACACAATGAAGGAGACTGGATGATTTTAAATCAATTGTTATTAAACATAATACTTAAAACATGCCCGGGTATGCTTGTGCCACTTTGTCTCTTAAAAAGGGATGGTCCTTTTATGCAAAGACAGTGTTTGGATAACCTTGATAACTTGAAGAACTGCGAACGATAGTATTGTTTCTCCCGCCTACCTCAAAGTCAATTTTCAAAAGTTAAGATATTCGAATGATTTTTAATATTTATATTGATATTTATATGGATTTTCATAAAACATTACTTCTTTGGGAAAACAACTCTAAAATTTTGGTAAAACGCGTTTTTTTCACGATAGAAATCAACGGAAAACGGAAAATATTTTTAAAACATCTCCCCCCCCCCCCCCCCCCCCCCGTGAAACAAAAATTCCTTTTTATGGGTAATATGGACTGTCATTTCACAAATTCATACCAAAGCTTTTTGTGTTTCACCGGGGGGGTGGGGGGGGGGGGGAGGGAACATGTGTTTGTATACAAAGAACGACAAAAATGCTTATTTTCTCAGCAAGTTCCAAGTGCTTTACAACTGAAACATTATATTTTACTAATATATCTGCTTAATTTTATATGCATAAAACATAAGAAAAGATTGAAGAAACATTTATTCATATCCAAGACTATTTCAGAATATGGTGATGCTTTATAGCCCGATTTCAGTGGAAACTATCGTCTACCCCCCCTTATTTCAAGAGCTGGAATTAGGGATATTTTACTATTTAGCACTGGAATTAAAATAATTAATCAATTACCATTGAACTATTCCTTGTATTAAACAAAGATTTTTTGGCCAAATTGTCATCAATATTGAATTAAATGGTTGGAAAATGTAGGCGGGAATCGGGAGTTACCGTGCGTAGTTCTTTTCCTTGTGAACACCAAATATTTTAGCAACAAACTAGGTTTTTTGTTTTAAAATGGAACATCAATCGATGGAATATCATTTATTATCATTTCCTTGCTTCAATGCTTTGTAATAGAATTGTGAGATCACATGCTTAAAACCCTTATTTCAGTTCAGTTAAGGCTGTATAAAGGGGCGCGGCCTAATCTATACATGTGATCACACAGTACAACCCGTGTCAATAAACCGATTTCAGTTCTTACCGTCATAGAAAAAAATCAGATTTGGTAATTTCGATGTAACTATTCAGGCACAGAAACACGAAAACCATCCAAATGACGATGGAAAGGGAGGAAATCCGACTGAGCAGACCAGGGTTCGAATCAGAGTCACCTGGACCTCCAGTCAGGTGCTCCAGTAACAGAGCTATTTTGCCACCAGTGATCGAAGCCTTACTGTCACAAACTGACTGCTAACTCTGATATTTTTTCTCTCCAAAATTCAGTTATTCTGTCTTAGCTTTTGTTAAGCTCAGGGTAGGGGGGTCGCATCAGACAATCAAAGTTTTCCCCAGCTTTCATAGGAAACTTCTTAAAACTTTTCTTAATCTCATGAACAGCAAAGCCATGATAAATTATTTTTGAATGCGGTAGCATCATCAGGTGGTGAAGATTGAGTACATCTGCCCGTCATTAAGGTTTTATGTATTTGGTCAAATCTTCAGCAAACATAAGATGCCCACATTTACATGAACTTCCAAACATATGAAATGACTTTATCTATGAAAAATTCTCGAATGGAACATTAAACAACATACAATCAATCAATCGCCCAACTTAAAAAGAAAAAGAATCGTTTAGGCATTAGAGCGGGGCTTAGTTGGTCATTAATTGAAAATTCACTGAACATTTAAAAGCCATGTTTAGAACAAATAGCTCGTATGGTTGTTGTGAACAATGAGCCCTTTTCCTTAAATGTTTGAGAGATATCCTCGATTTTTCCATTCCGGTGGCAGATAGGGGGTAAGCAAGTCATATATAGAAAATAGATATGAACGTCTAGCAGACAAGTTGTGCAGGATTTGTAGAAAAAAGAAAAAAAAATTACCTGTACTCTCCATTTACCTTAAAGTTCCTGTAGCTGGTACTCCAAGGAAGAGTTCCTGTAGCTGATCGTCCAAGAGAGGTCCTGTAGCTGGTCCTCCAAGAGAGTTCCTGTAGTAGGTCCTCCAAGAGTTCCTGTAGCTGGTCCTCCAAGAAAGTTATAAGAAAGAGATAAAGTTTGTATGTCTCTCGTATCAAGAACAGAAGATTGATGTTATAATGTATACATTTTGTGCTATCTTGTAATGAAAAGACGGCCAGGGAAGAGTTTCTTCCCCTGATTAGATGATGAATCATGTAATTCCCTACAACATGTTACTGTTGAAGTATATTATCTATAATCCAAGTTTGAATTTTATGATCCTCTCTAAAATGAGATGGTCTATATAATAGTATCAATCCTCTTGATTTAGCTATATAACTTGAATTAGCTATAAAACTTTATTTAGCTATTCAAAAAAGCTTGATAAAGCTATTTATATGCCGTTTTTACCAATATGGTAATTTGTTTTTGTTAGAAAGAGACAAAAAATCGCAAGTAATTAACTATTTATAAATGTACTATGGGCTTTCAAAAGAGCAACCCAAAACAAAGATAGTTCTAACATTGCAGCTTTTAAAGACTTTTTGTAAAAGATGAAATTCCATTGTTTGAATAAACTGTACACTACCTTGTTTGCGTTGAGGCATGGATGAGTATGATTGCTTCTCATTGTGCTGAATACCAATCCATTATCTTGTTGACAATAATTGACCTCTTTTATAATTTCATTCAAGGAGTAAGTAATTTTACCGGACCTGGATTCCTAGAACTTCAAGCAGAGGCAAAGGATCTCTGAACCCGCGGTCAACCATAAATTGTAAAATGTCTTCTCTAAGTCAGCTCTGTATCTTATTCATTTGTTTTGATGATGTGTTGAAAGACTGAAGCATCATTGTTCTTATTATCAGCAAGGTATGGTCCTAAGATTGAGACAGAATAACCGAAGAAGTAACAATCATCACAGGCTTGATTGGTGATCTCCCTTTGTTGAGGCTGTAAGAACGTCTTTGGTAATGGAAATTGTTGCTCTTAGCTGTGTATATGTATGTGCCGTCCAGTAGCAATATATGGCCTGTTACCGAACAGTGTCGGTGCTAGGTGACGAGTATGGTCATTGATGACCTCCTCTCTAGTTACGTGTTCAAACCTAAGATTGTGCGGAACAAAACTGATCAACAATGCTCTTCTTTCAGCACTACTAGCTCTTCTTAAACTGAATTTGGAATTTTGAAAAAGTGTTGACATTTTTAGATTAGACAATCCAGTCTTTAATTTGCAGAGGAATATGGCTAGAGATTTTTTTTTATTGTTGGACCTCCTAGATTAGAAAAACTTTAATTGAGCTAACTACGATGTTCATAATATTATCCTTTAATGGCAACACAAGGAGTCATGAGAAGAGTCCAAGGATTTTGGTCATCCTGTTTATGTATGTTTTCTATGACAGCAACTGATCTTGAATAGATTTTTAAAGGCAACTTCACATCAGAAGAAACTCCATCTCCTGCATACAGATAAAATTAGATAAAAAGCTCTCTCAAACACATCCATTGTTGACGTAGCAAAGCTATGGAGAGTGATAAAGATTTGAAATTCTTCACTTTTTTATTCTTCAAGACTGCTTTGTTTCAAGTCTCATGATTCTTCCTGGACCAAAATTTAATATATGTTGTTAAATGTGAATACATGTAAGATAAAGCAGAGGAGAAATTTAGGATCTCGGAGAATATTTCATGAAGCTCAGTTGAACCATTTTTTTATGCTAACACTCTATCAAAAGATGCATCAATAGGAGACATATCAAGAAGAGTTATCTTTAAGAGATAAATGTAAATTCAGTGGCGGATCCAGGAATTTCATAACGAGGGGGGGGGGGGGTCTGGGGGCGCATTGAAGCCCCCAGTGGGTCCAGGGCAAAACCCTGATGGGGGCCCAGGGGAAGCCCACAGAAACTGACGAATTCTTACAAATAAGGTGTTTTCTTCCTTTATTTTAGGATAATGCTTGTTTTGTTTGTATGTTGTTTAACGTCCCTCTGGAGAATTTTTCACTCATATGGAGACGCCACCAGTTGCCGGTGGAGAGCTGCAAATTTTTGTCCAATACTCGGCACTTACGGCCATTGAGCAGTGAGGGATCTTTTTCGTGCCAGCACCTACTGCGACACGGGACCTCGGTTTATACGGTCTCATCCGAAGGACCGGTCTCCACATCCCCGAGTATAGATCAAAATTTGCAGCTCTCCACCGGCAAGTGGTGGCGTCTCCATATGAGTGAAAAATTCTCCAGAGGGACGTTAAACAATAAACAAACAAACAGACTTTCCTTACTTATGATAAAATTTGTATTACATTCAATATTAAAACAGCATGTGAAAAGTAGTAAAATCTCGAGGTATTGTGTAAATGTACGTGTATAATTAGTTGAACAAGTAATACAATATACTGATTCAACATCACCAAACAGTATTGGAATGTTGGGAGTATGACAAACACTACTCACAGTCCTGTTGTTCTGACGATCGTAGGTGAGAGGTCGAACTTTCTACTTCTTTTAGAAAATCTTGGACTTCAGAAGAGTGAGGATTGGTTTCCTGTACTTTTTAAATCTTTGGGAAAGGACCTCCTGTAGTCCAGTTTTTTCAGACCAGCGAGCTACATATCTGTAGCTAAGGTTACAAAAGATGTTATATTGTGTATATTATACCAATATAGTTCTTAGAATATGTAGTCAGTGTATGACAATGTCCTAAGCAATGTTTTGGGTGTAAACTTTGAATCCTTTTCTATAATTGTTGCTCATGCGCTGAGGTTCATATGGTAGGTGTTCGGTATTTATGCGAATTGTGACAAAGGTGTGAAATGTTGAAATCTTATACAATGAATTAAAGTTTATGTACATGTAATCTTGTTTTCCTTGCAGCCTTGGACATTCAAAGTGTTGTTTGTATGTATTAACGTTGTGTAGTTGCAGTTGAATAAGCAGCGTTGTGTATAATGTGATAAACCAGAAGACTTTAAATAAAAAATGTTATATTCCCTAAAGGTTATCTTTTAACTTACAGCAACCATGTTAAAAAGGATAGACAGGAAAAGTTTCCAGAAAAGAGAGTGAAATTTACAGCTTGCTGCAAAGTACCACACCGTAATTTCTTATCCAGTGCTCTCCTCTAATCGAGGCCAAGAGTTGTAAATTGCATGGTTATTTTTCCAACGTTTAATTGGTTCTTTCTCAGTTGATGAGTGCAACTAACCGATAAATTTAAAATCTAAAAACGTCTGCTTCATCTTCCTTCTTATCAGTATCATTTTTTTTTTTTGTCTTATTTTGGCACACTTTTAGAGACAATGCGTGAGTCGCTTACCGCTTTCATGTTCATAAAAAATTGCTAAAAAAAAATTGACACTCCTGTTTTTACCATGGCTGAAAATTATTGTTTATTGTTTTATTATTAATTATTATTTCAATGTTTCCCATTTAAGCACCTTGCACTTTGTTTTATTTACTACTGTAGATTCCTAAATATACGCGAGGAATTAATTATTGCGTAATTTAGCGAGAAGCGCCACTTACGATATTAAATTGCTCGCATTTATTTTTCTGGTTCTAAAATCAATGTAAAATCTCTTGATCAAGCGTCCACTCGCGAATTATTGTTCTCGCGATTTAACGTTAACGAGCCATTTCGCGATAATAAGTACTCACAAAAAGTAAGGCATCTACAGTAATTTAAGTCAAAATAATGTCGCAAAACTGAATAATTGAAACAATGGCATCGTTCGCCTTTCATCAATTGCACGAAAACAAGTTTAGCGAATCTTTTGTATCATTAAAGTTGCATAATGAGTCAAAACCATGTCTTTCTTTTAAGAAAATTGTATCACAAAACAAAAGATTTCTGTGAAATATGAAATATGAATATAGCAAAGTTTTGACAACTCGACTGCACTGTAAAGCAAGAAAAAAATTGCAAAGTATAAGTGCCGGAAAAACAAATGTTGTATCTATCGCTTTGTTTTTATCGTCAATGTCAACAATGTCAAGATCACGCGTCCTTCATTTTTAGCGTGAAACTTGTAAACAACATTGAATTGGGGCAAACAGAAGTAAGGAATAAGTTATGATCATCTTTTTTGAAGATTGTATCAAAATTCTCAGTCATCCGACATTTATATCTATGGAATTGAAATCATGGTAAATTCTTCAACTTTTCAGCGCATGCGTACAATAAAGAGGAAGAAGTGAAGCAATAGTTTTGTGATGGGTTATACAAAGATTTGTTTTACTTTTATTTTTCTCCATTAAATAAGATTTTTTTAAGTTCTGAAACCTGTAATTTTCTGAAACCTATTATCTTCAAGAACTGAACAAACTTTGCATGTGTCATGCAAAAGTTCTACTGTTGTCAATTTTACTGTTTGTCCGTCACAGTGTCACTTTAAAGATAACACAAATATCTGTGTGATTTAGTCTCATTACATGTAGCTATTCTACTATTAGGCCTTATTACCCCCGTCCTTTTAAAAGTACCCAAAATGTGATTGGGGGAGGTTATAGTAATTAATGCGTGCCAGCATCTACTGCGACACGGGACCTCGGTTTATACTGTCTCGTCTGAAGGACCGGTCTCTACGTCCCACAGTGGGATACGAACCCGAAACGTAAGGATTAACTCCTTCCTCCGCGACTCTAGAGCAGACGCTCTACCATGCGCCACTCGGGCGAAAGGTGTGGCAGTTAGCAAGTAATGATGCTACCAGGTAATACTTAGCCACAGATGTGGTAGTTAGTGAGAAATGATGCTACCATGTAATAGTTAGCCACCGGCTGTAAAACTACAGTTTCTGGTTCTTTTTGCAGTCCACTAAAGCGAACAGAGACAGGATTTTTCCAAATGTCCATTCAACACTAGAACGAAGCTTTGGGATTCTACGGTTAAATATTCATTCCTGATTGCTGAGAACAGCTTTTTAGAAAGGTGTAATTCGGTGAACATGCAAAGAGTAGGATAGATCGCCATAAAGAGAGAAAAACGGTGCCATCGTTCATTGTTATGCATTTTTCAAGTTAGACAGCGCCCGCTCCGTGATTGGAAGGTCGTGAGTTCGAATCTCGGCCATGACTGACCTAAATCGATAAAAAATGGGTAGCAACTGTTCCTTCGCCATGCGCTCGGCACTTAAAAGTGAAGGTTGCGGGTCCTTCGGATGAGACCTTAAAAACCAAGGCCCCGTGTCACGGCAGGCGTTGGCACGATAAAGATCCCTCACTGCTCAATGGCCTTGAGTGCCGAGTAAAGTTCAAAATTTGAAGCCCTTCACCGGTATATGGTGACGTCTCTATATGAGTGAAAAATTCTCGAATGGGACGTAAAACGACATAAAACCAATCAATCAAGTTAAGACAGTAGTTCACTCCATCTTAACATTAAAGAATCTTGACGCTTTGTCTTAGAGGGCTACGGAAGCCGGTAGGTGCAAGGTAGAAAAATATTTTATCCGGCGGCCGCCACGTAAATAACTGGCGGCAGCCAGAAACTTGTCTGGCGGCCGCCAAAAATTATATGGCGGCCTCCAAATATTTATCTCGCGGCCGGCAGATCCTTTTTTATCTGACGGCCGCCAGACAAGTTTTTGGCGGCCGCCAGTTATTTATGTGGCGGCCGCCAGATAAAATATTTTTTTCTACCTGGCACCAACCGGCTTCTGCACCATATACCATATACCGGTGAAGGGCTTCGAATTTAGACCTTTACTAGGAACTCAGAGCGATTGAGCAGTGAGGGTTCTTTATCATGCCAACTCCTATCGTTGCACGATTTTTAAGGTGTCAGGTCATTTCTCTCTAAAACCCTTTCTCTCCTAGGTTATTTCTCTCCAATACCATTTCACGGTGGGTCATTTCACGGCAAGTCATTTCACTCTACTACCTAGGTCATTTCACTCATCTGTCTGTGTTCTTTGGACTCATGTCTTTTCAAATTAAATTCATACTGATAAGAACTGAACGTGAGAGAGTCTACTGCTATAATAACTGCTAAAAAAATGTTTTGCAGTAAAGAAATCAATTAAGCTAAGATTGTGGCCGAATCTTTGCCATGTAGAGGACTTCCTCGTCCATAAGAATCATATTAACTGGTTCAGTATTTCATAGAATTGCGTTTTTGCAGAAGCACTAAGATTTACAAGACATTTTTATAAATAAATCAAAATCGGTACAATAAGATAGATGTATATGTGAGAAATTCACTTTTGTCAATTAATTTCATACCACTGATATTCGAAACAAAGCAGTTTCATTTTTTTCATTTTTACTCTACATCTTACGACAAGCTTTTCAAAAACAAAAAAGATCGCCGCAAATGTAAATAATTATTATTAGAAAAGGGTAAAAATGTTATGACAAAACGGAAATACAAATATTTAATTTTGGTTTAAAGTTATCAATTTGTAAAACGTTTTTTGAGCTAGGAAATAAAGACACATGAAAAGAAAGAAAAAATGAAACGTAATAAAGTTTGCTTATATTATGGGGAAAAAAAGCAGAAATACGTGTACAATTTGTATTCACATATTAAAAATGTATATAAAATATGTACATAGTAGCCTTCTGAATTTTAAACATGATTACAATATATTAACCAAAATAAATTGTAGAAAAAATAAATGGTTTTTCAGTTTTAAAAGTTGATTTATTCAGTTTGTCCAAACTCACCTCTAAGGAAAAGCTTTTTGTAGTTATTTAATCCTAATTCTCCACCCAATGTAACTAAATACTAGAAACCATGACTATTTAATTGTCAAATGTTATGAAAATATCTATAGTTGCATGTCGCAAAAAGAACTGATCTATGGAAACATATTTAATTTTTTATGTTATATTAATTCAGGACATTCATAAAAGATAGTTTATACTTTCAATTGTTATTCACTCTGATACTTCTCTGAACAAAATCTGTATTAAAAGAAGATGCGTCGTGTTACAATACTGAAGGCATGTCTACAACATGAACGCCTTAAATGTAGGTTAGAAAGTTGGGGGAAATATCTGTAAAGAGTTATTTGCAGCTTTATTTTTTGGGGGAAAAAATAATTGATTATGAATCAAATCCTTTCCCTATTCAAAAATGCATAGAAAAAGACGATACTTTGTGTTACTTACACCAGATTATTTTTATGAAATAAAAGAAAACCCATATACATGAAGATACCCAGGACAACTACTCTAGAAACGGAAATTGATATTAAAGAGGCTGTCCTGCACGTTTCGATTTGATTTTTTTCCTCAAAAACTAAATGGAAAAAAATGTCCTAGGCTGTCTCTCCATTCTTTATATTGAGGTGTAAGGAGAACAAATTATTGAAAAACGGCTCTAAAGAATCGACTTATGCATCAATCGATTCCGATGCAAAGTCTGATCAAAGTACATATTAAGAAAATATTTACCTTTTTTCACATAATATGAATATATAATAAAACATGTCACGGAGAGTGTAGAAGATAGATATTTTCCTTAATCTTTACGAAACATTCTATTTATAGAAAAGAAATATTAAGCAATCTGACAATGCTATATTGGTAAATATTGCGCAAGAGGCATAGGGCCCTTTTCCAATATTTAGCCTAGTACCAGGTTTAAATGGAAAACACCTATAATTACTATAAAAAAGAATTAATTAGCGCATTAGTGATGATGAAATAAATGAGGAATGCTTCTACATGTATATCATTTAAAGGATATCCTCATAAACGTATGCTCTGATTTGGACAATAGTTTCAGGAGAAACACTTGTTTAACTTCATATGAGGAATATTGAAATATTTTGGATGGTTGTAAATGTGCTATTTTATAAGCCATTTCGTATACTAAGTATACTCTAATGTATATATATCTGAGAAAAGTCCCTTATTTTCAAATTCTCATCAATCCCGATAGAATTAAAGCAAAATTAAAAAACAAACAAACAATCTATAGCTATATAGTTGTTGTAGTTACCGTAGATAAAGAATTCTTTTTTAAGTTCAATTAATTTTTCAACTGTATTAAAACTAAGCAATCTAGTATTTTTGTGAAATAAATAAACATTTTCACATAATTTAATTCCAGTCGGGATCAGTTTCATCTTGACCGGGAAATGTTTAAAATTCAAAACTAGCACCTTTTCTCAAATTTCACTATTTTATTTCTATTTAAAATATAATTGCTAATTATTTCCTTCCAAAGTAGATCATTTAATGCTTAATAAATTCTCAATGTATAATTAAAGCAACTGAAAATTCACACATAAACATATGTTCCCAGCATGTATATATTTTGCCTTTGTATAAGTTATCATAAATCTGATACACAGCAATTACAAAATTTGCATTTTTACATTACATATTCTTGATAAAAGCAATAAAAAATAGATGAAGAAAAGAGAACAAAGATTATATACCAGGTACTATTCTTATTATTTTTAATGATCGATATTATTAAGTCTACAAAAATAAATAAGTAAAACAAAAATAGATACTGAATTTTTCTAAATATGCTATAAAAAGAAAAATGTATATCACTACGTTCACATATAATTTACCCAGCAATGTTTACATATTTCAATACCTAATATTCAAATAATAGTTCTAATATAAAGAACTTTAATATGAAGATATTTATAGTTTTTAAAATCCAAATAGTTTTTTTTCAATTGGAAATAAATTATTAAATAACTTTAAAAAAAATTTCATATACAAAGGTAAATCGACAATTTTCATGTTTGCAAGGAGAGAGATAACCTAGGCGGGTCAGGCACCGGAGAGAAATGACCCAGATTCGTTTTTAAGGTCTCATCCGAAAGACCTCCAACTTTCACTTCAAAGTGCCGATTGCTTGGCGAAATTTTTGTATTTTTTTTTTATCTTCTTAGGTCAGTCGCGGTCGTGATTCGAAAACACGACTTTCCGATCACAGAGTGAGCGCTCTACCGACCGAGCTACCTTCACGGTTGTCTGTTAGGACAAGACAGACAAGCGCCTAAGCAATATCAAAACACCCTCTGTTTAAGACACCACATACAAATTTTGGATGGAAGGGACAATACCTGGCATGGGCGAAAAATATCATTCTTTTGAAATCGAAAGAATGAATAAAAACTTTTCCTCATGTTAGTTACCTAGATTTAGTTGTTGACTTTTCATATCTTCTTTATCTGTAGACAAACGCAACAAATCTTCATCTTCACATAAACAAGTAGTTTTCAAAAGTATCTGCCATTATTTACAGAAACGTCATAAAGGAAAATGATGTCATTGCTTAAGACAACGAAATAAAGTGCGCGAAATTCTTTTACACGTTAATGTTACACGTCTTTAAAGGGGGTGGAACGCAGATTTGAAGCTCATATTATGTTTGTTTGTTTATTGTTTAACGTCCCTCTCGAGAATTTTTCACTCATATGGAGACGCCACCACTTGCCAGTGGAAAGCTACAAATTTTGACGTATACTCGACACTTAGGGCCATTGAGCAGTGAGGGATTTTTTTCGTGCCAGCACCTACTGCGACACTGGACCTCAGTTTATACGGTCTCCACGTCCCACAGTGGGATTCGAACCCGCGACGTAAGGATCAACTCCTTACTCCGCGACTCTAGAGCGAACGCTCTAACCACTGCGGTGCAGAGCGCATGGCGAATGAACAGTTGCTACATATTTTTTAATAATGTTATGAAGAATGTCCTTGTCATTGAATTCTTAGAATATTCATGTTAGTTCAAGTCATTAAGGTGTTCAATGTATAACGACCATCTTTTGAATTTGATAAATGAATGGTCCGATATTTTTAATTATGGTAGCATTTTGAAGGTCTTGTCAACTAAAAAAAACTCCACCAAAGGAATTTACAATATTTTGATAATTGTCCAATTAATTGCACCTTGAATTTTACATTGAAGTCTATGGGGAGCGCAGGTGTTATTAAGATATTGTAGAAAGTAATTTGAACTTCATACAAATCTCTTGGTGAAAATGTGCATAAACTCTCTCTTAATTGAAATCTGAAATAAAATTAAACCTTTACCATAGATATTTTGACAAAATTAAAATTTTCCTCTTTTCATCAACACGGTAGCTCAGTCGGTAGAGCGCTCGCTCCGTGATCGGGAGGTCGTGAGTGCGAATCTCGGCCGCGACAGACCTAAGTCGATAAAAAATATGTAGCAACTGTTCATTCGCCATGCGCTCTGCACTTTGAAGTGAAGGTTGCGGGTCCTTCGGATGAGACCTTAAAAACCGAGGCCCCGTGTCACGGCAGGCGTTGGCACGATAAAGATCCCTCACTGCTCAATGGCCCTAAGTGCCGAGTAAAGGTCAAAATTTGAAGCCCTTCACCAGTATATGGTGACGTCTCTATATGAGTGAAAAATTCTCAAATATACAATCAATCAATCTTTTCATCAAGGGCAGATAACTCCTCAAAAAGATTTAAGGTGCAAAATGGCCGGCCTCTTTTATGTTAACAGTCGTATGAATTTGGTTCATTTTATTTTCATCGTTATTTAGCAATACATATTTACCAGTTTAAAATGATTCAAAATTGTTCCATATCCTTTCATTACACATTGAATACCTTAAACAAGTTATTTTGAATAAAAATAGACATTTGAAATTTTAAACAATGCAACTGTGTCCTTCAAAATCTCACAGACAAATTACAAAATTGTGTACGTCTAATCTGTGTATACAAGTTTAAGATCTCAACCTCTCTTTTGACAATTAGAATAATATAATTCTATTAAAACCTCCATAGTTCTTCAATTGACTGAAAAGTATTCAGCAAGAACGCAGCACTAGTGCGTACTACGAAGATATCAACGGAATATGATTGATTGATTGATTGATTAGGGTTTAACGCCGAGTCGGCAATATTTCAGCCATATTTCGGCGGAAAATTAATTCTGTATGATCGGTTTTGAAAGATTTTTGGTTTCTCTGGCGGCCCCCAGTGAGCCTACTCTTTTCCGAAAACCAGAAAAACGATCTTTTGCGTGCCAAGGGGGTTGCAATCCTTGACACGGGGCACCATTTAACGTCCCATCCGACGGACTTAAAAATTTAAAAATATTTTAAAAGTTTAAAATAAAACTCTCTCTATGTTTATCAAAAAATAATTACATTGTGTACCTTTAGATTTTACTGTAAAAATCAGTTTCATGTAAATAATCTAAAATTGTATTAACATTAACATTTGTAAACAGTTCACGCATCGTTCGTACATTATTGAAAAGTCTACTTCGAATAGGCGAAAAATCAGAACATTCTAAAAGAATATGATTTATAGTAAGCGGACAGTCACAGGATATACATTCTGGCTGAAGTTCTCGATTTAATACGTATGCATGTGTTATTTTAGAATGACCTATACGTATTCTTGAAATAATCACTTCGTCCTGACGTTTCAGGCCGAAGTTAGATGATATGTTAACTTTGTTTTCTATTGCATATAGTTTACTTGTATCACAAAATTCCCAATATATCTGCCAAAGAGAATTTACATAAAGTTTCACAATATATTTTAGGTCAGTATAAGGGATTTTAAAAATGGTAATTTCGTACTGAAGTGCCAATTTTGCAGCACTATCAGCCTTAGTGTTTCCAATGATGCCAATATGACTTGGAATCCAACAAAAGTCAACTACTTTACCTTGTTGAGTGAAATGATAGAACTGAACTAATATATCTAAAATGTATGGTTGATCGATACTCATATTTTGTATAGATTGCAAGCAAGAAAGCGAGTCCGAAAATATTGTAAAAGAGTTGTCATTAGAAGATTTAATATATTCAAATGCAAGCTGTATGGCTTTTGCCTCTGCTGTAAATATTGTAGCTTCATTTGGAAGCCTGAAAGAGAAAACATTATTTTTATTCACTGCAGCCGCTGCTACTTTATTTTTGTCTTTAGAACCATCTGTATAAATTTCGACTGTAGAATGTTTAGATTGTTTTATTTCGGCTAATTTTTGTTTAAAAACAAGAGAATTGGTTTCTGATTTCTTAAATTCAGTTAAAGATGTGTCTACATTTGGTTTAATTAATTTCCATGGCGGTATTTCAGAGAAACTTGTAGGTTTTATAATTTCCAAAGGTAAGTCAGAATCCCTGATATGTTTCCTAGATCTTAGACCAATAGGTTTTATACATGTTTTACTTTTATCATATAAATTTTCGTACTGCGGATGAAAAACACAATCATAAGCAGGATTATTAATATTTGCCTTCAATTTGAGAATATACTGTAAGGTAAGTTTGATTCTTCTTAAGTCCAGCGGTGGCTCATTTGCTTCAACGTATAGACTATTTACAGGAGAAGTTCGAAAAGCTCCTAAGCACAGTCGAAGGCCTTGATGATGGACTGCGTCAAGAGCTTTCATGTATGAAGCTCTTGCCGAACCATATACAATGCAACCATAGTCTAATTTAGATCTAACTAAAGAACGATATGAACGTGCATGAATACAAAAATAAATTCAGTTTAAAAAAGCATGTAAAGCCACTATATTATCGCATGAGTTTAATATTAGTTGAAATAACATTGTATACCCTCTGTATTGAATTTGGTTTGGTCACGTTATTTGACAGTCACGTGATAAATGTATGTGATGTTTACTGTATGTAGGTCATGAACAAATTTCAATATCGCAAGGACATACCCTAGTTTAAATTAAAAATTTAAGTAATTGTTTCTACATTTCTTGGAGTTTATTGAAAGTGCTGCTGCTTTAAATAGAATTCGCATTTTATTAGTTTAAATTTTAATTTATTTAGCTCTAGTCGAAATATGACTGGACTTCCACTCTCAAAAACCGGAAAGACCCCATTACTTAGACAATCATTGATTACCCTACATAAAGAGAATCTTAATACAAATTCTTAATACACAACTTGAATACCCAACTTGACACACAATCAAAACTTTCAAACAAGGTCTTTCCCGGAGCTACCATGTCGACTTCTGATAAATTTTTCCACAGAAGAAAACGAAATGTCTGCCACAAGGGAAAGAACTCACGTTGAAAAACAGAAGGCTGCCATTTTGTTTACCGGTACATTCCTTGTCTAGCTAAGCCTCGTTTGAATTTTTCATGAATATTGATTAGACATCATTAAGAATCGTCTACTAGTATACTCCATTAATGGCAACACTAGAAGCCTTAAGAACAGTGTGAGGAATTTGGTCATCCTGAATTTGCATGTTCTCTATGACAGAAATTGATAGATCTTGAAAAGCAAATAAACATCAGAAGAAACTCATCTCCTGACAACTTTCCCTCGAATAAACTATTGCATAGAGCACTTGCTCCGTGGTCGGAAGGTCGTGTGTTTGAATCACGGCCAAGACTGACCTAAGTCGATAAAAAATAGGTAGCAAATGTTTCTTCGCCAGTGCTCGGCACTTTGAAGTGAAAGTTGCGGGTCCTTCGGATGAGACCTCAAAAACCGAGGTCCCGTGTCATGGTAGGTTTAGGCACGATTAAAAAACCTTCACTGTTCAATGAGTTAAGGTCTAAATTTGAAGCCCTTCACCGTTCTATAAGCTGACGTCTCGAAAAAAATGAAAAATTCTCGTAAGGGACGTAGAAGATACAATCAATCATAAATATTATTATACCCCACGCAACAAGTTGCGTGAGGTATAATGTTTTTGACCCATCCGTCAGTCAGTCAGTGTGTCAGTCAGTCAGTGTGTCAGTCAGTCAGTCCGTCAGTCCTGTTTTTTTGTCAGCGCAACTCCTCATAAACCGCTGCACAGAATTTCGTCAAACTTTGCAGATATTTAGGACACAATGTGTAGATGTGCATATTACCAGGAAATTCCGATTCCTTTATTTTTTCTTGGAATTTGGGCTTTTTTCAACTTAGATTTTTGGCCATATCTTGAATATAGAGATGAACAGTTTGTCAGCGCAACTCCTCTTAAACCGCTGCACAGAATTTGGTCAAAGTTTGCAGATATTTAGGACACAATGTGTAGATGTGCATATTACCAGGAAATTCCGATTCCTTTATTTTTCTTGGAATTTCGACACTTTTCAACTTAGATTTTTGGCCATATCTTGAATATGGAGATGAACAGTTTGTCAGCGCAACTCCTCTTAAACTGCTGCACAGAATTTGGTCAAACTTTGCAGATATTTAGTACACAGTGTGTAGATGTGCATATTACCAGGAAATTCCGAGTCCATTATTTTTGCCTTAAGAGTTCTAATGCCTATTATTGAAGAAACTTTCCAACTAGGTAATAAGGAAATCCACTGGAATCAGCTTTTGTAATGAAACTTTATGTGAAATATTTTATGACCTTAAAAGACCCCTATTGATTTTGAGATCAAAATATTAAAGATTTAACACACACACACAAAATCATGGATAGTTAACCTCCCCCCACTCCCCCCCCCCCCCAATCAAATTGGTGCTTTGCCTTAAATAATTTCATAAGTACAGTATATAAACAAATTCATGAATTATACTGTTTCTAAAATGCACTGTGCCATTCATTGCGTGTTGCATTGTCGAGTTTTGGGGGAGCGTGGGGTATGTGAGCTTGCTCACTTTTTCTTTCATGAATTCTGTGAAAAATTGCGCCAGGCGATGGGCTAGACTGACACTTTGTCAGAATGGATTAAATGCGTCAGATGTGTGCTAAAATCTCGCATTAAGTGATTGAGGGGCAACATGAAAACCATCTATCCTTCTGTGTTCAATAATTGAGAAGTGAAAAAAGAATTAAAAAGACTACATGATCAGTATATACTGGTCCCAGCTGACAAAGAAGGTAAAACATTGTCTTTGTTTGTAGGGCTCATTATTTTAATTGTGTTTTAGAAGAACTGGTATTTAATTCTACCACTTAAGTGGCAATTTGTCAGTTTTGAATATTTTTAATATTCGCAACAACCAAAATGAGTTTGAATTACGATATTTATATTGGATTCCGAAACTTCATAAAAATCCTTGCAAAGATACATAGCGGGTTCCAGTAAATGCTCTATCAAGCCTCTTTCTTTACTCCTCACTAAAATATTAACAGCAGTGAAGGACAAACTTCAGGAGTACTGCGCAACAATATCTTCGAGAAGTGGTGTAAATCAGATGTTAAGGAGAATTAAGTATTTACAGGCAAAACTTGCCGATTCATTAGAAATGCGAAAAGTACAAAGCTAGCTTCAATGCTTAAAACTTGCGTAATCACAATTGTGAATTAAGTACAAGAAAAGAAAAGTACAACTAGAAGCAAAAGGGTGTACAAACAATGATACATGTACTATGTTTAACTTGTATATAGTTCAAAATAGAAAAAAAACCCAATATATAAAGTTGAAATCTAAAAACTAAGAGAATGAAAAAAAAAACCATTACAAATATGAAAAACTACAACCTTAGTACATACTAATACTTGTGTACCCGTTTGGTTTTCCAGCTTAAGGTATTCAATGTATAAGGAAGGGATTTTGAACAATTTTGAATCATCTTAAACTAGTTTAAAAATGCATTGCTGGATAACGATGAAAGTGAAATGAACCAAATTCACATGACAGATAATATGAAAGAAGCCAGTCATTTTGCACCTTAAAAGTTTTGAAGAGTTATCTGCCCTTGATGAAAAAAAGATTCCCCCCCCCCCAAATATCTTCGGTGGATGATTCATTTTATTTTATGTTATAATAAAGAGAGAGTTTATGCATATATTTATCTAGAGATTTTTAATTAACCTACAATCTGTAAAGTATATACTAGTACTGTAAGTGCACATGTTTGATTTGCATCTTTTAAAACTTATGCTTTTCATCACAGGGTCTTTTTGAATCTTATCGATAAATTGTACACAAATTGGTCTCGGGAATTTTCTTTGCACATCATATTCTCCCATGCGGGAAAGCTTGTTAGGGCCACGCTCTGCGGGCGCCCTATAGTGATCAGTCTGTCCTTCCGTCTGTCCGAGATCTCTTGTCCAGAGCATATCTCCTCTCTCCTTGGCCCAATCTGCCTCATACTTCACCCACAGAGTGTCTTTGGGTAAAGGGTGTGCAGTGACCTTGAACCATGTTTCTAGGTCTAAGGTCCAGGTCATAGCAAAATTACATGAAAAATCTTTGTCTGTAGCATTTCTTCTCTCCCCTTGGTCCAATGTGGCTCATACTTCATTCACAGAACGAAGTTTCTAGGTCAAGGGTCAAGGTCAAAAATAGCCTCTCTGTTTAAAATCTTTGCTCGGTGCATAATTTCTTTCTCTTAAGTCCAGTCATTCTCAAACTTTACCAATTGACTTAGGGTACAGAACATTTGTGATTTTCCTTCCATATTTTGATAGAGGATATGCAACAATTTTCGTAAAGGATATGCAACATTCGTGATTTTTGAGCCTTTTTTTATACGCCCGTCTTTAGACGGGACGTATTATGTTATGACGTTCATGTCCGTCCGTCTGTCTGTCTGTTAGCTTTTCTCGTGTCCGGCTCATAACTTTAATACTATTAGGCCTAGGATTATCAAACTTTGTCAGCTGATACTTCTTGGGTAGACGGTGTGTCGCGCACGAAAAGTAGGTCGTTCTGACCTTTAATTAAGATGCTATGGCCAAATATGGAAAAATCCTGTCCGGCTCATAACTAGAAAACTATTAGACTTAGAATCATCAAACCTGGCCAGTTTATGCATCTTAGGTAGAAGGTGTGTCGCGACCTATTTCAAGGTGACTGTGACCTAGAATTTAAGTGAAATAAAAAAAAACTGTCTTTTTACTATTATATTACACAATCCCAAAAAATGTAAAAGTGTTGCAGTATCCTTGTTAAAAAAATGTTAAAATCAAGAAAATAATTATTTTTTTCATTATATACTTTACAGCAATCTATAACAAATATAATGTTACAAGAGAAATTCCACCTCTCCCATGGGTGTAATTATCAAGCACTGGTCAAGGAGAATTTTGATAACAGAAAATTGCATGTCAAATTAGAGAGAAATTAATGAATTTAGTGTGAGGAGCTAACTGGTAGAGCATCTCTGATCAAGCAGGTGTTATCTATATCTCTTGGGAATTGGGCAGAGGAATCAGCCATGTTGGATTACATAGTTTTTGTGGGCTAGCCTAACTTTTAAAATGAATTTGGTGAAAAGTAATTAAAACTAATTTGATATTGTATTATATGTATTATTTAAACTAATTTGATATCTTATATTAAACTAATTAATTAAAACTAATTATACTCGGAAGGGGGGGTGATATTGGAATTAGCATGACGGTTCTCCATATGAATTGCAGCTTAAAACCAGTCTGACATTGAGTCTAAAAAAAAATCAAGTATTTAAAAAAGAAGTTTTAATTATGGTAGATAGTCCCTACAAATGTAAGAGTTAAGCAGAAACCTTATTAAAAATGTTGCATCAAGATTACATTTTTTTTTCTTTTTTTAAATTTTTGTAACAAATTGAAAAAAAAAATCTTTGTTTTCAAATTTAATTTCAGTATGACATAAATATGCATTTTAATTGCACTACAAAGCAGATAGCGCAGATCCATTCATCCCTTGGGAGTAATGAGTGGACATGCATCCAGTTAAACATTAATTAATGAGTTCAGTGTAGGAAGGCTAGCTGTCTCAATCATTTCTGTTAGAGCATATCTGATCAAGCACTTCTTATCTGTATCCTTTGGGAATTAAACAGAAGAACTGCTGGTCAGTGTATAGCATATTTCATTTGATGGCCAGTCTTTTATTTTAAAATTAATTTGGTATAGATTAAGTTGTTAAGATAAATTCATATTGAATAATTTGATATTTTTACTTAATTTTTTGAAAATATCAACTAACAAATTTCAGAGCATCATGTCTCACAAATATGAAAAGGGGGGGGGGGGCTGCAGATTGGCATTTGTCAAGCTCTAACACAACCAGTTGAGGATCTGTAATGTAATATTTGTTATAATTCATACCTACACCACAGGAAATGTATAAACAAATATTATAAGGAATGAAAAAATCATGGAAATCCGTGTTTCAAGGTTGACTTGATTTTCTTGCACTCTAAAATGTTTGTGATAATTGAACAATATTTGACGGGCGTATCATGCTGTGGCGGGGCACTTTATTGATAGAGGGTATGGAGCACTTCTGATTTTCATGCCATTTTTAGGTCACCTGAGTCACTCAGGTGACCTATTGCTATCTGTTTTTGTCCGTCGTCGTTCGTCGGTCCTAAACTTTTGAAAATTTTTAGCTTCTTCTCTGGAACCACTGAACCAATTTCAACCAAATTTGGCATATAGCATCTCTTGGCAAGGGGAGTAAAAATTGTGAAATTCATGGCCCCTGCCCTCCTGGGGCCTGATGGGTGGGGCTAAAACCATCAAAATTAATGCAGTCTTTAAAAAATCTTCTTCTTTACTCCTGGACATCAAGCAGTGAAACTGTTGGCATGATTGTGAGAAGCATTGAGCCCTCTACCAAAATTGTGAAATTCATGGCCCCAGGGTCAGGGGATCTGGTGTTAGGTGGGGCTCTAATGTTTATATAGTGAAATGCATTAATTCTTTAAAAATATTCTCCTCTGCTCCTGGGTATTTAGCCAATGAACTAAGTACATAGTTATGATGAGGAAGAATGCCTCTTTCTAAATTGTGAATTTCATGGCCCCTGGGTCAGGGGTTCTGGTGTTAGGGCAGGGCTCTAATGATTATATAGTGAAAATGCATTAATTCTTTGAAAATCTTCTCCTCTGCTCCTGGGTATTAAGCCAATGAAATAAGCACATAGTTATGATGAGAAGAATGCCTCGTCCAAAATTGTGAATTTCATGGCCCCTGGGTCAGGGGTTCTGGCGTTAGGGCGGGGCTCTATTGATTATATATTGAAAATGCATTAATTCATTGAAAATCTTCTTCTCTGCTCCTGGGTGTTATTTAAACAAACTAAGTGCATGGTTATGATAAGCAATGATGCCTCTTCCAAAATTATGAAATTCATGGCCCCTGGGTCAGGGGTTCTGGTGTTAGGGCGGGGCTCTATTGATTATAAAGTGAAAATGCATTAATTAATGCTTTGAAAATCTTCTCCTGTGCTCCTGGGTATTAAATGAACTAAGAAAGTATATAGTTTTTATGAGCAAGAGTTCTTTCAAAGTTTTGAATTTCATGGCCCCTGGGTCAGGGGTTCAGGTGTTGGGGGGGGGGGGCTCTATTGATTATATAGTGAAACTACATTTAATTCTTTGAAATCTTTTTCTCTGCTCCTGGGTATTAAACAAACTGAATACATAGTTATGATAAGTATGTCTGTCTCTTCCAAAATTGTGAAATTCATGGCCCAAGGGTCAGAGGTTCTTGTGTTAGGGTAGGGTTCTATTGATTACATAGTGAAAAAGCATTAATTCTTTGAAAATCTTCTCCTCTGCTCCTGGGTAATATATAAACTAACTAATATTATGATGAGCAAGAGTGTCTCTTCCAAAATTTTGAATTTCATGACCCTGGGTCAGGGGTTCTGGTGTTAGGACGGGGCTCTTTAATTATGTAGTGAAAATGCATTTATTTTTTTTATATTAACAAACTCCCCTTCTTCTTTTAAGAAAGAAGACTGATGTCTATCCCTGTGGCAGCAATAACCAAACGTCAACTAAATACTGGCTTTGCAAACTTAATATATATACACTATTTACAAAGTTTCCTAGAGACTCTTTACTGTCTCAAGCACTTGTTTACCCAAACACCATCTTGTAGTACTTGGAGTAAATTCAGACACGATTGTTCTGCCTCAATGCTGCGTACACGGGCAGACGTTACCCTTGTCTTGCCAGGTCCAAAGTAAACAACAATAAACAGTTTTCTGTTTATTTATAAGACATGAAAGGGTAAAATACTGAAAATAAACAAATAAACATAACATCACAGTATGCTCATAATAATAACATCATAATTGCTTACACATATCTGAATAAACTTACAAATATAATTTCTCATATTGACCATTTTACGAAATGATGGCGCACGTGTGAATTTCCTCACCGGAAATAATGTAAACATTACAAAACTTTTTAGCCGCATACAGAGCATACACAATATACAAAATACACAAATAACATTACTTACACCATGGGAACACATACTCAGCTGCAATTGAATAACAAGACGACCGAAGTCGTGAGCAGCCATGCCATGCTGCTGAACGTATAACCAACGTTTTTCTAACGTTAGGCGCATATAAAACAGAGAACCTAAAAATAGAATACAACAATCCGGAAAGAGTCAGAACAACGATGCTTCCTTCTTTGTCAAACAGTCAGCCAGCTGACTTTCGCTCTCTATCCATTTTAAATCTGTGATTGTTTTTTGCTGGATCAACTCTCTAATACCGCTAATCTCCATTCTCAGTCTTTTTTCCGATACTTGCTTAGTTGATTCAATTGCATCTTGGAGAGAGTGACAGTCAGTTACGCAAATAATGGATAAGTTTGGTCTGTTGGTCAATTCTCCATAAAGTGAAGCCAAGTACACTCCACTGTCAATGGCATCTGCCATTGCTAGCGTCTCTGCTGCAAGTGTGCTTCTTGCAACTCTCCTGATTCTTTTTTACTACCAGGTTAAGGGTGAGAAGAGTCCATTAGACCCAAAGAGAGCGATAAAATGTCCTCCTTGAGTTCCTCCATCAGGTAAGTTCCCAAGGGATGAGTCACAAAATATCACAAGCTTCATATCACTTTGCTGTCCAAGATTTTGAAATTTCAGGGTAACCGTCTCCGACTTGATTCTTCTGATAATCTTGTTCGCCTCAATCAAAGTCTGAACATTGGCCCTTTTCAAGTTTGTGGCAAGATTGGATGCATCAAAAATAACATCTGGTCGACTTTGTCGAGCTATCCACAGTATCTGTCCAATTTTTGACTGAAGGCATTCTTTTTCTGTTAATGTCAGTGCGTCCTCTTTATCTACAAGACGACTCTTATCAATAGGGATGAACTGAATGTTCTTTTGATAGTTATCCTGGCTAAGTTCAATACCTTTCTTATGTTTGGACAATTCGATTCCTGCATATGAAAATGAACTGTTTTCATCACCATCTTCCTTTCCAACAAGAAAAGTTTTTCTTATTTCCTTGATCACCTTGTTCTCAAATTCAGCTGAGCCTCCCCATAAGAAGTCATCTACATGACAAGCAAGAATTCCATCTACTTTTTGGTCACCATTCTTCCAAAAGAAAACTGCTGGATCAGATTTTGAAACCTCTGCACCACTGCCAATAAGTACATCTTTGACCCTGTTCTACCAGCTTAGAGAAGCATCAGACAGCCCATACACACATTTACGCAGTTGCAATACTACACCTTTACAACCAGCTTCTGGCGGCGGTCTGACGTAAATCTTGCGTCCAATTTCTGAACCTTGAAGAAATGCTGTCTTAATATCCATAGTGTGAACGCTCCAGTTTCTTTGAGCAAATACAGTTAGGACAAGTCTGACAGAATCTGAACCACAAAATGGTTCTTTTGGAATGTCTTCTCTGTCTACTTCTTCAAATCCCCTAGCCACGAGCCTTGCTTTGCGTTTAGTTCCTTCATCTGTGTCTTTGAGACTGCAAATCCACCTTGTTGAAATACATTTTTGGCCAATTTCCTTCTCCTCAACATATACATTGTTGTTTTTCCAAGACAAAAGTTCTTTTTGTTTAGCTTGTTCGAAACACACATAAGTCAAGACCATCACCTCCTCAGTATCACAAATCTCTAAATCCTGGACTTTTTCCATATCATCATAGTTTGATGATTCTAAGCCAATTAGTACCTGAGATATTTAATCAAAGCCATGAATTTTCAAAAGTAGGTTATGGTGACCCTCTTCTCAGTCGACTTACTCCGAAGACCCAAGATGCATCAACTGACAAAGTTTGACGATTCTAAGCCAATTGTACCCGAAAATATTTTAATATAGCCATAAAATTTCAAAAGTAGGTCACGGTGACCTACTTTTCAGTTGACGTTTTTTTTTTGAGGACCCAAGATGCATCAACTTACAAAGTTTTATGATCATAGGCCTTAAAATGTCCAAATTATGCCTCTAAAACGCTTTGAAATCGAATGCCTGCAAAGTTCCAAAAGTAGGTCACTGTGACTTACTTTTTATACCCCCGCAAACGAAGTTTAGGGGGGTATATTGGAATCAGCATGTCCGTCTGTCTGTCCGTCTGTCTGTAGACGAGATTTTGTCCGGACCATTTCTTGGAAACTGTTGGAAGGATTTGTCTGAAAATTTGTACACTTATTATTCACCATATGAAGGTGTGCACCTGGTATTTTCATTATGATTGGATAATTATTTTGCATTTTACAGGTTTTTTTTTCATTTTTATTTTGTGGTTTTGTCTGGATCTGTTCCCAGAGACTATTGCATAGATTTGTATGAAAATTTGTACACTTATTATTTACCATATGAAGATGTGCACCTGGTATTTTCAACATTATTTGATAATTTTTCTGCATTTTACAGGTGTTTTTTTTTTTTTATTGACTTGGTCATTTCGGGTTCATGTCTAAGGTTTGAGACATAGAATCTAGAACATCTGTACAAAAATATGAACTACAGCTTAAAACTACTCATTAGAACTATAAAAAAAAAAACACAAAGTATTAAAAACAGTTTTTACATTACACAGCAGATAGTGTAAATCCATTTGTCCCTTGGGAGTAATGAGTGGACATGCATCCAGTTAAAGATTAATTAATGAGTTCAGTGTGGGAAGCTGTTAGGGCATCTCTGATCAAGCAGGTCTTATCTATATCTCAGGGGAATTGGGCAGAAAGAAATAAAGATCTCTGTTGTCTAAGTCTCTGAATTGTAATTTATGTCTGTCAAAATACATAGTTACTTAAACCAGCCTTTTATTTTTAAAATGAGTTTGATATAAAGGTATTAAAATCAATTTGATTTTCTATAATTAATTATGATATTTTGTTTTTCAACAATCAATTTGCAGTGTGTCATGTCTCACAAAGATGGCAGATAGTTGCAAACTATTTTTTCGATGTAATAAAAAACACTGTAATTATTAGTGTTGATGTTTTATTAGGCTGCACCTTAGTTTCATTCATTAAATAAAGTGCCCCACCACAGCATGATACGCCCATCAAATATTGTTAAATTATCATAAACAGTTTAGATTCAATTGTTCAAATGACATCTTAGCGAGACAAGGCAGTCTGCAATTTGTTGTAAAGATATAAAAATTCAAATAAAAAATGTACAATAAATAATTAGTTTAAATTATATTATACAATATCATATAAGTTTTAATTATTATATACAATATCAAATTAGTTTTAATTACATCAAATTTATCTTGAAAGTAAGACTAGCCAACAAGAACAATTCAATACAACAAAAGCAATTAATTAAGAGACTGATTCCTTTTGCCCATTTCCCAAGAGATGTAGATGTGCTTGATCAGAGATGCTCTGCCAGTTATCTCCTCACACTAAACTCATTAATTTATCTCTAATTTGACATGCAATTTTCTGCTATCAAAATTTTCCTTGACCAGTGCCTGATCATTACACCCATGGGAGAGGTGGAATTTTTGTTGTTACAGATTGCTGTAAAGAACATAATGAAAAAAATAAGACTAGTATTTTCTTGATTTAACACTTTTTTAATAAAGATACTGCAATACTCTGACATCTTTTGGGATTGTGTAATTTAAAAGTTAAAAGACATAGTTTTTTGATTCTAAGTCTAATGGTTTTCTACTTATGATTTTTCCATATTTGGCCATAGCGTCTTTATTAAAGGTCAGAGCGACCTGGTTTTAATGTGCGACACACCTTCTACCCTAGATGTATCAGCTGACAAAGTTTGATAATTCTAGGCCTAATAGTATTTCAGTTATGAGCCGGACATGAAAAAGCTAATGGACGGACGAACATGAACGCTATAACATAATACGTCCCGTCGTAAGACGGACGTATAAAAATATATAATGAGTAATTAAATTTTCACTGTAAATGTTTAAGGAAATTGTGAACACCTCTCACATCTAGAAAACATTAGTGATTTGGTTCTTTCTCTGAAAAACCCAGCGGGGGGTATTTGTCCCTTTTGGACAGTTCTAGTTAATAAATATGTTTTATGGCCCCAAGATGCATCATCTTACAAGATTTAATGATTCAAAACCTCTTAGTATTCGAATTAATGACCTTAATTGTTTTAAAATGCGAATGAGCCTTATACTTTAAAATCAATCGTTTTTAGCAGAGAAGGGATCTGCTCAAAACATCATAGAAGATAAATAGTTTAAATATTCCCGGGATGTCCCATTATCGAAAATGAAACTACTACGACAATTAACAAGATAAAGGGAACAAAGATAGAAGGGCAGATCCCTTAATTCAGAACAAAAGTAGACACCTTGTATTCTTACAATTTTCTTTGGGAAGTATTTTACTTTATTATCCGTTAGTTTTTTTTTTCTATTTTAAGAATAGGAAAACCCTTTCACTAAATATAACTCTTGTATTTTGTTTTATAGCGAACCCGAAAGTCTTCTGCAACAATGCGTATATCATAACAATTCAATGTACTTTAGAATGCGGACCAGAACAAAACACATCAATCTTAGATGGGGATACATAGAGTTAAACATCGACAGGTGAAAAGTTCTTTTTAAAAGAGCAAGAAAAAACCGCACAGAACTGACTGGTGAAACAAGAGCATTTTTGCGCCAAAATGTTTGAAGACAAAGGTAGTCCCCTATTGCATGTCTTATTCCGATTTTTATCTACTTGTAAATGATGAATTAGTAGTAAGAACTGAACATTGAAATCGTGAAATACAATTTTTAAGGTAATCCAAGATAACCAGTGGAGACGTATTTATCGTACAACAAGAGAAAAAGGCCCGAAAAAATGCTAGCCGAAGATTCACCTTTCTACATTGACATAAATAGGAAACCGACTGGGGATTCGTGGTATGTGTCACAACCCATGGGTAAAACCACTCTAAGAAACATAATAAAGTTGATGTGTGAGGAAGCTGGTATAGAAGCCCTAAAGGTAAATCTCAGCGTAAGAAAACAATTGTACACGCAGGGATTCCGCCAACTCTAATGCAGCAGCATTCTGGCCATAAAAATAATGCCTCAGTAAACAAATACAGCAGTTCATCTATCAACAAACAAAAAGGTTTGTCAGATCTACCGAGTAACTAAAAGGGAAAACATCGAACGTTAAACAACAAACAAACAAACGGATGCAGCAGAAGAAATCAACGATGATCTTGGTGGGCTTGAAAATGTACTCCCAAGAAATTGGGAACTATGAATAAAATGATATTATTAATAATATGTCTGCAAATGCATCAGTTCCATTTCCCCCAGCTTTAAGGCGTATTCACCAGTTCCACCGTTAATAGAAATGTAACAATTAATTTCTGTAAAGAGTAAACTGAAAACAGAGAAACTTCAAATAGAGTTAAAGCAATTTTTTGTCTCCTTAATTTTGTAAATTTAATTTTTATTTCGTTAAATACATGTATGTTGTATCATTGAACATTATGTAGTTATTATAGGATTGACTATATAAATTATTTTGTTTATCGAGAAAGGAATCTAAAAAACGAATCGCACACTTTATGAAGTCAATGCTTATAATTCAGTTTTGGTGAAAAACGTGTAACTTTTCATGTAAATACTCATTATTTAGCTAACTCGAAAAATTGTGCACTAAATTACATGCTGACATTACAGGCGGATCTAAAGGCCTGCAGTACTCAAGGCCGGTAAAATTTTCTTTTCAAGTTGTAAAAATAAAGAATTCCCCGCTATGATATTGCCTATATAATAATTTACTAAGTTTTCAATTACTTAAGTTATGAAAAATTGCACGTGCAATTTTAAAAGCGATTACAACGTAAAGAAGGCAGAAACTTGCTTTGTTGTCTGTTGGCAATTAATGTGTCAACGGTCACACGTTGATTTGAGTGCAACGAAATATTAAAATGAGAATATCTTTAGGTTTAAAAAAAAGTCTGGAAATAAATTTGCTTGTCGATACACCTTTATACACGTACAACTTGATTGACAATAAATGCCCTGTATAAAGTTGATGTGCAGACGAAATACAATGAAACCTCTCTTATCCGACATGCTGCGGGAAATAAAATCAATATCGGATTAGACAGTGTGTCGGATTACCCAGTGTTGAATATTTCTTAGCATTATGATTGGTGTCAGATGACTTCAAATATCATTTTTCATTAGGTTTAGAGTACACGTGTATTTAATTGTCAAAATGTTGACATACTTGTGTGTTTCTTTGTTGTATAAAATATACCTTCGTTAATAAGCATTTCTTTGAGCATTAGTAAAGTCTGTAGTAATATATGATGTTTTTTAATGGACAAAACAGATGGAACTGCCGATCGCTTCGAGATGTTGCAATTTAATTTTTAGCATTTTACTAAAGCAGTAGAAATTAAAGTAAATATTTCGTTTACATGTACCTTCTTTACACAGTGGTATTATTTTTTTTTCGATCTACATTTCTCTCCGATTTTTCTCCACTGTTTACTTCTCAACATAGACTGTGCTATTAATTCTTTCACGGACTTTTCATAAAAACGGGATGTAACTCTAAAACATTGTGATTGCGATTGAATTTCTATCAAACAATCGTGATATTTTAACATTTAATGGGCAGCTTAAAGCGGTATTTTTGCTTCCGACGAATCCTGCAAATCTTTTATGTGCACAGTCTTGTTTAATTCAGTGTATATTAACCCGGAAATGAAACTTTTTCTTTTAGACAAGATGTACGTTGCATTCAACTTGTGTATTGTCTACATGTTACGTTCGCCGTACTCTTTTTTTTCTCGACATGGCTTTATGAAGGACTGACTGCATGTTTGATTTTAATTTCAAGCTAAAAATCTTATTTATTCTGTAAGGTAAATGCAATCAAAATATCATGTACTCTTTTTATTTTCTGTCGCGTGGATGCTATTCTTAAATGGGAGAATAAAATCAATAACAATAAAGAGAATTGATTGCCTAATTTTTGAATTCAAAAACTGATCATTTAACGCTTACATAAACACTTTCATACTACATGTATTAACTACTCTCTAAGTAGACCAATCCTGTGGCCAAACGGGACATTCATGTTACCTGACCAGCGGCTAATTACGGAACACCTGTGTAATTATTTCGGATTACCCAGGTGAAATCATAATGTAATTATCTAGTTTTGTTGACAATAAAGCGCCGGAATTCGGAATGTGCAGTGGTCGGAATATACAGTGTTCTGTTCTATATAAAATATAAAGAAATTTTTGGGAATAAAATATGAGGTCGGAAAGTCCAGTGTGCCGGATTGCACAGTTGTCGGATTGGACAGTGGGCACTGTACATGAGAATGTGAGAATAAGTTAACATTCAAATCAAGAAAACAGTCTAATTTAGGTCCTTTTATCATTTAAATTTTTATAACGTACATAAGAGGTTTTAATTTTTTTCTAGTTGTGTTTTCAATTTGTACTAATGCAATGTAAATTGTTACTTGTAAATAAAATACGCAAAACACGTGCTTCTTTACAGAGTTATATCCCTTGCGAACCCCGGCTTTAAAGCTGAACACGATTCGTAAAAGGAATGTGTCCGCCATATTCGATCGGATTCTCGCTATATCTGAGGACCCCTATATAAAGCCACTGACTTGGTCACTGTTCAGTGTAATCAATCGTCACCAGTGTAGGAGGACGTATGCTATACAGCACTCGGTAGCGACAAAATATTCTAATGCAGGAGAGAAAGATACCAAAGAAACTTACAACAGTTGCACAGGTCAGTGCATTATACAAACACTTGTTAATACACGTAACTGCAATAAAATGTAAACAAAGGTAATGCAAGATAACCAGCAAGAACACAGGTCGCCATTCCACGCCGATACCCGTGACAGTAAAGCAGTCAGGTGTAACGAATGCGAAGAGTATACCCCGGTGCTGATATTGTAGATACATGTAGTAATATCGAAAATGGCGATTGCCTATTTACGAGTCGTGTTCAGCTTTAACCATTGAAAGCAATTACCTCGCTTAATAATTTATTTGAATATTTTCCTCTTCTCTACTCAACATGAATTTTTATGCCCCCGTAATCGAAGATTCGGGGGCATATAGTTTTTGCCCTGTCCGTCCGTCTGTCTGTTTGTCTTTCTGTTTGTCAGCAAAAACTTTAACCTTGCCCATAACTTTTGATTGGTTGGGGATATGGCTTTCATATTTCACATGTGTATTCCTTGTGACAAGACCTTTCTTTGGGTACCATCATATTTGACCTTTTGACCTTGACCTTGGAGTTTGACCCACTTTTGCAAAATTTTATGAGACTTTTACCTTGACCATAACTTTTGAACAGATGGAGCTTAGGATTTCCAACTTCACATGTGTATTTCTTGTGACAAGACATTCCTCTGAGTACCAACATCTTTGACCCTTTCATCTTAACCTTGGAGTTTGACCTACTGTTGATAAAACTTTAATCTTGGCCATAACTTTTGAACAGTTTGTGCTAGGTCTTTCATACTTCACATGTCATAACTTTTGAACAATTTGTGCTAGGTCTTTCATACTTCACGTGTACTCCTTGTTAAAATACCTTTCTTTGGATACCAACAACTTTGACCTTTTGACCTTGACCTTGGAGTTTGACCTACTTCAATTTTGAAAATTTTAACCTTGACCATAACTTTTGAACAGTTAATGCCAGGGTTTTCATACTTCACATATGCATTTCCTGTGGGAAGACCTTTCTTTAGATACCAACAACTTTGACCCTTTGACCTTGACTTTGGAATCTGACCTACTTTTGAAAAAACTTTAACCTTGGCCATAACTTTTGAACAGTTGGTGTTAGGTGTTTCATACTTCGCATATGCATTCTTTGTGACAAGACCTTTTTAGGTAACAACTTTGACCCTTTGAACTTGGAGTTTGACCTACTTTTGAAAAACTTTAATCTTGGCCATAACTTTTGAACAGTTGGTGTTAGGGCTTTCACACTTCACATGTATATTCCTTGTGACGAAACCTTCCTTAGGATACCAACAATTGTGGCATTGACCTTGACCTTGGAGTTTGACCTACTTTAAAAAAAAAATAACCTTGGTCATAACATTTGAACGTTTGGTTCTACGGCTTTCACATTTCACGATCATGTGTATCAATTGTGACAAGACCTTCCCTTGGGCACCATTTGACCTTGACCTTGCCGTTTTACTTACTTTGAAAAAAATTTAACCTTGCATTTGAGAAACTTTAACCTTCGCCATAAGCTGCCATACGGGGGCATCAGTGTTTCACAAACACATCTTGTTATTGTATAATTCAAAATTAAAAACACGTGATTGAAATATTTCCTTTAAAAGACACAATGAAATATAAAAGATTTACAGAAGCTGAAGTTAAATCATGAAAAGAACATAATCATTCGTTTGAGAGAGTATTAGTTTATAACACAGTCCCACGATGAATTATATATACAGATTTAGTCGTTTCAAAAAAAAAAATTGAAAAGTAGTTCGGTTACTAAAATTTGACATTATATTCATTGGAAAATGAACAGAAAAATCTCTCCGTAGAAATACTTTAGTTCAAATAAATGAAAGTAAGGAAAATTGAATTATTATTTACTGACCATAAGACTTGAGAAATATTATAAAAACAGATATACAACAAAAACAGATAAGAAATGCATATCTATTTTAATTATGGGCAAATTTGAAATTTTTAAATATATAATAAAAACAATACATGTCAAAATCTGTATCACACCCAATAGCATTTAAAAAAAAATCTCCATTTCATTTGATTTCCATTTTAGTTAATTTCTATTTTAATGAATTTGATGTTTACCGATGAATTAAAAGAACTAACTAGATTATACATGTAAGGACGGGACCTTTCTCCAGATTCGTTTAAATCGTCAGCAATTTTGGGTGAATGAAATACTTGATTTTCGCTTTCAAGTGTGTGCCAACTCCATCGAATTACAGTGTAAGCTAACTGCACCTCTCTTAATTTACAATTCTCTTAATTTTTGGTGCTTAAAGATCAAAGTCAAAATAATGGATAATTTAATAGTTCTTAATTTGTCTAGCAAGCATCCGTATGTACGTTTGGGGATTACACTAATATTTTATCAATTTGAGTCACGGTAGCTTTTGTTTGGAGGGATTGCTAGCGGAATTGATTTTTTAAAGATTTTCTTAAGTCTTAATATATCTCATGCATGTAAAGCTACATTTTTAGAGTAAAGATCTAAAGATGTCAATGTGCATGCCTTGAATGCTGTATTATATGTACAGTGTTCACATCTGCTGGTACAAACTGCGTTTTAGTTTTTAGCTCACCTGAGCTGAAAGCTCAAGTGAGCTTTTCTGATCACCCGTTGTCCGTCGGTCTGTAAACTTTTCACATTTTCAACTTCTTCTCAAGAACCACTGGGCCAATTTTAACCAAACTTGGTACAAAGTATCCTTGGACAAAGGGGAGTTTAAATTATCAAAATAAAGGGCCAAGTCCCCTTACAAGGGGAGATAATCAAGAAAAGACAAAAATAAGGTGGGGTCATTAAAAAATCTTCTTCTCAAGAACCACTGGGCAAAAAAAAAAAAAACTGAAACTTATGTGGAAGCATCCTGGGATAGTGTAGATTCTAAATTATTAAAATCGTGACCCCAGGGGGTAGGGCGGGGCCACATTAGGTAATCCAAGTTTTACATTGAAGTATATTGGAAAAATCTTTAAAAGTCTTCTCTAAGAACCACTGGGCCAGAAAAGCTGACACTTATGTGGAAGCATCCTGGAGTGGTGTAGATTGTAAATTGTTCAAATCATGACCCCCGGGGGTAGGGCGGAGCCACAATAGGGAATCCCAGTTTTATATTGAAATATATGAAGAAAATCTTTAAAAATCTTCTTCTCAAGGACCACTGGGCCAGAAAAGCTAAAACTTATGTGGAAGCATCCTGGGGTAGTGTAGATTGTAAATTGTTCAAATCATGACCCCCGGGGGTAGGGCGGGGCCACAATAGGGAATCCAAGTTTTACATTGAAATATATAGGAAAAATCTTTAAAAATCTTCAAGAACCACTGGGCCAGAAAAGCTGACACTTATGTGGAAGCATCCTGGAGTGGTGTAGATTGTAAATTGTTCACATCATGACCCCCGGGGGTAGGGCCGGGCCAAAATAGGTATTACAAGGGGGAAATCTGGTAAAGAACAGCATGGTCAAAGTTACTCAGATGAGCGATGTGGCCCATGGGCCTATTGTTTTCCATTTGATCCCAAATGCTTAACAAAGACAAATTTCTCATATAGTAAGTGAGTAGGTTAAGATTTCCCTACAATATCTTGAAATCATAAATTTTCGTGGCATTAACGGTTATGTATATTCATGTATTTATATAATGTTTCCATATTGTTATTTGAAACACACTTATGTAATTCTCTGCTATATTACTGAATATCTTGGATATTTATTGTCTTTGTAAGGTGATTTTTAAAGCAATATGAGCTCCTACTTTGATGTCAGAAATTTATGTAGCAAAATTGTAATTAACTATTTCAATGACAGAAAAAGAACGTTAAAAAACTGTTGTTATTCATATTTGCGATTGAAGAACTATTTATAAGATTTGATTGGAGCAAAATTGCATTATTATCGTCCTGTACAATATTGATTCCTCGTATAAAACTATATATTTGATTGTACAGAATCCTTTATTCTGAAAAAAAATTTACACTTTATTTCTGTCTAATTGATAAAAAAGGTTTAAAGTACATACAAATTTATCATAATAACACATTTTAATAGCAAAATAAAATTCTCAAAAATGCAGATCATATTGCTTTAAAAGCATTATTTGAATTTAGCCTGTTTCTTAGCATAAAACGTAAATATAAAATATATTTAAGGAAATCGAATGTTTCATTTAACTAAAAATTCATGGATAGTACTTTTTTAAAATTTTATACGTTTACAAAAATTACATAAAAATGACGTTACTAGAACAAATATCGAGACTCCAACTAATTGTCACCTGATCATTTACTCCTGTGTATGATTAACAGACAACAAAATGCAGAGTCAACGCCTAAGAGATAGTAAGTTTATTATTCTTATCAATACACAAGTATGAAACAAACTGTCAAAATGTGTGAACTGTGAAATCCAATGCAATCGCTATTCTTATTTGGGCGATGGAAAATCAGAAAACATGTATAGCGTTACCCTTAATTTATAAAATAAATTGACCTCATTTTTTGGTCAGAATGCGGAGTATAATTAATATCTTCATCTTTTTTTCTGGTAGCTATTGAGACAAGTTCATAAATTCAAAAGTAAATGAATAAAATTAGGCATCTTGTGTAAGAAATTAAGAAAATGCGCTTGTATTTTTTACTTGTGTAATAAAGATTAAATAAAAAGGACTAAAACTCTAGGTAGAGTCACACTAAATATTAATGGAATTTTTTAACAGAAGAAAGAAGAGTCAGACACTATGCGCGGACTCAGATCAGTCTAGAATCACATATGCTTTACTGGTTTTTGATCAGTTGAAATCAAACGTTTCCTTTTTTTAAGCTTTGGTGTTCTACGTACAGTTATATGCTACTTTATTTCCTTTTTCCTGTACTGTTGTTTGTTGCGCAGCAAAACAAACCAAAATAAAGTGCCCCGCCACAGCATGATTCGCCCGTCAAATATTGTTCAATTTTCATAAACGGTTTAGAGTGCAAGAAAATCGTGTCAACTTTGATGCAAGGATTTTAATGATTTTTCCATTCCTTATAATATTTGTTTATACATCTCCTGTGGTATAGGCATTAATTATAACAAATATTACATTATGGATCTTCAACTGGTTGTGTTAGAGCATGGGGAATGCCAATCTGCAGCCCCCCCCCCAACTTTCAGATTTGTGAGACATGATGCTCTGAATTAGTTGATATTTTGAAAAAATAAATAAAAATATCATATTAAACAATATCAATTTAGTCTTAACAACTTAATCTATATCAAATTAATATATGAAGAAAAAAATAAAAGACTGACCATCAAATGACATATGCTATAAACTGACAAGCAGTTCTTTTGTCTAATTCCCAAAGGAACAGATAAGAGCTGCTTGATCAGAGATCCTCTACAAGAAATGATTGGGACAGCTAGCCTTCCTATACACTGAACCCATTAATTAATCTTTCACTGGATGCGTTTCCACTCATTACTCCCAACGGATGAATGGATCTATACCTACTATCTGCTTTTAGTGCAATAAAAATGCATATTTATGTCATTCTGAAATTAAATTTGAAAACAAAGATTTTTTTTTGTTACAAGATTTCTAAAAAAAAAAAAACAGCTTGTGTAATCTTGATGCAACATTTGAATAAGGTTCCTGTATTACTCTTAGATTCGTAGGGACTATCTACCATAATTAAAGCATTTTTTTAAATACTTGATTTTTTTTTAGATTTAATGTAAGACTAGTTTTAAGCTGCAATTCATTCCAATATCACCCCCCCCCCCCCCGTATAATTAGTTTTAATTATATTATGCAATATCAAATTAGTTTATTTTGCAATATCAAATTAATTTATTATACAATATCAAATAAGTTTTAATAACTTTTCACCAAATTCATTTTAAAAGTTAGGTTAGCCTACAATTTAATCCAACACGTCTGATTCTTTTTGCCCCGTTCCCAAGACATATAGATAACACCTGCTTGATCAGGGATACTCTACCAGTTAGCTCCTCACACTAAACTCATAATTTCTCTCTATAATTTGACAGTTATCAAATTCTCCTTGACCATTGCTTGATATTACACCCCTGGGAGAGGTGGAATTTCTCTTATAACATTTGTTAAAGAAGTATATAATGAAAAAAATAAGTATATTCATGATTTAACATTTTTTAATAAGCATACTGCAATACTCTTGCATTTTTTTGGATCGGGTAATCTAATAGTAAAAAGACAGTTTTTTCAATTTCACTTAATTGTCACAGTGACCTTGAATTAGGTCGCGACACACCTTCTACCGAAGATGCATAAATTGGCCAAGTTTGATGATTCTAAGTCCGATAGTTTTCTAGTTATAAGCCGGACAGGATTTTTCCATATTTGGCCACAGCATCTTAATTAATGGACAGAACACCTTCTACCCAAAAAGTATCAGCCTTACAGAGTTTGATAATCCTAGGCCTAATAGTATTAAAGTTATGAGCCGGACACGAGAAAAGCTAACAGACAGACAGACAGACGGACGGACATGAACGCCATAACATAATACATTCCGTCCAAAGACGGGCATATAATACTTGGATAGAAGCATTAATTATATAAGAGGTATCCTCTGTCATGCTTGCAATATTCAATACTTCGTTTTACGTTAGATTTCGTCACTATAGGCTGAGGTACCTGCAATTTCTTTCGCACCAGCGAGTAAAATACTTTTTTTTAACCAATCACATTTACGAAAAAGACGAAGGCTCTAATACTTATAGATGGCAGCCGAAAGATTATTTAGCAGATTTGTACAGACCGGCTGTCGCTTGAGTTAAAAACGCAGTACGATATGAGCAGTAATTGGGTCATCTTTTTGGGGTTTTTCTTTTTTATTGTTGTCTTGATAAGAGTGTGTCAGACTTCTAGTATTTCTGTGAGATATAAAGTGAAACTTGAGTTTGATAATAAGAAAACAGATTCAGAACTTTCAGGAATGTACAAAGCTTACTCCTTAACTGAGTGTGCCGCCATGTGTCAGGGCAGCTGTGTCATCTTTGGATACAATCCTGTAATGAAGAAGTGCCGTGCCCACAAGGAGATCTTCACGAGTGATACATCTGAGGAGACTGGCTGGAGATACTACTCTATTTGTATGTATTTCTGTAACTTTTCTGTATGTATTTCTGTAACTTTTCTGTATGTATATCAAACAAATACGTGTATCAAAAACAAGACGTGCGTACATTTGTACAACCAACCTCTTTCTTTCTTTCTTTGGAACAGTGTCTATGATTGTTCATGTAAGATGTTGAAAATATGTTGAATATTCTGCCTGATTTTTTAAAGAGTAAGTTCTAAAGCAGCACCCTGTCTTTATTAATAACTTCTTTGTATTATTATATGCGCAATTCAAACTTATATTTTGAAAGACCATATTTTGTGAACGTATGTCTCTAAATAATTTGTTTTCCTGTTTCAGTTCTTCCTGTGGATTGTAAGGAACTTCGTGAGAATGGTTACACTAATACAGGTGTGTACGAAATTTATCCCTTTCAGACCGGCTTCAGTCCAGTCAAAGTTTACTGTGATATGAAGACAATGGACGGAGGATGGACGGTATATAGTTCATTAAGATACTTTTTCGGAATTGACTTTTGTATATAAAAGAAATCTATATTGTGATTTTAAATTTGCTGTAGCCAAGTGGTAGGGCGCTTGCTTCGTGAATGGGAAGTCCGGGTTCGATTCTCGTTCCCAACGCCGAGTCAAACATAACAAGTTTACAGAGGTAGTGACTGTTCATTCGCCATTAGACCTCCAAAATGTTAAATTATATAATGAGAGAACTGTTTCAGAAGATTATAATCCACGCTTTCATTTTTGAATCGTGGGGTGTGGGAATATTTTAAATCTTTTGAGAAGGTACTCAAATACACCACTTTTCTTCAAAATTCATGAAGATTGCAATTTCACAAAGCATGTTTTTCAATACTTGGACTCTCGAAGGAAACTATTTTATACTGATGATTAAAATGGTATATTGAGACTTGCTCAGACTTGGTATATGGACAGGGCCATTGCATGGATAAAGTGAACATAGCTCTTTATATAAAAACGCTTCATAAATGAAATATTATATTGAGTGTTTTAATTTTGAATACCACAAAGAAGATAATTTGTTAGTGCAAAAAAGGTCACACTTAATTTATTAATTAATTATTATTTATAGTTTTTAATTTATAATTATTTATTTATTAATCAATTGGCAAACTTTTGATAATCATTTAATAGCACATTTATATAGTAAAGTGATATATTTTTGAAAAGAATGTGCATTTTATATAATATAGAATTACTTTATTTGCCATAATTACATCTGTATTTAAAGTAAACTAGAATTATTTAATACAATCACTGCATGACCAAGGAAACCAGTTTTGTATAACAAAAACAATTAGCCCTTTCACTATAACTGCGGTACTACTCTTTGCAGGGCATATTAATAACGTTTGGCGGAGGTTTTGCTGACAGATAATTAGATGATGTACATTAAACAATTGCTTTTACGTCAAATTTCACCAAAATTTATCATTTTGCTCTGCAAAAGAGTAATGCCGCAGTTACCATGAAACGGTGTATTGCATGAATATTTTTCTTTCTGGGATTGAGGGTGTTGGTGTTAGGGGGCATTGTAAAACGCTATCGATAGCATTTGAACTTCAGTAACTAGCATCGTAAATGTACATCTTTTAAAGGCCATCCAGAAACGAGTTGATGGATCCGTGGACTTTGACAGGACTTGGGCAGAATGTAAGATTGGTTTTGGTAAACCGGAACAGGAAGTATGGATCGGTAAATAAAATTTGGATTTAAAACGGAATTTTGATTAGTTTTAAAATTTGAAGAAATATCTTTTCATCAACATATCAATTTTGGAATCAATTTAAACATCTGATTTCCTGGTAATGTAATTCGTGTCCCGCGATATTCATATACTGCGTTTTTGAATTCATCAGTGCAACGATATAAAAGAAAAAAAATAAGAGAGGAGGAATACCATTTTTAAAGTCTTCCATGATGACAATGAACTGAATTAAATATGTTTGTCGATCTTTTTTTGTGATCAAAATGTCACTGTGAACAAAAAAAAATCGATCTATATTACTTGATGATCAGAACCACACGTCTATTAATGTGTGGGTAATGTATAAAATAATCTTACAATGTATTTGAATCTTGATCAGGGTATATTCAATTAAATTAAATCAATATACACTTATCAACTTATCCTTCATTAATACAGGAAATGACTTAATCCATCAGTTAACAAAGGGACAGAACTCGTACCTCTATGTTTCCATCACACTGGTAAATGGAAGCAGACTGTATGAATTATACGATCGATTTTCTGTTGCCAATGAAGCTGAAAAATACAAACTTTTTCTGGTCGCACCTACTACCGGTACCTTAGGTATGTGACATGTATTTATCGTTGAACAGGTGCGAGTTTGTTAATAAAGACTCACACAAGTTGATATGTATAAAGTATAAATTTGTCAACAACAACTTAATACATTAATTACCAAATAACATCAAGATCAGATTATAGCATAAGTAGAAATAACAAAACTCTGACAAACTTTTAACCTGTCCTAGAATTATGACATTTACATGTACTAAGGAATATCCTGCTTTTGAGATAGAGTTTATTCTACATATACACAACAGCATTATAATTTAATAAGAATGAAGTATGAATGAAGAATTAAGTATGCAATATAAATGCCTAGTTTTTGTTGTCCTTCTGCAGGTGATAGGATTTAAATACTGGAAACACTGGGCGTGATCTGTCAGGGATGTACTTCACCACCTCAGATAGAGACAATGACCGATATGAGGGGGCAAACTGTGCTGTCCACACTGGAGGGGGAGGATGGTGGTTCAATTCCTGTCACTTCGCCTTCCTTAATCATCGCTGGTCTATGTCAGGGGGTACTTATCTCTGGCATCCTACTGTTAGATATGCCAACTATGCTAGCGCAGTAATGATGCTGATCAAACGCCACTAGGTACACCAATAGGTACACCACTAGGTACACCATTTCTTCTTTAATTTACACTATTTACCTTTTTACAAACTTCATAAATATATAAAAAAGATCTAAATCGTTTATATATTTAGAGACCAGGGAGTCTTGATATTTTTCTGATGGATATGCCCTATATATGTATGTTTTTTCTTCTTTTTATATTTCTGGTTGTTATTTATCTGTTTTATCTTGCAGATGAAGATTTTATAATTGGCAAAACCCTGGATTGACGATGCAGTAGATGTTTTAAAGCACATCATCCTGGTGAAACCAATCTGATACAGAAACACTTTTGATATGTATTAATCTTTGTGTTATTTTTATTGTAACTTTTGGATTGTTTTCGTAAATTGAGTGTGAGTGTCTGTATGAATGTGTGTGTGTGTGTGCAAAAAAAATCCATTGTATACTGTTTTTGTAGACATTTATATGCATGTATGTATGTATATAATGGACAATGTAAATAAATAAAAAAAGAGTGCCTTTTCCAAAATTGTGAATTTCATGGCCCCAGGGTCAGGGGTTCCGGTGTTAGGGTGGGGATCTATTGATTATATAGTGAAAATGCATTAATTCTTTGAAAATCCCTTTCTCTGCTCCTGGATATTAAATAAACTAACTAAGTACATAGTTATGATGAGCAAGAGTGCCTCTTCCAAAATTGTGAATTTCATGGCCCCAAGGTCAGGGGTTCTGCTGTTTGGGCGGGGCTCTATTGATTATATAGTGAAAATTCATTAATTCATTATAAATCTTCTTTGCTCCTTGGTATTAAATAAGCTATTTAAGAACATAGTTATGGTGAACATGGCTGCCTTTTTCAGAAATTATGAATTTCATGGCACCTGGGTCAGGGGTTCAGGTGTTAGGGCGGGGCTCTTTTGATTATATAGTAAAATTGCATTAATTCTCTGAAAATCTTCTCTGCTATTGATTTTTAAATAAACTAACTTAGTGCATAGTTATGACGAATGTGGTTGCCTCTTCCATAATTGTGAATTTCATGGTCCCTTGGTCAGGGGTAATGGTGTTAAGGCGGGGCTCTATTGATTATATAGGGAGAATGCATAAATTTTTTCAAAGTTTTCTTCTCTGCTCCTGGGTATTTTTCAAACGAAGGAAGTGCATGGTTATGATAAGGAAGAATGCCCCTTCCAGATTTGTGAAATTCATGGCCCCAAGGTCAGGGGTTCTGGTGAAGTGGGGGGACTCTATTGATTATATCGTGAAAATGCATAATTTCTTTCAAATTATTTTTTTCTACTACTAGTTATAAAGCAAAGAAACAAGTGTATAGTTATGATAAGCAAGGGTGCTTATTCCAAAATTGTGAGGTGAGGTTATGACCAATGGGTCAGATGTTCTGCAGTAAGGATGGGGCTTTATTTATTTAATAATATAGTAAGAATACATTTCTTTGAAAATTTTCTATGCTTCTTGGCATATTCGAGGCAAACAGAGAAAAGTTTTATTATGCAAAGGTATTTTACCAAAATTTTGAACACCTGGACCATTTAATCAAGTGTTCTGGTCCTGGTCAGTGCTCTATTGACTTGTATTCTGCTGAGCAAAGTTATTCCCTTTTGCCATTCACCTTTGATAATAAATCACTGTAAATAATGTATTTGAATGCATAATAGTATAAAAGAATTAGCAAAGAATATTTATTTTTAATACAAAAAGTACTTTCATGTTTTAATGATCAGACAGACTTGGAAATAAAAAATGAATAAAATTGAGACAAAAATAACTTATCTTTTTAATTGTTCTTCAAAGGCCAAGAGAGGCCAATAAGAGAAGTAATAATATGGGGTTGAAAAACAGACAGTTTGTTAATAGTCTGCATGGTAATAGTGATAAATGGGGGACAGATATATACTAGATCAATTAATTTGTTGAAGCAAATCATACCATCTTTCTTTCTTTTGGGCAACAAAGCTTCATTTATCAGTTTATGGATCCTCTAAATTGTTGTATTGTACTCAGGTGACCGTTAAGGCCCTTGGGCCTCTTGTATATATAAACCTGATGTATGACACGGACATGGAGAACATTGTTGTCAGCATAGAATAAGTACGCTTCTCTCTTTACTTGCTGTGATTAACTTCTGATAAAATGGAATATATCTGGAATTTAATTTAATAATTTAAAAAAAAAAGAGAGAGTGAGAAGTCTCTTTCAGATTAAATAACCCTAAAACTACCAGAGATTTTTGCATTTTCTGCAAAACTCACCTAAAAATTTCAAATAGAAATCAGGACATTTTCTAGTCTCTTTTACATAAAGCAACTTATATAAATTTCTGAAAGGTAAAATCTTAAATTATATAATCATGCATAGTAAAATGACGTCGCAGTCGCGATGGCAACGAATGAGATCCATAATTGCCAAAATATGTTTTCCTCTTTTTTCTTCCAAGAAATATAAACAAATTTACAAATAATACTTCTACCCTCGAGTGCCCTTAAGAGAGTATCAGTGCTAAGTACAATTTAAATGAAACTGGTTATTTCATCTGATATCTTAACTTACTGTGTAAATGTGTAATTTTCTTGCTATTAAAAATATTTCTAAATGCTTTATTAAATTTAGTATCGATGCAAAAAACAAGTGAGGTTTACGTCGGCCATATTTGTTTTGGACCAGTAGTCGTGCACTCGGATGTAGCAGCAAATATGGGGCCAAGAAAAATGAAAACAAAATGAATACAAATTTCATGTGACTAAGACTTTATTCTTCAATGGTCAATTCAATCATTTTTAGAATTTATTTGATTTAATTAGGTTTACGATTGTTTTTTTTTTTTCTAAAATAGGTGATACGTTTTTCATCACTTTCTATACATGTATTCCTACGTAATAATTACGTATTTCGGTATAAGGAATATGCAATTTTTATCAAGTCATCTTTTTAAATTCTTGACCAAAGTAAAAAATTGAAATACCCAGTGATCATCACGTATGATTATGCTTATTAGCCATGTGCTCGTCATGTCCATAGGTGGCGCTTCCGTGGAGGTAGAGTATATATTTAGAAACTGTAAAAAGAGTATTAGCAAAATGGCGGCTTTTATTGATGCTTATGTTTATTTGATTCATTTATAAATGTTTCTTCCGCATAAATTGACTTTTTGATTTAGAGTGAGCACTTCCTTCTGCAATCTTTGAAAATCAGTCGTTTATGATGTAATAGCATAGCACGTGCAGACGTACGACAACAAACAAAATCATGCACGACTACTGGGCACGCACGACTATAGGACCCTCGACCATATAACAGAGGATTTTAAAACAAAGCACGCAGTCATTTAGGATTTAGATATACTGGTCAATTTCATTTGATAGAAAGAGTTTATACAATTACACAATGTCCGTCATCCATAAGGCTTTGGCTTCAGCTGTCTGATTGTCGTATGCAATTTTCAAATCGCTTTCCCTCCTTCAGTTTTTGCCTGATTACAATAAAATATGGTATACATGTAGAGTACACTAAAATACACAATTCTTTCATTTAGCATTTTTATTTTAATAAAAAGTGTTGCCATGGTTACAAAAACAGGAATTTTGGAAAGGCGACTTCCTAAGGATTGTAACGATTTTAACAAAAACACGGGTATACTATATTCAACACCATGGTACACATTAAGGTTTTGTCAATGGTCAACATGTCCAAAAATTTATTTTTACAATAGCCCCAAAACTATGTGGTTTATAAAGTTAAAACTTTTACAGTTTATAAATATATCATTGATTAACAGATAGAAAGTATCACTTGATAACAAATACTTTAAAAAAGTATTTATCGAGAAGAAATCTTTTTAAAAAATGCATATATTTTCAAAAAATGCACCTTCTTAATTCTGTACTTCTAGTGAAAACCATCATTGCAGAAATAATATATGTTTATCAATGAAGGGCAAGTTGGACTTCGATGACCTCTGGAAAGTTGTTTTCCCTGTTTATTTTTTCCAAATGTTAAGATTTGAAACCGAAAGTACATTGCAAATGGCGGATTTTACAGGGGTCTTGTCTTTATACATCTCATGCTTTCAATAACAGCCTTTAAGAGACCATTTACGTCTAACTTGCCCTTCATTGATAAACATATATTATTTCTGCAATGATGGTTTTCACTAAAAGTACAGAATTAAGCAGGTGCTTTTTTTTTAAATGTGCAAATTTTTTGCGTTTTTTTTTTCTCTAAAAATATTTTTTTTAAGTATTTGTTTTCAAGTGATACTTTCTATCTGTTAATCAATGATATATTTATAAACTGTAAAAATTTTAACTTTATAAACCACATAGATTTGGAGCTATTGTAAAAATAAATTTTTAGACATCTTGACCTTTGACAAAACCTTAAAATTACAAATATAAACGTTACAATAATTGACAGCTATAAAACGTTGGTTGAAAGGAGAGGTGGAGGGGTATTGCTAAACATTGTCTTTAATTTGTTTGTTAAATGTTTTCAGAATCATGCGAGAAAATATTTCGATTTAGACGAACACATTCTTCTTTTTGGAAAAACCCATGTATTTTAAAAGAAATAATGCCCAGTCGTTTTGCCATCAATTTGGCCCCCGTTTACTTTTGTAACGTGTCGGACCTGAGCGGTCAGTAGGTCCGTGCTCGGATAACCGAGTTTTACTGGGGGTATGATTGATACAAAATATACAGATAATATGACACCTGCCTGGTGTCTTTAAATCAAGTGATCTACGTGCTCTATATAATATATATCTTCAGTTAATACTGGCACCTGCCTGGTGCCTTATGACAATTCCCTGACTCTACAACTGACTACAAGTCAACCGACATCTGCCTGGCGTTTCTTGACAAAAGTCTTATAGGTTGACACCTGCCTGGTGTCTTACCGCTTACCAGTTGCCTACCCTAGCCAAGTGGCTTTTATATACTTACACAGTACAACTTCAATGTTCTTGTAACAGGGTATACTATCTTACACTTAACTAAACATTGCTTAACTATTATTATATTAACAAGTAACGGGAGGTAACTCCTCCAACCATTTTACTTCCCTCCCCTCAAGAACATGCGTCCCGCATGATCTTTTACAACATGACAAAATAAGTAAGAAAATGGTTAAAGTATTTATATTTGTTCACCGGCAGTTCACTTAATCGAACACATAGTCTTGCAACCAGGTGGGCAGTCTCCTGATTCTAGCCCCACCTTCATTAACATCAAAGTTGTCATCATTTGAAGGTGCTTCAATGTCATTTCTTTCATTATCAATGACACTTTTCTCTGTGTCTGACTAATGCCTTCCTGAGAACTACTGTCCTCTACAACCTCATCTCTTAACGTCTGGCTACGTTTCAGGCGCAATCTGTCCACATGCACAATCTGTGGCTTGCCCCGTGGTCCACAGTTTACCTTGTAGGTAATGTCTGTCATTCTGTCTATTACCACATATGGACCACGCCAGTAACTTGTAAACTTCGGAGATAACACCGCCCTCCGCACAGGGAAAAAGACATACACTTCGTCACCCTTTTTAAACTGTTGCCATGACAACTTCTGGTCATGATATCTCTTTTGTCTCATCATGGCTGCTTTGATATTTTCCCTAACATATGGGCTGTATATGGGCATCTTCCATAGTCTCTTTGAGATGCCAAGCCCACTGATTACTATGGATATATTTGACTGCATTGGGCATATCGTACATAATGTCAAGTGGGGTTGATACCTCCCGACCAAGCATCATGTAGTTTGGAGTGAATCCCGTCGTCTCATGTACAGATGCTCGGTACGCCATCATGACGTAAGGCAAATATCTATCCCAGTCTGAGTGGTGTGCATTGACGAAAGAACTTAGCATCGTGACAAGGGTCTTATTGAAGCGCTCGACCATGCCATGGGGATGGTAGGGCGAGATGCGAGTCTTCTTTATGTGCAGGACGTGGCATACCTCCGAAAAGAACTCGCTATCGTACTGGCGTCCTTGGTCTGAATGTATACTGGAACACCAAATCGTGATATTACCTCCTCGACTAGGATCTTGGCAACTGTTGCAGCCTCCATGTTTGGCATTGGGAAGCGTTCCGTCCATTTGGTGAAATAGTCGGATATAACAAGGATGTACTTGTTGCCATTGTCAGTCATGGGCAGTTCACCAAGGATATCGGTTGCGATTCTGTCCATTGGCATTCCACCACTCTCGACAATTGTCATCGGTGCTCTCTTTTTCTTCTGTGGACTCTTTCTTTTCCAGCATTTCTCGCAATCCGCAATGTAAGCTCTTGTGTCTGCCTGAAGACCTGGCCAATAGTATTTTTGTCGAATGCGTGCTAGTGTCTTAGTCACACCTAAGTGAGCAGCTGTTTCAATATCATGACAGTATTGTAACACTGTCCTACGCTCACTGCTCGGTACTATTGCCTGTAGGCAAAATGACTTGCCACTTCCTCTTGGTATTTCCTATACAAAATGTCATCTTCAATAAGAAGGCTTTCCCATTGAGACCATAGGGATCTAATGACATACCCAAGACCACCTATTTCATGGTACACTGGCCGACTTTTTGTTTGCAGCCATCCTTTCACTAGTTTCAGGTCGCTGTCTTTGTCTTGCAGTTCTCTCATCTTGTGACAAGGCTTTCTGCTTGGATTGACTGAAAGAGCTGCACTGACATGTGTTACTGTATTTGCATCTTGCACACTCATTTCTTCTATTGCTGATGTCTCCCATTCAGGGTCATAACCACATTGTCGACAAGGCACTCTGCTCAAGGCATCATCATTTCTATGTTGTATGCCGGGTCGATGTTGGATCTGAAACTTGTAAGTACTAAGGGTTTCTAACCATCTGGCCAGCTGACCCTCAGGATTTTTGAATTTGAACAGCCACCTTAATGAACCATGATCGCTACGAATCAAAAACTCTTTGCCATAAAGATAATGTTTAAAATGCTTAACAAAATGCACGACTGCCAAAAGTTCCTTTCTCGTAACGCAGTATCTACCTTCACATTTCGTTAGTGTTCTACTGGCATATGCTATGACATGCTCTTTACCATCTACATTCTGTGACAATACTGCCCCAATTGCTTGGTCACTTGCATCAGTGTCTAACATGAATGGAACAGTAAAATCTGGATGGGCTAGCACTGGGGATTGAATCAAGTGATTTTTAAGAAATCAAATGCTTCTTGGCAGTCAGGTGTCCATGCAAACGGTTTCCCCTTCTCCGTTAGAGCATGCAGACACTTAGCAATGGCAGAGAAGTTCTGATTAAATCTTCGATAGTATCCACACAAACCCAAAAATGACCTAAGCTCAGTGGCATTAGCAGGTACTGGCCATTCTTTGACAACTGCTATCTTGTTCAGATCTGTGGAAACCCCTTGTTTAGAAATAACATGTCCGAGATATGTTACTTTTCTTGCAAAGAGACAGCATTTCTTGGCCTTAAGCTTCAGATTGGCAGTTCTCAGCCTTTCAAAGACTTTTTCCAAATTGTCAAGCATTTGTTCGAATGTTTTGCCTGTGACAATTATGTCATCTAGGTATATCATACAAACATCCCATTGCAATCCAGCAAGCACGCTCTCCATGAGGCGTTCGAAAGTTGCCGGGGAACAACTCAAGCCAAATGGCATAACGTTGAATTCGAACAACCCTCGCCTTGATGTAAAAGCGGTTTTTGGTTTGTCTGCAGGAGCCATTTCAACTTGCCAGTAGCCTGAGCAAAGGTCGAGTGTCGAAAACCAGGTAGACCCAGACAACTGGTCAAGTGACTCGTCAATCCTCGGTAGAGGGTATGCGTCTTGTATAGTGCAACTGTTAAGGCGACGATAGTCAACACAGAACCTATATGTTCCATCTTTCTTCCTGACCAACACTATTGGCCAGGACCATGGACTGTTGGAGGGCTGGATGACACCTTTTGCAAGCATGTCATCTATATTGTTGTCTACCTCATCTGTCAGATAAGCTGGCACCCTTCGTGGTCTTTGATAGGCCTACTGTCACCTGTATCGATGCGATGCTTTACTATTCCAGTCCTGCCAAAGTCCAAACTATTTTCTGCAAACAAGCAGGCATATTTTAACAGAAAGTCTTCTGCCCGCTTAAACTGTGTGGGAGTCATGTTGTCCTTACTCTTATTAAGTAGATCAGCTAGATCTTTGCGTAGCACTCTGGTAGTTGATGATTCTTTTACTGTGTCTATTTCAGCAAGTTGTCCAATTATTGTCCCAGAGTAGACCACCTTTGACTCTTGTTCAACGTTCATTAGTCTAATTGGCACAGTTTCTTGGGGGTTTACCACAGTTCTTGCAGTTAGTGTGCTCTGCTGTTTGATGTGCTTATCAAGTGGTTCAATAATACTCTCGCAATATGGCAGACTGGAACCCTCTGGAACACACACTTTACCAGGTACGATTATCTCACTCCTTGGCGGAATGCTCACTGTCTTAGCTGCTGTAATTCTATAGCATCCAAGTGAACCTTCAATTGTCATTCTCTTATCATGACCATTGACATCAAGAACTTCATTACTTACATCGACTTTTCAATGATTTCTTTTCATAAAGTCAAGGCCCAATATACCATCTGCCTTTAAATTAGCCACCACTGCCTCAATGTGGTATGTCAACTGGTCAATGCCAATATTGAATAATGCATTCCCATGAACAGACAAAGCAGTACCATTGGCTGACATGATGGTCTGATGTAGCTTCGGTCTCACTGATGCAGGTAACTTCTTGTACAATGCCTCAGAGATGAGGGTCACAGTAGCCCCAGTGTCTACTAGAAATTTAGAATTTACTCCTTGCACATTTACATCTATGTACAACCCATAATCCTCTATAGATGAACCAAGGCCTATTGATACCTGTGGCCCTGATGCTCTTCTGCCATCTTCATTGGCCCGTTTCATAGAAGCTTTACCAGGTCTGACTGATTTTGCCTCTTGTATAAAATAACCCTGCTTTGTGCCACTTGCCCTTGTATCTCCACCTCTGTTGTTGTAAGGTCTTCTCTGCTTAGAGACCTTAAGTTCCCGGACTTCTTCAGTAATGCTTTTCGTGTTCTCCTCAACAGATTTCATGCAATTTGCAAGTTGGCCATTACTACATTTGTCAGAGGTGTCCGGTTGTTCTTCAACAAAAGCTGCTCGCAAATGACCTTTGAGTTCTCTGTCACTCTTCTCTACTCTATTGTATGCCTCCAGTTCTACAGCAAGGCTTATTGCTTCATTCAAATTGGCAGGTCGTGACTGCTTGATTGTTATGCGGATATCAGAATCAATCAATGCATCGATGAATTGATCCTTCGCTAGGGTCTCACGAACTTCTCCTGGTACAGTTGGATAAGCCAAATTGGTCAATCGTCTGATGGTCTGGCCTAATTCAGACAGTGTTTCTGTTGGTTTTTGTCTCCTCTCTTTAAGTTGTACCCGGTACAGGTCAGTTTGGTTAGGAGGAGAAAACCTTTCTCGCTGGGACCTTACAAGTGTCTCATAATGTTGTCCTCTGTCAGTTGGTAAATCGCCTAAGACTGCCTGAGCTTGACCCCGTAGTGATAGGGCTAGAAACAATCCTTTCTTCTCTTCATTCCAACCATTCACATTCGCACAAGCCTCAAAATGACACTTGTAGTCCAGCCAAGAGCTTGAACCATCATATGTAGCTGGCTTGACTGTGAGCTTTCTCTCTCTATCGTCTCTTTCTGACGATATGTTTCAGGGACGTATGGTTCAGGGGATGGCTGTCGCATATGTGTCCCTTTAGACAATTTGTCCGTTAACCAGTTGTCATACTGTTTCTCTGCAACCTGCTGGTCATCGGCAAATCGGACTTTTGGTCTTGTTCCGTCGTATGGGCATCTGGATGGCGTGTCCTTTATCATTTCTGTTTTTTCATCCCAGTTGCTCATTGTACTTTTCCTTCCTTGCAGTCTGTGTTCTGAGACGTCTCTCAATGTTCTGTCATAGTCAAATGAGTCAACCGACTGACGAGTTGCAAGCCCACTGTCACGGCTTGACACTTGGTCATGTCTCCTACTTATAGGTGTAGACTGGTCAAGGCGATACCTCTTCAGCTTCTCTTCCATCTTATCTAAGGTTTCTCTAAGGCTATCCTCAATCTGCTTATTACGTTCACCCATACCTCCAGTAAAATCCCGACGCTGCCTCCAACTTTTGTAACGTGTCGGACCTGAGCGGTCAGTAGGTCCGTGCTCGGATAACCGAGTTTTACTGAGGGTATGATTGATGGAAAATATACAGATAGTATGACACCTGCCTGGTGTCTTTAAATCAAGTGACCTACGTGCTCTATATAATATATATCGTCAGTTAATACTGGCACCTGCCTGGTGCCTTATGACAATTGCCTGACTCTACAACTGACTATACAAGTCAACCGACACCTGCCTGGCGTCTCTTGACAAAAGCCTTATAGGTTGACACCTGCCTGGTGTCTTACCGCTTACCAGCGGGTATGCTATCGAAAGTGTCATAAGAATAGTCCTAAGATATGACTTAAGAGATATCTTAGGACAAAACTTAGGATGGTCCTAAGAGAGTTCTTAAGATCGACATAGAAGCTCTCTTAGGAATGTCCTAACTAGGATAGACTTACGAGATTCTTTAGACAAATCTTAAATATTGTAACATCACAAACTATGTTATAATAATTATAGTTATATAATAGAATAAAAAAATAATTATGGGGACTTACAATTTTTTTAATAACTTGTAAAAAAAAAAAATAAAATTAGAGAGAAGTAGTCATAGAACAATTGTCTACTTCTAAAAACGCTTTCTTACGGAAGCCGGTTGGTGCCAGGTAGAAAAAATATTTTATCTGGCGGCCGCCAGATAAAATATTTTTCTACCTGGCACCTACCGGCTTCCGTACTTTCTTATTTTAATTAATATATTAATTAAAGGGACAACTCTCTCTCTCTCCCCTCTCTCTCTCTAAATAAATAAATAATGAAGAAAATATGAAAACATACATTTTGAAAAAGTTTAAAAGTTAAGTTTGGACAAATTCACATTTCAATATTAATACTTGCACAGCAAATCAGATAAATAAAGTTTTTATAATTAACAAACTACGAAATAAACCCGTCGGGTATTAACTTAGCTTGGGCGAGCAATGTAGCGGATAGAGTCTAGGCAGGGAAATACTGCCTCGATTATAGTAAGACACTTTTGACGCTGTATAGAACCTCCTCCATTTCATATAAGGTACAGCGAGCATGAATAGCCCTTGGAGGTGACCTCTTCACTTTACTGTGTCCCGCTAAATCCCGTGCTGGTTAGTGCTATTCTCATTCATTCGTGACCTGCGACTGAATAATAACTAGTGTAGTTTTAGGTTTTAACGCATATAAAGAACCATCAAAGCAATCACAACTCTTTCGCAGTGTAACTTAAATACTTTTGGAATTGTGACCACTAACTCCAATATTAAATCAAGTCAATTTAATTTCTTAATTGCTAAGAAGAAATATCATAATAGTACGGCCAATTACAATTGGACAATTATTTATACATAGGTAGGAGCGAAGCACTCGGTGTTTTTCAAAGTTGGAGGGAAGAGGGTGTGCAGAGCAACAGATTGTAACTTAAATGTACAACCGTATAGTAAACGTCCAAACAAAACAAGAAAAAAGTCCCTGATTAACTCGGAGAGACACAAAAAAAGGAAAACCTCTAAACTCGATATATTTAGGGGGGGGGGGGGTAGAAGAAACTTTTTGTAAAAGGTTTTTTGGGGAAAAGTAATAGGAGGACCCACCTTGCCCCCCCCCCCCAATACTACATGTCTGATAAGAAATGAACGATTGCACAAAGTTTGGAGTCTCCTAAGTTCATGTTAGGACGGGTCTTGCAATGTCTTAACTTTAGGAGAAATCCTAAGATATGTCTTAAATTAGGACAGATTCAATGGCCTCACTTAGGACTAAGATATCTCTTAAGATATGTCTTAGTCCTAAGATGGCTTCGATAGCATGCCTGCAGTTTCCTACCCTAGCCAAGTGGCTTTTATATACTTACACAGTACAACTTCAATGTTTTTGTAACAGGGTATACTATCTTACACTTAATATTACGATGCACGTAAATATTCAGAGACTAAATCCAGTTGCACACACCAAATGGAAATCAGCAACTTACACACGGCAATTGTCGCATCAAATGTCACCCACTGGCCAGATGGCTCAACTACCTTTGTTCTTAATCAATATCCTTAAGTTTTTCAAAATTCTATAAGCAAAATACAACAAGCTGCCTTTCTTTTTGACAATACAATTCTTATTGTCTGACTTGACATCATTAATCAATTTTACTTGTATAATTCTTTTGTCAATTGACCAATTAATTACAATATATACATTGATTAACTATTATTATATTAATTAGTAACGGGGGTTAATCCTCCAACCATTTCACTTTCAGTAGTTTTATCATTGAATAAAATTACTTGCCTGGTTCCAGCGATCTGAATCTGAGACTTCAAAACACCATTATATATTCGAACATACAATATCACTAGTTCATCATAAAGTTTTAAAAGACGGCCAAGGGGAGAGTTTGGCATAGTTCAATAAAAATGACAATCTTGCCAATAATTTTTTTAACGCAGGGGGAATCTTTAAAGCACATCATCCTGATAAAGCGATTCTGATATAGACACACTTTTGAGATGTATTTAAAGTGGCTATCTTGTTGATCGTGATTTTTTTTTACCGTCATAAATTTTTCTACGATTAACACGATTAGATTTTAATCGCTATTATCGCACCAGACCGTACTGCATCGTAACTAACCTCAATTGCATCGTACGTAAGCGCATATAATCTGGCTTTCATATCGTGATCATCGGGATTAACCTCGGAAGGTCGCACCCAAAAGTTCCTGAGTGCAGCTCTTGTAACCCTTCTTTGATGAGGTTGTAATTGGTCTGTTTGCTGCTCTTACTCTTCTTCGATAGCAATAAAATATGAACATAGTAGCACTGCAAACACCACGTTGTCATCAACCTTAACTTCTTCTTTTCTTATTGATTTTTTGGTTGTTTTTACTTTTTACTAGATAAAAAATATAATGGACTCAATATAATCAGATTGTTTATAAAACTATATCTGTCGTGGTACAATCGTAGTTCATCTTGATCCCGATCGTGAAAGACATTGCAATTAACGTGTTGTTCGATTGCAAGTTAGCGTAACGGCGCGTCATGAACGAATTATATCGTAAGAGTGTGTATTTAAACGTAGAAGATCGTTTCAAAACGGGGAGTCGGATCGTGATATTCGTTACAGATCGAGGTTCTTTTGTCAAATAATCTTGATAATCTTATTGGAACGTAATTCATCTTATCTGAACGGGTAGTCAGATCGTCAGAGATCGCGTCACATGAAATTTATCCATCGTGACCATACCGCATCAAAGCGCAACGAATCGTATGAAAACGCATCTATGCGTATCTCTTCGTATCTTGGCATGAAATTCAATAAAAACTCGAGGCGTTCGTAACAGACCGCACGACAGTGGGAACGTTCACTGTAGCAATATTGTTAAACATACAATACAGCTTTAAATTCTCTATTTATACCCAAAAAGGAAGGTAAGAAATATCAAATATTTCAAGATAAATTTAGCGAATTAGAACATTTTTTTGCACTTCACTTTTTTTTATACATAAATATTTCGGATATACAAAGTTTCGGCATGGGCATCACTTAAGAGATTTAATTTGTCGAAATGCTCATCTTGTGCATTAAAATTGGTACCTTATACGATTTACAAAATGCCAGAAAGACTGCGAACATGGATGCACTTACTATCTGAAGAACCAAACATTTGGAACATCTAAATATGGTCTAGCATATCAATTTAAATATTTACGAAGGTACGTTTGGGTTTCCCATTAAACATACACACTAGGCAATATCTTTTCTGACCTGAAAAGATATGACGTAATAATGGAGGTCAATGCAAGCTTGAGCAGTCTGATGGGAAGAGTGTCATTAACTTAATTTGATTTCAAAATACATGTAAAATAATGGAATATTACTGCCTAATTCAAATTTCTCTATGTGATCTTAAGCTTGAGAATATTGTTATATAACTTTATAAGTAGAACAATACTCTATTCCATTATCCTTGCTTGAAATTCATCGCAATAAAACATAGACTTTCAAATTTTCCTTGTTTCGTTTTGTTTGTTAGAGGTAAACGTTATAGGTATAAAGGAGACTGGGACATTTAATACAAAACGTAATGTAGATATTTTAGGCGATTGAATACGAACAGTGATCGATCTCATAAATCGAATTAAGAGTATCAATCGTGAACAGGGCAAAATCTATGATCTCTGGATTCACCTCAGTTGAGACCAGGTGTCTAGGAGGAGTAAACATCCCCTGTCCACTGTTCACAACTACAGTAACCCGTGTGTAGTTCTCAGGTAGACGGAGTAATCCATAGTCAAGAGGACACAACAATTGACATCAAACATGTCTGATAAAACACGACCTAATTAACAGCTTAATTGTAAACAAGGTTATTGTAACTTCTAGAATTTGTGAAATGCTGATTTTTAACGAGATTATCAGAGTCCTGTAACATCAAATCAATTACATGTATTTGTCAGAAGCCAGCCTCATCCTAAACATTTTAGAACACATTTGCGCATCAAATCAGTTCGCAGCTATGTTAAGGCTTCCCGAAGCTTTAAAATGCGCTCAAAACATAATATGTCATTGCGAGATCGGTTTTGGTTTTAATTTATAAGTATTTAACTTTAGTACTTCCAATTTATATAAAGGGTTTCCTCGGTTATTGGGAGTTGAACTATGTTCAATCTCCCTTGGTCATCACGGGCTTTCTAAGCGCAGTAATTTGTATTGATTATATAGTGGCCGTCCGTGGGGCTTCTGTGTCGACCAATTTACTCCTGTGATATTCAATGTAAACTTGCATAAACGTCCGCCATAAAATAGTCCATTTCAATTTTCTGAATTTATCTAATTTTGATAAATGATATGAAACTAAATCAATTGAATTTCATTTAACTTAATTTGAATACTATATTTTGATTAAATTAAAATTGATTTATACATAACTTAAAAAATGTTGAAAATTGTCGTCACGAACCTCCTTTGCAGCACATACAGCGGCACCTATAAACAATGAGAGGGAAATTAACGACAACTCTGTACAAGTGACTATATGACTGCGCGAAACCTCTTTGCATTGACTGACACGTGGTAAAAATTATTTCACAATCAATGTAATACCTTTTTTTAGCCATAAATATTCGAAGTTTTCAACAATATTTATTTGGTAATACAATAAACATCAAAAGAATAAAAAAAATTACATTGATTTGGCTATAAATGAACAATTGTTCGTTTAATATTGAATCGTAACACGTTTAGCATCGAAGAGGAAGAAAATCGGAGAGAAGGTGATAAAACGTACACAGAAAGGTGAAACTTTAAGATAAATTACTAAATGAAGCTTTTTGAGTTTTCAAGTTGTTTTCATGTGGCATAAAATTTATAAGCATTTCACATATGAAATTCTTGATAAAATAAGTCGGAACAGCCAGGTCTGACATTCGAACTACATGTACGTATGTAAATTTTAAGTGAGAAAAACAACAAATTATAACCGTTTACGTTAGATGATATAACAAGCTGAAACTTTTTTTATTGTTATTTTTCAAACTTCCAAACAATTAATAGTCATGTGATGAAGGAAATAAACCATGGCAAAATCTTGCAAATATTTCACCTATGCTTCTAAGTATATTAGGACAGATACAAATGTAAAGTCTATACAACTGTAAATGAATTTACTGTGCAGTGATTTTCGGAGCAGAGATGTCAAAATTTTTGAATCACTGTCAGACATTAGGTCTGACAAAGTCAAATGATCTGTTAGACTGGACAAAGTTTTGTCAGACCAGATACATGCGCTGAATCGCTGATAAAGGGAAAAAATAGTAGCACTAAAATAAGATGCCTTTTAAGTTTTATGATATTCGATCTCACAAAAAGTCCTATCTTATGATACAGAGTCTCTAATCAGAGACATGCTTTAACAATTTTGATCGACAATCGTCACCATATACGGACGATTTCGGTGTTTTGTGGTCCTTACCTAGGCACAGCGTTTTAGAAATTTGCATCACGTTCAATGTTTTAAACGGTCGTTTGGACCACTGTTTTCTTGTACGTTATCGGTCCAGAAAATTCCTTACCGACCTTGCCGACAAGACTGAGTGTTTTTGATAACTCTGCAGATAAGAATTACTTATAAAGAAAGAAGTAAATGTGTGACAATTTCAGATGTCATTAATTTTTAATCCTTAATTTCATGAATTTATCAGCATTCAGTGGGTCACGTGTACAACACTAGTACTGAACTTGAAAAATGTGTGTTACATTAATTAATGCATTTCAAATGTCTGCATATAAAAGTGTATTGCAGTAGTACGTTATTATTAAAAAATGTTTCATTTGATTTTATTAATAAAAACAATTAAAATGAATGAATGCATGCGTGTGCGGACACAATGGCTTATTAAGACCAGTGATCGATATGCGAGAAAGATCGATCCTCATAATTACAACAGTTTTATTTCTTGCAGTAGCTCGTTAAACTACATCTGAGTTTTTAAAAAAAAATCAATACAGATTCAAGTCGATCGTTTTAATTCATTGAAAGTTTGAAAAACTTGTCCAGCTCAGCTACATGTATATAGTATACCTGAAATTCAATTACACTGAAATTTGTATCAAATCAAAATCACAAATAGTAAATTTCACTCGCGTCGCACAGTTGTTCAAAATCGTTTGCTCTAGAGATTCAAAGTAAGGTGTTAAACATTACGTCGTGGGTTCGAATCCCAATGCGGTATGCATTTAGAAACGGACCCTTCGGATGAGACCGTATAAACCGAGATCCCATTTCGCATTAGGTGCTGGCACCCCCCCCCCCCAAAAAAAAAATCCCTCACTGCTCAATGGTTCTGAGTGTCCTGTATAGGTAAAAATTTGCAGCCCTAGCCTCCATTGGCAAGTGGTAGTGTATCTTTATGAGAAAAATTCTCGAAGAGATGTAAAACAAACAAACAAAAGGCAAAGTATTCAGAGATACTTACTTCTATATAGAAATTTCTTGACATGAAATTAAAAATTATGGGATTTAAAAAAATACATAATGATTGAGTTATAAAGATAAAAACATTTTGATAGAAAAATTAAATATAAAATTTCTATAAAAAGTAATTAATGTGTCCGAAAAGAACCAGTTATACCCTAAAGATAATATCAACTACTTGTTCCAATCAGAGGAAGAAAAAAATGACAATTTAGTGTCTGGTGATGGTAACATTGAAAATAAAAATTGCCAGTTGGTTGTTGGCACCAGGGATCAGGCCCGTAGGAAGCAATTTCAGTTTGGGGGGGGGGGGCACAGCCATACATTTTCAGTCGAGGGGGCACTATCTACTACCAAAAATTTCTTGACAAGCAAAAAAAAAAAAAAAAAAAAAAAAAAAAAAAAAAAAGGTCATCAGACGTTTTTATTGAGGGGGCACAGACATATAGTATCTATGTTTTCTATAGTAATATATATATCGGCAAAATTATTGGGGAGGCACGCCCCCCCGCCCCCCGGTTCCTACGGCAATGGCCCGGATCTTGTACATATTCAGAAGAGAGTAGGGAGGGCGTTGTGCTTCAAATGCTTTCATAGGTATTTTAAATAAATTATCAATGTTCGAAATATTAAAGAAAGGAGCCCAGAAGATAAAGATTTTATTTTCAGAAATTTGGATGAGCTGTATCAGCATGTCCATTAATATTTTACTGATTTATATATTACATCCAAATGACTTAAAAAGTTTCGTTTGTTTTGAGGAAACTTTGCTGCAATAGAGCCATTAGAATGCAAACCATTCAAAGTTGTGTTGATTCAGTTTGCTTAACAAATTAAGACCGCGGAATATTAACTTACGTCATCTCCATCTGTTACCGTCAAAATGTTAAACGATAAACAATGAAATGTGTGGTACAATTTGACACGGACGTCCGAGAAAACATTGGATTGAATTTCCAGTTTGAAATTCATTTTCAATCCACCTCAGCTACGCAAGAACGTACGGTGTTACTGATTGACCAAGAAGACAAATAATTTCATTTTTGGAATAGTTTGAAATTTATGTAAATCAGAATTTTCTGTCCAGTGTATTTAAAGAAATATAAACGGACAAATATTTGATTTCTGTTTGGTATGTGAATGTGTGTGCTGGGAGGGAGGGGGCTGAACGATCTTGGAATAAATATGAAAATTTTCTTTTAAATTAACAACCCCTCCCTGGTTTTGTTTGTCAAACAGTTTTCAGTGAAGACAAAACTAAAAAAAAAACCTTTTGTCATCCTAGAAATAGATATATTCTATCATGTGGATGCATGATTTGACTCGACAATTTTTGACCCCCCCTTCTAGAATCAAATGGCCGTCCCCTGAAAAAGTAATCTCTGTCTTCTTTTACTTTTACGTATCCTTAAAATTATATGCTAAAGTACTCACATAAATATGAATGTCAAACAACATGTATTTGGGAATTGAAATTATTTGTCTTTCGGATCATACATTCACACTTTAGGTTTAGAAACAGCTCAGTTGGATTGAAAATGAATTTCAAACTAGAATTTCAATCCAATGTTTTCTCGGACGTCCGTGTTGAATTGTACCCGCCCATTAAACATTCTGATTGTAACAGATGGAAATTTAAATGACGTAAGCTGCATATTTCTAATCTGCCAGTTAATGTTCTGCACTCTTAAATTATATGGATACTAAGTGAGAATTGGCTAAAAATTAATTTGGTATATTTAATGAATTAAGTAAATTGGGATTTAAGTTGAATGTATTTGTACAGGGAAAAAATCCTCATAATTGCAAGACATTGTTATTAATATTGTGTAGAGACCCCTCAGGGTTTGATATCGCCATATTAATTTATGCTGACACATTTTTTTTCATGACAGGCACGTAGCATTGGAGAGGGGGAGGGGTCTGCCCCCCCTTTTTTCCAAACATGAAATTTATAGAAACTTAATATTGTAAATGTTCATTGAAGTCCGTCCCCCTACTGTTTGTTGCAGAATATTCAAATAGGGGTGATGTAGTAGTGTATGAGTAAAATTTGATACGATACTGAAAGAAGTTTGAAACCTATCCCCACACCCAAAAAATAGAATTTTCGAGCCCCCCCCCCCTTTCAAAAACGATGCTACGTCCCTGCATGGGAATATTAAGTGGTAAAAGTTTTGAAAATCTGAATAAGAACAACACGGTTAAAGTCATTAAAGTTACTCAGGTGAGTATTGTGGCCAATGATCTTCGTTATTCAAATGTTTTTGAAATTATTTCTTATGTTTGATGTTGTATCTCTAGCAAATCTGCAATAGTTGGTTTGTATCTAAAGCATAAAAAATGTTCCGACATTATAGCTCCTTTACTTCCTGTTAAATCTTTCACATTACAATGTTCAATTCCCATGAGTACTTTCAGTACTTTGATATATTAGCATATTCGTTATGATATCACATGAATTTGTTGATCACGTGACGGCCATTTATAATTTTTTGAAGTGTTTCATATAAATCGCTTCGGCGCAGCTGATTAACACAATAATTATTAACATTTTGTTATATAAATAAACTCATCGTATCCTTGTGTATCCGAAATGTGCTTGGGAAAAATCATAGTATTATTTGGGTACAAAATATTTCCTGAGAAATTCAACTTACTTAAAAATTTGAGGGTATTTTCCACACAATATCGTAATCTGTATTAAAACAAAACCAACACACATTTTTCCCAAGCAAGATTCAGTTAGAGAACAACCTCTTCTTACAGATTTCCACAAAAATTCTCAGATTAATCCTTATTAATCACCTGCGCCAGACTCTTTTATACATACAAAATAAATTCTACCTCCAACCACGGGTATAAAACAGAGTACATTTCAAAAGTATATTTCTCATAAGCATTATGAACATGATGAATTTCAATCAAGGGTAGGTAAGCGGTGTATTTTTAAAATATTCGGACATATAAGACTTAAAAAACCTTTAACGACCCGTGAATTTTGTAATAGCTATCTAGCATTTTACATGCAGTATGAAATAAAGTGTAAAGTTCATGACACTCTCCCCGTCATAACACCTCATGTTTGCAGTGACCTGACGTCATTTTCCATTATGACGTCATATTTTGGTAGTTCAGAGATGTGAAGGCACAGAGTGCACTGTCATATTGTACGGGAAGCCTTAACCTACCTGCGTTACAGACACCTAAGCATCTAAAGCATGTGATGTTGGATGGATTGATTTATTATCTGATGTTTTTACGTCAAGTTGGCGGTATCTTAGCCAGATTTCGGCGGCGGAAAGTAATGCAATTTGACCAGTATTGGAAGATTTTGGCTTCACCTGCGACCTCATGTCAGCATATGATTCCAAAACCAGAAAAGTGGATCCTTTGCATGTTGATGGCGCTGTAATCCTTGGCACGGTGCACCATTTAACGTCCTTTCTGACGGACTTAAAAATATCAAAACAGTAAAAATGGAATGCATAAATGTGTTTTACAAATTACTTCAAAAATAATAAATGAAAACATAGTATCAAGGAAGTATAGGATAAAAACTATGAAGATTTACACGTTCTTGCGTTAGTTTAAATATTTTTCATTGATTTTTCATTGATTGCATATCATTAAAAAAGTTTAATTCGTCTAGGCATAGAATCATTATACTCTAAAGAAATATGGTGTACAGTTCAGGACATGGCCGTAGGAACCGGGGGGAGGGGGTAGGCACGGGAGGCCTCCCCCTATAATTTTGCCGATATATAGATTACTATAGAAAACATAGCTACTATATGCTTGTGCCCCCTCTATAAAAACGTCTGATGACCTTTTTTTCTCTTTTTTTTTTGGGGTGTCAAGGAATTTTTGGTAGTTGATAGTGTTGATATTGCCCTCAACTGAAAATCTATGGCTGTGCCCCCCCCCCCCCACCCCGAAACTGAGTTTGCTTCCTACGGGCCTGTAGGAACAGGCACATGATGTGGATTTGGGCTGATGTTCCTTCTTTAGTAGATAATGAAGCGTTGAGTGACCGAAGTTTGAATTCAAACTTTAAATGACCATCACGTTTCTTGCTGTTGTAGCTTGTCCGGACGTTTCAAACCAAATTAAAGGATCTATTAACTTTGTTTTCTATACCAGAAAGTTTATTTATATAAAAATAAACCCAAGCAATTGTTCAACAGAATTTACGTCGTTTTTCAAAATATTACAGATTAGTAACAGGAATTTTGAAGAGTACGATTTCAAGATTAAGTGCATTTTTCTGCATCACTCGGTCATTCTACGATAATAGGAAAAATTCAGAATATGTTACATGAAAAAAAATGTTTAAAATAGCCAAGTGAACAACAAAGTTCTCTAAAGGACATATCAGCGTCCTTATAAAAATATTCCACAAATCTGGCATCGTTAACTTTTTACAATTTTTCAATGCATCATTGGTTTCAAGCTAATGTTATGGTAATGCTTGAACAGGCCTTATTATTTTTTTAAAAACTGAGTTTGACCCATTTTTCGTTTTCTGACGCTTAGAATAGAACGCTAAAGTATGACGCCTAGTTTTTCTGACCTTATTCAGTGAAATGATAGTAGGAGAACGAGTAGTTTGACTGAAATATATGGAGATAATGAACAGTAGTTTGAATGAAATATATGGAGATAATGAACAGTATTCAAGCTCAAAAGTCCATTAAACAATACAAAACAGGAACAGAGAAAACACGGACCTCCAAAACATCAGAGGTGGGATCAGGTGCCAAATAAGAAAAGTAAAACCGATCCGTGTATTTTATTCAGAAACGAAAATACAATGACCGGCATTTACAATTCCCAAGATATGAATTCCATTGAACAACAGTTTCAACAGGTTCAATTGTTACACATGTGTGGGTTAACACTAGAGAGAGATAGAATTTGAGAAGAGTACTTCTATCTGCCCCCTTCTTTTTTAATTGTTTGCACTGTCTTTAATTACATATAGAACCTTAGTACATTTCTCTATGATATATTTATACATAGAATAAAATATTGTTCATTATCAAACTACACCTAAATTCTTTATCTCTTATCCTACTTTTATTGAATCCCCATCTAATTGTAAATCATTGTATTTTCGTTTTTGAATAAAATACACGCATCGGTTTTACTTTTTTTGATTTGAAACTGTTGCTCAATGGAATTCATATCTTGGGATTTGTAACAAAGGACAGTCATCAACATGGGTACAGTCGATTAATTTTTTTCCCATAGGCGACATTGATTGCGTTCCTTCACATAGCGATGTCCCTAATTTTCGTTCAGCAGTGATTCACCCCTCAAATCAAAGCACATAAAGTTGTCTTTCCTTAGTTAAAATCTTGAAGTGGCAAGTCAGATTCGTTTTCCCGCAAAATAGTCTGTCTGTGTTATCCTTGAATAAAAGTGAAAGTTGGGGAATTCTAGACTTCTCACTGGTATTAAAAAACATAAAATAGTACTGCTAATATTCTTGATAAATTACATTTGCCAAGATATTTTGTAAGGGAATATACTACTTATCAACAAGTATGAGGCTCAGTTTAGAACATTATCACATTTTTTTTTTTATAAATTCAGACCTGGAAATCAAGGAACTTGTATTTTTTATGCACTACTTTCTTCCCTACAGATTCTTAAAAAATAAGAAGCAAATTTGAAGAATTGTGGTCCCCCGCTTTCAGTGTCTTACTGGTTATGATGCAATTATTTATGTCATACTATAACTGTGTTGTTTGTGTTTCCTGTCTTGTCTGTACATGATACAAAAAAGATATGAATACTGAATTAATAAGAGTTGTGGCAAAGATCAAACTTCAAGATCAAGGTCACGAGGTCAAATATCATAATACATCTAAAAGATCTTCTTACAAGTAATGCACATGTGCAAAAAATATATAAGCCTCATCTCTTCTGGAACAAAATTCAATGTTAAAATTCTTGATAAGTAGGTCACAATTCTAGGTCAAGGTCATGAAGTAAAGTTAGTTTGAAAAAAGACTAAGGTTAACTTTAAGGATTAGGTCTCTAGATAAAAAAAAACATGTCTAGATTTTACAATATGTTACATCACGGGTCATATAAGAGTGTGTGTAGAGACATCATGCCAAATTTCATGAAAATTCAATAATTAATAAAGATTTTACAGCATGCACAGTTCTACATGCAACTTCTCTAAAAATGCATTCATCTAACCACAACTGCAGCCAAATTTTCAGTAATATTAATGTATTTAAAGCAGTTTTTTCTCGTTCATAACTTTGAATACATCAAGCAAAATCATAATCATGCACTTCTATGGGTCCATTTCTCATTTCAAAAAACCGATGTATTTTTGCAAAAAAAAAAAAAAAAGGACCATCCCTCACCCGTATGTTCATAGTTTCTCCACGAATGACAAAAATTAAAGTTTACAAATACCGCAAGAACAGTAAAACTAGTAAGTATTAAATATTTCCTACCCATTGATATATCATTCATGACAATTGATGTAAAAAGTAATATACCTTTAAATTCCTTTATACATTCAATTGTTTCAAAGGATTTTTTAAAATTTTAACGCCAATGCCAATTCACTCATGTATGACATCATAATAATAGATTGCTTATTACACATGGAGAATTACTTTCCAGTACTTATAATTAAAAATGAAATAAGAACTAAAATATTCATTTTAACTACAAAATAATAATACTATAAAATACTTACATGAGCAAACAAAATAGATAGTCTACAAAAGACGCTATGTTTCAATGGGCATAGGTTCGAGGTTAAATGGTTGCCTGACAGTGTCCTGTCAGTTGGGTATGCGGCATTTGGTAACATTGGGAATCGGGATTTGGTAACTCGTAGTTAAATGGTAACTTTGGAGCGAGGTATTTGGTAACTTGGAGCGGTATTTTGTAACGCGGTATTTGGTACAAGGGAATTGGTAACTGGGTATTTGGTAACTTTCTGCGGCATTTGGTAACTTGTGCGGCATTTGGTAACAAATCTCTTTCTGAAGGGTTTAGGAAATTATGCATGATATTATGTAAGTATTTTGATCGTTCTAACCAAGGTATTGGACGATTATTTGGTTTAGCGTTCTGTTTAATGTGTTTTCTGAAATAAGACTTCCTCCGGTATTTGGTAACACCGAAAAAAAAACATTTTTTGTGGTCGTGTTTTCTATACGATTTGGGTCATTTCCTATCCAAAAAATTGGGTCAAATTTTGGTGATATTGTATATGCAAGCGGGAAATGGTAACTTGGAGTTACCTCTCTGACTGCTGAAATTTATCAAAAATCCAAAAATCGAGTTTTGTCTCCGACCGGAGACCCACAAGTTACCAATTAACGCCGGAGTTCAAAATTACCGCTGGGGACTACAAATGGTAGTTTATGGATCTTTTAGAGCCCTAGCATATATTCAAGCCATTTACAATGCTTTTGAGATTGGCGAGACTATTTTATGAATATTTATTATCCTTCTGTGCCACAAAGACTGTTGGGAGGGCCTTTTCATCTTGTGTAACACTCTGTTTTGTTTTGAATGGCTAGGCTATGTACTTTTATCAGATCTTTTGGCATCAAAGTCTTGTTGGCCCCTCTGTTAACATCCATAATTTGAAGTCGACAAAGGGAAGTGTCGGTCATGGTAATAGGTTTCAAATGTTTTAACATGGGTAGAAGCCATGCTTAATGTTGTTGATACCGTCAAGTGCTTTAAGAATATCTTCTGTACATCTGTGCCCTAAGGACTGTCAGGGAGGCTTGGGTGCCTTATTAGCACTCTGTTTTGTATTAAAAGGCTTGGGGAGGAACTTTTATCAGATCTTCTGGCATCATAGTCTTCTTGGTTTGTTAACAAGCATAAATTTCAGTGGACACAGGGAAACGCCGATCAAAGAGAGTTTATTGATAATGATAAATTAAGGACAGGTTTTGTGTTGTGAATAAAGTCTATGTAGTATACCAATGTAATGGTAATACAAGAGTAGTGGGATGGTATATACAGTTGATTTAAGACTGCATACAAATTTAGGTACAGAACACTGCAATCATTGTTAATGTAGTGTTTGAAGTAAGGACCGGGGATATCAAGTATATCATTAAGGGATATTATAATAGATGTGGTTTCTAAGGTATATCAATGTATTTTCGGTATAGAAACAATGGTGGTTGTGGTGTACTCATTATAGGAGAGAAGATATGTAATAGGAACGGTGGTGCTTGTAGTTCCTTAGTAGATAAATGACTACCACGGTAGATGAAGTATAAATTGTATATCAATACAGGTACAATGTATCAACAGGAGAAAAAAACAACTAATATAGCAGATGGAGGACAAGTACAATAAATGAGGATTTCTGTGGAGGCGGAACGAGTATAGTGCAGGATACTGTCTTTGAGTATATATAGAACGGGCGTCGTAGTGCAGAGAGTTAATTTATCAGTTTTCAATAGGGACAGGTACAGTGTTGGATGTTGTGAATTTTTTTAAGGTGAAAAAAAAGTACTATTGCGATTTTTATCAACTTATCATCTCGGTGTCAACGTATTATAGTTGTAGTGGAGAATACATTTGGAATAAGTTTAAGCAGGGCAAATACAGTGTGGATAAAGTCCGTGTCGTATTATAATATAGGAATAATGTATGAGTAGTGGTTTATTGAAGCCAGGGTAGAATATCATAACATATACAATATAGGAATAGCAGCGGGCTGTAGTTCATGTCTTTGAAGCTGGAAAGTTACAGAGAGATGGATACAGTTTATGCTGTAGACAGAGAATGATAGATATCTTGGCTTAATTACGAGTTTTGAATCAATTTGGGTACGGAGGTTTACGTTGCATTTGTGGTGTATTAATCTTGATGACGGACGGGTACAATTGAAGATTCAGAATAAGCCTTTTTATCCTCACTATATCACCAATTACCCCTAACCTAGTATACCGGGACACCTACCCATTGCCCCTTTCCTAGTTTACCCTGAACAATTACTCATTTACCTGTATACCTATTACCCCTAACCCTGTTCTAATATACCTTGAATCATTTCTCATTAGCCTCACCTAGTATACCTCTACCCATTACACCTTACTTAGAATAACCCTTTCTCATTACACATGAATTTTTTTTTCAAACCCATTTGATTCTTCGTCTTACTAGCTATTAGAGTCTTTTCATGAAGAATGCAGTCTTCATGATATTAAAGGGTCATTTCCTATCCAAAAAATTAGGTCAAATGTTGGTGATTTTGTATTATTACTGAACGTTTTCAACGGTATTTGGTAACGTGAAGTGCGGGAAATGGTAACGTAAGCTCATTGAAACCGTTTCTAATGGGCATAACAAATGGATAAGGGCATTGTTTGGTCAATGGGTTCGTAATTTTTCACATGCAGGAAGATGACACCCTTGGCTTCAATAGTTTTTGAAAACAAAGCAAATAAGTGATTTGGTAACTTAGAGCGTTATTTTGTAACCTAAAGCGATAATTGGTAGCTTGTGCGGGATTGAGTAACTTGTACGGGGAATGGCGATCTACAGAGGGATTTGGTAACGGTATAACGGATTTGGTAACAAAGCGAGATTATGTAGCTTTCTGGAAATGGTAACTTTTATTTTTCAATTGAAGCCTTTCCAAAAACGGAATGATAGAGGAAGGAGTTGATGTTAAGGAAGAATTATGGGTATTCATATGACGAATCCCTATTTCTATCAACAAATGTAAAAAGAAATCCAGATTCCATTTTTTCCCATATCAAAGATCATTTATGAAAGAAAACTCATCTAAAATCATTGCTTTACTGTCAAACTTTCGCTGAAGTTTGATTATCATATTTTACCTATTTATACATGAAAAGTCAACGGTACAGAAAAACTAAGTGTTTGCTTGTTAAAAGTAAAATCAAACTTGATAAAACAATTTCGATAATGAAATGATGATTTAACGTTAATGGACAATCATATAATGTTAATAAATACAAGAAGCATATAATTACAAATAATCAAGGCTTTGTTCTTCTTCGCCCTATAACTATAGTCCTGCTGGACACGTCATTACTGGTGACGTAAATATAGTTAATAATGAGGACCTTAGATCACTAATTTTAAAAGGTCCTAAATTTAGGGAACCCAGATCCTTCAACTGGCGTAAGAATTTCATAAATATTATGGATTCTGTAGAGGACTACGCCAGGCGATGGGCCAGACATGAAAAAGAAGACCTTGACACTTTGACAGAATGGATTAAATGTATCAGATGTATGTTAAAATCGCGCATTAAAAGATTGAGAGGAAATATGAAAACCAACTTATAGTTCCCTTTCTAAGGAAGAAATTCTTCAAAATCATATGTCAGTTTTGAATATTTTTAATATTCCAAACAACCAAAATGAATTCGAATTACCATATTTATATTGGATTCCGAAACTTCATAAAAATCCTTACAAACAAAGATACATAGCGGGTTCCAGTAAATGTTCAACCAAGCCTCTATCTTTACTCCTCACTAAGATATTAACAGTGGTGAAGGAGAAACTTCAAGAGTACTGTGCAACAATATATTCGAGAAGTGGTGTAAATCAGATGTGGATACTTAAAAATTCCAAGGAACTTTTGGAAAATTTGAAATCACAAGATTTTACCAAAATCAACAGCTTAAAAACTTACGACTTTTCAACTTTATACACAACCATTCCCCACGATAAATTAAAGTCCAGGCTTTTTGATATCATTGACAGCTGCTTTTTCAATAAAAATGGAACTCGTAAATATACTTACCTTGTCATTGGTCATTTGCAAAATTATTTTGTTAAAAAACATTCTGATTGTACACACAAGTACTCTGAAGTTGACATTAAAAAGATGTTTGAGTTTCTGATTAACAATATCTATGTGGTTTTTGGAGACCAGGTCTTCCAACAATCTATTGGAATTGCTATGGGTACCAATTGCGCCCCGTTATTAGCAGACCTTTTTGGTATTCATATGAAGCAGAATTTGTCCAAAATCTTGTACGTGAAAAGAAGAAAACACTTGCTGTGGCGTTCAAGTCGACATTTAGATGTATCGACGACGTATTGTCAGTTAACAATGGCTATTTTCATTCTTATGTCGATACGATATATTCTGGTGAACTTGAGATAAAAGATACCACAGAGTCTGACACATCTGTTTCATATTTGGATATTTTACTTGAAAAAGACGTTAATGGTAATCTAACAACCAAGCTTTATGATAAACGTGATGACTTTAACTTTTCAATCGTCAACTTCCCTTACTTAAGCAGCAATATACCTTCATCACCTGCATACGGGGTATATATCTCTCAGTTGATTCGATACGCGAGAGCATGCTCTACGTATGTACAATTTCTAAAACGAGGTAAATTATTGACAAATAAGTTGATGAAACAAGAATATCAGCTGTCTCGTTTAAAGTCATCATTTCGTAAGTTCTATGGTCGATACAATGACCTTGTCAGCAAATACAATTTATCATTGAGTCAAATGCTGACTGACGTTTTTCATACTAATTGTTAGGCCATTATTTACACACTGAAATGTCGACGGATTTTTCCGTTATTTCCCGATCATGACAAGGAGCACACGGCGGGTGTGACCGTGCGGCAGGGGATGCTCACTCCTCCATGGCACCTGATCCCACCTCTGATGTTTGGAGGTCCGTGTTTGCTCTGCTCCTATTTTGTATTGTATTATGGACTTTTGAGCTTGAATACTGTTCGTTATCTCCATATATTTCATAATCTCACAAGACTAAAATTTGAATTAAAAATCTGAGTAACATAGACTAAGTTTCAAATAAAGTCTTAACCGGTGTACAATAGTGCCATAGTAAACGTAATCACGTACAAACTACTTATGAACTATATAGTTAACTATTATAGTTTGCTATAGTAACCTATTGTTAAATATAGCCAACATTTCTAAGGCTAACCGTGACTTCAACTTCAAGAAATTCACCTTCTAAACAATGTCCTTACTCTGTCAATTATTTTCTTTTGGTACTCTGATCCTAATTTATTTTGCATATTTAGCAAGAACAGCCTTCCCTCCTCTGATTCTTGGAGATGGCTAATCACTGCCAGTTTTGTAATGCCTTTTGTTACGTCCAATCCGCTCAGCAGGACTACTAGAGTTCTCACCTCTATTTCACTAAATGGTCTCCTTCTATGTGGCTACAATACATTTAAAATCAAGTAAGGTATGTTTATAAAAACTAAGATAATGAATATTTAAGCAAATGAAATATTAGAAGTACCAGATAACTTACCCCTGGCGGCAACTGTGGAAAACCTTCGGGTGTTTGTGTCGTTTTCTATTCAAAACACACTATGTTTAAATATCGTCCGATTCATTTTTTAAAATACAATTTCATAATTTTAAAAGTTTTATGATGAAGAGACTTAAGTATTTGATGATCATAGATTTTTTTTTATAAGCTACGTGCTGCAATACATCTATTTTAAATTATGAGTTTCGGTATAATAGATATGTATATAATAAACAAAATGGAAGAAGTAGCGTATACTGGAAGAAGTGGCGGAAATTTTGCTTCCAACAGTCATTTGCTTTTAAAATTACAATCATAACATTTACCTTTGGAGAGTCAGAATCAGGGGTAGGGTTAGGGTTTGAACTACCTTCCTCTGTACCTGTCTGCGATATCTAGAATATAAGAAAATATTTCACCGACATTTTAAAAAGAAAATAAAACATTTTCACCGAAGGAAAATGCCAAGAAATAAATTAAGACAAGTGCATTAAGATATACCTCTTGAATGGAGCTTGTTTGTGCAATCTGTTTGGTAGTTCTTGATGCCTAAATAAAAGAAAATAGGGTTTTTGAGCATCCTTAACTGTACAAATTTGAAGCTTTGAACGTTGAAATCAATATAGAAACGTACTTCACTTTCCCCTTCCATGACAGCCGTTATGAGCCTGGACACGGGCACCGCCATCTTTGATTTGTCTGACATGTGATAATATCTGTCGGCTGTGGAAGGCTCATGGGACATGTGCCTAGCTAGCACATCCCTTGAAGTGGGTACAGCCCTTCTGACTTCGGTGACAACGGATTTTCTGAGCCTAGTTGTAGAAATCGGTTTGTTTGAATCGAACATTTTGTTCCACAACCTGCCGAGACCTTTGTTTAAGGCTGAATTGTCGAGTGGCTGTTGAGGTTTTCCCCCCGTGGACCATTTAATGAAAATCGAATCCGACATCTTGAAGACGAAGTTGGGCAATCTCCTTGCCAGGTGGATATATTTGTGCACAAAAAACCAGAGCTCAGGGCTCGACATTAACGCTTGTCCGGTACCACTGAAAAAAAAATTACGGACAAGTGAATATTCCCGGGCACTTGTCCGACTGGACAAGTGCATTTTAATGTAAAAGAGTCTCTAAATAATAAAAATAACGACTGTTGAAAGTTAATCGGCAGTTTGAAGACGGAAGCTGTACATAAAAACCGGACTTCGATTCCGATAGAGATCGTAAATTGAGTTCACATTCGATCGGGATCGAAGTTCACTAATTGCATACTACTGAAAAGGCATGGGACTTACGAACTTAACGAATGACTGTGGACATTTATGTTGTTGTCAGGACAGAAAGCCTAGATAAAATTTCGTTTTATGTGTATTTTGTATTTATCAATAACATCACGAATCAATCATGCACATGCCATGTGTAATGGACTTTATTTTAGTTTTCAAGTTGACAGTATTAGATCTCTATTGAAAAATTTTCGGACAAGTGAAGTTGAAGTTCGGACAAGTGAATGTCTTGGTCACTTGTCCGAATGAACAAGTAGGAAAAAATGTTAATGTCGAGCCCTGGAGCTCGGGTGATAAGCTGATCATCGCTGGGCCTTTGAAGTCCGTCTTATGCTTCGTTACCTGTAATTTAAAGGTTCTTTTAAAAATTGTCCTTGGCAGAATTTTCACCAAATAGGAATTTACATTGTTACTTATGTCAGCATTTCTTCACAAGACTATATATTTTTTTTTTTACAAGAACTCATTTCTTTGACTGAGAGTGTGTATGCGTGAATGTGCTTAAGAGTATGTTTGATTATGTGTATGAGTGCAACTTTGGATGCAAGCGTGTGTGTGGATAACTCACAGTCAGCGTGACATATCCCTCCTCTCTTAGCTGTCGTTTTTGAATAACGTCGTGCGTTATGGATAGGACGGCTCCTGCCTTCTGGCCATTTGCTATAATGATCCGGAAAATCACGTAGTCCCGAACCTTGATAAATAACTCCATTGTACAATTGATATGTGAGGCTTTCCGAATCTCGTCCTCTACAGACGCCACGAAGTCAGATTTTAAAAACTGATTGATTTCTTCCGGACTTATCAAATTGCCTGTTAAAAGAAACTTGATTAAATATACATTTATATGTCACTTATGAACCTACTTTCTTATGTATGCTTTTCAATGATTTTCCAAGAAACACAAACCTAACGCATCTGCCTCCACTTCTGTTCTTCGCTGCGCAATTTTTTTGCGCAAGCTCTTCCTGGCATCTTTCAACATCTGTATCATTCGATGGAGGTGCTCTTGCTTTCTTCAAGTTGGGAGGTCTGCCTTAACACAAAATGCTAAGAAGTCTCCCAAGCTTCTCATGTAAGCTTTCACAGTGCTCGCCTGCCACTGTTCCATGGCTGTGTTGAACCAAACCTCGAAGATTTTTTCTTCATCTAAAAGATCCCCGACAAAGAATGTAGGGTCTTCCACACCACCTTCCAGATATTAAAAATATGGGTAACGATTTGATGCGCCGTTTTTTCATCCTGAAGCGACAAAGGGCCCTTCAGGGTCGCTTTAAAACGGGCCAGGATTGGAACTTGAATTAAAAAAAAGTTTATTCATATCTCTGATAGCAAAAAAAATATTGAATACATCATTCCATTTTAGCAACTTGCTACATACCGGAAGCATAAAAAAGAAAGTATTAAATTCAATGAGATGGACAGACCAAATAAAGATAAATAGAAATGATTTCAAAATTCTAGAGCATTGGCTTACCGTCGCTACATGATTGGTATTTCTCTCCTGGGGTTGGGCGAGGCCAGTAGAGGATCGTGTCGTCAGAGGACCTAAAAGAAATGAAAAGTCTCTGTTACATCATGTGACATTACGAAAGAAAAAAGAAAGGCAATGTAGGAAGTGAATCAAAACTGAAATAAGAGATATTTTTACCCTGATGGTTTGAGAATATTTCTAAATATTTATCTGATGTAACAATCAAATTCTATCACATTCCTTTATTCAAGAAAAATGAAGATACCAACCTACTGCTAGGAACTTCTTCCACTGTTTCTACACTCTTCCTATAAATAGCATAAAAATTTACTATCAACAACAAACAAGTGGTTCATTTGTCAAAATCATTTTCATTGTTAAGATCTGAAAAGTATTGCAAATGTGAATATACTCACCCATAAATACAAGCTTCTCTAACTGTTTCCATTCTTCTGATTTCCTGATCTTCTCTACCAAAATGTCACAAAACACTTCAGCAAATTTAAAAAAATATATTCAGAATAAGCTTTAATCAATCCTGCTTCAGACCATTCTTTTCATCATTACTATATCCCCTATTACCCCTGACCTAGCATACCCGACACCTACCCACTGCTGTTTTCCTAGTATACCCTGAACAATTTTAAATTTACATAGTACACCCATTACTCCTAATCCTGACCAAATATATCCGAACTCTTTTCCCATTAGCCTCACCTAATATACCTCTACGCATTACCCATTAAACCCTTCCTCATACTCAGTATTCTTTTTCAAATTCAATTGATTTTCGTCCTACCAGTTAGAAGGTCCTTTTCATCGAGAATTCATAGTAAGATTATTACCATTTGGCATTAATTTACGAATTTTATTTGAAACTTCAACGAAAATCCTGAAATAGTTTCCAACGGTATTTGGTAACTCCAAGTGCGGGAAATGGTAACATAAACTCATGGAAGGCATTTCTAATGGGTATGCCAAATGGATCAAGGGATTGTAGCGTCAATGGGTTCATAATATTTAACATGCAGGGAGATGATACCCTTTGCTTCAATAGGTTACCAAATCAAAGCAAATGAGTGATTTGGTAACTCAGAGCGTTATTTGGTAACCTTAAGCAATAATTGGTAACTTGTGCGGGATTGAGTAACTTGTGCGGGAAATGGTAACCTAGAGCGGGATTTGTAACGATATAGCGGGAATTGGTAACAAAGCCCTATTGGGTAAGGTGCGGGAAACGGTAATCTGATTGCATTTCAATATTTTCTACGGGGCAAAGGAAAGAAAAAGAGTATTAGAATGTCAAATTGGTTGTTATGTGTTCTGTGGGATTGGATAAAAGGGTGGGAAATGGTAACCAAGAGTTTGTGCATTAAATGGTTACTAAAATAACAGTATTCGTTCAGATGCCTCTTAGATTATTAAATGGAATTGCCGAAGCTGAGTGACTAAGATGACAATAAAACTGCGATTATTTTAACACTAATCCTTACTTAACTGTACAAAATCCTTGCTTATTTGAAAAATGCTTAATTTTTATGAGCAAAGAATTCCTGCTTTTATTCAATTTTACCCTTAATGTTTAAGAAAGGAATGCTTTTTTTTACTGTGATCAATGAATTCCTGCAGTTACTGAATTAGTCTAACCCTTATCTTGAAGAACAAAAGAAACGTTTGTGTGATATTCTTAATTCTTAATCAAATGTGATTCAGAAAGTTGTTGTATCATCACTATATCACTTGATAGCCCTTTGTGAAACCTTGCAACGTGCAGCTGTCACCCATCCAAGTACTGATCATGCTTGACGTTGCTTAACCTGCATCATCAAGACGAGGGACATGTCGCATAGCCAGAAATGCTATCTTACTTGTAAATCAGTGTAAGTTCCTTTTATATTTCAGCTATTTTTTTGGGTTTCATTATTTTTTATTTGGACAAATGACATACACTTAAACAATTACAATGTGGTTTATGATACACACTGAATTAAAAAATACTAATGGGAAAAGTTTAAATTTTAATTTTCTCAAATTATCTCCGGTATTTTTATCAAAGCTATGCAATGGAAGTAAGCTGATACGAACCGGTCCATCTCAGTTGTTTCTTCCAATTTTTCCAAGGATGCAGTGGGTGAGGATATGCATCTTTTTTCAGCTGCTTCCATGGTACTTTCCCTACAAACAATTCAAATGATTATTCAGCTGTAGTGCAAATAAAATCAAATTTAAAGTCATACAAGTATGCTTGTGCTCACAAACCTTTCATCATCACTTGGGTCTGTAAGGTCCTCCAGGTGTAGAGAAGGTACACATTCATCACTACAAAATGAAGATATATGGATAATTGAAGAAATATATTTCTATACGATTGAATTAATGCTTCAAAATTCAATCTACGTCGTAAAGTTGTCCACAACTTTGGGACTTCGGAAGCGGAGGTACTCAATGCGTTCTCTTTTGGAGATGTGGTGCGTCCTCCGCGGATGGTCCCCAAAGCGCGCAGTGGCCTTGTTGTACAAAATACATTGGCGAACAATGTAACGCCCTTGCTTCACCGGTTTTTGAAAAACCTCCTGCTTATGGACCTGCCTCATATGCCACCGCATATGGACAACTCTCTTCCCACACTGTAAACAACCATGTTTTTGTCAGAGTCTTTTTACAGTTTTCTTTTCCTCAACAGTCTTTCGGATTGATGTTTTTTTTTTCTTTTTACCTTTTCTGAACTTTGAAATTTTCTCCAGGGAAAATAAACTCTCTGAATCCGTTTCTCTGATTGCTTCGTTCAACATTCTCCTAAGCTCTCCTTCCCTGGAGGAAATCTTAGAGCCCGTGATCTCAAATCTTCTATCTTTGGGGAGCGACAGAGACGTTGAAACTCTGTCCAACTTGTGTGACCCACGCGTCATTTGGGACTGATGCTCCAACCATTTCTGTAGGCTATCCTCCTTCCACTGTTTCACAGACGATTCTTCGTTGGTATCATCTGGGAAAATATCCAAAAAATATGACTGTAGCTGTTATTTAGGAAAAACATTGTTAAGAAATAAGTTCATTTTTTTCTTCAGCATGATTTTATCCTTAAAAGATCACGGTTAGCAAACTTATATTCTTGTTTCCCTTAGATATATCAACTGCAAATTATAGAATATCTCCGATATTATTAGATATTATAGAATATCTAGGTCAGATTCATTACCAGAGAAACAAGGATCTTTATTTCCCTGGGACTCCGCCACATCAGCTTCTAGAATATCTAGGTCAGATTCATTACCAGATAAACATGGATCTTTATTTCCCTGGGACTCCGCCACATCAGCTTCCATCTCTACTAAAAGGAATCACAAAATGCTCCAGTTATTACAAAACGCAACTCGATAAGATGATATGAAGGAGAAATAAATGATATATTATAAATATTAAATTAAAAAAAAAATCAATATATATTTGGTGTCTATTATCGATAGGAGAAGAAGCTGAATTATCTCCTACCTGGCACTTCTGGAATAAACCCTCCAGATCCTTTAGAACAAAAGATATACAAAAAATGATTATATCTCTCTCTCTTCTACACACACACCCTTACGGAGAGAGAGAAAGAGTGGGGGGGGAGGGAGGGATAGTATATTAATATATTAGATATATCTTTGTTTCTATGAAAGTTAAAAACACTCTTTATGTGCACGTAAAGATGAAAGCACATGCTTTATTTTCAAGCAAACGAAAGGTGGATTGTTTATTACCTTGCTCCGATGTCATTTCATGAGAGCTATCCCTAATTTCTGAAATGAAAGGTATTCTACAGTGTAGCACAGATACAGCTTGTAATCAATCACGCTTACAGTAAAATGATTTTTATGTACCTCAAAAACGCATTATGCATAGAGTAGGCGATTTGATGTAAGAAAGTACAAATGACTACATGTAATACCTGCATCGGAAGGGAGAGACTCTATACCTTTTTCCTCGCTCATACCAATTCCTTAAAAAAGAAACTATTCTTTACGAATAAAAATTTTAATATCTAGTTTTATTTGTGTTTGAGTGCGATATTCTTATATTGATTGAGGAGAATTTGCAACACATTCCTCTACATTAAGCAAACAACTATTTTTTTTTTTTTTATCTCTATTCATTTATAAAGAAGAAAAAGAAAACAAATAAGAATAAATAATAACTTGTGCGGGAAATACTTACCTTGACCGGACTTGGGAATTGGTGTAGCGGGATTTTGTAACAAAACTTGTGCGAGAAATGGTAACCTATAGTGGGCGTTTGGTAACGGTACAGCGGGATTTGGTAACAAAGCTTTAGGTGGTAACTTGTGCACGAAATAGTAACCTGAGGAACTTTTATAAAAGAATGAGAATATTAATAATGGTATCACAGGGTCCAAAGTATGCTTAAATGCATCATACAGGAAGAAGACACTCTAATGTTTTTTCGTTTGTGAAATCGAAGCAAAAGTGTCATTTGGTAACTTACAGCGTGATTTTGTTACTTAAGGCGTTAATAGGTAACATAGATTTTGTAACATTTTGGAAATGGGCATCTTTTGCAGGAAACGACTATCTTTTACTTCGAATTTTTTTGGCAAATTCACTTTATTTTAGATGTTCATTAAATATTTTCGTTAAACTGTCTTCTTTTATTCTTTGAATCACTGTTTAAAACTTAAATAGAGAATGTATCCAATGTATAATGATGCATAAAGAAAGGATATTGAACAATTTTGAATCATTTTAAATTAGTTAAAATGTATTGCTGAATAACGTAAAAAGTCAAATGAACATAATTGGTAACATTTTAAATCTGGCTATTTTGCATTATATATGTTTCTGAAATTCTCTGCCCCTTTATGAAAATGAGAGAATTCTAATTTTCTCAAATTATCTCCGGTATCTGATTTCTTTGCATTTCGAATTGGGATCTTATACAATATTTTACCAAGATATATGTATAAAATTCAGATTACTTTTTACAATATGTTAATTAAACCTGCTCTCTCCATAGACTTCAATGTAAAGTCAAATTGCAATTTATCAGACAATAATCAAACTTTGTAAATGTCCATGATAGATCATTTTTATTTGATGATATCTTCTAAATGATACCGTAAACATAAAAAACTACACTAATCATTTATAAGGCAAAACTATTTTAAGTTTATCGTCATGCTTTACACTCATTTTCATTCTCACAGAGAGGTACCTCGCAATTTGCTGGGGTACCTCCTAATTTATTACATGCACTCCGGGACTTAGGCGCTAATTGACGCCTTCGTTGCCCCCAATCTTTATTTACGTACACACATCACGCATATTCAATAATAACCAGAAAATTTCTTTGAATTGCGAATGTTAAGGAGAAATTCAATTGTTGTACAGGACGACAATTAATACATCATTTCAATTATAGCTACTCAATTTTTTTCCCAACGGCAAAAAAATGAACAACCAAAATTTATAAACCTTCAATGTTTAAAAGTGACTAACTTGCTTACAACAAGAAATTCCTGCTCATATTGGTTTAAGTTTTACAGAATTATCAAATTACAACTATAAAAATTTAATAAAATAAAATTCTGTTTAATAGCAGTTGTTTTTTGCGTAATTAACGCATTCTTAAACTTGGCAGTTTTTCTCGTCTATATTATTCAGTCATGAAATAAAATGCAACCTTAACTTAAAAAAAGGAAACGTACTGTTAAATCACTAATTTTCGTGGGGTTTAATTATCGTTATTTTCTTTGCATGTCGAGACCCAAGAAGTTTATGTCATCTACGAAATGAAAAAAAGTTGAAGTTTAAGTAATTCTTTCTCATTGAACCATGAAATGAAAACCCGAAGAACAAATACAATTTGACACCACGAAAATATGTGATTTTGCAGTATACATATCAAAAGAAATTTTCCGTCGAAATAACTGTTTCAAAATATAAATTCTAAAATATTCTCCCAAAAAATAAATTGCCTACCTTTTAGTGTTCTCTTCCCTGGTAAATTTTTCCGTCCGCACTCTGCAGCTTTAGGGACACTGTGTACTTACACTGTTCTATGTGATGACCTAAAGATCCCACGCTAACCCCGCAGCTGGCGTCATCATATACACAAAGTCAGCGCGCGCTCTGTGTGATCTTGGACAGAAGAGTTCCAAACACAAAAGAGCTCCAAACACAGAAGAGTTCCAAATACAAAAGAGCGGGATTTGGTAACGGTATATCGAGATTGGGTACCTTGTGCGGGAAATGGTAACCTTTTTCAATTGAAGCCTTTCTAAAGGGCAGGAGAATTAAAGAAGAGCAACAAGTGTTCAAAAGGTTGCAAGTTTATCACATTCTGAAAGATGACACTCTAGGCTTCTGTAGTTAAAGAGAACAAAGCAAAAGCGAGATTTGGTAACTTAGAGCGGGATTTGGTAACGGTATAGCGGGATTTGGTAACAAAGCGGGATTGGGTAACTTGTGCCGGAAATGTTGACATGATTTCATCTGAATCCTATCTTACGGGCATAGGGCATTGAGAAGAGTACCTAAATCTCTGTTAGACCGTACGTTCTCAGAGATATTTAAAGAAGAAGCTCTTGGCTACTGTACTTCAGGAAGTCAAAGCAAAAAGGTCAATTGGTCAATTAAATTATATTCCTTCTTGAATTTTCGGAAATAAAGTGCTATGTGTCCGATGAGATGGGGGCCTAGATAGCGTCTACTATAGTACAGAGTAAATTGACAGTGGAGACTTATGCTGCGTCATGTTCACGCTAGCCAGTACTAACAATACGATCACTTATTACTAGGAAACAAAATATGGGCAAAAATTTTTGATATTTAGAAGAATAAGTCTTCATCAATTGTGTTTCAGACCGTTCCTTTTATCATCACTATATCACCTATTACACCTAACCTAATATACCTGTACACCTACCCATTGCCCTTTCCTAGTATACCCTGAACAATTACTCATTTACCTTGTATACCCATTACCCCTAACCCTGATCTAATATACTCTGACTCATTTCTCATTAAGCTGATCTAGTATACCTCCACCCATTACCCAATACACCTTACTTACAGTACCAACCAGACCCAACCTGACACAAAGCACTCCCGGGGACTGCTTTCTGGGACTGCTAAAGCAGTCCCACAGCGGTCCCACAAAGCAGTCCCAGTGGGCGGGGTTAATTAATTTAATGGGCGGAGCTTACTCAGAATGAGATTACCAATAAACAATGTAACTATATAAAAGGCAGTTGAAATTGATGAGCAATTCTTTCTTAGTAGTATCAACAAATATTTACAATTCTTACGCGACAGTCATTTCTGAACTGTTAAGAAAATCACAGGACGCGTATAGAAACAAATTATAATTATTGAATGAAGAAGACGTTCACACATATTAATAACATGAATATTTAAACACAATTATTTGGTATATTAATTTTTAACCAAAATAAACCAATTTCTTTATTTTTTGTGATTGATATTGGTTTTCATATTTATTTTTTTATATAGAAAATTAAACTTAAATTGTTTATTTTATACCAGAATTAGCTTTAAATTAGGGATGTCAACGAATAGTCGACTATTCGACTATCAGTCGAATGGACCGACGATCGAATAATGAAACGACATTCGAATATTATTATTATTAAATAAATGCAATAAAAGAGTGATTTAACGAGATGGAATTCTCATCTTTAATATTCCTCAACAAAAACGATTGACTTTCCATGTGCTTATAGAAAGTAATTGTTAGTGCTTCACTACCACGGGAAGTATATGTCAGTTACTGCCTGTGTTGTTTTTGTAATAAATTACCCATCAGATTACTGGACTTTGTTTAGAAAATTATTAATATACTTATACCCTGTACCAATTATATTTTTTTTTATTTTCGGATTGCTCAAATCCAAGGAACACAACATAGCCGTGACATGTTTTGACACTTCGATAATTATTAAAACAATCCGCTTACATTTTAAGGACATTTTGATAGCCGGGGCAATCAAGTGAATAAGTAGTATCTGTTTAACAATATCACGAGAACCTGATTTTTATTTATTTTATAATAAGCTAAAATAAATAAATAAATAAATAAATAAAAATATATCGGCAGGCAGTTTTTAAATAATGCTTACTATAACAAAAATTGACTGTATAGATCGATTTATGAATTCGATTGACAGGGAAATTATACATTTTGGAGAATTGGGTGTCTTAATTTATTTCATATAATCATGGCTATCCACACGTTACGTTGCATTAATTTTGATGTTACGTTTTAAATAGATTTATGTAAAAGGTTTTTTTGAGTTACAAATACGTCATGTACCAGTGAAGTTTGAAATAAACTTTTATTTTCAGAAAATGTTCCGAATATTCGACTATCGTTCGAATAATGCAACCGAATAATCGACTAAGGAAAATAAATATTTTGACATCCCTACTTTAAATAGATAATAATAATTATAGAGCAAGGCCGATTCCCATATTATACTCTGAATGCATTTTTCTTAAGTATTGGAGCTTTTGAAAAATTCTTTGTTAAACATTGCCGAGTATTATATTTCAGTCATGATTATTTTCAATGACTTCTTAATTAAATTATCTTTAGATTCTCAGTTTTAAGTGTTTTATTATATGAATGTTCGAGTGCACATCTGTAAATCACGCAAATGGAACCCTCAGATTATGTTCAAAATTAATTAATCCCGAAATAAATTTATACACAATTATTGAAACTAAGATATTTTGCAGGACATAGATTGAAATTAGTGTCAACGTTGACCAGGGTGTTCAATGATGTGTAACACTGATACCCAAATAACATACATTGACTTTCTGCTAATGCCCAAAGGCGATTGAAACCTCAGGTGTTGACACCATTTTATACAATCCAGCATTATTAACCGACCAGGTAAACACAAACAAAGAAATAAGAAACAAGTCACAATTCCCGATATTTTCAAATGTTTATTTTTTAAATAAATGTACTCTTTTAATAACTTGTTTATAAATTAAAAACTAATTCATAAATAAATCCCCGAATAATTGTTCACATTGTTTATGTGACAGAAGAATGGTAGAATAATTTTATTTCATGGTCATTAAATAAATTATTAGGTTTTATTTGAGGGTGGTAAAAAATAGCATGGAGTGCTCTTTTTTAAGCATGGTATTAGCTTTTCCAATTAAGAAAAAAAATCCAATACAGTACGTTCCTCTGAATACATGCATCTTACTGAAATGACAAGTTTGTTTTTAAATAGTGCTAATGCAAACTTTGAGTACATATATAATTTGAAAGCATTAATTTATTAAATAGGCCTAGATAATTTTTTTTCCAAACACCTGTATTGAAGTTTAATTTAAGGGATAAAAATCATCCCCTGACTTCCCTTTTTAACTACTTTTATTTTCTTAAAATTAATTCTAGACTACAATTGTGTAAATTTACAGCCCTCTTCAGACATTTAGTAATTACATGTATAACTATCTCTATTTATTTAATTTTTGTAAGAAATTAATACTTGTTTTTTTTTTTATATTTGTTTCTATCTTAAACACCTCTCTGCAGAAAGTAAACAAAACAACAACAAGGAGCTGCAAATTCAGAATACACAAGGGGCGGAGCTATCATGTCACTCATAACCTTTTTCACGCATGAGTGAACAAAGCAGTCCCAGAAAGCAGTCCCAGGGACTGCTGGGTCTGCTTTCTAGAGCAGTCCCATAGGGGTCCCAGAGCAGTCCCAGAGCGGTCCAAAAGCAGTCCCGGGGACTGCTTTCTGGGACTGCTTTGGTGTCAGGTTGGGTCTGGTTGGTACTGTAGCATACCCTTTCTAATTATTCTTGATTTTTTTTAAATGAATTAATTCACCTTAACTAATGGCGGCAAAATCTTAATTACAGATACAGTCAACAGATAGATTTATCATTAATTGTCCAGTTGGACAACAATAATGCTTGAATAATTTTCGCTTCACAATGTATTTGAAAGGCTAATAAAGACAGGAAACAGACAGACAGATAGATAGAAAATATAAATACAGAATAAAAACAATAACAGCGTCACACGAAAATAGCATTCGAAAACAGTAACTTTCTACTTTTGACATATATGGATTCAAAAACCAATAACCACGCCTACCAAAATCACGTGACAGAAAGTGACATTGACGAGACTGCTCCGGAACAATCGTCGTAAAACCCCCTATACCCTAACCCTAACCCTAACAGACATGGCTGAGATATATAAGAGATTTCGAAATACTTACAATAAGGTAGCTTCTCTGGCTGTGAGGAATGTATCACGCTTTGCATGACGCAAGTTAAGCGACGTCTAGCGTGACGTACTATTGGGTGGGTGACCACTGCACGTTGATAGCTACCAGGCGATATAATGATGAAGAAATTAAAAGTCTGAAACACAGCTGATGAAGGCTTACTCTTCTGAATATTGACATTTTTTCTTCTTTCCTTAAGGGGTATATGACCATAAAAAGGAATCAAGTTCTAACTCGGTGATTGATTTGATATAATTCGTAGTGTTTACATACAGGAAGTGACAATATTACATACTCTAATATGTCTATATTTTGAACTTATAATATTAAGAAGTTAATATAACCCCTAACATATATAATGCCTAACGAATTGCACCTATAAATGCATATCTGAAATAAAAAAAAATAATAAAATACAACATTAAAGATAATTCAGAATATATAACAAAGATTATAGGTGTTTAATCGTTTATTGGTATTATTTATGTTTTAAGCGACATGCAATTCGTGTGTACAATTGTAGCTGATATAAGCGACAGCAGTTAAAAATGGCTGAATACACAATGGAAATAAAAGAAAAACAAAGATCGTTTTTCATTATGATTTATTATTATGAAACAAATATCTTTCTTCCAACAGATAGGGTAGATGTATATGACTACAACAGGTAGGACTGATGTATATGAATCTCTGAAATTAGAGTAATAGTAGAAAACTTCGACGTAACTTGTAACGGAGAGTAATCAATTGAAGAAAATGGTCCTTGGCACTGTGAAAACGACCTGAAAAAAAGGGGGTTGAATTTTGTTCCTATGTATTGAGAGCACCCCTACTTTTGAACGATTTTCTGACGAATAAAGTGCGGCCAATACACGGGATTTTACGGTAACCATGCCAACTGGAATCCTCGAGAACAGAATATAAATCAAGTATAATTGAAATCAAACCAGAAATCAAGGAGGAATAGTATTCGAAAGAGCTATTATATTTACTATGACGAAATAGAAACGATACACAGAATTATGTATCATAGAATAAATTATTTCTGGAGCGACGTCGAAGTATACCCTTGCTATAAATAATCCACCAGAAAAAAATAAAAGAAACTGAAAGTCTTTTATTTCTTCGTAATATCTCCTTTATTTCTTCAAATTGAGCTGTTTATTTTCAATTATGTTAATTAATATGAACTGTGGGAATTGGTAACGCCGAGCGATATTTGGTAATCTAAGCGGGCGATAACTCGCATAGAATTTTAGGCAAACTATGGTCAAATTTTGAGCGGGATATGGTAACTACCCTAACCTATCTCGCTTCTGAGACGAGTTATATGCATTATAGTGATGTGCATAGTAACAACAAGGAATTTTCTATCAGGTGTGTTAAAAGAAACCTTCAATTCCGGAGAAAATATGAAAAAATGATTTTAAAAGTATTTCAGGGGCAGATAATTTTGCGATATTTGGTAACATCTTTTTTTCAAACTCTTGTCAGGACAACATACGTAATACGTTGAATCTCTCCCTTAAAGGGATGATAGAGTCAGACAAACGCTATCTAACTTCTTAAAGAGGACCCAAAAAACTCATTGAAAAGGGTCGAAAAGTCATTTTAGACGAATACACGGGGAATAACTCTTATAAATTGTCTGCCCCTGCGTGATTTGGTAACTTCATGTTACCAATTAACGCACAAGTTACTATTTCCCGCTAGTACCAATGACCGCTGAAGTTACCAAATACCGCAATCTAGCGGCAAATGCTAACCTGTTTTTAAAGAGGACCAGGCAAATATATTAGAGTACGAGGGGCTAAAGGAGTTTAATTAACGTATGTGACATGAAAATGGGGATGGGGATTGGAGTCTGTGAAGAGAAATCAGATAATTTGCCAGCGGTTAATGGTAACTGGCCCTTAATAAAGACCTGGAGAGGTAATAGGGAGCTGGAGGGGCTCACATATATCAAAAGGGGCCTCTTATATAGTATAGAAATATGATAAATTTCGTGAGAGCGTTATTTGGTAACATGAAGCGGTAAACGGTAACCAACAAACTCTTACGCGTGGCTTAAAAGGAACTTTTCGAGCACTGGAAGGTGAAAGGGGGTCATATAAAGGTACACAGCTAAAGATGATCATCAAAGAGTGCTTAATTCTTGAAATCAAAGCAAAAGTGTGATTTGGTAACTTAGAGAGTGATATGGTAACGTAATGCGGGATTTGGTAACAAATGCGTTATTTGGAAACAAAACGATGAATGGTAACTCAGAGCGGGATTTGGTAACCCTAAGCCTTGTAACGTAAGCGTGAAATGGTAACTTAGAGCGGGATTTGGTAACGGTATAGCGGGATTTTGTAACAAAACGTTATTTGGTAACTTAAGCGTGAAATGGTCACCTAGAGCGGGATTTGGTAACGGTATAGCGGGATTTAGTAACTAGAGGGATTTGGTAACTGTTATTGATAAATGGTAACTTAGAGCGGGATTTGGTAACTAACCCTAACCTATCTCCCGTTTGACTAGGTTTAAGGGCAATCGTTAACTACGTGGGACTGGAGGGTCTTCATCTCTATAAGGTAGTTAAAAATGGTGTTCCAACGAGGGTCCTAAGTATGAATTATGTATGAATTATATGAGCAAGCGTTATTTGGTAACTTGCCCTAAACTATCACCTGTTTGAGTTGGTTTAAGTGGGGCTAATGATATGATAGGGGTGTGAGGGGCTGGAGGGGCTCAATCTTTATAGGGTATGTAAAAATGTCGTTCTAAATAGTCTTAGAAATATGAAATATCAATGATAGCGTTATTTGTTAACCTGACCCCTTATAAAGGGCCTTGCGGGAGAACCCCAGAGGGTAGTGAGCTGGAGACTACTGAGCTCTCTGGTGTCAAAAATTTTCAAGCTAAAACTTCAACAGAAATAAGCTTGAATGAATCAAAGTCGGTCGTGCGGTAATCGGTAACTAAGTTTTGGCTCAGTTACATTTTACCGCCAATGCCTTTAAGGGGATATCTCCGGACCCAGACATGCAAATGAGATGGGGTCTTGGTTTCTTGGCAGGCCAACAATTGCTCTTTTGAATGGCATAAACAGTCAAAAATCTAAAATTTGAAGTTTAAAAAATTCCCCCACCCACCCCCAGCAGAAATCATGAAACAGATTGGGGGACTCTTTTGGGTCTCAATCTATCACCCCATGGCAAAACCGGCTGTTGAGTCACGTTTTGTCCGCCGTCACATTATGTCCGCCGTCACGAAATGTCCGCCTCTTTTTCAGAAAAATCGTCACGTTATGTCCGCCGTCACGAAATGTCCGCCTTTTTTCCAAAAAAATCGTCACACTATGTCCGCCGCCACGAAATGTCCGCCTTTTGTCCGAAAAAATCGTCACACTATGTCCGCCGTCATGAAATGTCCGCCTTTCTTCCGAAAAAATTGTCATATTATGTTCGCCGCCACGAAATGTCCGCGCCTTTTCTCGGTAAATTCGTCACTGGTCACATTATGTCCGCCGTTAAGAAATGTCCGTCAATATTTTGGATTGGAAATATCGTCCGAAAAAATCGTCACACTATGTCCGCCCTTACAAGTTGAAAATAACGTTATATTTTATTATTATCATTTCAGTGTGTCCCCCTAATATCCAGCCTTTTTCATGATATGTCTTTTCGCGCAATAAAATATATATTTCTTTAACCACACTTGTAATAATGTCTGCCTTCAGAAATATCCGCCAATTTTATAAACGAATAAAAAACAACTTTTCTTATACTGTATACACAATCTCGTGTTGATACTGAAAATTGGATATATTATTTCTATGTTTGCACAGGTGCATGTACAAGCTTTGAATATTTTTAAACAATAAAATGCTTTCTTAGTTTGTTAGTACTAGTTTATGAATTAATATTGCAGCTGTTGTAGAAATATATAAGAACGTTTATTGTTTATATTTATATTTATATCTATATACTTTACTGACGCTGAACGGAATTGGTTTTTTTAAGAAACGAAGGAAATAATACTCAGTGGATGTAAATATATAGGAGTTGTATTGAGCTCAAGTCGTTTTTTTTTTTCAAAATACAATATATAGATACTATACCGGTGTATGAAAAACTTTCCATGTATTTCTTTTATTATCAAACCTTTAATATAAAACTTTCAATTTGTAACCAATTTAACATGTCAGGCCTGCTTTTTCTTTCAATCTTGGAGCAAATAGTTACGAATTCGGATCATCAGGAGGAAAATATAAATAAACGTCAACCCCCCCCCCCTTAAAATGCTAAAAACAAGAAAAGACATACATTGAATAAACTGACAAGTGAAACATAACGTTTATGAGAAAAAGTAAGCGTTAACTAACGTATTGATTGTAAAGTTAGATAAATATTTCTGTTACAAAGATGCATTGATTAAGGGATAAATGTACATATACTGCATTGTGTTATCATTTAAATTAAGAAAAAACACATTGGTTTAAATTGAAAAATTGTTTTTAAATTGAAGAAAAAATATTTAGTTGATATAAACATGAATATATGGTATGAGAGAGAAATAAATAGAAAACATTGCCTTATTTGAGAACAATCTGCTTGAAAATAAATCACGACCGACTTTATTTACTAAGATATTAGAGGATGGTAATAAAATATCAATATAAATTAATAATCATATTGTTTTAATTATTTTAAAACAAGCATGCAGGTATTGTTTATTTAATACTTACCCGATAGCCTTCATTTTTCTTTTCAACCTGTCACGTGGCGCAGCAGGGGTCAAAGTAAAAACTGATACCTACCTGCGGCCAGGTGCAACCGAGCAACACGTTCCCCATTGGATGATGTATTCAGTTGATTATTTTAAAACATAGAAAGGGACAATTCTGTATTGGTTTGATTTAAAGTGTGTTTAAGTTGGTAAAGGTCGACCTCTGTAAAGGGGTATGGTTGTATACTTCTGCCTCCGTATGGTTATAATGCTTTCTGGGTATAAAAAAAAATTGACATTAAATATTAGCCGACAAATCGGGACAGAAACATTTTTTTTGTTTTCATTTTATTTAGGCCAAAGAATTGTGACGACAGTAAAACGAGACGATTGACTGAAATAAAAGGCATACTTTTCGTGAAGGCGGACATTACGAGACGATATTTCCAATCCAAAATATTGACGGACATTTCTTAACGGCGGACATAATGTGACCAGTGACGAATTTACCGAGAAAAGGCGAACATAATATGACAATTTTTTCGGAAGAAAGGCGGACATTTCATGACGGCGGACATAGTGTGACGATTTTTTCAGACAAAAGGCGGACATTTCGTGGCGGCGGACATAGTGTGACGATTTTTTTGGAAAAAAGGCGGACATTTCGTGACGGCAGACATAACGTGACGATTTTTCTGAAAAAGAGGCGGACATTTCGTGACGGCGGACATAATGTGACGGCGGACAAAACGTGACTCAACACCGGCGCACAGCAAGTGTCCTATGACCTCAAACGTTGAGTTGAACTCGAAGGAGCCGTTTTGCTGACCCCTCCCACTTTAGACCCTAACCCTGACCCTTATAAATTCTTCCTCGGACTGCGGGGTTTGTTTTAAAAAGTTTTCCTTAGAAAGATCTACCAGAAAATGTTGCGGAATTTGAAGAAAAAGGGTTCTTGGGTAAGGAAAAAATTCTCAAAGATAAAGTAAATCGAGCAAATACGCTTGAGGTTTGGCATTTTTGAAAAAAAATGTTGCAATTGTTCGATTTTAAAATTTCTGCATTCCCATAATAGATATGCCCTTAAACAAAAATTAGATTTTTTAATTAGGGCGGAAAACATCCCTTTTAGGGACTTATTATTTTTTCTTGGGAAAGGAAAAAGGCAAAAATGCTGAAATGTGCCCAATTTTCCTGACCTAGGGTTAGGTATTAGTTTTTGCTTTTGGACTCCCAAACTCAGAATATTGAAGGTTCTTGAATGGTTCTAGAAGCCCTATTAAGGGGGATATCGAAATATTTGAGGAAGGTCCTCAACCTGATCCCTAAAGATGACCAACTTCATGTTGTTAGAAAAAAATGTTAAGTTGGAATAAAAAAATCTTTGAAAGAAATATGTAGTTGGTAAGTCTTTGGAAAGCTTAAAAAAAAAATCAAGGGCCCCTACTCTCTTCGTTAAGGGCCTAACCCTAACCCTTAAAATTTGTAGCGTTAATTGGCAACCTGCTAGGCAATAGGTAACTTATTTTCGGACCGGATATTGGACCTTTAAGTCGCTCTTTTTTTGAATTTCAAACAACATTCTTAAAGAAAAAGACCAGGTCTTTTACTTCCACCCTTGAAAGTCGCAAAAAATGCAGATCTTCTCTTTGAAATAAAAGGTCAAACATAAAAACCCTAACTCTAAGCCTAACCCTAACTCAAAAATATTTTGTTCTCTACTAGTCTCCATAATTTTTTTTAAACTGCCCTGATGATGGGGGTTAGGTTTTTTGGCCCCCCTCTATCTGTTCCAACCGAAACCGCTTTGAAATACCCAGTAGTTTGGCTAACCCTAGGTTGAGGTCCAACTTTGACCAAAAAATGAAATTACCTCAGAAGTGGTAACCCAACTAGGGGACTTTGCAGTTTTCAATTTTTAACCATTTTTAGAGTTCAGAGGGTTAGAAATCTTCCTCAGAGGGTTAGCGGGGTAGAATAGAAACCCTTAAAGCACGAAAAAAGTCTCCAAACCCTCTTCTTTTAAGGGAGATATAAGGGACCAAAGTTTGAGCCATTTTTCGACCTGTTTAAGCCAGAAACACAAGTTTGGAACTGGATTGGCCATATTTAGCCATTTTTCAAGCCTAACCCTCTACAAACGCCACTCCAAAGGCTTAATTTTGAGCAAACCCCCGAGCCTCAAAAATCGAAGTTACCAAATAGCGACCACCAAACCACATCCATGCTTAGGGTAACCATTCTGTAATTTGAATTTCCTTCTACGTCGCTCACTCTGGCTGTCAAATACTAAAGAAATTTCAACTCTTAAATCTTTTAATCTTAATAATGCATCATGCTCAACATTATGAATGTAATTGCTTAGAAATTATTTAAAAAAAATCACCTGTAAAATATTAAACAGGCGCATACATGTACGTATATATTAGCTCGAAAAATACTTTCATAGTTCTAAACATTTATTTAAAATCTACAATTCCTATGCTTTATTGCCCCCTCCCTTCCCCGGATTTTTTTAAAGAAAAAATCCACTTACACATTAAAAGTTCTGCCTTCATTTTACTGGTGAACATTCAAGATGTATTCAAGTGGGTTTGTGTTTATTGGCCGATAGTTTTAAACAACAAGCAAGAACGTCGAAGTTTTTCTGTATCCCCATGAACCTAAAATCAGTTTAATAAATGGCACAATAATTATCAGTATCAGAAACACCTCAAACATTCACAGACACACATTAAACACACACAATTCTACCACATTCCTTTTATATCCATAACTTGAAATTAATTATAAATTATGAATTAGCTCCCACTTTACATTGCTCCGATTTATTCTGAACGTTAAGTTAAATTAATAATACATGTTAAAGTTTGTTTACAGACAATAATTATACAAGAGACAAGTACATGCAATGCAATCAATAAAATCTGAAAAATCTGTTAGTTTGCATGTCCACACACCATTTAACTTCCAAACAACTGTAGCTTGACCGACTGCTTTGAAAAAAAAATGTAACATGTAATGCTCTCATTCATGTAATCCTGTGAAAATATTTTTATTGACAAATACTGTGCAAATAAGGCATATACACTTGTTTTTTAACCTCTTTTACGGAATATCCAATCCATATCACCTACCAACATATTGCAAGACACCTACATACTGCATTAGACAGTTTTGATAACTTTCTGCTACTCTACTGTCACCTCTACTGAATACACTGATCTCGTTAATGAATTTTTGTGTACTGAAAATAAAAACAAAAGCGGTGCATTTATTCGTAAGCAATTTTTCCTTATCTAAATATTTATTAATGGTCCTGAATTAATAATTGATATAAAAATTGATACATTTGATTTACATGCTACGTATATATATACGACAGGAGGTATGGGCATAAGATGTCTGTTCCTAAGGGGAAGGGGGGATAGGGCACTATATTTGCGACTCGATTTGTTTCAAAATAAGTATAAACAAAATAAATTTTGTATCTTTCAATAGGCTTCATAATATGGGAACTGTCCACTAACTGTTTTTACGTAGGTGACATTGTCAACGTTTCTTCACATTGCGATGTCCCTGACTTTCCTTCGGCAGTGAGTGATCCCTCAAATAAAAACACGTCAACTGGTGTTATAATACACAAAATAATTCTGCTAATCTTGATATATTAAATTTGCCAAGCTATTTTGTAAGGGAACATACTACTTACATGTATCAACAGATTTGATTCTCAGTTTAGTACACCACCACAATTCTTTTTTTTTAAGTCTGCAAATTAAAGATTTTGTAATCTTCTCTGCACTACTTTCTTCCTATGCCGATTCTAAAATTAATAGAGGTATGCACCCATATATAAACTGCAATGAATATTACTTTTTAAAAAATTCAGCTGTTCCTTTTTTTATTGAACAATGCAACTGATAGGATACTTTCTTTTGAAATAAAATAATAATAAATAGTCAAAATAAAAAAGTCTAAATAAATACAGATAAGACATGCCTTTTTAAATAAAGACATATCTTATAAAAGTTTCCAGCCTTACCAGCTGGCCTATTTTTTTTCTCTAAATCCACAAGATATATTTGATAGAATGTTATATGCTTCAAGAAACAATAAAGTTTCACTGATCAATCGTACCATGGTTTTACATATACAGCTAGTTAAAGCAAATCGTGTATAATTTTTAGAATATCCATGGTCCTTTTCAGGCTTTGAAATAATAACAAGATATGTTTGTGTAACACTTAAGCTCCCCCCCCCCTCCCAATAATTGGAATTTTTCTAAATCCAAGGTGCATAACTCTAACAAAAATTGCTCGATCGTACCCAAAACAAATCTTGACCTAGATATTCCGATGATAAATCTGTATACCAAATTTCATTCCAGTGTGCGCAACCTCTGCAAAGAAAATGAACGGGAACTGAAAATTATAGGAATTTTCCAAAGTCCAAGGGGCATACATGCAGGTTTTACAGTCGATACAATGACCTTGTCAGCACATACAACCTTTCATTGAGTCAAATGCTGACTGATGTTTCTCATACTAATCGATAGTAACTGAGCAGTCTACGGATTTTCCCGTTTTTTTTCCCCAGATTATGACAAGCTGCACACATCGGGTGTGACCGGTCGGCAGGGGATGCTCACTCCTCCATGGCACCTGATCCAATCTCTAAATTTTGAGTTCTTTGTTTGTTCTGCTCCAAATTTGTATCGTTTCATTGGACTTTCGAGATTGAATACTGTTCATTATCTTCATATTTCATGTAACGCTGACAACAATTGCTCGATCGTACCCAAAACAGAACTTGACCTAGATATTGTTATGATAAATCTGTATACAAAATTTCATTTCAGTATGTGCAATCTCTGCGAAGAAAATGAACGGAGACTGCAAATAATTTGAATTTTAATTACAGAAAAGGAGAAAATGTATGGCTGGACCGGGAGTACGATTGACATGAAATATCAATAACATTTTAAGCAAATCGTTCGGTTTCGGTTTTTTTCGTTTTTATTTTCTTTATGGTGTTCATCAATGCGTAACTATATTCACGTGATTCTTTGTGTCCGAATGTCTCACTCAAAATACGCAAACCTTTAGTTGAATTGTTTCTCTCCTCATATTATCTCTATTTAGCGGCGGATTATTATGTAGTTATTACAAATCCAACCTTTATTTAATCGCTATTAAGTATATAAAGTGCTATATATTACCCCTTTCTGACCATCTCGAAAAATGACATGACCAGAATACATTTATGTGATGCATATATGGCTTTACGGGTAATTTTTTATGGAACTTTTTAAAAAAGGTAACTGAAGTCATTGTTTAAGCATGACAATCTAAATTATGTTCGGAACTGATCTACATTCCACAATTTTTATACCGAGAGGCGCATTGTTAAATATATTACAATATTTTGCCAATTTTTCTTCTATCTTGGAAACTTAGCCTCTAATGTTCACTATAATAGCTCAAAATATTCATGTCTATGTACATATAATTAGTAGTCCATTTTCTCAACGGGCCAAATAGAACGGCAAATTCCATTGTGACGTCAATTTTGAAAAAAAAAATATAAATTGTTTTGTAATGTTTAGCTTGACATCATTATTCATTTACACAGGCACTGGGTTATAAATTAAATGTAAAATAAAATTTATACAAATGTAAATACTGCATTTTTTTCTGAACAGCTACTTTTTTCAACCACCTAAGGAGTAACGTCCAGATATAGCCTAACTCGGACCACTTTTGCTTAGTTAGGGGGCGGTGAAGTAAGATATATATAAAGATAGATAGATAGATAGATAGATATATATATACACACTAATATAGATCCGATATATCTGAATTCGAACAACGTGTAAAGAATTAATACAGACCATCGATGTGATGATTTTATATCGGAGGATTTTTTAGTGATACGTAGCGAGATATGTTCTAAATATTATTTAGATCTCGCAAAACACCGCCTAATGCATGTGTATTTCATGCTGTAAAATGAACACATTTTTTTTTTATAAATAAACAGTCCGCACGATATCACCATCGTAACTTTTTGCATAACAAATGCTTTCAAATTGAATTTTTCGCCTTTAGCTTCTTAGCGGAATAGGATAGACAAAATTCTTTATGAAAACGCATAAAATAAACAAAAAATATTTAAATAAATTTTAAGAAAAGGGCTTTTCTCACCTATTGGGTGGTTCGGTTTTCCTTCTTTGAAAGAAAGATGAAATTTTCATCAGGATACAAAATTTAAAATGTATTAATATTTTTCTGGTGAACGAGAGTAGGTCCGCAATAAATACTTATATCAAAAACGAACAGGGGAAATTAAGATTTTCCTTTGTTCACTTTTTTAAGTCGATATATGATCGATTTTATTACAAAATTTTGATATTAAATATTGATAATAAACAAATAAATAAATTTATATATTAATTAATAAATACGTAAATAATCAGAGAACGAAAGAAAGAAATAAAGAAGCACTTATTTAAAATATAATTAAACTAGAAAGTATGCTATTGCAAGCAATAGCGTATGTCGCTCCGAACTGGCTTTATAAAGAAATGGTCTAAAAGTGTATTTCTCTTTTTTTGCCTCTTTTTTTTTTTGTTTCTGTTTGTTTTTCTTAAGAAGCTTTTAGAAACACATGGCCAGTTGCTGGGATTGGACTACCAACTCTTGGATTGTGGAGGATTTGTTGTGCGGAGATAATGGTTTTGACAGGCATGATTGTAATTAATAAAGATTTTGATTTCCTTAAAAACCTCTTTTTTGTTTTATTTCTGATTGATGAACATGAAATACATCAGAACACCAATGTTTATACATGTAATTAACACTAACGTATCCGGAGAATTGGATTTTATTGAAGGAATAATATCGCTAGATTTTAGTTACTACTAATACCGAAAATTATTTAAACTAATACAAGTACTTTATATTAAGATGAAGTAATCGTAAATAAGATGATTTACACACACGCTTCAGAAAAAGCATCAAGGCAGCGGAATATAAACTCATATATTAGGGAAACTTGATTTACAAAAAGTAAAATTTATATATCTGTTCATCTGTACAGAAATTCGGCGATTGAGTCAAAGGCAAGCACATTTCCTTGAAAATTTATTTTGGGTCTTTAGTAGATTTAAAGTCGATCAGAGGTTGATTTCAGGTTAAGAGAAATATTCTGGGTGAGGCGCGCGCGCCCGTGTATGTAAGGGGGAGGGTAGTAAAAATGTACAATAACTTTTTGACTTTACATTTATTAGTTAACAGAATTTTATTTGAAAACTGCATGTGAAAATAAAGCATTATTCAAGAAAAAAATAATCAGAGAAAAACGACACTTATCAAAAACATATTTGCTGCATACACTATGAGGAATGTCAAATATTGTGGTTTTAATATATTTTATTATAGTTGTGCAAGTCCATTTCATTTTTTAAAATAAGGTAGCAATGCTCAATAAATGTATAACTTGTATAATTAAACTGTAAAGAGAAAGAAATATTGTTTTCTTATTATTTCATAAAGCATTATCTGTTACTTGGATTTTAAAATACATTGCATTATGTCATGAAATTGACATCAGAAATCAAATGGAAATTTAAATTTCTGTTTCTTAAAGACATTTCAGTTTTTCATCAGTAAAGCAATACCCATTAGCTAAGCTTGGACAACCAAGTCCTTTCAGTACTTTGATTTAAAGAAACTTACAATGGTCACGTGACTGTGACTTTCCTTAAATCATTTCTTCCTTACCTGGCGTCAGGGACAAACTTTGAAAACATAAAATATCCCCTGCACAACTAGAGTTGGTGATTTTTATTTCTGTAAAGTTTCATGAAGATTTTGAAAGCCATCTACGAGAACGCTCGAGTACAAAACTAGGGTGAACCAATATACAACTTCGTTCCGGCTCCTATTTTTTTGTGGAAAGCAATTTGATCAAGTAGAAGGAATAAACCTAAAAAAGTTTCCAAAAGATTGCTTGCGTAGAAAAATACAAATTAAAGAATTTTCACTTGTCGTCCGTTTCCATGGCAACAGTAGGAATTTAGAAAAATGTGAATGTTGACTGCACACCTAGAGTTTCTAATTATAATTTCTGTAAAGTTTCATGAAGATTGTCCAAGCCACATCTGAGAAAATATATGAGCATAATACCTTTTTTCTGTTTTGTTTCTATGGTAACTGTGTGCAGCAAATTCCATTTTTTTTTTAAATAGAAATTACTTTGAGTCAATGCAAGGAATCATCCTTTGAATTTCAAAATAATTGACTGAGCAGTTACTGAATAAATCGAAGTTAAAATTTTTTTATTTTCCTCTGTTTCCATGGCAACCATTTGCAATTTGAAAATTTTAAATGCGAATCGCACAACTACAATTATTGATCATCATTTCAGGGTTTGACACTAAGGCACGTCCAACCGACCCAGTCTAGTAAATGTGTGGTCCGGTCGTGTCAAATGTTCATGAACTAGACTAACTGGTCGTGTGGATGAAATAAATGTTAACCCTTATTTCAGTCTTTCAAATAAATGTTCTAAAAACTTTCTAAAGAACTTTACTTAATTTTCCGATTGCAAACACAGTCATCGCTCAGAAAAGGAAAACTTCATTAGTATCAAACACAGCCATCGCTCTGAAAAGGAAAACTTCCCCGCATGACACAATCGATACCCGGCTGTAATAGACAAGTCTCGATCGAAAGCTAGCTTCGTTAGTATTAATTGGTATAAATAGTCATCAAATAATATAGTCTTTAATTTATTTACATGTATACTTACGGTAACTAGAAATCTGACCAGTCAGCAAGGGCCCCGCCAAGGGGTAGGAATATAAGGGTGCAGATTAGGGGATGAGAATTTTACTTGATTACAAAAATTTAAAATATTATAAAGAAGAATAAAGAACAGCAACTGCTAAGTATCCAACAACCTGTAAATAGTGTCCTTGTCCATAAGGCAGTAAAAAACATCATATCTATAATAACTGAATTAAATGTATATTTAAAGAAGAATGATGCATGTATTTTCTAAAATGCCAGCCTACAGTGAATGCAAATATCACCCAGGCTTGACCTTAACTTCAAAACAAACATCAGTTGCAGACAAAGGTGTTAATTAATCTTAAAGTGACAGAAAGATAACCCTATAAAATTTTCTGCAACCAGCAAAATAATCAATCCCAGGGGATTAATTATACTGCTCTCTCAACCTTTTCTAAGAACTTTTTCAGCAATGATAGAATGAGGTTATTATCTGAATACCTGTTAAAATAAATATTATTCTTGAATTTACATAAGGCAGAAAAAAGAAAGAAAAAAAAGAAAAAAAAATAATAGTAAAGATATCTTTATTTATATCTTGTTTTTAGAATTCAATAAAATCATAACTCATTGTATTTTTTATCAAAATAAAGTATGAACATTATTTATATCAACATTTCGGAGAATGTAAACATAATTCAGAATTGACCTTAACTTCAAAACAAACTTTATTTGCAGACAGAGGTGTTTATTAATCTTAATATGACAGATAAAGATAAATGCTTTGGATTTTCTTCAAGAGGAAAGTTAACTAATCCCAAGAGACTCACTGCAGCCTCTCATAGTTTACAATAGGAAAATTCTCAGCAGTTATCTCTCTTTGCCCATTCACTCTTATATAAAGTTAAGGAATCTACCCCAAAACCCCAGCTCCAAACCGGATGACTTAGAGAACCAATTTTAGCATCAAAATATGTCTTACTGCCTATTCAACCAACATACCAAATTTGAACTTAATTGGTCAACCCTAAGAAAAAGTCATTAGAAAAAAAAACAGAAAATTTGTGGACGGAAGAATGACAGACGGACAGACAGACAGAGTGATTACTATAGGGCACCCGCAAATTCTTTCTGGGCCCTAATAAGTTTATTTAAGTTCCTTGAATGTTCTTTAAAGCTTATAATATTCGCATGTTCCGCTTAACCTGACTCAGTGGGCTGCGACCTATGGAAAAATAAACCTTAACATGTGCGAGAGATTGTATGGGTTTGAAACTTTTTTTTCATTATAATAGCAGCTTATAAAAAATTTTTCAAGTTTGGTCAGGGCTTGTGATTTTATGGTCAGGGCTAGTAAAAATTACGGGAAGTAGCCCGACTGGTCTAGTACTCATAAAAGTTAATGTCAAAGCCTGCATTTCCGTAATGTTTCATGATGAATGTTCAAGGGTCCACTGAGAACACACCAGGACAAAATTCCTCACTTTTCGTACATTTTCATGGCAACAGGAGCCATGTTGAAACTGAAAGTCTTCACTGCACAACTACAACTAAGTGATCTTCTTTTGTGGAAAGTTTCAGGATGATTGTCCCAGTCATCTGAGAGAAAATCTCCGGACACAGTTTTTAATGCGTACAATAGCGAAATGTCGCCCGACTTCGTTCGAGGCGACATAATGACAGAAATAAAGAAACTTCTAGAGAAAAAAAAAGCAGCTTAATAAAGGTAAATTTATGCATAAATTAATTCATGAAAGAGAGAAGGGAGGGGATTTTCAGGGCTCACTGCTGTTTCCTGTAGAATTTCCTTGATGAATTTGCAAGGGACACCGGGTCGAGAGTAGCAGCGCGGCTTTTCACTACTGCCTGCACTCCTTCACGTCGACCTGCGGGGCCCCCACCTCCTCCTTCTTCTGCTCAAACCTTGACAATATAAACTTAAATATGAAAATAAGTAAATCAATGAATCTGAAAATATGAATCATATGATAATTAGTATGAGACATATGAGATCTAAATCAATAAATGTTAGGAGTTCCCAATAGAGCAAATACTATAAATAGAACTGTATGCGTAGAAACGTAGAGTTGACAATGCACTAATAACACAATTTATCCAACGAATAATAGTATTGCCAAATATTTATTTATTTAACCACTCTATAACTTCCATTGTTAGGATTTCCACACGCCATCTAAAGAATTTTTGGGAATGATGGAATGTGTTCCTAGGTACGCAGTAACACTACAGTATTGTTATTCAGTTTTCTTACCCCTAATTTCAAGTTTGGTTTGGTGGTCGAACGGTTCATCAAGAATCCTTTTGTTGTTTCAATTTGCGGGTGACATTTACAAGGTAACCTTGATGCATCAAAGCATTTTCTTTTGACATTCAGATTCCAATAAAATAAAAAGTAATTTCCAGCAGGGTCATCTCCGTAGCTTACTATCCTTCTTTTTCCGACGGAAGCCTTTATGTGGTCCCCATGATAATCACACACAACATCACCTCTCTCAAAACTCATAGCTCTAAAGAATAATCCCTGCCCTTTCCCTTCCACATTCTTTACCATCAAATTGGGTCACTTTGGGTTTCCATCAGTTCTACTCTTTCCTTTTCCCTTAGAGTGGTCCTTGATTTCTCAATGTTCCAAAACCCTTCCATTGTCCTTTTCAGCAGGTCTTTTTGTAATGTTTTACCTCTCGACATGTTTGCAGGAACATTGTTTAGTCTGGGAATATGTGTCTCCAGGTTCTTTCCTTTCCAGTAGCCATTGTCTCTATTTTCAAAGAAAACCTTGCAGCATCTTCGTGTATTCTTACCTGTTTCTCGTACCGAAGATCCCTGCCTACATTTTCTCTGTTGCTTTTTTGATACCATACTCCCTCAATTCGGACTGTTTAGGAATTTACTATACTCTACTTTAGTGCTGGTTGTTGCTTCTTCCACAGCTTTATCTTCTTTACCTTTCCTTCTTAGCTTATGTGGCGTTGGTCCTTTTTTTCAGCATTGTCAACTTTGTGTCCTTCTTACCTTTGGTAGGGTTTGTCTTTCCTTTTTAGATCACCCGAGTGACTCAGGTGACCTATTGCTATCCGTTTTTGTCCGTCGTCGTACATCGTGCGTTAACTTTTGAACATTTTGAACTTCTTCTCTAGATCCGATCAACCAATTTCAACCAATTTTGGCGTATAGCTTCTTTGGGTGAAGGGGAACACAAATTGTGAATTTCATGGTCCATGTCCCCCTGGGGTCCCAGGGGTGGGGCTAAAACCACCAAAATTGATGCAATCTTCAAAATTCTTCCTCCTTACTCCTGGACATTAAGCAGTCAAACTGTTGGCATGATTGTAATAAGCATTGGGCCTTCTACCTACATTGTGAAATTCATGGCCCCAGGGTCAGGGGTTCCGGTGCTAGGGCGGGGCTCTATTGATTATATATTGAAAATGCATTAATTCTTTGAAAATATTCTTCTCTGCTCCTGGATATTATTTAAACAAACTAAGTGCATGGTTATGACAAGCAATGATGCCTTTTCCAAAATTGTGAAATTCATGGCCCCTGGGTCAGGGATTCTGATGTTGGGGGGGGGGGGCTCTATTGATTATATTGAAAATGCATTAATTCTTTGAAAATCTTCTTCCTTGCTCCTGGGTATTATTTAAACAAACTAAGTGCATGGTAAAGGTGCACAAGGATGCAAAGTAAACTAAGTGTGTACTGTGGAATCATCATTGTTCGTGGGGGATCAATGTTCGTGGATTTCGTGGGTAACCCTTACCCACGAATTTACATCCCCACGAACATTTTTTGTCAACGTACTGATTAATTAAATCTGCCAAATAAACGAGCTGCCCACGAAATTACATCCCCACGAACCAATAAAATTTTGCTTGCCCACGAACATTGACCCCCACGAATTTAAATGATTCCACAGTAGTTATGATGAACAAGAGTACTTCTTTATGAATCATGACCTCTAAGTCAGATGTTCTGGTGTAAGGATGGGACTCTATTGATTGATAATATAGTGAAAATGCATTAATTCTGTTAAAAAATCCTCTCTGCTCCTTAGTGTTGAGATTTTGCGAATTTTGAAAATGCATTAAATCTGTTAAATAATCCTCTCTGCTCCTTAGTGTTGAGCAGATAAATAAAGTGCATAGTTATGATGAATAATTGTGCTTCTTACAAAATCTTAAAACTTGTGGTCTTTTGGTTTTGGTGTTTCTCAAGAGGGGGGGGGGGGGGGCTATAATTTTTAATAAAATGAAAATCTGTTAATTCTTTGAAAATCTTCAACTAAGTGCATAGTTATGATGATGAGGGTACCTCTACCAAATTTATGAATTTCATGACCCTGGGACATGGGGTTTAGTGTTAGGGTAGGGGTGTGTTGAATCTGTAGTGAAAATGCATTATTTCTTTGAAAATCTTCTCTGCTCCTTGGCATATTGAAGGCAAATAAAATTAAATAGGATATTTTTACCAAATTTTTGAACATCAGGACCATTTGGTCAAGTTTTCTGGTCCTAGTCAGGGCTCTATTAATTTGTATTCAACTGAGAGAAGTTATTGCCTTGGCCATTTACTTTTGATAATTAATGACTGTAAATAATGTATTTGAAAGTTAATAGAATAAGAGAATTATGCAAAAAATTTATTGAATAATACAAAAAGTACTTCCATAGTTTTAATGATCATAGACAAATAATAAACAGATAAAAATGAGACAAAAATAACTTATTAAATGTTCTTCAAAGACCAAGAGAGGCCAATGTGAGAGGTCACAATATGGGTTAAAAGTAGTACAGAAGAACTATTAGTTTGTTAATAGTCTGCATGGTGATAGTGATAAATGGGGGATAAATTAGAATTTTATGTATTAGTTGTTACTGAATACTAAAATAATTATTTCATTGATTCTGATCATCCTATTTTTCTTGCTTTTGGGCAACAAAGCTTCATCTGTCAGTTTATTTTATACTCTATGGATCTTCTAAATTGTTGTATTATACTCAGGTGACCGTTAAGGCCCTTGGGCGTCTTGTTTTTCAGCATTGTCAACGTTGTGTGTCCTTCTTACCTTTTGTGGGGTTTGTCTTTGGTCTTTTTTCAGCATTGTCCGCAGTTGTTCTATTTATTACCTTCCTTGGGTTGTGCCTTCTTTTTCGTTGTTATTGCCTGCTGTGATACCGTAGTATGCTGTTCCGCTAGGCAAGGCTTCACAGACAGAGCGTACTCAGCATGCCTGTAAACCCTGTATCTCGTGTTCCCCGAAAGGCACAGGAAATCCAAAACGTTTCTTTCTTGGTCTCCTGTCAGGGATTTTGCGAAGGTTTTGAAAGACTTTCTAGCATCCCCTGATGTCCAGGGATGTTTATAGCCGTGTCTGAGCTGCAGTTTAATAATACCACTACAGATTCTCCTGAAAGGTTCTCCATTTCTCTGCAGCAGAACACTATTACACAAGGAAGCCGTTTCTTCAATGATCTTGATCCTCACAATTCGTAGGTATTTCTCCAAAAAGGACTGTAGGCGAGGATCAAGAACTATCATTGCAAAAGTTTTGTGGTAGTCGACTGGAACTACAAGGAATTTCTGGCCTTTAAACTCTATATTGTTTTTCTCACTGGAGTGTGCTTTACAGTAGGTCTGCATTTTCCAGTTATGTATCACTCCTGGCCGATGTCCTTGACGCAAACAGACCTCACAAGCTATGTACCTGTTGAGCAAGGCTGTGTTATCCCTATCTAATTTCTTACCTTGTTCGATTCTATTTAATTCTTTTTCAGCAGTGACTCGAAGTAAGTCGACGCGTTCAGCAATCTCTGCTGGCTTGGATGGCGTTTTTTGAGCCTTCTTGAATTGTTCCTTTTTCTTACCTCCCCTCCTCGCCTGGGGCTTGTTCTTTTCTTCCGTCGAAACCTCTTTCTCTGATGAATGATCAGATGCACTCAATTCTAAAGGTAAACATTCTAGCTTTTCATCTGAAACGATACGAACACGCTTCTTACCTTGCTGCCTTGGGGGTGTGTTTTCCAGCACATCTGATGTGTCCTGGTCTTGCTCTTCATCTGAAACGATACGAACATTTTTACCTCGCTTCGGTGGGGGTGTAAGCTCCAGCATACTTGATGAATCTATAGCATCACTCCAGTTCTCATCCGATTCCTCTGGATAAGGGGGCACCGCATCAACAACTGTTACTCGATTTGGATCGTAGCCTGAATCATAAAAAACATATTAGAAATATCTTTTTTTTCTTTATCTTTAATCTCATAAACTTATATAATTTGCAATCAAAAGGGTCTAACACAGGATAAAAATATCCGAGCACTTCTTACTTTCACTATCCCCATCAAAGTCTCCCGGAGGAGAGTGTGATGCGTTCTGTTGTGTAGGTTCTGTCCTGATCCTTTTGTTTAGTTTTCCGTTCTTTCGCGCCTCTATTGGTATTTCCAGATGACCATACCTCCGAAGGATCTCGAGCACCTCTTTTCTCCCATAATTTTTATCTAATATTTCGTCCGGGTTAACATAGATATATTTGCTCATATTTACTGTTGCTGACCGAACATCAGAGAGGGATTGCTCAATAAAGGTATCTCTCTCAGCGCCCTGCTCTTCCTTTGGCCCTGCCTTACATTTCTGCATGTGGGTCTTAAGCCTTTCGGGACGATCGATCACATATCTATTGAAGAAATAAAAATGTTATTATCATAAAAATATAGGGATCGTTAATAACTTCATTCTCATTTGATACATTTGGAGAGGGAAACTATAACCAAAGCAATAATTGTAAGTTAATTCGTAATGTACTTACCTGAAGCAATAACAACAAGTCAGCCATTGCTTGCCTCTCATCTTAGCATCCCTTACAGGGTTAAGTCCTATCTCCTCTTCTTCATTACGTCCTGCACACATCGCCTTTGAACGCATTTCCTTTGATTTTTCTGTCCTCTTCTTTGGCATAGGTTCCTCTGACTCTTTCTTCACTTCTTGTGAAATAAATTTACATACCTGGACCTTGGTATCTTTTGATAGCTTCTTGTACTGCTTACTCAAAAAGGAACGCAATTCTTCTAACGGTGCCTCTGGGATTTCACATTTCTCAGTTCCGACATTAATATTTCCTTGCTTTAAAGAGTCGATAAAGAAACTTACCTCAGTGGCGTGTTCCACGCAATACTTAATCCACTTGTTAGACGACTTAGCTGTTGTAGATGCCATTTTAATTTTGTTAATTTTGAACTAGTTTTCACGTCCTTTTTTATACCGGTATTTAAGAAATATTGAAATACAAATGACAATAAATTTCTTTGGTATTAAACAACAGGTTGTATCAGATAAGAAAAATATTGAAATACAAATGACAATAAATTTCTTTGGTATTAAACTCAGGTTGTATCAGATATACTGATTCAGTTCTCCAGTTACAAGTAACCGTCAACTGATGAATGAATATTGACCCACTCCTTATATACTATAGAAAAATAATTAAGGATAATCATGCATTATCTCCTCGAGGAATACTCACTAATTAAGGATAATTATGCATTACCTCCTCGAGGAATACTCAATAATTTTCTTCTGTTCCTCGAGCAATTAATTTTAATACAATTATGACATGTGGCATGAAATAATTATACCCAGAGCACTACAGGTAATTAATAGCTGAAGTAATGACTCAAGGCTCAACCGAATAATTATCTAAAATTATCGTGCAATTATAGAATTCAGGGTTGGTTAGTGTAATTTAAGTTTCAAGCCCTGTCAAGAATATATCTTTATCATAAGGATAATTGTGTGCATTTAAATATGGTTATATTATTGTATTTATTATAAAGTGAAATGATTCTTTTTTTTCATTTCTGTATTGAATTTCAATATCCATTTTAGAGTTTCTTATCATTGAACATTGCTTTTTATCACGTTTTTTGAAGCATTGTTCGCCATTTTTTAATCTTTAAAAAGGAGTATATGTATTAGGTGTTTTCTTTTTAAATTTTATCCAGTTTACACATTATATTTCTTCATTTAGAAAATATATATCAACACAAATCACATGGTAATTAAAAGCAGAGTTACAGATAATGTACAGCAAATAGTATAAAGATCCATAGCATTATTTTATTGAGAGAGAATGTCACGAATCATCAAGCTTACTCAGTGTAATTGATGGAAACTATAAAATTTAAAAATTTCGGGATTTTTGTGTTAATATTATATAAATATTTTTATGCGAATATCATGTGAATTGGTTTGTACAATATTCACATATGTTTTTTTAGAACTTTCATGTGAAATTTTCTTCGTACGATTTTTATGCGATATGCTCTTCTTGTAAAATTCATATAAAAATTATGAAAACACCATGAAATTCATAAAAAATATCACCTGTATTGTTTTTCGTCTCTTTTTTCATGCAAAGAATTTACATTAAATTCATGTGAATTTGATACAAAATTTATGCGAGCCACTTTTGCCTGTGTATATAGATTCTCAAAAATTATAAATATTGCACTTAATTTTACTCTGAATGCAGTTTGTTTGAAACGTTAAAATAAAAGGCAATGCTACAGTGTATAAAACTCTTAATAGTTTTAGCACTTTAAAAATGACTTCTTTTTATTTTACAAATGAATTACTGCATATATATTAAAACACATTCTTATTAAAAAAAAATAAATGAACTTATGGAATACAACGTTTATTTCAAAAATGCATTATAGAAGTAAATATAGGTAAATTCTGCTGAGAACACATTGAGATGACCTAAATCTAAACATGTAATCTTTGCCAATCAGGTGACATAGAAGATGAATTCCCTTTTGTGTTAAAATGTCCACATTATAATACATTTAGACAAAACTACATTAAAAGCTACAACTTCCGAAGACCAAGTGTTTTCAAATTGGTACAGTTACTTAGCACACAGAATGTAAAAGAATTATGTAATCTAGGAAATTTTTTTGCAATTAGCGAGTGCAACAAGAACAGTGTCTTTAACTAATTTATAAATTGTTGAAAATATTATATATGTTGTACATGTTGGATGTTAATTTCATAATTATATGTATTAAAATGTATGACTGTAAATATTATCTATGAGATGTATGTCTCTTGACTTTGATAAACTGAACTGAGCATGTTCGTGCTTAAACTCAAATCTTCTTGCATAATTACGTTAATATCAGCGAGTAGCTTCTCATGGAATACATTATTATTATCCATGATTACCACTCCGAGGATAAAATATGACAATTATAATTAAAGAGTTGTGCTACTGGCATTTGTGTTAATTGTTCTGTAATTGAAGCAAATAATTAATTACTACCGAGAAAAAAAATTCAGGTTGCCTTGAATATTTGCATAATTTATATCAATTAAGATTAAGGATATTTAAAGCTCTAGAAAATTTAAGGAGTCGGTTGACAGTTAGAATTTAACTGGATAACTGTTCTTCATCCTAGTACCATTAAGGTGTTTCTGAGGATAATATAAATCTTTTTATTTAGTGTCTTTGACCTATTTTCATCTTATTACGTCTGTCATTTGTATATAAAATATTTTATTTGCCTTCTGTGCCTCATTTAAAATAATTTGTTGGAATATAGATTATTTTTTTTATTAGAAGAGGCTTCATCAAGTGCAATTTGATCATCTGCTGTTTGATCCTGCCAATTTATTAAGCCATTCCATGTTTTTTTTTTTATGTTTAGCGTCCGCGGACGGGTTGAGTGTGAAGTAATAAAATTAAACCAAACACAAATTAAATTAAAATCAAAAATACAAAAATCGTTGAAGCTGAATTTACTCTTTTGGGATTGGCATCTCTTCTCTCTCTCTCTTTTATTTTTACATGCGAGTTGCCCGCGTGGCGCAGTAGTAAGAGTGTTCTGGAGTCGCGAATTAAGGAGTTAATCCTTCGTCGCTGGTTCGAATCCCATTGCGGTCCCTGAAGTACGGTTCTTCAGATGAGACCGTATAAACCGAGGTCCGGCGTCGGAGTAGGTGCTGGCACGAAAAAGATCCCTCACTGCTCAATGGCCCTGAGTGCCGAGTATAGGTAAAAAAAAAAATTTCAGCTCTCCACCGGTTAGTGTGGCGTCTCCATATTATATTAACAGCAAAAAAACAAAAAACAAAAAACAAAAAAAAAACAAAAACAAAAAAAAACAAAAACAAAAACAAAAACCAACATAAAAGTGGTGTACCAATTTTTATTAATTTCAATAAACTACAGTAGTGTTTTTTTTTTTTCTCTTTTGGTATGTGTGTTTTTCCAGGATAGAAAGATACGTTTTCGAATTTAGGGTGGGCGCTAAACAAAAAAAAAAAAAAATTTGGAATGGCCTTATAGGATTAATGCGTTCATTGGAAATGTGTGTGAGTATCTTGAAGTCCATGGAACAATTGTTACAACAGGGATTGAACAGGTAGGTTTACGAATTTAGGAATAAATAACATAGATTGTAATAAATTAATAATATCTAAGCCAAATTTAATTTATGCACTTTCAAGTTAACACAAAAATACGAAAACCGGTAATTGCCAGGTAGATAAATATTTTATCTGGCAGCCGCCAGATCTATTTATCTGGCGGCCGCTTAATATTTATAATTATTTGGCGGCCGCCAGATAGCCTATCTGGCGGCCGCCAGAAACTTATCCTTCAATATTATAGAAAGAATGGCAATGTCCATTTTTTGCTCTGGGAAACCAAAATATATATCGGATTAATAAGTAAATTATTATGCTTCCTGTCAGTTTGTCTCTATATATTCAATACCCACCTATTTTCTCATAGTGTTCTAAGGATTTGTATAGCGTAAGCATACTATGCCGAAATAGTGCACGGCTTCTTTTTCTGAAGAAAATCCGACAGCGCCTATGCCAGGGATCGAACTCACGACCCCGAGATTGTCCGTCCGACGCGCTACCTATTACGCCACAGACGCCGTTATTTAAAATACTGTAGTATAATATATATAAACTTAGTTTCAAATATTTTACACTTAAAGAAAAAAAATAAACAAAATAATAATTCTAAAATAGTTTCTTGCAATTTTTTGCCCTTCACTCAACTAAATTCTCTGAAACTATCTGTACATTATACGTAATGCATGAAACATTCTAAGATATATACATTTGTGGTATCTCTCTATTATATAAACATGCAGAGAGCAAACATCTTCATACCTGTATGAAGTTTTATGAAGGTCATAGGTCATTACGTGACCTAATCACACAGCGCAGTAATATCTACATAGAAAGACTTACTCCACTTAGCAACGTAGCATGTTTTTCATGCATAAAAATGTACAAAATACGCAAGTAAAATAATAATCATTTTATTTACAATGTAAACGAGTTTTTAATACAGTTCTTGATCGATTTTATATAAAGAATAGAAAAATACGTGTTATAAGTTTCATGTCTGAGCTGCGTATCTCAACGTTTACCCTTATTTTTCTCGCAGACCTCTGAATGCTATAATTTTTATTTTCATTAAACTTTACTCACAATAAATTTGAAAATCTGTTGAAAAATATCAATGTAATGCAATCACGCCACAAACAGCTGACAAAAACTGCACTTTGGAAGTTCGGTAGGCACACCTCCATCATCGAGATCGTTGTGACGTTGTCTTTTAAACAATGTAAGCTGTCGCCAGTGTCTCCATATCAACATCATAAATTAATGAATATGCCTTTACTGAAATCGTAGATTTTATGTTTTTGATCAAATTTTGTACTTGATTTCAAGTTATCTGGTCCGAACAAGTGTCTCCATCCATCCCTTTCCGACCGAAATTCCTCCAACTTTTATTATCAAACGTCGGACGTGTTTCTTGTGTTTTTTTTAGCATCGAATATGGGTTCTCATGAATACAGAAATTCCCAGACACCAATATGCTCACTATAATTGATCACAAGTAGCCTTTCACAGAATATCCCCTTCAAAACAGAATCATTTGCCAGATGCGTAACCGCTTTTCAAGCCATTTACACCTAGCGTAATTTGTCAAAATCTACGACGTACAGTTAGTGCAATATTTATAGTCGATTACATTCAATTGTCCGTCTCAAATGTATATACATGTATAAGTAATAAATAACAAGTTTAAAAACTTCAATGGGAATTGAAGTGGGTCGGTACGTGATCAAATCTTCTGAGAAGGCCTTCGGCCTTCACAGGATTTGATCACGTGACCGACCCACTTCAATTCCCATTGAAGTTTTTTAAAAAACTTGTTATTTATTTCTTAACTAAAGAAAAAAAAAAGATTATGACGTACATGTAGCGCAACGTGACGTCATAATAGGGATTTACTAACGTAGATGTAAGAGGTGATGAAACATTGGAATTGGAAGAAAATATTGTCGTTTTATACAACAGTCAGCATAATAATAACAATAGTGTTGTACTGTGCATGCACTATGCCTAAGTAGTAGTCAGGGTTTGACACATGGTGCACGAGCCGGAGGCATGCAAAGTACAACACTATTATAAAAATAGGAGGAACACAAAAGCACTATGTTATAAAGATTCTGTGAAAGTCTCATTAAATTTCATTAAGTGGTATAAGAGGAGTTGCGGAAAAGAGATGGGTATAACACTGTGGTGGTTACCGTTGGTGGATATAAGTTACAGTCTTTTAATGAGAATGGTAACAAGCAATCGTTTGATTATCTGTCGAACAAGAAAGCCATAATTAGCTAAACAGACTGGCAGTGTAGATTCAAAACTGATTAAAACATGATCTGTCAGTAGGTAACGTTTGGCATCGGTAAGTGTGCATGCAATTTAATAACATAAAGGAAAAAAAAATCTTTATGCTAATGAAGGATATATTTCACTGACGATCAATATTCCGAAGCAAATCCAAATTATGGCCTCAAAAGTACAAAATTTGCAAAGTACATATTATTTGAAAATCCATACATAGAATTACCGTTTTTTCCCCTTTATCCTAAAGAAACTGACAATTTTAAAAGTTTTATTACAAATTTTAAGTACTTTTATATACTTTAATTATTTACAATTCTCTTTCCAGAGAAGTTAAATATTTAAGTATGTGTACTAGACGTGGATCTTGGATCGCGTTGGATACATTGCGCAATAGTTAATACCGTTTTTGTTTGAATGTATACAAGGTTTACTCATAGAAAATTAGTATAAGTACCCAAAATTACATTAAAGAGCTCTAAGTGGAAAAGACAAAAAGTGCAATTAAAAAAAGCATCGGTCCAATCTTCTTAATATTAAGATATGTTGGAAAATATCGAAAGGCGTGTCCTTTTTTAAAGCATTCTAGTTTCTAGTGTCTAAAAAATCTTTAAAAAAACTTATTTAATAGATCCTCTCTATAATATACACACATATTTATAGACATGTGGCTCTCGATGGCTTGAACTCCGATCTCAGGAAGAGAACCTCAGGTTCCGTTTTTTTTCTCTATATAACAAAGAAATTTACTCCTGATATCTCGAACTTCCTATCTCTCGAAGTTCTCTATCTCTCGAACCAAGACTTGGGTCCCCTTTAAACACATTTCATTGTTTTTACTCTCTATCTTTCGAAGTTTTCATTGCGCGTGTATACATGCCAATCTAGCGCAAATTAGTGCAGCTTGGACTTACCTGGATAACAGTGAACGCCTGGGACTGGCATGGAGAGGTTAATTGTCTGTTTACATAGATGACACTATACCTGTGTGTCATCCAAGTGTTGATATAATTAACTGGATATAATTAGTAAATTTATAGAGAATAGCTTCACAACTTATTTTGACTTGATTCCGAGGCGTTAATTTGAAAAAAAAATATATAAATTTAAGAGACGTGTCATAAATTTCTTATAGATAATGAACTTTTAGTAGAATTTACATAATTCCAGTAACGCAAATAATGCACAAGAAATCTGATCTCAAGATATTGAATACCGATTACGAAAAATCTGGTGAAGGACCCGATCAACTCCGGGGATAGAAACACCGACAATTGCAACTCATGTTTCATGTAATCATGAAATGAGAACAAATAGATATTAAAACTTAAAGATCCCGTGAAAAGTTTTACTTACTTTATTTTAGAAAAGAACGTTTACATAGTATACCGCTTTTCATGTGGTAACTACAGTTCTGTGAAAAATAAATAATAGATGTGTATTTTATCGTATGAGAAGTTGTTTACTTAATAAGATACAAATACCCGCTTTTTTAAAATTATCAAGTTTGAAAAAGATTTTTTAGATAATTTGAAAATTACATTCAAATATTCAAAAATGAATTATAATGAGATGTTTAAAGTAAGTGTAATCATGAGACGAATGTATCGTTCAATTATAATTACGGTAGTTTGCATATGAAATAGCAAAAAAAAAGGCTTCGTAACTCCCCGTGTCAATAAATGAAATATTTCGTGATTTATACACCACTGACAGTTTTTACACTAAAAAAATCAATTATTAAGGGTTTGCTTTAATCATCTTGTTAAAGTACATTAAGAATATTCCTACACATGTATGACTTCTTTTAAATTTATTCTATTTTTTGTATACGCATCGTCAAAAGGTAATAATTCAGTTTTATATTCTATTTTCGAATACTGTATACGCATAGTCAAAAGGTAATAATTCAGTTTTATATTCTATTTTCGAATACTGTATACGCATCGTCAAAAGATAATAATTCAGTTTTATATTCTATTTTCGAATACTGTATACGCATCGTCAAAAGGTAATAATTCAGTTTTATATTCTATTTTCGAATACTGTATACGCATCGTCAAAAGATAATAATTCAGTTTTATATTCTATTTTCGAATACTGTATACGCATCGTCAAAAGGTAATAATTCAGTTTTATATTCTATTTTCGAATACTGTATACGCATCGTCAAAAGATAATAATTCAGTTTTATATTCTATTTTCGAATACTGTATACGCATCGTCAAAAGATAATAATTCAGTTTTATATTCTATTTTCGAATACTGTATACGCATCGTCAAAAGGTAATAATTCAGTTTTATATTCTATTTTCGAATACTGTATACGCATCGTCAAAAGATAATAATTCAGTTTTATATTCTATTTTCGAATACTGTATGCGCATAGTCAAAAGGTAATAATTCAGTTTTATATTCTATTTTCGAATACTGTATACGCATCGTCAAAAGATAATAATTCAGTTTTATATTCTATTTTCGAATACTGTATACGCATAATCAAAAGGTAATAATTCAGTTTTATATTCTATTTTCGAATACTGTATACGCATCGTCAAAAGATAATAATTCAGTTTTATATTCTATTTTCGAATACTGTATACGCATAGTCAAAAGGTAATAATTCAGTTTTATATTCTATTTTCGAATACTGTATACGCATCGTCAAAAGGTAATAATTCAGTTTTATATTCTATTTTCGAATACTGTACACGCATCGTCAAAAGATAATAATTCAGTTTTATATTCTATTTTCGAATACTGTATACGCATAGTCAAAAGATAATAATTCAGTTTTATATTCTATTTTCGAATACTGTATACGCATCGTCAAAAGATAATAATTCAGTTTTATATTCTATTTTCGAATATTGTATACGCATCGTCAAAAGATAATAATTCAGTTTTATATTCAATTTTCGAATACTGTATACGCATAGTCAAAAGGTAATAATTCAGTTTTATATTTAAGGTCTTCCGTCTCCACGGAAGACCTTATAGTGATTCTATTGTTTCTTCTTATTATTATTAAGGTCTTCCGACTTCCTTCGGAAGACCTTATTGTTTTCCGTCTGTTTTCTATTATTATTAAGGTCTTCCGTCTTCACGGAAGACCTTATAGTGATTCTACTGTTTCTTCTTCTTCTTATTATTATTAAGGTCTTCCGTCTCCACGGAAGACCTTATAGTGATTCTATTGTTTCTTATTATTAAGGTCTTCCGTCTCCACGGAAGACCTTATAGTGATTCTATTGTTTCTTATTATTATTATTATTATTATTCTTTTTTTTTTTAGACAAAATTTTGTGCACGCGATTTCTCGAAAACTATTCAATGAATTTCCTTGAAATTTTCAGGGATAAAAGGTCTTTATATGAATTTTATATAAAATTCCGTTTTTGGTAAATTCGGTTCCAGTGCCAAGTTATGGACAATTTCCTGATTTTAAAATGAAATTTTGTCCTTGAGTGTTCTCAAGAATGGCTTAAGATATTAACTGGAGACTTGTTAGAGATGATAGAACATGATTTCTAGATTGGAGAGGGCACCTTTTCGTTCGTCGTCGGCACTTCCGGTCGCTTACGGAAGTGATCAAAGAAATCGTTAAATTTCAACTTTCCTTTTTTAAATCAATTTTTACATCACATTATGGCATCTCTTTTGTAGTTTTGAAATATGTTGGTCCCACCGGAAACAGAAACGTCAACTTCCGGTTATAAGAGAAAAACTACATAATTTGAGTATTTTTCTTTCCCATTAATATCTTTTGTAGATAAAGTATTTAGAATGATTTTAAGATATGTTATTCAAACAGCAAATGTCTAGAGTAACCTCAAATATCTTTCAAAAATTCACTTCCGGTCGCGTGTTTTCCTGTCCTCAAAATGAGAAGTTGCCTGAGCAATATCTCGGAAACGGTAAGAGATTAAGACACCAGACTTATATGAGCAACAGGCCTTAAGATGTAGCCAAAACCACTTGGGTTCAGAGCGTCAGCCGTCACTTCCGGTCGTCACAGGAAGTGATCAAAGAAATCGAAAATTTCAACTTTTCTTTTTTTATTTAAAATTTGCATCACTTTATTGCATCTTTTTCGCAGATTCGAAAGATGTTGGTCCCACCGGAAACAAAAACGACAACTTCCGGTTATAAGAGAAAAACTACAAAATTTGAGTATTTTGCTTTCCTATAAATATTCTTTATAGATGACGTATTTGAAATGAATTTTAAATATGTTATTTAGACTGCAAAGGTCTAAAGTTACCTCAAATATCTTTCAAAAATTCACTTCCGGTCGCGTGTTTTTCTGTCCTCAAAATGAAAAATTGTCTGAGCGAGATCTCAAAAACAGGTAAAAGATTAAAACACCAAATTTTTATGAGTAGCAGACCTTGAGGAGAAGGCAAAACCATTTTGGTTAAACGCGTCAGTCGTAACTTCCGATCGTCACAGGAAGTGATCAAAGAAATCAAAAATTTTAACTTCTCTTTCTTAAATTACAGTTTGCATCACTTAATTGCATCTCTTTTGCTGTTTTGAAATATGTTAGATTCCACCGGAAACAAAAACGTCAACTTCCGGTTTTAGGTGATAAACTACGTTATTTCGATATTTAACTTTCTCATAAATATTGCTTATCGATAAAGTACTTGAAATGTTTTTATGCATTTTGTAGATACTGCAAATGTATAGAGAAACTTCAGAGATTTTTTTTTTTATAAAATTCACTTCCGGTCGCGTGTTTACCTGTCCTCAGAATTATAATTAGTTCTCACAATATTGATCGGCAACAGTAAACGACTGAAGTCTAAAACTTTCAGAACTGGTAGTCAGTCATCAGTTTATTTGAATCGCGAGGAAATCTTATATCGCCGTTACTTCCGGTTGTGACAGGAAGTGATGCAAAAAAGTGAATGTTTAATGATAAGCACGTTGGATTTTCACGCTGACAACCAGGGTTAAATCTCCAGAGTGTCTGAATATATTTTATCACCTTTTCAGCTTAATTGAATTTACGTTTTTATTTTCAAAATCGGACGGAAGACCTCTCATTGCTCGCAATGAGTTTCTAGTTATTATTATTATTATTCTTTTTTTTTAGACAAAATTTTGTGCACGCGATTTCTCGAAAACTATTCAATGAATTTCCTTGAAATTTTCAGGGATAAAAGGTCTTTATATGAATTTTATATAAAATTCCGTTTTTTGGTAAACGCGGTTCCAGTGCCAAGTTATGGACAATTTTCTGATTTTAAAATGCAATTTTGTCCGCGAGTGTTCTCGAGAATGGCTTAAGATATTAACTGGAGACTTGTTAGAGATGATAGAACTTGACTTTTAGATTGGAGAGGGCACCTTTTCGTCTGTCGTCGGCACTTCCGGTCGCTTACGGAAGTGATCAAAGAAATCGTTAAATTTCAACTTTCCTTTTTTAAATCAATTCTTACATCATTTTATTGCATCTCTTTTGTAGTTTTGAAATATGTTGGTCCCACCGGAAACAAAAACGTCAACTTCCGGTTATAAGAGAAAAACGACATAATTTGAGTATTTTTCTTTCCCAATAATATCTATTGTAGATAAAGTATTTGGAATGAATTTTAAACATGTTATCAGACAGATAATGTCTAGAGTAACCTTAAATATCTTTCAAAAATTCACTTCCGGTCGCGTGTTTTTCTGTCCTCAAAATGAGAAGTTGTCTGAGCAAGATCTCGGAAACGGTAAGAGATTAAGACACCAGACTTATATGAGTAACAGACCTTAAGATGTAGCAAAAACCATTTGGGTTCAGAGCGTCAACCGTCACTTCCGGTCGTCACAGGAAGTGATCAAAGAAATCGAAAATTTCAACTTTTCTTTTTTTATTAAAGATTGCATCACTTTATTGCATCTTTTTCGCAGATTCGAAAGAAGTTGGTCCCACCGGAAACAAAAACGACAACTTCCGGTTATAAGAGAAAAACTACAAAAATTGAGTTTTTTACTTTCCTATAAACATTCTGTTTAGATAACGTATTGGAAATGAATTTTAAATATGTTATTCAGACTGCAAAGATCTAGAGTAAACGTAAATATCTTTCAGAAATTCACTTCCGGTCGCGTGTTTTTCTGTCCTCAAAATGAAAAATTGTCTGAGCGAGATCTCAAAAACAGGTAAAAGATTAAAACACCAAATTCTTATGAGTAGCAGACCTTGAGGAGTAGGCAAAACCATTTTGGTAAACGCGTCCGTCGTAACTTCCGGTCGTCACAGGAAGAGATCAAAGAAATCAAAAATTTTAACTTTTCTTTTTTAAATTAAAGTTTGCATCACTTTATTGCATCTCTTTCGCTGTTTTGAAACATATTAGATTCCACCGGAAACAAAAACGTCAACTTCCGGTTTTAGGTGATAAGCTACGTTACTTCGATATTTAACCTTCTCATAAATATTGCTTATCGATAAAGTACTTGAAATGTTTTTATGCATTTTGTAGATACTGCAAATGTATAGAAAAACGTCAGAGATTTTTTATAAAATTCACTTCCGGTCGAGTGTTTACCTGTCCTCAGAATTAGAAATTGCTCGGCAACAGTAAACGACTGAAGTCTAAAACTTTCAGAACTGATAGTCATTCATCAGTTTATTTGAATCGCGAGGAAATCTTGTATCGCCGTTACTTCTGGTCGTGACAGGAAGTGATGCAAAAAAGTGAATGGTTAATGGTTAGCACGTTGGATTTTCACCCTGACAACCAGGGTTAAATCTCCAAAGTGTCTGAATTTCTTTTATCACCTTTTCAGCTTGAATTTACATTTTTACTTTCAAAATCGGACGGAAGACCTCTCATTGCTCGCAATGAGTTTCTAGTTATTATTATTATTCTTTTTTTTGACAAAATTTTGTGCACGCGATTTCTCGAAAAGTATTCAGTCGTTTTCAATGAAACTTTCAGGAAAAATCAGTCATTGTATGAACTTTGTTCATCACAAGGAAAATTTGGAAAATTCCATTTTGGTTCCAAGTTACGGGCAATTTCCTGATTTTAAAATGAAATTTTGTCGCCCCTTTTTCTCAAGAATGGCTAATGATATGAACTGGAGACTTATTGGAGAGCATAGAACGTGACTTCTAAATTTGCAGAATCGCATTTTCGTTCGTCGTCGGCACTTCCGGTCGATTACGGAAGTGATCAAAGAAATCGTAAAATTTCAACTTTCTTTTTTTAAATCAATACTTACATCACATTATTGCATCTCTTTTGTAGTTTCGAAATATGTTGGTCCCACCGGAAACAAAAACGTCAGCTTCCGGTTATAAGAGAAAAACTACATAATTTGAGTATTTTTCTTTCCCATTAATATCCTTTGTAGATAAAGTATTTGAAATGAATTTTAAATATGTTATTTAGACTGCATATATCTAGAGTAACGTCAAATATCTTTGTAAAATTCACTTCCGGTCGCGTGTTTTCCTGTCCTCAAAATGAGAAGTTGTCTGAGCAAGATCTCGGAAACGGTGAGAGATTAAGACACCAAAGTTATATGGGCAACAGACCTTAAGATGTAGGCAAAACCATTTGGGTTCAGAGCGTCAGCCGTCACTTCCGGTCGTAACAGGAAGTGATCAAAGAAATCGAAAATTTCAACTTTTCTTTTTTTAATTAAAAATTGCATCACTTTATTGCATCTTTTTCTCAGATTCGAAAGATGTTGGTCCCACCGGAAATGAAAACGACAATTTCCGGTTATAAGAGAAAAACTACATAATTTGAATATTTTTCTTTCCCATCAATATCCTTTGTAGATAAAGTATTTGAAATGAATTTTAAATATGTTATTTAGACTGCAGATATCTAGAGTAACATCAAATATCTTTGTAAAATTCACTCCGGGTCGCGTGTTTTCCTGTCCTCAAAATGAGAAGTTGTCTGAGCAAGATCTCGGAAACGGTGAGAGATTAAGACACCAAACTTATTTGAACAACAGACCTTAAGATGAAGGCAAAACCATTTGGGTTAAGAGCGTCAGCCGTCACTTCCGGTCGTAACAGGAAGTGATCAAAGAAATCGAAAATTTCAACTTTTCTTTTTTTAATTAAAAATTGCATCACTTTATTGCATCTTTTTCTCAGATTCGAAAGATGTTGGTCCCACCGGAAATAAAAACGTCAACTTCTGGTTTTAGGAGATAAACTACGTTATTTTGATATTTAACATTCTCATAAATATTGCTTATCGATAAAGTACTTGAAATAATTTTATGTATGTTGAAGATACTGCAAATGTCTAGAGAAAAGTCAGAGATTTTATAAAATTCACTTTCGGTCGCGTGTTTACCTGTCCTCAAAATTAGAATTTGTTCTAACAATATTGCTCGGCCACAATAAAAGACTGAAGTCTAAAACTTTCAGGACTGATAGTCAGTCATCAGTTTATTTGAATCGTGAGAAAAGCTTGTATCGCCGTTACTTCCGATCGTGACAGGAAGTGATGCAAAAAGGTGAATGGTTAATGGTTAGCACGTTGGATTTTCACGCTGACGACCAGGGTTAAATCTCCAGGATGTCTGAATTTCTTTTATCACTTTTTAAGCTTGAATTTTCGTTTTTATTTTCAGAATTGGACGGAAGACCTCTCATTGCTCGCAATGAGTTTCTAGTTATTATTATTATTCTTTTTTTCATAGTTATGGCGATATCTCACCTGTGAGTGAGCAGATTTCAGAGATTTTTTCGCGGAAGATGCATCATGTAAATATCTCCAGACGTGTTTTTTATTTTTTCAAAATTCACTTCTGTTCGCGATTTTTGGGGAAATTTGTATTTTTTAAATGGCATTTTGTCCAGAATTTTTCTCGACAACGGCTAAAGATATGAAATTGAAACTCAATGAATAAATAGAACATCAAATTCCAATATGGGGAACGACCTTTATTTTTTGTCGTCGGCACTTCCGGTCGCAAACGGAAGTGAATTCAAAAAGTTCAATTTTTCAACTTTTTTGTTTTTCAATATTTTTCTTTAGGATTTACAAGGTTTATAGAGTGTTTTACAAGAATTCTAAATATGTATTCAATATTTTGATGCGTGCATTTATTGCAAAGATATGACCGATCCAAACTTTGTCCCACTGTCTGGGGTTCGAATCCTGCTGGAGGTAGTTAATTTTTTTTTCTTTGTTTTTCTCTTTTTTTCAGTTGCTAATGACTTCTCTCTCTTTAAAAACATGTATGGTAGTTTTTGCTGATTTTTAAAAGCTTTTTTGTCAGAGATTCTGTAGAAAACCTCTCGACATATACTAAATATCTTTGCATCTATAATATGTTCTTCTAAAACTATTTTAAGGATTTCATTCTTGTCCCCAAAGCTTGACCCATTCAAAAGTTGTCAACCCTTTTGCAATAAAACCTTGTTATCGCTACTCCTCCGAAACCGTAAAACGTAGAGATTCCAAGCCTTCAGCAGCAGTCTTCGACTCATTTAATACTCTCTTCATTCTATCATTGCAAAAGCATTCTTTGGTCCCTTGTATGAGTTACTACCCCTGAAAGTTTATGCTGCTTACATTTAATGAACTTTTTTTAAAACGGTGTATCCTAGAGACATGGGACCAACTGCATCGGCATGTTTGACTTTGACCTTGAAATATACGTCAAGGTCAAAGTCATTTAAAAACATAAGAAATTCCTTATATATGTGTAAAATATAGCAATTCACCAAATGACCTTGAACTTTGACCTTGACCTTTGGCCTTGACATTGGGTCAAATGAAAAGTAAGGACATGCATCCAGCTCCAGTATCAGGTAAAAACATAGAAAGTAAAGATTTCCTTGTTTTGTTTTGTTTTTTTTGGGGGGGGTTTTTTGGAAATGACCTTGACCTTTGATCTTGACCCAAAGGTCACAATCAGGCTTAAAGATGTGAAAGTAGTTACAATTCTTAGTTTAAAAGAGGCATAAAATAAATAATTCATTCCCCCCCTTCTTAAAAAAAAAATCACATCAACAACAACGTAGAATATTTCTGTAAAATTCAAACCAGACCTCGGATCGACAACATATTTGGTACATATGTAGTATAGACCTCAGAGAAACTTTCGTGAGAGTTTTACGGTGAGTCTTATAAGTTTATAGAAGTCATGAAGTTTCACGGCAAGAACTACAAGTTCTGTTGTGTTTGAAATTAAAGTGCAGGTGAACGAAGAAATGATCTAAACCTTTTATCGGCTATTTCTTCAGATGTCGTTAGTAGCATTCGATTTGCCTGATATGATACGACATTTTAATACCAAGCATTCTCTCTTTCTTTTACATTTGGAATTTATTTGATTTTTATTTAGAATTAATCAGTTTCCAGAAATAGCGATTTTCGGTATATTAAAAACAGTTCTCGCTTTCATTGTCGTGTTTCCCTTCTAAAAATGCATGTTGGGTGTTTGTGCTACACATATTTAATTTAACCCAAAGAAATGCTTATTTAAATGTTTCATATTTATTTCAGGATATTCAGTCAGAAATGTTAAAATCCGAACCCGATCTTTTAAGCTTACAACTAAGCTATTTTCAAAAAATTCAGCATGCTCACAATATCGATGAATCGGGCTACAGTCCATTAATACATTTTCATTAGGGAACAGTGTTAACGTTTTCTCACGCACACCCGTCCCTTTTTATTAAGGTCTTGCGACTTCCTTCGGAAGACCTTATTGTTTTCCGTCTGTTTTCTATTATTATTATTATTATTATTCTTTTTTTCATAGTTATGGCGATATCTCACCTGTGAGTGAGCAGATTTCAGAGATTTTTTCGCGGAAGATGCATCATGTAAATATCTCCAGACGTGTTTTTTATTTTTTCAAAATTCACTTCTGTTCGCGATTTTTGGGGAAATTTGTATTTTTTAAATGGCATTTTGTCCAGAATTTTTCTCGACAACGGCTAAAGATATGAAATTGAAACTCAATGAATAAATAGAACATCAAATTCCAATATGGGGAACGACCTTTATTTTTTGTCGTCGGCACTTCCGGTCGCAAACGGAAGTGAATTCAAAAAGTTCAATTTTTCAACTTTTTTGTTTTTCAATATTTTTCTTTAGGATTTACAAGGTTTATAGAGTGTTTTACAAGAATTCTAAATATGTATTCAATATTTTGATGCGTGCATTTATTGCAAAGATATGACCGATCCAAACTTTGTCCCACTGTCTGGGGTTCGAATCCTGCTGGAGGTAGTTAATTTTTTTTCTTTGTTTTTCTCTTTTTTTCAGTTGCTAATGACTTCTCTCTCTTTAAAAACATGTATGGTAGTTTTTGCTGATTTTTAAAAGCTTTTTTGTCAGAGATTCTGTAGAAAACCTCTCGACATATACTAAATATCTTTGCATCTATAATATGTTCTTCTAAAACTATTTTAAGGATTTCATTCTTGTCCCCAAAGCTTGACCCATTCAAAAGTTGTCAACCCTTTTGCAATAAAACCTTGTTATCGCTACTCCTCCGAAACCGTAAAACGTAGAGATTCCAAGCCTTCAGCAGCAGTCTTCGACTCATTTAATACTCTCTTCATTCTATCATTGCAAAAGCATTCTTTGGTCCCTTGTATGAGTTACTACCCCTGAAAGTTTATGCTGCTTACATTTAATGAACTTTTTTTAAAACGGTGTATCCTAGAGACATGGGACCAACTGCATCGGCGTGTTTGACTTTGACCTTGAAATATACGTCAAGGTCAAAGTCATTTAAAAACATAAGAAATTCCTTATATATGTGTAAAATATAGCAATTCACCAAATGACCTTGAACTTTGACCTTGACCTTTGGCCTTGACATTGGGTCAAATGAAAAGTAAGGACATGCATCCAGCTCCAGTATCAGGTAAAAACATAGAAAGTAAAGATTTCCTTGTTTTGTTTTGTTTTGTTTTGTTTTGGTTTTTTTTTGGGTTTTTTTTGGAAATGACCTTGACCTTTGATCTTGACCCAAAGGTCACAATCAGGCTTAAAGATGTGAAAGTAGTTACAATTCTTAGTTTAAAAGAGGCATAAAATAAATAATTCATCCCCCCCCCCTTCTTAAAAAAAAATCACATCAACAACAACGTAGAATATTTCTGTAAAATTCAAACCAGACCTCGGATCGACAACATATTTGGTACATATGTAGTATAGACCTCAGAGAAACTTTCGTGAGAGTTTTACGGTGAGTCTTATAAGTTTATAGAAGTCATGAAGTTTCACGGCAAGAACTACAAGTTCTGTTGTGTTTGAAATTAAAGTGCAGGTGAACGAAGAAATGATCTAAACCTTTTATCGGCTATTTCTTCAGATGTCGTTAGTAGCATTCGATTTGCCTGATATGATACGACATTTTAATACCAAGCATTCTCTCTTTCTTTTACATTTGGAATTTATTTGATTTTTATTTAGAATTAATCAGTTTCCAGAAATAGCGATTTTCGGTATATTAAAAACAGTTCTCGCTTTCATTGTCGTGTTTCCCTTCTAAAAATGCATGTTGGGTGTTTGTGCTACACATATTTAATTTAACCCAAAGAAATGCTTATTTAAATGTTTCATATTTATTTCAGGATATTCAGTCAGAAATGTTAAAATCCGAACCCGATCTTTTAAGCTTACAACTAAGCTATTTTCAAAAAATTCAGCATGCTCACAATATCGATGAATCGGGCTACAGTCCATTAATACATTTTCATTAGGGAACAGTGTTAACGTTTTCTCACGCACACCCGTCCCTTTTTATTAAGGTCTTGCGACTTCCTTCGGAAGACCTTATTGTTTTCCGTCTGTTTTCTATTATTATTAGGTCTTCCGTTTTCAACGGAAGACCTATAGTGATTCTACTGTTTCTTATTATTATTATTATTCTTATTTTTTTGACTTTCTAATTTTGTGCACGCGATTTCTCGAAGACTATTGGACGGATTTACATGAAATTTTCAGAAAAGATGTGTCGTAACATTAACTTGATCTATCTGAGAAATTTTTTGGAAAATCGCTTCCGGTGCCAAGTTACAGACCATTTTCTGAATTCAAAATGACATTTTGTCCGCGGATAATCTCAGGAACGGTAAAAGATATCAATGTGAAACTTTCAGGGATTATAGATCGTGATAGGTACTAGCCGGGTCGCTACTTTTCGTTCGTCGTCGGCACTTCCGGTCGCTTAAGGAAGTGATCAAAGAAATCGTAAAATTTCAACTTTGCTTTTCTAAGTCAATATACTAAGTCAAAATACTCCGAAAATAATCCTCAATACTTTTTATTATCCTTGTAAATTAGAAACAAAGCCCATGCTTAGAACACAGAGAGTGTAAACAATTATCATTGTGGGTCAGTCATGCTGTTTTAGTCACTGTAGTGAAGCATCACATCGGCGAGATAACAAAGATTATCAGCGTGACACGTGTCTGTGGCTGTCAGCAGGGTTAGACCCAGAAAACAATCAAGTGGAAATGAAAACAAAAAAATCATAATTATAAAGTCACACTATTAAAAAAGAAATCTTCAAAATATTTTTTAGTTCCAACGATGTCCCATGTATGGCTTATTTTTTGGATTCGGAAACCAATACCTAACAAGTTCTAAAACGCATTCTGGTAAAATATCCCTACGATGGCACACAACGTTTCGTAATCTTGGATCATTGAGTAAAGCAGTTCTTTTCTTCGCTATATATCTCTCATCCAAAAACACACCTCTATGAAAAAGCATAGTCCAAAAGAATTTGTACCTTTCTTTTCTAAGAGAACTGTTCCGTGTGTTTGGTGGCACAGGCTCCGATGCCCACCACATTTGTTTATTGCGTTCGTCAGTTATGCAAGGTTTACATAAACAATTCTGACATTCCTCACAGTTTTCATTTTGCGGGATAAGGTATGTCCTTTCAAAATTCATGCCTTCCTCTTCATTTCTATCATTTTCAATTATATCTTCATTCATCTCTTCTAAATCCCAGTTATTAAAATTAAAGAATTGTATAATGGCTTCTCTTTGTTCGGAATTAACTCTCAATGAAATAACACTTTTCTCTTCTTGTTCCTCCATTTTGCTACAATGAGACCGCGTTTTGTTTTGGAGGGAAGTTTTTCAGGGGAGAGGTATATTAAGGGACTCAGGATTTCATTTAATTTACTATAAACTCTATTTATTGATAAAACTGGAAATTATAAAAGTAGATGACTGGTTTTAAGAAATATATATGTATATATTTTGGATACTGCTTGTATTTCTTTGATTCACATATATTTTGGATGTTCCCCACTGAGCCCTCTTATCCTTCTCTGTATCACAGCTAGGCTGATTTATTGACATTTGGCGGGAGGTCCCTCCATGTGCCTGTGGAAGTTGGTCAATTCCATCTGAAACCTAAACAGGGGTAGTGGGGCCAACCATGTGTCAATTTCTATCATAATATGAATATAATTCTTCCCCATAAAATTATTAAAATCATTTTATCAAATAAAAGTTAGAAGTGCTATTAAATTTATAACAATATTATTCACAAAAAGGTAATTGTTGATTGTCATTTTTTTTTTATTACAACTTATCAAAAATGGTACAGTCCACTGAAATATGATCCCTGTTGTATAGATAGTTTAGATATATTATATAAGATACAACCAGGAGTAAATTCAAAGAATAATCGTCATTAACTAAGCTTTATTAATTATTACTAAGAAATTATATCATGGCTGAAAACAAACGAAAGCGTCCTCCAACTTTTAAGTTAGAAATACCAGCTAACGAAGACAAGAAAATTAACATCTTGCAAAATCTTCAGGAAGTCAGGGAAATGTTAGTCAAACAACTAGGTAGACCTGTTAACAATGCCGACATCATGGAAAATTTGCTTTCTACCTGGAAGAAGTCAGTGGCTGAAGATGATCATCCAAAAACACCTGGAACGTATATTAATGTTAAGAGAAGTCAGGTTAACCAGGACTTCTTTGTGACGTCGTTGCCTTCCGTGGAAAAACTCATGGATGTTGCTGCTGCACATGGAAAACATTGTGGAGGAAAATTGGAGGTAAAAAAAGCAACAAAACGGGGACATGTCACCTCTTTGAAACTGTGTTGTTCAAGAACTGATCGGCCTAAACACAGGTATATTTGGGCATCTTCACCCTACCTTCCGAATGGGAAATATCTCATCAATGAAAAAATTAATCATGCTTTCTTGTGTAGTGGTATGCTACCATCCTGTTATTCTAGATTTTGCAGAGAAGCAGGATTCGGTGTACTTTCTGTAGAAAAACGGAATTCGTTTTTTAAAATGTACAAGACATTTGTCCAACAAGAGTACGAAGATTCTATTAACACTGCTTTACTAGAGGAAGTTGGACTATATGACAATCTAGATGGAATTGATATCATAACTGACGCACGGCATGGGTGGCGGAAAAATGCCCAGGACACCAGTGTGGTGGCAATAGGTGAAAAAACGCACAAAGTTCTCAACTGTGTGCACATTGCAACCACTGACGATCCAGTTACCCAGAGACATGAAAAAATTGGAACTGAAAAAATTTACGAGGATCTTGACAACAAACAAGTTTCTGTCAACGTCCACACACATGACAGAAATATGTCAATTAACAAACTAGTCAGGGAACGTGAAAATGGATTTACCTGCAACCAAAACGACATTTGGCATGGCATAAAAAATATTAAGAAGGCCATGTCTGTCTTTTCAAGTGGACCACGGTACAGGGAAGGTAAAACGTGGTCCGAGGAGCTGTACGATAAACCGGAGGCCGTGTCTACACATTTCTATTGGTCCATCAAGCACTGCGGTGGAGACATAAGTACGCTCAGAGAGATGTTGGAAAATATTGTAGACCACTATAAAAACAATCATGAAAGATGCCATCCTTCCTCAAGATGTAAAGTGGATCCAAACTACGAATCTTCCCGAGTGGTGATTCAAAACCCTGTCGCAGAAAAACTATTAAACGGTGTGATAATTAATTCGGTGATTTATAAAAATCCGGATGATTTTCGATTAGGACGTGATACTTATTTTGTTGAGAGTTTTAATAACACTTTAAATATATATGAGGATAAAAGAATCGCTTTTGGCAGTGAACAGTATAAAGTGCAAGCATTCCTGGGAACGTGTCACTGGAATGAAAATGTGGGTAGAGACATTACTTCCATTACCTATACACGTAACCCCAAAACCCCACGAAAGCAACTTGGGAAAAAGAATTATAAAAAACAAAAATTTCAGTTCAGGAATAACATTTGGAGCCGTTACATAAAACATGTCTTTTCTAAACGTAAAAATAATTAAAACATTTATGTATTTGCACAGTCTTTGTTGTCTTAGTTTTAGCACGTGTTAGTGGTATGCTGCTGTCTATTAATAGCATTACACTGCAGTCTTATCAGTGGGGAGGTGTGACCTGCTCCCTAATATGCTTAATTGCTGTCCGTGTGGATATTTATCTAGGTCAGATCCGGCCTTTAAGATGAAGGCAAAACCATTTGGGTTCAGAGCGTCAGCCGTCACTTCCGGTCGTCACAGGAAGTGATCAAAGAAATCGAAAATTTCAATTTTTCTTTTTTTTTAATTAAAAAATGCATCACTTTATTGCATCTTTTTCGCAGATTCGAAAGATGTTGGTCCCACCGGAAACAAAAAACGACAACTTCCGGTTATAAGAGAAAAACTACATAATTTGAGTATTTTACTTTCCCATCAATATTTTTTTCTAGATAAAGTATTTGAAATGGATTTTAAATATGTTATTCACACTGCAAATGTCTAGAGTAATCTTCAATTTCTTTCAAAAATTCACTTCCGGTCGCATGTTTTCCTGTCCTCAAAATGTGAAGTTGTCTGAGCGAGATCTCAAAACCAGGTAAAAGATTAAAACACCAAACTTTATGAGTAATAGACCTTGAGGAGTAGGCGAAACCATTTGGGTTAAACGCGTCAGTCGTCACTTCCGCTTGTCACAGGAAGTGATCAAAGAAATCTAAAAAGAATTAACTTTTCTTTTTTAAATTAATGCTTCCATCACTTTATTGCATCTCTATCGTTGTTTTGAAATATGTTAGATTCCACCGGAAACAAATACGTCAACTTCCGGTTTTAGAAGATAAACTACTTTATTTTCATATTTAACTTTCTCATAAATATTGCTTATCGATAAAGTACTTGAAATGACTTTATGTATGTTGTATATACTGCAAATGTCTAGAGAAAGATCAGAGATTTTTATGAAATTCACTTCCGGTCTCGTGTTTACCTGAATTTGATCTCACAATATTGCTCGGCAACAGTAAACGACTGAAGTGTAAAACTTTCAGGACTGATGGTCAGTCATCAGTTTATTTGAATCGTGAGAAAATCTTGTATCGCCGTTACTTCCGGTCGTGACCGGAAGTGATGTAAAAAGTGAATGGTTAATGGTTAGCACGTTGGATTTTCACGCTGACGACCAGGGTTGAATCTCCAGAGTGTCTGAATTTCTTTAATCTCTTTTTCAGCTTGAATTTTCGTTTCTATTTTCAGAATCGGACGGAAGACCTCTCATTGCTCGCAATGAGTTTCTAGTTATTATTATTATTCTTTTTTTTTAGACAAAATTTTGTGCACGCGATTTCTCGAAAACTATTCAATGAATTTCCTTGAAATTTTCAGGGATAAAAGGTCTTTATATGAATTTTATATAAAATTCCGTTTTTTGGTAAACTCGGTTCCAGTGCCAAGTTATGGACAATTTTCTGATTTTAAAATGCAATTTTGTCCGCGAGTGTTCTCGAGAATGGCTTAAGATATTAACTGGAGACTTGTTAGAGATGATAGAACTTGACTTTTAGATTGGAGAGGGCACCTTTTCGTCTGTCGTCGGCACTTCCGGTCGCTTACGGAAGTGATCAAAGAAATCGTTAAATTTCAACCTTCCTTTTTTAAATCAATTCTTACATCATTTTATTGCATCTCTTTTGTAGTTTTGAAATATGTTGGTCCCACCGGAAACAAAAACGTCAACTTCCGGTTATAAGAGAAAAACGACATAATTTGAGTATTTTTCTTTCCCATTAATATCTATTGTAGATAAAGTATTTGGAATGAATTTTAAACATGTTATCAGACAGATAATGTCTAGAGTAATCTCAAATATCTTTCAAAAATTCACTTCCGGTCGCGTGTTTTTCTGTCCTCAAAATGAGAAGTTGTCTGAGCAAGATCTCGGAAACGGTAAGAGATTAAGACACCAGACTTATATGAGTAACAGACCTTAAGATGTAGCAAAAACCATTTGGGTTCAGAGCGTCAACCGTCACTTCCGGTCGTCACAGGAAGTGATCAAAGAAATCGAAAATTTCAACTTTTCTTTTTTATTTAAAGATTGCATCACTTTATTGCATCTTTTTCGCAGATTCGAAAGATGTTGGTCCCACCGGAAACAAAAACGACAACTTCCGGTTATAAGAGAAAAACTACAAAATTTGAGTATTTTACTTTCCTATAAATATTCTTTATAGATAACGTATTGGAAATGAATTTTAAATATGTTATTCAGACTGCAAAGGTCTAGAGTAAACTTAAATATTTTTCAGAAATTCACTTCCGGTCGCGTGTTTTTCTGTCCTCAAAATGAAAAATTGTCTGAGCGAGATATCAAAAACAGGTAAAAGATTAAAACACCAAATTCTTATGAGTAGCAGACCTTGAGGAGTAGGCAAAACCATTTTGGTAAACGCGTCCGTCGTAACTTCCGGTCGTCACAGGAAGTGATCAAAGAAATCAAAAATTTTAACTTTTCTTTTTTAAATTAAAGTTTGCATCACTTTATTGCATCTCTTTCGCTGTTTTGAAACATGTTAGATTCCACCGGAAACAAAAACGTCAACTTCCGGTTTTAGGTGATAAACTACGTTACTTCGATATTTAACCTTCTCATAAATATTGCTTATCGATAAAGTACTTGAAATGTTTTTATGCATTTTGTAGATACTGCAAATGTATAGAAAAACGTCAGAGATTTTTTATAAAATTCACTTCCGGTCGCGTGTTTACCTGTCCTCAGAATTAGAAATTGCTCGGCAACAGTAAACGACTGAAGTCTAAAACTTTCAGAACTGATAGTCATTCATCAGTTTATTTGAATCGCGAGGAAATCTTGTATCGCCGTTACTTCTGGTCGTGACAGGAAGTGATGCAAAAAAGTGAATGGTTAATGGTTAGCACGTTGGATTTTCACCCTGACAACCAGGGTTAAATCTCCAAAGTGTCTGAATTTCTTTTATCACCTTTTCAGCTTGAATTTACATTTTTATTTTCAAAATCGGACGGAAGACCTCTCATTGCTCGCAATGAGTTTCTAGTCTATTTTCGAATACTGTATACGCATCGTCAAAAGGTAATAATTCAGTTTTATATTCTATTTTCGAATACTGTATACGCATCGTCAAAAGATAATAATTCAGTTTTATATTCTAAACAGGGAATTATTTAATCTTAGACTAATTATAAATCCTGGATTTTCAGAAAATTCTGAAATCAGGTGTAGTGCCCGAAAACTAACTTAGTTTTGCTTGAAATTATCAGTTTTCACTGTAGTAGATACTGTCTAAATGGGTAAGTGTGTATATAAGAAGCTAATATCATTGAATTATTGTTTATTTTTATTCATTCATGTTTTATTGTGTTCCAATTTCATATTTTTATTGTTTATTTTCAGTCATAATTAATATTTCTAGGGTTAATGTCTTTTATGTAGTGTATCTGGTGTTCTACTATTGTAGCTGTAGAAAAATAATGACGCATGCGCAGATGGGGGTTAGTCGATGCCTGGCATCAAAAAACGACTAACCCCCATTTGCGCATGCGTCATTATTTTCTCGCTAAATTCTGCAATCAAACGGCGATATTAAAATAATCCATCGAATTTCCGTCATTAAATTATGCTACGACTCCACTGTTATCGCAAAACGTTCCTTCCGAGTTGTAGATATCCGTTAAACATTGCCAACAACGCACGGCTTCATAGTCCCCATGAATGAAGACCCGACTGAAGAAATGACTCGCAGCAAACGAAAATACATACCGATGCGTATTCAGCACGACAACTGCAAACACTTACATATGTTTTCACAATCGTAACAACTTTTAAATCCAACGAAATGGTCAGAAAAACGCAGCGATGTAAACACTACCAAATTTACAGCAGCTTCCTTATACAGACAACCACTCCTCGACGTCACAGTCGTAAAATACGACGTCACAGGTACACTCTTTTCCCGAACTTTTCTAATGCAAAATGGCGATTAAGCATTGTACGTAATATAAGGTATACTGTCTTTGTTGTTCAGCACACGTACTTTTAATTGTTTGTAAAAAGTTCTCCTTTTACCAGGTAATTGAATATCACAAGAGGAAAGGAAACTGGAATGTCTTCAGTACAGAAATCGGTCTTTGAAATTTGAAGATCCATGATCCGCCCACTTGTTTCACCTCCAGCTAAGAGGTGCATATTTAGTGTGCAAATCGAGAGTTTTAAAGCCATTGTGACGTCACCCTCAATAATTTGTAACAGATCAGTGAAATCTTACACATGAATCAATAAAAAATAATAATAATAATATAGTTAAACTGTGGAAAACGTTAGTTTGAATTCTTGTGTACCATAAACAAATTCCCAAACCTTTGTGACATTACTCCTAACTTGCAATGACGGGGAACAGAGAAAAATACTGCGTCATAAATATAATAATAATAGTATTTGAATACACCAGTCAGATTAAACCACCCCGTGTCCTCTTTTCTTGTACTTTACAAACGTATTTTTTTTTAGACAGAATACCCCCCCCCCCTTTGGCGAAAAACGGATCGAGTACTCAGTTCAAATATTTTAATTTTTATTATTTTCATCATCAAAATATATATATATTTGTATTGGCTCAAAAAAAAGAATTGAACAAGTTAAATTGATGCAAAGCATCAAATAGACCTCAAAAATATATAAAGCAAAAATCTGAAGTATTTCCAAAAGAAAGAGCACCCCCCCCCCCCTCCAAAAAAATGCATTTATGGCAGAATCTAGGAGAGGTGGATCTAAGAAAAAAAATATTTTCTTCAGTGGCATGCCTGATGCACCTTGGAATTTAGTGTTTTTTAAATTTTTTATTATAGCCTTAAAATATTTCTGAATCTAAGGAGAATCCACAGTGTGCAAGTCTTTCTAAGACACTGTGAGTTACCCCAATACCCTGCATATTTCACTTACCCATTGAGAAGAAGGTAAACATGGCCTATTTACACCCTTCATACGTTCAAAGGCAACATTTCTCAATATTTGAAATTTTAATTCTTTTCCCCAGACACTCTCCTTCCTATCTATGCCCTAAGATCTGTCCATCCCACTCCGTGCGAATCCTAAGACATATTTACGGGAAAAAACCCTGCGCTTTGCGTGGTCAATGAAATGGGGTAAATTAGTAACCTGTGGCATACTTATACTTTCTAAAGTCAAATTAAGGGTTACATACAAATTCCAACATTTATTTTAATTTCCTTTTTATTTAACTTTGTTTATTGTTTACTCTTTTATTTTCTATAATTATGTTTCATTTTAAATGTATTATTATTATTATTGAGCACATAAAATATTGAAATTATGCCCCCCCCCCCCCCGAAAAAAATTAAAGGCGTCATATTATTCTTTAAAAATAAAATTTAAAGCTTTAATAATATATCTGTAAAAGTTTTGGATCCTTCCCTCAACACTGTTGACATCATTTGTCTCGGATAACATAAAGATAAGCGTAAGCCAGCGTTAATTGCGCTTTGATTGAATTCAGTCTACATGCAGCTACACCAGAGAAAATCCACAGAATTTCTTCCCATGTAGAAAAGTGCATCTTTATGATAAACTTTTACACTGTTCGACTTTTCTGTGTGTGTTTTATCCCCTCGCAACGGAGTTGCGTGTTTGTTTGTGGGTGAGTGAGATAATTCTGTGCGAAACGGAAGTGACGTAAGTTGCATTGGAATCGATGTCGGATGCTGCCTTAGCTTATGGATAATAAATTGCGCAGCTCGATCACTATATAATAGTATGCTGCTAATCTATTATTATTATCATTTTCTTTAGCCTTATGTGGTTTTCTACCTTCTCAATATTTTTGTCCCCGTTTCAGACAATTGTGGATATGTTACAAATCTTGCATTTTCACGAGTATCTTATTTGTGGTATTGTAATCTTCCATTTATACCTACATGTTAAATATAACATGGTTAATATTCTACCATATTACGATATTTTAATATTATTTAATTAAATGTGATCTTATTGTAATAATTGTATTTGCCCTCTGAGGGCCCTTGATTAGTGAATAAACATACTATTGTATATCATATTTCAACAACATGGGAATGGAAAGGGTCTGTAAGCCTTTGAATGAAATTGTCCATACAAGGACTCTTTTCGGACAAACTATTATTGCGCAGATTTAAGGGATATCTGGAGTGTCCAACTCCACCCTCGGATATTTTCTGAGATATAAAATTTGAATAGCAAAGTAAACCAAAATGACCCCCCCCCCCCGTTTAAAAAAAAACTCAGACACTTAGGACACTTGGTAAAATGTGATCGAATGAGTCATTTACATGTCCTAACACCCGCTCCCAAATAGATTGTTCGCTGATTCTTGGCTACTCCAAAAAATTTGAGATTTTTTTTTTCTGTTGGAGTTGCCCCCTCATTCTCCTAACCTCAGAAAATAATCACACGTTTCAAAGCACACCATCATGTAAGAAATATTAATTTGTTTATATTTCACATAAATTAATCCTTCTAAATGTAAATCCTGTCTCTCCATATAGCGTCCCTGCATTGATGATGGTTTTCCTGGTCGATGTTCACAGGCTCGACTTGTAGTACTAGTAATGCAGTGCTGGATTTTCAAACTCGCAATCGCGTGGCAATATTGTATAGGAAACAGATCACGTCACATTTTGATAAAATATTTTGGAAAGAATAAAATAAATAATGATAGTGAAGGTAACATTATGTAAGCAAAATCATATAATTGTTCTTTTTTTGCTGGGAAAATTGTTAGACTGGAGTGATGCTTTTATAATATGCACAGTATTATTTCTTCTTCGAACAACAGTTAACACTTTACATGGAGGTTTACAATTCCTTAATTTTGTTGATACTAATGTAGATTAAATATTATCGATAATGTAAACCTTTTGTCTTTATATGCTATTTTTAAATGTCTCGTTTCAGCTGATGCATAAAAAGAGATATTTCTTTTTATTGACAATACAGCCCCATAGAATACCTGGGGGGGGGGGGGGGGTGGGGGTTGTAAGTATAGTTTTTCACTGTTGTAAATCTTTATTTAAATGCTTCCTGTAGTCTCCCCCGTTTTGTTGCAGCATTAAGATCGAGCACTCGCAAACTCCTGCAGTTGAAAAAGAAATATACTAATGTACAACCCCCCCCCCCTCCCCCTTCGAAATAGGTGTTTTGAGTTTGGAGACTTTAGCTTTTTTTACTGCATAGACATGATAAATATTGCATCTCAAAGTAATTGCCAAAAAAAAATCTCAGTAAATGCTAATGATAGATTTATAATTAAGCTGTCAGTGCATAATATCAAATAAAGTAGTTCGTCGTATAATGTAAGCGTTATTGTTTATATTTGCCGTAACATAGAATCAGCTACAAGCAAATCCTTTAAAAAGAAAGTTGACCTAGCGCTGTGGCCATCATAAAACACACAAGTAGATATCTGAACCATTGGTTTAAGTTGCTGAATCCATTAATTGTAAATAAAAAAGGCATAGTGATGAACGGGGGGGGGGGGGGTGTCAATTCAGAAAGGTGAATCTAGAGTGGGCTTCACATCGGCAATAGCATTACTCATTAGTCGTTTTTATAAGCATTCTATAGTTTACTGTATTTTAAATTTTAAGGTGAAAAATAAGAGATCAGTAGAACCAATGAGCACCTAGTTTAAATTATTCCATGCAGTGTGGTACTATTTTGTAGCAATCGCATCTTCTGTGGTCTTTCCGGCAAGCATGCATATCCGAGGTTGTTATTCGAGCGTGTCGTAAAGTAGTATATTTATCATAATTTTAGAATTAACTGATATCTTCAGTCTTTGCATTATAAGACCTAAGTAACTGTTACATTTCGTACATTTACATGTATGTACAAGTTAAACAACAAAGCACGAATCTTTTACCGATAATGAAACGAAATTGTCATGGTACAGTTTATCTACTGTTGTATTCCCAGGATGCCCTACCGTGAGGTCGAGCATGCGTATTCCAGAAAAAAAAAGAGTAACGTAGTTGCTAGCGAACCGATCCCAAAAAAATAATAGAGAAAATATGTAGTAAAATTTGTTGTTACACCACGATAATTTATTTTTGATACATCACATTTCAGTAGTAATCATTAATATTGGTATCACCACCTAACATAGAACCAGGGTAGTATGATGATCACACGTTGAAAGATTGCTGCCGATTTCTTTCTTTGTTTCCTTCTCCAACTGTAATTGGCAAAATGGCAGCAAGAACATTTTAATTAATTTTTTTTTTCTGTTTAGCGTCCATTCATCTTTCAAAAATCTACCCATCTATATAGTTCTTACTATTTTAAAAGCGATAATGGATCAACAAAAGGAAGACTAATTGTTTTTCATAATAAACAAAGAAAAAGATATTCTAAAATTCACGGTAATGCCTAAAATGAACACACTTGCACTTTGATGGTGTTGTATTTTCGCTGTATTTTCCTCAAACGTTACCGATGGTGAGAACGCAAAGTACACTTCACATTATTTTAATAAATAAATGCATACATTCAGTACTTTAATGTAACCACAAACATTGGGCTAATCCAGGAGAGGTAAGGTAACAGCACTTAAAACGGCATCAATATGTGAAAATGGAGAGCTTAACTAAGCATTTCAAATTTCATTTGAAGTTTTTGCAGATAGAGACAGATAGAAGGACAGACGGTACAAAAGCATTATGCCACCATCTACATGTAAGTTCGTCGGGGGGGGGGGGGATATTCCTCTAGCAAATTCTTCTGAGTTTCATAGTTAGGATTGTTGGCACATTCAATCTCATTTAACAAGCATGCATTCAAATCTAAATAGTTTGGATACATAACTCAAAATGTCTGTCTGTATGTTTGTTTGTATGTTGTTTCACGTCCCTCTCAAGAATTTTTCACTCGTATGGAGACGCCACCGCTTGCCGGTGGAGAGCTGCAAATTTTGATCTATACTAGGCACTCAGTGCCATTGAGCAGTAAAAGATCTTTTTCGTGCCAGCACCTACTGCGACAAGGGACCTCGGTTTATATAATCTTATTCGAAGGACTGGTCTCCACGTCCCGTAGTGGATTCGAACCCGCGACGTAAGGATCAACTACATACTCCGCAACCCTAGAGCAGACGTTCTAACCACTGTGCCACCCTAACGACTAACTCAAAATGAAGTACATGTATCTAATCACTAGTTAAAATAATAAACAAATGCTAATATTTGTGTTTGTAATTTATTAAACTGGAGTTCACAGGATATTCAAATATTATCTTTACTTTAAAAAGACAAAAAAAAAAAACTCAGCTGCTTTATTTGTGTATTTGTGGGGCTTGAAAATGAAGGGCATTTAGCATAATCACTTAAAAATGAAATGAAAGTATATTAGATATATGACGTTTTGTGTGAAAATATTATCAAGCATACTTTACAGAGTGGATTGATCATGTGTTTTAAAAAAGGGGGAGAGGGACGATCGTCCGAGTATATGTTTATCCTTAAAAACAAAGGGTAAAGCATTAATTCATGTTTGTGGCCACAAAATCCATGACTTCAAAACTTTTTATCTGGATTGCACAAAGAAAACAAATTCATTCAAAAGAATTCACAGATGATTTACTGGCATCATGAGGAATAAACCAAGCACGAAGCATCGTTTTTCAAGAAATGGGGGGGGGGGGGATAATTGATGACGTCTGAAAAAGCATACCACCTTCCCCGAAAAAAGAAAAGAAATAAAAGAAAAATACCAAAACTTGCAAAACTTATTTGGGGGGGGGGGGGTTTCCAATTTAGTACCATTAAATCTGCTGAAGAGACTTCTATACAATAGCCAGGAACCTTGCTAATGCCCTTAAGTACAAAACAGTAAAGCTGCAGTCTCATCAGACACTTCATTTCTTTTAAAAATACAGATGGAATTGCAGGTACATGTATTGAGATGCATACATAATACGTTACCATAGATTTCTGTAACATGATTTTCACCTCTAATTTTACATACTCAGTAAATTAAAATGGTATCATATAAAAATATACAAAACACAGTATCACTATATTGCATTTAACCGAAAGCCAAGGCTTGATGCGTGAGTCTCAGAATCAAAGGAGGACGAAATGTGTGTGTAATCTCTTAATTTTTTGTCTTTACAAAATTCAGGAGGCAAAGACATGTTATGTAATTACTTTTATTTAATTCGTTTTAGACTTTCCGATGAGGATGACAGTTATTAGAATAATAATAAATAACTTAACATGGAACTTCTGGAAATACAAGTACTGTACCCCCCCTTCCTTTTTTTTTTTATTTTTGTTGAATGGGTTATTCAGTATAGGTCGACAAAATATTCTCATGGTGTTTTTGATAAATATTAAAACGATTCTTGAAGGAATCTAACTTGCGAAGAACAAAATAAAACACTCGCGGCCAGCACCTAGACAGACCATTTGACATACTAATAGATTTAATTTATAAAAGTATCTTTTAGTGATCGAGTTTTCACTTGATAAAATATATATATAAGCTTTTCTGAAACAAAAATCGTAAACAAAGATTTAAACTTCAAAATGTTTTTAATGTTATTTTTTAATGTAGAAGAACTGCTCTCTTAGACGATAGAAATTGAGCAATGAAAGTCATCTAAGTCATGAGTCATTTAACGGAAATAAAAGCGCAGCACTTCCTTGAGCATGTTTGGTACCCCCCCCCCTTCTTTTCCTCGGCAATTCTGAGTGACATTTCCTTCACAGGTGGCCTGGCAGGGATACTAGTAATAGCTCTAGTAAAACTGATGAGCATGTTATATCTATATTGCTATTCATAATGAAATAGATAATTGTAGCAAAAGAGTTTTGATGGAAATGTGCTACATGTATTACACCGAATCTGTATATTTGAAGAATTTTCCCCCGTTAATGACAGATCTACTACAAATTATAGGGAAAGAATGGAGCGACTAATAGTATATTCGAGGGATATCATACAAGTATTTAAAATACGTCGACAGTAACATATATCTTACTCATTCCATATACTTCGATTTTTCGGCAAGTGACAATATAGCTAAGATTTTAGTCGAACTTATAATCTATAAAGACTAGTTAAAAATTATAAAAAGCGGTTTTATATCCATATATCTCGGCTGAACCAACGATAAATATTTATAGAAATGTCTCTTGCACCTGTGCTCAATGGAGGATTTAAAGGGGATGTTGGGGAGGATGTCCGCAAACACCCCTACCCCCCCCCCCCCACACACACAAATACACACAGAAACACACCAAAAATTCTTATAATACATCTTAATTTTGTTTGTATAAGACTCTATAATATAAATAAAGTGTGAACAAAAGCATGTGTGGCTTTCGATATTTTAATAGAGAAACTTACGAATTTCACCGAGTATAGGGGAGCATTTTTCCTGGTGGGGGCAGGTATCTAGAATTGTTTTTTTTTTTTAAATATTTAATATAAAAAAGGGGATCGTTATCCAATATCATATAAAATCGCTGGGGATTTATAGATATTTTAACTGAAATCCATTTGCTATTTGCTAAGGCACCTGTATAAAAGATATATAAGAAGTCGACCCCCCTGTTCCAATCACCCCCCCCCCCCCCCGTTCCAGTCAACCCCATTCTCGTTAGTTCTTGATCATACACAAATCAATCGATAAAAGGGTTCAATACAAATTCATTTCGGGGGCAGGTGGGGTATCTCAAATAAACGGATTATCTACAGTATATTTACATGTACATCAAGTACTAACTATCATATTGTATTACATGTACATCAAGTACTACTATATCAATGCTGCCTTGTGGAGAATCGTTGTGCCTTACACCTGATTAATCAGTAATAATTTGTTTATAGTACACAAGACTTGAAAACTAATGATTTCCACAGTTTAACTCTTTATTACTTTTTTTTTATTGATTCATTTGTAAGATTTCACTGATCTGTTACAAATTATTGAGGGTGACGTCACAATGACTTGAAAACTCTCGATTTGCACACTAAATATGCACCTCTTAGCTGGAGGTGAAACAAGTGGGCGGATCATGGATCTTCAATTTTCAAAAACCGATTTCTGTACTGAAGATATGCCAGTTTCCTTTCCTCTTGTGATATTTAATTACCTGGTTAAAGGAGAGCTTTTTGCAAACAATTAAAAGTACGTGTGCTGAACAACAAAGACAGTATGCCTTATATTACGTACAATGCTTAATCGCCATTTTGCTTTAGAAAAGTTCGGGAAAAGAGTGTACCTGTGACGTCGTATTTTACGACTGTGACGTCGAGGAGTGGTTGTCTGCATAAGGAAGCTGCTGTAAATGTGGTAGTGTTTACATCGCTGCGTTTTTCTGACCATTTCGTTGGATTTAAAAGTTGTTACGATTGTGAAAACATATGTAAGTGTTTGCAGTTGTCGTGCTGAATACGCATCGGTATGTATTTTCGTTTGCTGCGAGTCATTTCTTCAGTCGGGTCTTCATTCATGGGGACTATGAAGCCGTGTGTTGTTGGCAATGTTTAACGGATATCTACAACTCGGAAGGAACGTTTTGCGATAACAGTGGAGTCGTAGCATAATTTAATGACGGAAATTCGATGGATTATTTTAATATCGCCGTTTGATTGCAGAAAACTGCAGAATTTAGCGAGAAAATAATGACGCATGCGCAAATGGGGGTTAGTCGTTTTTTGATGCCAGGCATCGACTAACCCCCATCTGCGCATGCGTCATTATTTTCTACAGCTACAATAGTAGAACACCAGATACACTGCATAAAAGACATTTACCCTAGAAATAATAATTATGACTGAAAATAAACAATAAAAATATGAAATTGGAACACAATAAAAACATGAATGAATAAAAATAAACAATAATTCAATTATATTAGCTTCTTATATACACACTTACCCATTTAGACAGTATCTACTACAGTGAAAACTGATAATTTCAAGCAAAACTAAGTTAGTTTCAGGCACTACACTTGATTTCAGAATTTTCTGAAAATCCAGGATTTATAATTAGTCTAAGATTAAATAATTCCCTGTTTCTATTTTCGAATACTGTATACGCATAGTCAAAAGGTAATAATTCAGTTTTATATTCTATTTTCGAATACTGTATACGCATCGTCAAAAGATAATAATTCAGTTTTATATTCTATTTTTGAATACTGTATACGCATAGTCAAAAGGTAATAATTCAGTTTTATATTCTATTTTCGAATACTGTATACGCATCGTCAAAAGATAATAATTCAGTTTTATATTCTATTTTCGAATACTGTATACGCATCGTCAAAAGATAATAATTCAGTTTTATATTCTATTTTCGAATACTGTATACGCATCGTCAAAAGATAATAATTCAGTTTTATATTCTATTTTCGAATACTGCATACGCATCGTCAAAAGATAATAATTCAGTTTTATATTCTATTTTCGAATACTGTATATGCATAGTCAAAAGGTAATAATTCAGTTTTATATTCTATTTTCGAATACTGTATATGCATCGTCAAAAGATAATAATTCAGTTTTATATTCTATTTTCGAATACTGTATATGCATCGTCAAAAGATAATAATTCAGTTTTATATTCTATTTTCGAATACTGTATACGCATAGTCAAAAGGTAATAATTCAGTTTTATATTCTATTTTCGAATACTGTATACGCATAGTCAAAAGGTAATAATTCAGTTTTATATTCTATTTTCGAATACTGTATACGCATCGTCAAAAGGTAATAATTCAGTTTTATATTCTATTTTCAAATACTGTATACGCATAGTCAAAAGATAATAATTCAGTTTTATATTCTTTTTTCGAATACTGTATACGCATAGTCAAAAGGTAATAATTCAGTTTTATATTCTATTTTCGAATACTGTATATGCATCGTCAAAAGATAATAATTCAGTTTTATATTCTATTTTTAAATTCTGTATATACATCGTCAAAAGATAATAATTCAGTTTTATATTCTATTTTCAAATACTGTATACGCATAGTCAAAAGGTAATAATTCAGTTTTATATTCTATTTTCAAATTCTGTATACGCATAGTCAAAAGGTAATAATTCAGTTTTATATTCTATTTTTAAATACTGTATACGCATAGTCAAAAGATAATAATTCAGTTTTATATTCTATTTTTAAATACTGTATACGCATAGTCAAAAGATAATAATTCAGTTTTATATTCTATTTTTAAATACTGTATACGCATAGTCAAAAGGTAATAATTCAGTTTTATATTCTATTTTCAAATTCTGTATACGCATAGTCAAAAGGTAATAATTCAGTTTTATATTCTATTTTTAAATACTGTATACGCATAGTCAAAAGATAATAATTCAGTTTTATATTCTATTTTTAAATACTGTATACGCATCGTCAAAAGATAATAATTCAGTTTTATATTCTATTTTTAAATACTGTATAAGCATCGTCAAAAGATAATAATTCAGTTTTATATTCTATTTTCAAATACTGTATACGCATAGTCAAAAGATAATAATTCAGTTTTATATTCTATTTTCAAATACTGTATATGCATAGTCAAAAGATAATAATTCAGTTTTATATTCTATTTTTAAATACTGTATACGCATAGTCAAAAGATAATAATTCAGTTTTATATTCTATTTTCAAATACTGTATATGCATAGTCAAAAGATAATAATTCAGTTTTATATTCTATTTTCAAATTCTGTATATGCATAGTCAAAAGGTAATAATTCAGTTTTATATTCTATTTTCAAATTCTGTATATGCATAGTCAAAAGATAATAATTCAGTTTTATATTCTATTTTCAAATTCTGTATATGCATAGTCAAAAGGTAATAATTCAGTTTTATATTCTATTTTCAAATTCTGTATATGCATAGTCAAAAGATAATAATTCAGTTTTATATTCTATTTTCAAATTCTGTATATGCATAGTCAAAAGATAATAATTCAGTTTTATATTCTATTTTCAAATTCTGTATATGCATAGTCAAAAGATAATAATTCAGTTTTATAATACGAAAGACTGACGGAAAATTAAAGTACATTTTTCTAATTTTAAGAATTTTGAAAATATTTTTTTTCTTTAAGAATCATCTATACAGTACATATTAAAAAAAATCTCTGGTGTATTTTTTTTTTAATTTTGCTACCCTATGTCGAAATTAAAAGAAAAATGAAAAGCACAATCTATTATTCCGTTTAAAATTAATGCAAATATTCTTCATGAAATCATCAAATAAACAAAAAACGAATTGAAACTTATAAAAAAGTATAATGCGATTTAAAAAAAAAATATTCACATCTTTAATGACACATCATTTTTATATTTTTAGGGTATTTTTGATATAAAAAAATATTCTTGATAACAAGAATTTCAATTTTTGGTATCAGAAAATCAATGGTATCAACAGGTCGATTTTTTGATAAATGATGTACGCCGGAAAGCAGGGTGAAGAAATACAGGTGTGAAGTCAGTGCTATGTAATACAACATTTCCCTTGCTCATCCTCAAGGACAGTCAAAATCTGAGGAATTTCTTTACAACAAATGGACTCAGGGCAGTTGACTCAGGGCAGTTGGTATAGCAGGAGAGTGTCCAAATGTTCACCTGTTAAATAAAAATATGATAATATGTAACAGAAACAAGAGGCCCATTGGCCACATCGATCACGTAGAGCACTTTGGCTAGTTCATTATTTTATGAGTGGTATGATTTGAACAAACTTGAATCTACACTAAATGAGTATGTTACCAGATTTCTTCAGAGGATCATGATTTGAACAAATTTGAATCTACACTACCTGAGGGGGCTTCCATATAATAATGGCTCTGCTGTTGTTGAGAAGACGATTTTTTAAAAATTTCCCTATGTATCCTGTGGAAAATTTGATGATTCATTGTGGCCCCGCCCCTACCCCGGGGGTCCTGATTTGACCAAAGAATGAATGGTAGCAAAATATCAAAACACATGAAGGGAACTGAATTTTATTAATGAAACTCTTAAGAAGTTCCTTTTAAGTTGTAAATATTTCATCTGCGTATTGTGCGTATTGTACCTAGCTGTTTCGAGGGAGGGGATGTCTGGAAAATAAACATGTAAATTAACATTATTTTGTAGAAAGAATTAAACCTTATCGTTTTGAAAAACTTCAAGAAGAGTTGCTCGTGATATGAAGGTCAGGTCATTTTTTAAAAATTAAAAATGTTTAATGATTTTAAAGCGGTTTCATATGCTGATTTTGTTTATATAAAAAATAACAATTTAAAGAAAATAACAATTAAAAAAAAATCTTGTCAACTCTTCCTATGTGAAGAAATTGAAATCAAACTAGAGTCGAGCTCGTTGCAAAGCAACGAATAGGTCTTCCGTTGGAGCTGCGGGCAGGTAGAGGTGACCTTGATTCAAGATCATGCCATATTCTTAGGTTATAAGCAATCATGTAAGTGGTATCAACAATGTTTCACTAGTAAAAAGAGTGTAATGGAATATACGTGATTTTGAACTTTTTCAAATGACCTTGTAAAAGCCAAGACTTACTCTGGTTATGTTCAGACCCCATCTGTGTATTACTGACTTATCAAAGACACCTAAGTTCCTACAGTCCACACACGTAGTCAAAACACCTTATCCTTAGTGACCTTGAACTTGAGTTAAGGTCATGTCTCACTCTGCATGATACCAGCAATGTTTCACTAGAAGAAAGACAGTAACGAATTTGTAGTTTCTCTGTCGGTTACCATGAAGTCATCGAAATAACCTTTCATCAAGGCCATACACACACTCGTAAAGAACAATCCTAATCTGTGGGTTATTGACTGGATATTGAACAAGACGTATTTGTGAGACACTGATTCCCCCGTATTACAGCTTATGGCAAAGGTTTAAGTTTCTCAACTCCATGGTCAAAGTCAAGAGAAAAAATAATTAAGTTACCCAGAGATCTTGTCTCAGGGTATATAACTATGAAATATGAAACCGCAAGTACTAACTATTGAAAAGTTATGGCAAATGTGAAATTTTTTTTTATACTTAAGTCAAATGTTATGGTCAAGGACAGATTAATGGTGTCCAAGGGAAGGTCTTGTCACAAGAAATCGACATTGAATCAAAAGATATAGAAAAGGTCAACTTTTTTCCAAAGATATGTCAAACTCTAAGTTTAAGGACAAATGTCAAACTGTTGGTACTCAAGGGAGGGGGGGGGGGGGGGTCTTGCCACAAGAGACACACATGTAAAATATGAAAACCCTAACACAAACCTTTGAAAAGTTATTGACAAGATTAAAATGTTTCAAAAGAAGGTAAAACTCAGGTCAAAAGTAAAAAGTCAAAACTTTTAAAGTTTTTTTTAAAAGTACGTCAAACTCCAAGGTCAAGGTCCAAGAGTAAAAATTGTTGATATCTAATGAACGACGTTGTCACAAGGAATACGCCTGTGAATGTGAAATGCTAGCTCCATCCGTTTAAAAAGTGTCGCCAAGGTTAAAATAAAAAAAAAAGTGAGTATGAAAGCCCTTACGCCAACTGTTCAAAAGGTTAAAGTTTAGTAAAAAAAATTGCAAAGTTGGTCAAACTAAAAGGCTTTCGACGGGATAAAAGAGGCTCCAAAGTATCCAATTAAGTAAAGTTAAGATACTGTATATCATATAAAGCATACACTATAAAAGCAGGCACGACGCTCTTCCAAGTTTTTTTATTTAAAATATTTTGGATTTCCAACGTTTCGGCTTGAGCATCACTGAAGAAACATAATTTGTCGAAATGCGCATCTGGTGCATCAAAATTGGTACCGTATATGATTTACATTAGGAATCCTGGGGCGAGGCTTCTGCTGGTGAAATGTTAATCCCCGAGGGTCTCTACAGTAACCTTGTGCTTCGATACTAGCTTTAAAATACGGATATACCCTAACGAAAAATACTATAGTTAACTATAGTGATGACTTTGACACTTTGATTCACTATAGTGATAACTTTGACACTTTGATTTACTAAAGTGATAACTTTGACACTTTGATTTACTAAAGTGATAACTATGAATACTTTGATTTACTAAAGTAATCACTATGAAAACTTTGATTTACTACGGTGAAAACTTTGATTTATTATAGTGATCACTTTGAAAACTTTGTTTTACTATAGTGATAACTATGACACTATATTACACTACATGTAACTATAGTATTTTTTGTTAGGGTATATTTAATTGCTGTTGTAAAATTTAGAAAATTATTTCAAAATTAAGGATTATCTCCCTTAGGCATAGCTCCAATCCTCGACGTATTTGGCTTCAGTCATTGGCACCTTTTTTCAGCTTTTCCAGGTCTTTTTTATTTAATTATTTTGAATATTTTGGATTTCCAATGTTTCGGCTTGAGCATCACTGAAGAGACATAATTTGTCAAAATGCGCATCTGATGCAACAGGATTGGTAGTTAGTCCTCGAGGGTCTCTACAGCCCAGTCACCTAGTACTTCGGTACTAGCTTGGAAATAACGGATATATATTTAATTGCTGTTGTAAAATTCAGAAATTTATTTCAAAATTAAGGATTTTCTCCCTCAAGCATACATGTAGCTCTTATCCTTCCATGTATTTGGCTCTAGTCTTTGGCATCTTTTTCAGCTCTGCAATGTATTTTTACTGAAATGATTTCCAACGTTTCGGCTTGAGCATTACTGAAGAGACATAAATTGTCGAAATACGCATCTGGTGCATCAAACTTGCATGGTACTGATATGATTTACATTCAGTAGAATCTCTGCTCCAGTTTTTGTAGTATCGGAGCCTTTGTTTGGACACGAAAGCCCCTAACTTTTCATTCAAAGATAAATAACTCAAAAGCGGAAAGGGATTTTTGATATGAATGACAGCACTCTGATAGTGTTTTGTAATCTCTATAAACTCTGGAAATTTGAGCAAAATCCGTATAGAAATGAGCGAGATATGCGGTCTTAAATTTGGCGTCTAGGAAAAGAAGAAAAAAATCTTAACCATCAGAATCATGCAGTAGGGATTCTTCCGTTTGAACGAAAGGCCTTAATAAAGTTTCAATAATAAACATTTACATTTAATGCTTATATTGACTTTGATGAATCATATTTATGTGTTTGTTATTGCACAAAAGACAAATTTAATGTTTTCAACTTAAAATGTGATAAAATAACCAAGTAACCATAATATATCCAAGTAAACATCTAAACTAAATATTGCACAGTATATGAGGAAGTCGTGGACGTCCATATAGCCGTGGATTGTGTATGAAAGATATTTCGATTTACCTTGGGTTTTATAAAGGCATGTTGCGGATTTTTCAAACAATTGTGAAATCGTGTTTAAATATTAAAGAAAGATGAATAATTTTAATTTTTAAAGACATCTTTAGAAAATTAAATCAATTTTTAAAAATAAAAAAAATCATAAATAGAAAAGTTGAGAATTTTTAAAATATACAAAATCTAAAATCATTGTGAATTTTGTGAAATTTAAATCAACGTCATTAACAAACAAATATACATCTTTTTATAGCAAATTTCCTTGATATATTCTTAGTTTAATCTACTAATTAATAAAGAGAAACGAAAAACAAATTTCCTGATATACCGTGTACATGTATACTCTATACGCCTGGAGGGATTTGCCATTGACACGCTTATTAGTCGGAACAACTTTCTGGCAGTTTTAAATCAATGCTTTGATGTGTTTATCTAAATTTGGGTTAATATTTTGATAAAATAAGCTGATATTTAGTTTAGTGAAAAAATATGTAATGCACACTTAAAGTATGCGATGTATTTAAGATAAATATTGAGTTACATAAACCTCTATCTGGTGAATCTGTAACCTCTCTTTAGTATGAGACCTCTCTATCTGTAACCTCTCTTTAGTATGAGACCCTCAATATCTTTTTTTAACACTAAATCTCATCATGAATATTCGACATTTGTCAAGCAACATATTCCCTCCTTTACAAAGATCAATGATGGTGGATAACTCTTCAGTCATTTTTTTATCAAATAAAATACATTATTGACAGTTTTCTTTGTAATGGCTTTGCATTTTAAATTAAATTGCGTATGCAATATGTTAACAAAATTTCAATTCTGTTGTGATCTCGTCTCTGAAATCAACCCCTGAATGCTATCAGCCCGCGCCCCCGGATAAGGGCCGATTCCGAAACCTAGGTCTGATTCTAATGCCGGGATTGGAAAAGCGGTGTGAAATTCTACATGTATATGTACAGGTAGAATTCTTTTTTAGTAAATGACCCCTCTATACATCGATGAAAAATGATTTTTGGACTTTGAAAAATTATATAATGTAAATAAGGATGTCTTAAAGAGGGTGTTGTAGAAACTCATGATTATTCCCTATATCGAGAAGGACATTTAAAAACCCACGAAGCATGAAGTTATCTCTAAATATAGATAATGCTACGCACATGTAGATGACTTTATTTATACGGCGGGTATGTCCAGCTTGTTCTATAACAAAACATTTCACATTTTACGTTTATTTCATGCGAAGTGTTTCCTATCTTGTTGATTTATCCGACTTTAAATTAAAATTATCCTATCCTATAGACTAGCGACCTGATAGTAAACTTTTTTTCACATCTATGTTCACTGTCGCCATATTGCACGAGAAAAATTAGAACGATAAAATGCACAATTAATGGCAAGTGCATCTCGCACATTTTGAAAGATGTGTAGACAGCATGCGTTAATATTTTTTAATATGTATATAAAAATATGTCCAATAATCACGCTGTTGATGCAATATCCAAAAAATTCCATTGAGTCATTTTAATTTAGTTGTTTCAAGTCAAATCTGAGCATCTAATTAACAGAACAATAATGAAACGAAATGAGTATGAAAAAATTAAATTATTTAAAATGATAATACTTTATTTTTTAAGACATCGTCACTAAATGTATGTCTTATTTGATTAAAATCACAACATCAAGGAAAACAATTTAATTCTCCATGCATTTAAAATATTGCTCATTAACTTCACGGCATCTCTCTCTCTCTCTCTTTCTCAAGATAGATGTTACATCGTACTTCCATTATTTAAGAAAAAAATATGTATATACCAGCCATTCCAGGATTCGAACCCATTCCCAGGTAAAAGAATCTTTGCAAAGAGCTCACACGCTTTACCACTAGACCAGCTCCAACACTGAAGTATCATGTGCTATTTTATGTGCACATTTTCCATTTCCGATGGATAATAATTTTTATTCGATTTTTGTGATTTTCAAAAATATGCGTCTTTGAAACAAAAATCGGAAATGGCAGTTTTGAAGAAAAACCCTGTCTTTTTATGCCTATATCAAATTCATTCTGTTTCAAGGAGGCAATTTTTCAGAACAATGGGGATTCCCTATTTGAAAAACAGAAAACTTGACTTATTTTGCTAAGTGGCTAATTTACATTTCATTTAATGGCAAATCGGTAGTCGATATGCAGTTTCTAAATATTGTTCTGTACTGTGCTGTATATACCGTTGTATCTGAAAAAAAAAATTGAAGACCGTTTTCTGTTACTTGAAATTTTTCTTTGAAGGAGGCTGGGGGGTCAACAAATTAACCACAAATTAACCACCAGATTTAACTTAATTTTTTAGATATGATATCTTAAGCTGTGAACTATCATTTGGCAAAGAAAAATTTCAAAAATTTTAGTTTTAAAATCTGATCATTTTCTATATCTTCATATGGAGCTCTTCTTCTAAAGGAGATCAATATAGTCTAAAAATGGCCACAACCCCCCAGCCTCTTTAAACTGCTACAACTTTAGGGAAAATAACAAAAGAACTGCAACACCCTCTTTAATAAATTCATTTTTAATCAAGGGAGCGTGCTTTTTATCCAGGAAAAATGTTTACGCACAATACATGCAAATGAAGTTTCCATCTACTCTTTCTTGGTCAATTTTAATGCTTAGAATATTTTAATGCTTAGAATACTTTTAATAATTTTAAATTTTGACAAATTTTATTCTATTTTATGTCAAATGAGGGACAGTCTTATTTATTGTTCTTAACTTTATTTTTGCCACACTCAACTCAATATCTCATGTAATGGGCTTTATAGACACAAATTGGATAGTCTTTATAAACTAGAGTGTTACAAGGAACGCATGTGTCGCCTATGTTAGCTTCATTTAAGATGTTAATAAATTTAAGAGTGGCCAGCTTATTTATTTGCTAATATCATTATAGTAAGACTGCCATGGAATCTGACAATCAATAAAAATATAAATCTTCAACCCCACAAAGCTAAAATAAATATTTATGACATTTAAATTATAAGGAATAATTATTTATCAGTTAGGTAATTAATTCGTATTTACAACAATCCTCCAAAAGAGACTTCAGTCTCTCTTTACTGCAATTGTCAGTCTACACCATCAAATTTGGAATACCGATCCCGATGTGTTTTCATATTTTTTTTTGTGATAACTGTATATCATACGGTACCAAAGTACATTGTCACGAGCTCATAAATATGTATGAATGCTAATTATCAAATCCCTGCCTCTCCAAATTCAAAAGACACAAGTGAAATCAAACTGTCTGCAGTATATTTTGCAAAGTAAGTCAAAGGTTAAGGTCAAGTGGACTGTAACGCCGGTATTTTTCAAAATATTTTATGACAAACAGTGCACATGCTAAATAGTCTAGACTCAACTCTTAAATGTCAAAAATAAATTGTATATTGGCAGTGTCAACTTTAACAAAAAAGTAGGTCAAAGGTCAAGTTCAGGAGTCAAGAGGTCGATATTCATTGTAAAATACAAAAGCCAATGTGCCATGCTTTCTATGTGCAAAATATGAAATCCGTACCTCTTACAGTTCTTGAGATATAAGGTGTGACAGACGTACAGAAAGACAGACAGATGCCGGATAAAGTGATACCTAAGTGTCGATCTGCTCTGCAGGCGACACAAAAAGAATTATTTCTTGTCAAGCGTATTATTTTGTTTGTTTTAAAGTCCCTTTCGAGAATTTTGCACTCATGAGTACCCTTTACAAATGCATGTGATTTAGATTCAAGACAGGGATGTGGAGACCGATCCTTCGGACCAGACTTTTTTCTCTAAATGTTCTCTAAAATTGCCTGATACAGTGGTAGAAAATACATTGTACGCTTAATAAAGCGTTTTAAAAATATGGAAAAGGAGCAGTATCTCTTAGGCATTTACAAAAGACAACAACGTTTTTTTTTTCCATAACAATACCCGTGATCACATTTGAATTAACCAGTGAATCCACCTGACAATTTTATTTGCCGTTAGTACAACAAAGGAATAGGAACATAGGAACAGACGCAAGTCGCCTTACTGTATGGCTTTGAGTAACGTAGAATTCCACTTTTATTTAACAGATGAAATGTTTGTAATTGTGACCATGGAAATAGAAGAATAAATATGTACATATTACTTTTCATCTAAGAAATGCATGAAAAAAGTTCTTTGTGCCATCCAACAATTGTACGCCCAAAAATATAGTCCTAGTCCCTAAGCAAGAATTTTTGTTCCGAAATAATTTTATATATAACTGCAGAAAATAATATCGTATTGAATGTTTATTGAAGTTTGAATATAGTGAAAACTTAAACACAACGTGCTAGTTACTTCTTAGACATGTTTCCGTGAATGATTAACCTAATCTCGCCGTAGTCTTGCTAAATCCCGCAAGACCTATTGCGAACTCCTCGGGTATTATAATTTGCAGATCACCGATAATAAAAGGTTCCAAAAACATTAGTAAGGCTGATCTGGAGACGCCACCACTTGCTGGCGGAAGGTTGCAAATATTGAGTTGTACTTGGTACTCAGAGCAAATGAACAATGAGAAGTCTTTGTTGTGCCAGGACTAACTGCGATACGGAACCTCAGTTAATCCGGGGTTCATCAGAGAGACTGGTCTCTACGTATGGCAGTGGTATTTGAACCCGCGCACAGGGCTTAACTCATTACTCAGCGACTCTGGAGAAGACGCTCTAACTACTGCGCCACGCGGCAGACCTCTTTATTTCTTATTTAACACTTTTTGTGTTATTTTCTTTCTAGGAAGAAAACAAAGATGTTCCTTAAACTATCAACCATAATTCTATCCATATATCTTGCTTTCCAAATCTTTCCTAAAGGTATACTATTATTTTTTTTTTCAAGAAATGACATTCTTTAAAAAAAAATGAATACACATTTGAATATGAATTTTCTTTCATTTTGTTTATTTGTTTGTTAAAGGTTTCTCTTGAGAATTTTTCACTTATATAGGGATTCTTATTGATTTGAACTGTTTTATTTAATGTTTCTTATTTTAGGATCCATTTTAATGATTTGAACTATTCATTTTATTTAATATTTCCTATTCTAGGATCCATTGCAATTAACTGTTCAGATGCCGAGTTACAAAACTGTCACCGGGATAGTCATTCGTTTGAAGAGCATGCATTCCATGGGATAAAACATTATATTTGCAGGTATTCTTTTCTCCCCGGGTATCTTCTATATAGCTAATTAACACACTCCCCCACAATCCTAGGTCATAATATTACCGTAATTTGAATATAATAATTGCTATAGTCAAGAATTTTGAACACGCATGTACTTTTTTTTAATATTTTCTTTGTAGCCATTTATTTTTATAACTTTGCCTTCGATATGAGTTCGATATGAGATATCTATAGTTTAGAAATATGTCGTATTTGAATCAGAATAGTAGTATTAATGTTTAATAATAGTAAAGACTTTTATTCGTACTGGAAGAAATGAATGTTGTTTGAGAATTTATCAAACATACACGTATAAGGTGAAAACTAGTTGCTGCAATAAGTTTGCACTATTAATAATTGACCAGTGGATTACTTTTTTTCATGAAAATATTTAATGCAGCGCAAAAATGGTCAAGTCGGAGGGAACCGATTTAACACCCCGCCGTGGGCTTCAGACCTGCTTTGTTAGCAGACATGTTACATCAGGAGAGAGGCAGACGTTTCCAATTTTTTTTCCGATTATTCATTGAAAGCCACCTTTTGTTGCAGTGTAGTCGAAAGGAATAATATATTATTTTAAGAAAAACTAAAGCTACTGTGAGCACTGAGCTCAAAAAATGAGACCCCCCTCCCGCGTCCCATATGTTTATGATGGCAAAATCCATGTTTTGCTATACGAAACCCAAAACAAGTCTCCAATCAAAAAGTAAAATAGAAGGTGCACAATGGCATTATGTAACAAAGATTCTGTGAAAGTCTCATCAAAGAGCTAGGTTCACTTTATGCATAAAATGGCCCTGTCCTTATATCAATTAATTGACTATCACCCTCTATATCATTTCATATATCAAAATAAAGTAGAGAATTAGTGCTTTCATTTCCTTTAACAAAATTTCTTTTGGAGAATCCAGGTATTGGAAAACAGGCTTTGAGAAAATGCAATGTTCTTTAATTTCGCAGAAAACGTGCTTATTTGACTACCATCAGCAAAGAATTAAAATATGAGCACAGCCCACGATCCAAAAATTAAAGCATGTTTTGTGATCTTCAGAAACAGATCTTTCATTATGTAATTGCATATTTTGGATCAGAGGTTGTGCTCTATATGTAATATTGAAAAAATACCTCAACTTTTGGCCATTTTAAGGGAATTTACAGGATATAGGAAAAATGACGCATTTTATGACGTCATAATGCATTGACTAGAGAAAAAATTACGTCATGTTCAATAAATACACGGTCACCAAGGGTCCAAGTTATAAATACTGCATTTTCAACCAAAACTGAACAGTTTCGATTTTTCAGAAATTCTCAGGGCCAAAAAAGGCCCTAAGTGGCTCTTGCTCTTTTATCATTCAGTGGTGTAAGAGGAGTTGAGGATAAAAGATGGATACCCCAAAGCGTAACGGATTGACGTACAGACGGACATCCCCATCACTAAATAACCTCTGCTTTTCAAACGGAGGGGTATTAAAAAGTTTTTACCTAGCTAGTTCATTTTTTGCTCTCGCTTTTCCCTCTAAAAAAACCGGCGCTACATAAAGTAGGCTCATAAACATAAAACTCTCTCCACTGCGCCAGGCAGGTTTTATCACGCTGTATATAAAATGAGAGGATTATAATCTGTGTATAATAATTACGAATCGTTATTTTTTTACAGTGGAACTAGCGAAGAAATGAAGTGTATAGAATCCGTAAGTGATTATTGCAAAACAAAGCCCAGCGTCCCTATCGTTATGATCAGCAAAATATTAACTACTACGCACCTGCTGAAACGGCAACGAATCAAATGGGAATGTGGTAAGGAACACAAAACTGCTTACTTTAAAACACAAGCCTTTGAAACGCCACCGTTCCAAAAAAGAAATTACAAGCAACCAAATAACAATATTACACAGAAAAACAAAAACTGAAAAAAGGTGCACGGTTGTTTCCCTTAAAAGTAAGAAATATTTTGAGAATCTTTTTGTTTTCTGCCTGACAAGTAGTTTTTCGTTAGAATTTCTTGACAAAGAATTTCTTGTTTAGCTTCGCATGCCTTCCGAATTTTAATTGTTATTTTGAATATATTTACTTCAGATGTCATTATACCCATGCTCCGATTGAGAGAAAAGTATACTGCTTTGCCCCAGTGTGTCTCTGTGTCTATCTGTAACATTTTTTTCTCAGCAAACTACTTACTACAGATGTTTGAAATTTAAGGACCCTCTCTACACCAGTACAAAATGTTTTTTGGACATTAAGAAAATTATACTGAATAAAGGTGTAAATTTTGAGCTTATCTATTTAATTCATGTGTGGTACGTGGCATGTACCCCCGGGAAAAATGTTCAAACACAAAACAGTATCAGTGAACAGAAATCACCGTTGTTTTCTTTAACTACAAAAAAAAGCCAAAGAATCCGAACTCTTTAGTGTGCAGTGTAGAGAGGGTTCTTTAGCACACCATTTGTTTTAACATGCCGTATTGTGGGATTTATTTCTGTACGAATCTGATGTCAGCTTCCTGTTTATCCGTGCATCTGTCCGTACCAAATTTCTGTCGGGAGTTTTCTCATCGCAAATACTTGAAAAGTTAGCACAATGTTTGTTAAGGCATGGCATATAGTCGAATCCAATGTCAATGTCCTGTTCATTAGTCTGTCCCAAAAAATTTCCGTCGGTTTTCCGAGCAAGTACTCGTCGCAGATACGTGAAATGTGCTTAGACATATCATATGGTCAGATTCATATCTGTACGAATCCGATGTCATTTTCATGCTTGTCAGTGCGTCTCTCCCTAACAAAATTGACATCACAATTATCTAAGCAAATACTCGTCGCATATGCTTGAAATTTTAGCGCAATCTTTGTTTAAGCATGCCATTTGGTGGGATTCTTCAGATCATAAATTCACATCAGAGCGGTGGTTTTACTAATGAACATTTGCTCACAGACTTTTTGTTATACTATAAAATTAACATTTTTTTCTATGAATGAAAGGAAATAATCCGATAAAGGTAACTATTTAACACTGAGATCAGTGTTGCAATAGATGTCTATTATAAAGTGCATCCTTTATCGTGATAAAAATGGTCTTACTAAGTTTAGTTTCTTAATAAAAAAATTTTTAATTGCAGATAAAAGCAATGGAGGAGGGGGCCAAAAGACCAGTCTCATAGCAATTGCTGTAACTTGCCTGTCTGCCTTGAAAACTTTTTATTAATTACAAAATTTCAAAACCCTTATTTATTAAAATAAAGTAAATAAAGCATGTTTAAAAAGAAGTTAATTATTTAAAATGATGTAACTAATTGTGCTATTCTAAATGTAATAGAAGCATCACTATTGGCTTGAAGCCAAATGCGATTCGTAAAAGTTATTTTTGTCTTCCATATTTGTCCCCTTTTAAAGATTCATACCACAAACAAATTTTCTTATCATCCGCATAAAAGAGCTACACTACATTTTTTCCAGAATTTGCAGTGTTTAGTTCTAATTTTATAAAACCGGAAATTTGTAAAGCTTTCCACAAGGACATATGTGCCTTTTCTGCAAATGTTGAGCTTGCCTGTGGCGGAATAAAGCTTGTTTATCGGACAATGTTGCAAAGCAATTGGTACATTTAACTCTACTTTCTTGCAACAAACTTTCTTATGCTTTAGTATGGACGTTCAAGCGATCTTGGTATCCGATCCTGCAGTACGGACGAACGTTTTACCACAAGACTCGAATGGGCATCGATGTTTCCCTGTGTCATTACTATTCACTTCATGAAGTTTGCATGTTCGTTTATGTTGCTGTAGGTTTTGAATGTTTTGCCACAGTTTGTGCACAAATATCTAACAGAATTTTTGTCAGTGTTATGTTTTGCCAACTCCAACTCAGTACTTAAGTACCAGTCCATATAAAAATCAGACAAAATGATATAAAAGTATTACATGAAGGTTCTCAGAATTTGATGATTTTCCACACATAGATTTCTCTTGCACTATGATCCATGTATGTAAAATAAAAAAATGTTTTAGTTCATGGTTACTATGGAAACCTGGCCAAACAAATTTCCCTAGCAACCGGCCAATTTTTCCATGCGGTAGGACAAAAAGTCACTCATCTTTTAGGACTTGAAATGAAATGTAAATATGAATAAAATTATTCTTCTTCACTAGCATAAAGGAGATACACATTTTAAGTGTTTTAACAACCCAACACGAAGATATCAGATTTAAAGTTAGTTCTGTAATAGTCATTGGAAGATATACATGTTTTGCATTTTTTTGCTGATTCAGCATTTTTCTTGATTTTGGCAATATTCAAGGTCAAATTAAAATTTGCATCTAAAAATTTCAGCTTTTGCATGTATTTCACATACAAGTAGAAGAATGTCTCTAATGAAATCTGAATTCAAACACGTGGGTTTTTTGAAAATTAGTGTCCGTTGCCTAGCAACAATAATGGATGTTTTGATAAATAAATAGTGAATAATTGTGCAGTGTTACAAAGAAAAATTGTATAAATTGTTATCTTAGAGTACTAGAAATAAATTTTAATGTGATAGAACATAAATCAGACTACTTAGCAAATTAAAGATTATTGTACAGTTACTTATCTCCATGGCAACAGCAAATTCCCCATAGCAACAAAGCGACAAAGCTTAATTTTGGCAGATATTCATGTACAGTGGTAAGAAATGTTTCAAATTTAGTTCTAAAATTCCAGTTTAGCAAAATTAAAAATGTATTATGGACCTCATAAAAGTATTTTTGTTAAATAAATTTCCCATGGAAACGATTTTGAGAACATAACAACCACTTGATTTCTTTGAGTGTTTGAAAGATTCATTCTCTGTAATTACGTTGGCTCTTATATATGAGCAGGAGAATACATAGTCACAGAATTTCTTTTAACTTGCTATATGTTTGTCAAGAATTTAATACATTTAATTCATATGAGGCAAAAATGTGTTGCTATGTTACATGGTTACCATGGCAACGTGCTCTGAATTTCAAGAAATAACATGTATGAACATTTCCAGAGTCCCATTATTAATATTTACAGCAATTCAGAAATGTGACAATGACCTTATGTAAAAGTCAAAAACTTGCTGTCTTGTTACCTTGGAAACAGTCGCCCGCGTGGCATAGTGGCTAGAGCGTCTGCTCTAGAGTCACGGAGTAAGGAGTTGATCCTTACGTTGCGGGTTCGAATCCCACTGTGGGACGTGGAGACCAGTCCTTCGAATGCGACCGCAGTAGGTGCTGGCACGAAAAAGATCCCTCACTGCTCAATGGCCGTAATTGCCGAGTATTGGACAAAATTTGCAGCTCTCCACCGGCAAGTGGTGGCGTCTCCATATGAGTGAAAAATTCTCGAGAGGGACGTTAAACAACATACAAACAAACAAAGAAACCTTGGAAGCAAAGTATGAAAAGCTATAATTTCTTAATATTTTTTTTTTCATAAACATTCAACAAATATTTAGATATTTCAAGAAAGAATAAGAAGATAACTTTGATCGACAAGGGTTGCTTAAGCAATGATATTAAAAAGTAATTTCAAATTAACTCTCTGCAAGTTTTTATCTGTTGATATATTTTTTAATAAGATTCAATTCTAAACAAGTGGAATGCGTATTTATAGGCAATGGTGTGGTCTAAATTTCCTCTTTTTGAAAAGTTTGGAACTTACTCTAAATAAAGAGCTTTGCTAATATGCATTACATGTGATACGAGTATTGTGGAAAATATATTTAAAAAATGTATAAAAAGTCTTTAAAAAATTAAATATTCATTTTTTTTATTTTAAATATGGAAATTCATTAAAAGGATGACTGCACTAAACGCCTGTTTTTGGGTCTTTTTTGGTTGCTTCTATTGCTTTTATATCTAAACCTTAATTTACTTTTGTATGTTTATGACAGAATTCTATCAGTTTGGAACCAATTTTAAATCTTAAAATGATTTCAGACTGTGATACAATAAAATGATTCAATGTTTTTTGTCCTTACTGCTTTTCAAATATAGTGAATTTACACTTACCTGCCCTTGATTGAACATTAGGTATGCATGAGAGGAGGAGCTAACATTGTAAGAATGGGTCTAAAATTAGACTTGAAAAATAACCATGACTTGTTTGAAAAAAAGAACGTGATCACTCTTTCCAATCCCCCTCTCCATTCTGTATGGCACAAATACACTCCTGACAAAGGTTTCAAAATGAAATTAACAATATCAGCACGTCAATGTAATTGAAGCAGATTTTATATCAATGCCACGTGACTTCACGTGTTCGAACACAGTGTCCTAGTTAGCACTAAACATGCTACCTTACATTTAATGTGACGGAATTAGTATTCACAAAGTTACCCGAGGTAAGAAATCACGTGGTGAATTATAATATTCAACATGTCACAATCCTTGGTTACAACACAGGGAGCGAATGTAAGAAGAAGCAGTTTTTTCTCCTTTTAACCATGAGCGCATGTTTGTCTATTAATCTCCTTTTGACACTTTATTATTTATGCAATATACAACTACTGTTAAACGTAGAACAATAGACGAACATGCGCTGACTATGTATAAAGTCAGTAAAAAAGTGGGCGTCCTCACTATCGAACAGAGATTCAAGAAATTGTGATGACCACTGCCTTTGAAAACAGATTCGAACTTCGTAAATACACACTTTTATTAAACGTAATTACATAAAGTTGTAGATTGGATGTTGACCATTATTGCAATGAAAAGAAAAATGCTTGGTTTGAAAATTTATTTTGTCGCAAATTTCGCATGTCCTTAAGTGCAGTCATCCTTTATTACACATATATACACATATTAAGTATAAAAAATAACCCTGGCTTTCAGTTCTGGTCCCACACAATCTCTAACTGAGCTAATAATAACTAATAAGCTATAACATGTGGTACAATACTACTATGATACATGTATTAGGAAAATTAAACATTTTTTTCTTTTAGGTATCATAACCAAAATAGGACCTATTTTTGTGCTTTTTGCGTTAACAGGGTCTAAAAGATTTAATTTCATAGATTCGATTCTCCATATCTTATCACTAGATGGAATTTTTATGCCCCGCCATGAGTATGGCCGGGGCATATAGTGTTTGTCATGTCCATCTTCCGTCGCGCTTTGCGTTTAGCTCAGTTCAAAGCTCAGTTTCAAAGAAACTATCCAAGATATTTTCATCAAACTTCATATGCTGATAGATATTGATGAGAGTTATGCAACTGCATGAACATTTTTTGACCTTGGCCTTTTCTTTGACCATGACCTCACTTTTCCTAACTTAGTGTTTAGCTCAGTTTTAAAGATAACATTCAAGATATTTTTATCAAACTTCATATGCTGGTATATACTATTGAGAGCTATTCAACTGCATCAACATTTTTTGACCTTGACCTTTTCTTTGATCTTGACCTCACTTTACTTAAATTAGTGTTAAGCTCAGTTTTAAAGAAACCATTCAGGAGAGTGTTATCAAACTTCATATGCTGATGCATATTGATAAGAGCTATTCCACTGCATCAACATTTTTTGACCTTGACCTTTCTTTTGATCTTGACCTCACTTTTCTTAAATTAGTGTCAAACTTCATATGCTACATACCGATGTAAGCAATTCAACTGCATCAAACTTTTGACCTTAACCTTTCACTTGACCTTGACCTCACTTTTATCAATTTGTGTTTAACTCAGTTTTAAAGAAACCATTCATAATGTTTTTATCAAACTTCATATGCTAATATATACTTATGTAATGTTTTCAACTGCATCAACTTTTTTGACCTTGACCTTCATTATTAGTATTTAGCTCAGTTTTAAATAAACCATTCAAAATATTTTTATCAAACTTAATATGCTGATACATATTTTTGAGAACTATTCAACTGCATCAAAAATGTTTGACCTTGGACTTTCCTGTGACCTTGACCTCACTTTTCATGAATTTGCATTATGCTTAATTTTAAAGAAACCGTTTAAGACATATTTATGTAAGTTTATGCACTTATACATAATTTGGTGAGAATTTATCATCTATATCCGACTTTTTAGATTTCAATTTTAAAGAAACTATTCAAGATATTTTCATCAAATTTCATACAATTATACAAATTTTCATGTTGCATTACTAACATATCCTCAGCAAGGCATTCATGTCCTATGGACCTATTTCTAGTGTTACTAAAGTTCAGTAAAAGATATTGATACCAGTATATTTTAGTGAAACATGATTTAAAAATAGAACATGTATAGCCTAGGCATTGAAAATTCACATGTACATTTACTACACTTTAAATTCTCTTTAGAGAAAAAAAAAAAAATTCTTAAGGGGAAAAACAACAGAATTATTGAAACGGAACTTAGATTAAAATGTCACCCGCGAAGCGCAGTGGTTAGAGCGTCTGCTTTAAAGTCGTTAAGTAAGGAACTGATCCTTACATCGAGGCTTCGAATCCACTGCAAGATGTGGAGATCGGTCCTTTGGATGTGACCGTATAAAGCAACCCACTGCTCAATGGCCCTGAGTGCCAAGTATAGGTATAAATTTGCAGCCCTCCACCGGGAAGTGGTGGCGTCTCCATATGAGTGAAAAATTCTTGAGAGGGACTTTAAATAATAAACAAACAAACAGATTAAAATGTGTCAAAATGAGGACAATGGGATTAGCGGTGTACATAAAGAGAAAAGCTTCCTTGTAAATATGTTCAAACGTCAGGTCTGTTAATTTTAAATGGATGAAGAGGTAATTTGCATTTAATAACAGATCATGGTTATATTGTATTTGGATGGCATGAACACCATCTAATTGAAGGCTTTTAAATGACCTATATATAGGATGTCTCTAGTGTTTAAACTAGAAGATTTGGGGGTATATAGATTTTTTCCTGTTCTTCAGTCTGTCTGTCTGTTTGTCCGCTAGAACTACTTTAACCTTGCCTATAACTTTTGATTGGTTGGAACTATGGCTTTCATATTTCACAAGTGTATTTCGTGTGACAAGACCTTGCTTTGTGTCCCAACATATTAGTCCTCTTGACCTTGAAGTATGACCCACTTTTGCAAATATTTACCCAACTTTAACCTTGGCCATAATTTTTGAACAGTTGGTTCTAGGGCTTTCTTATTTCACATGTTTATTCATCTTGACAAGAACTTTCCATTGGTGTAATCATTTTTGACCTTCAACTTAGAGTTTGAACTACTTTTGAAAACTTTAACCTTGGCCATGACTTTTGAACAGTTGATGCTAGGGCTTTTATATTGTGCAAGTGTATTTCTTATGACAAAATTATCCCCTGCATACCATTAATTTTGATTTTTTGACCTTGACCTTGGAGTTTGACCCACTTAAAGACACAAGAGGCCCATGGGCCACATCGCTCACCTGAGCAATTTGGCTAGGAATATGCAGAAATCAGTTCAGTATTTAAAAGTTTGAAAATTTAAAGTGGTTCCTGGGGGGGGGGGGATGATTTAAACAAACATGACTTATAATATCTTTGCTGTTCTTAAGAAGAAATTTTTATTGATGTATCCTTTATATTCCTTTGTATAACTATGATCTCCTTTTATGGCCCCTCTTACTCCTGGGGGTCATGATTTGATCAAATTTGAATCTACATTACCTGCAGAAGATGGTTTTATTTTATTATGACAAATCACGGTTTTGCTGTTCTTGAGAATAAGAATTTTAAAGATTTTCCCTTTGTATTCCTATGTCAAACTTTGATTGTCTACTGTGACCACATCTTACCCCCGGGGGTCATGATTTGAACAAACTTGAATCTACACTACCTGAGGATGTTTCCACATAAGTTTCATATTTTCTAGCACAGTAATTCTTGAGAAGAAGATTTTTAAAAGAGGCCATAAATTTTTCACGAATTCGCAATTATCTCCCTTTGAAAGAAGGTGTAGCCCTTCATTTGAACAAACATGAATCCCCTTTACCCAAGGATACTTTGTGGTTGAAATTGGCCCAGTGGTTTTTGAGATGAAAATGTGAAAAGTTAACAACGACAACAACGACGACAGATAACGGACACTATTTGATCAGAAAAGCTCACTTGAGCCAATTAACCTTGACCATAACTTTTGAATGGTTGGTGCTTGGGCTTTCATATTTATCAGATATATCGATTTACATGGTTATATACAAAAATGCTTTAACTCTTTATCTGATACATCTTAGTTGTTACATGTATGTGCTCAAAATGGTTGCCATTGTATAATGTTAATGCAAAAATACTTTCATTAGACCAAAATTACATTGCCCATTTGCATACAAGAGAGCAAGTTTTTGACTTTTGCAAACAGTCATTGTCACTTTTCTGAATTGCTGTAAACATTATAAATAATTGGACTCTGAACATGTTCATACATGTTATTTTTTTGAAATTCAGAGCACGTTGCCATGGTAACCATGTAACAAAGCAACACATTTTTGCCTCATATGAATTAAAGGTATTAAATTCTTGACAAACATATAGCAAGTTAAAAGAAATTCTGTGACTATGTATTCTCCTGCTCATATATAAGAGCCAACGTAATTACAGAGAATGAATCTTTCAAACACTCAAAGAAATCAAGTGGTTGTTATGTTCTCAAAATCGTTTCCATGGGAAATTTATTTAACAAAAATACTTTTATGAGGTCCATAATACTTTTTTAATTTTGCTAAACTGGAATTTTAGAACTAAATTTGAAACATTTCTTACCACTGTACATGAATATCTGCCAAAATTAAGCTTTGTCGCCTTGTTGCTATGGGGAATTTGCTGTTGCCATGGAGATAAGTAACTGTACAATAATCTTTAATTTGCTAAGAAGTCTGATTTATGTTCTATCACATTAAAATTTATTTCTAGTACTCTAAGATAACAATTCATACAATTTTTCTTTGTAACACTGCACAATTATTCACTATTTATTTATCAAACATCCATTATTGTTGCTAGGCAACGGACACTAATTTTCAAAAAACCCACGTGTTTGAATTCAGATTTCATTAGAGACATTCCTCTACTTGTATGTGAAATACATGCAAAAGCTGAAATTTTTAGATGCAAATTTTAATTTGACCTTGAGTATTGCCAAAATCAAGAAAAATGCTGAATCAGCAAAAAATGCAAAACATGTATATCTTCCAATGACTATTACAGAACTAACTTTAAATCTGATATCTTCGTGTTGGGTTGTTAAAACACTTAAAATGTGTATCTCCTTTATGCTAGTGAAGAGGAATAATTTTATTCATATTTACATTTCATTTCAAGTCCTAAAAGATGAGTGACTTTTTGTCCTACCGTATGGAAAAATTGGCCGGTTGCTAGGGAAATTTGTTTGGCCAGGTTTCCATAGTAACCATGAACTAAAACATTTTTTATTTTACATACATGGATCATAGTGCAAGAGAAATCTATGTGTGGAAAATCATCAAATTCTGAGAACCTTCATGTATCACCTTTTGTCTGATTTTTATATGGACTGGTACTTAAATACTGGGTACAGGTTGAACAAAATGGATGATTGGTGTCTCTGTGAGATTTCTTACGTCTCTGTTAACCACCCTTTGTCCTGTGTCTCTGTGAGATTTCTAACGTCTTTGTTAACCACCCTCCGTCCTGTTTTCTCTATTTCAGATGTCACATTTTAGTTAAGCTGTATCCACTACCTCTTCAATATGTACAAGAATGAACCATCAGCAGGTTCTTTTAGGTCTGACCATTCCATATTTAAAAATAAATAAATTGTACAATTAAGGGATTTTACAAGTTTTTGATAAGCATAAATAACCCCAGTCATAGCCAATGCTGATTTTATGACGAAGAAAATGGTCAAAATTACATCGTTGAGCTAGATGATTTAAGGACATACGCAACGTACCTTACCTACTGATAATTTTTCAAGATATTCTGAATTTAAGATTATAGTGCCATCAGATGTTCGTCGACAAAAAATCAGCATGCATTACCAGGGGATTTAAAAAGATATCAATTGATGAAAATTCTTGTATAATTCAAAGAAAAATACACAAAAATTACTAAACACATATTCTAGATGTTTTGTTTATCCAGACTTGTTTTAGAAGAAGTGTACAACAGCATATATAGACATACAAATGTAGCACACAATTCCTTTAAGTATTGGAACTCTTCAACTCCAGGGAAAAGGACAATAAAGTTCAAACTACGTTGCGTATGTCCTTAATTGCTATAAAAACAAAAAAGTGTTGCTCAGTGTTATTCACAAAAAAATATTAGTCCGTAAGTTATTTCTAGGCATTTACAATAGTCTAAATAACGAACACTGGGTGAAATAAGCAGTTTCCCGTCATGGTAAACTATATGGAAACCACATGGAAGCCTCAAGTTTACAATATGTACATGTGTCTCAATGGTTTCCGCAGCGGATGCCAGATTATTCTGACTAAAATACTGACCAGCCAGAGATCAGTAAATGTCCTTATTTTTATTTTTCATTCTTGTCTTGTTTCATTTCAATGTTAGAAAGTTTTAGTTAATTATAATATTTACTACTTTAGCATACTTTTTCAACTTGGGTATATCAAACACTTTATATCTTGAATACCATGATTTGAAAGTATTCTGTAGGTATTTTACCCCCTGATATATCTAATGCTCAGATATCTCGAAGTTTTTTTCTCTTGTTGATATCAAGTTCTTCGAGATAACAAAGTTTGACGGTATACATCAGAAAACTGATTGTATGTCAATCTTCTCAAAACAATGTACACACATCATCTGATAACATCTTTCATTGTATACATATACTATGTATAAGTATTTTGCCCACAGAGGGGATAAAATGTCATAATGTACTGCATGTGCATGCTTTTACACATACCAGTATTTGATCATATCATCCCTGTTCATATTTTGAGCATCTAAGTATTTCTTTAGAAAAAAAAATTAAAAAAAAGAAAATTAAAGCAAGTTGAATTCAATAAAAATCCACACTGCTTGTTATATGTTATGCGAGATATCATCCAGACATAAAATGTTACAGAGAAGTGAAAAGGACTACAGACCATGCTTTTACATTAACTTGTTGTAGTAAGCAGCTGGTAGTTTAGATTAATTTTGAAATCAAGTTCTTTTATTTTCATGCAATTGTCATGCATGCCTATTAATGATTGAATTAATTACCACTTACCACATGATCACCTCCTGATTCATCATACATTTCATATGAATTATCTCACTGGTTCTCCTCTAATGTCAGTTTTCTTCTCTCTGAAAGAATAAATTATGTTCAGTTACTATTGTATTCTGATTTCAACTAATAACATCAACAATTACCAGGGGGGAAGAAAAATAAACAAACAAGAATTTCAAACAAATGAGCATTAACTCGTTTTTACCATTCCACTTCTCCCATATTGGGACTGCCATCAATATTCACAATTACAGTACCAACCAGACCCAACCTGACACAAAGCAGTCCCAGAGCAGTCCCACAGCGGTCCCTGAGCAGTCCCAGCAGTCCCAGAAAGCAGCCCCAGCAGTCCCAGTGGGCGGGGTTAATTAATTTAGTGGGCGGAGCTTACTCAGAAATGAGATTACCAATAAACAATGTAACTATAAAAGGCAGTTGAAATTGATGATCCATTTCTTTCTGAGCAGTATCAATTCTCATGCGACAGTCATTTTTTAACTGTTAAGAAAATCACACTACGCGTATAGAAACAAATAATAAATATTGAACAAAGAAGACGTTCACACCTATAAATTGCATGAATATTTAAACACAGTTTTGGGGTATATTAATTTTTCACCAAAATAAATCAATTTCTAAATTACTGTGATTGATATTGGTTTCCATATTTATTTATTTTTTTTTTATTTTTTTTTTGTAGATAATTAAGTTTGAGTTATTTATTTTCTATCAAAACTAGCTTTAAATAGGCCTTATAATTATAGAGCAAGGCCGATTTCCATACTATACTCTGAATGCAGTTTTCTTAAGCACTGGAGCTTTTGAAAAATTCTTTGTGTATTATATTTCAGTCATGATTATTTTCACTGACTTGCCAATTTAATTATCGTTAAATTATCTATGTAACAGAAAACAATAATACTTTTATTATATAAACGTTTGAGTGTATAACTGTAAATCACGCGAATGGAACCCTCAGATTATGTTCAAAATTAATTAATCCCGAAATAAATTTATACACATATATTGAAACGAAGATTTTTTGCAGTACATAGATTGAAATTAGTGTCATTGTTGACCAACATGTTCAGTGATGTGTAACACTGATACCCAAATAACATGCATAGACTTTCTGCTAATCATGCCCGAAGGCGATTGAAACTTCAGGTGTTGACACCATTTTATACATTTGTATTGCTTTTTATTAATCGGCCAGGAAAACACAAACAAAACAAATAAGTCACAATTCCCAATATTTAAAAATGTTTATAAATTTACTCTTTTAATTACTTGTTTATAAATCAAAAACAAATTCATAAATAAATCCCCCAATAATTGTTCACAAATACAATGTTTTAAATGACTGAAGAATGGTAGAATAATTTTATTTCATGATCATTTAATAAATTATTAGGTTTTATTTGAGGGCGGTCAAAAATAGCATGGAATGCTCTTTTTTAGCATGCATATGGTTTTAGCTTTTTCAATTTAAAAAAAATCCAGTACAGTACGTCCCTCTGAATGTCTTATTGTAATGACAAGTTTGTTTGGTTTTTTTTTGTTTGTTTTTAAATAGTGCTAATGCAAACTTTGACAAACTTGACAGCATTAATTAATTAAATAGGCCTCGATATTTTTTTTCAAACACCTGTATTAAAGTTTTAATTAGCATTAATTAATCAAATAGGCCTAGATATTTTTTTTTTCAAACACCTGTATTAAAGTTTAATTTAAAGGATAAAAGTCATCTCCTGACTTCCCTTTTAACTACTTTCATTTTTTAAAATTAATTCTAGACTACAATTGTGTAAATTTACAGCCCCTGAAGACATTTAATAATTACTTGTATATCTATCTCTACTTATTAAAATGTTGTATAAAAAATCCTTTTTTTTTATTTTTCATCTTAAACACCTCTCTGCTGAAAGTAAACAAAACAACAACAGGGAGCCTGCAAATTCTGAATACACAAGGGGCGGAGCTATCATGTCACTCAGAACCTTTTTCATGCATGAGTGAACAAAGCAGTCCCAGAAAGCAGTCCCAGGGACTGCTGGGTCTGCTTTCTAGAGCAGTCCCACAGCGGTCCCAGGGCAGTCCCAAAGCAGTCCCGGGGACTGCTTTCTGGGACTGCTTAGGTGTCAGGTTGGGTCTGGTTGGTACTGTATATAAGTCGATTTTTTCTTAATATACATGTATATTGGAGGAAAGAACGTCACGTGATATTTGTCCTTTTATGATACTGATGCGACAGCTTGTCGGCGGAATAGATATTGCACGATTCGTCGTTCTCCTGCACCAAAGTTACGTAGCATATGGCGTTGTAATATAAGAAGCATGTTTTTACAATTGCGACGTAATGACACCAAATCTGTTCAGTTAGAATTGCGTCAGATTAGGCCATTCCAATTTTTTTCTCTCTTTAGCGTCCACTCATCTTTCAAAAACCTACCTACCTATTCGCATAAAACACCCCCCCCCGCCCCAAAATAAAATACAGACTCTATAGTCTTAAAAATGACGCCATTCAAAGCATTTAATTTCGTTAATCTTATTTTCTGGAAGAAAGATCTATTCTTCAGCAAAATCAATGCATTAAATGCTTAGAATAAGCCTAATATGATTTATTGTAGACGAATACTTACAGAGATTGATATAATTAAAAGAATTTAAAAGATTTTGATCAGATTAATCAATTTTAGAACTACTGATTTTGTTTGCTTTTTCTGATATGGGATGTAAAAAAAGCAAGACGCGCACGGACGCTAAACATAGAAAAAACTTGGAATGGCCTTATTAACTTTGAGTGATTATATATTAAATATTATAGACTTCAGTGAACAGTCAATACGTGGTTATAAGGACCCATCTCAAGTGATATTGACCTCAGACAAAGAAAATGAACACGACCTCGCAAGTTTCATTGCCTATCACTTTCTGTGTCATTTGTCAATATCAAAGGACATGGGTCCTTATAATCATATATCGACCTACACTGAGGTCCATAATTGTATAATAACTGATGATTCTAGCTTATGATTCATTTACATTACTTGAAACACTATCAATATTTGTGCATCATGTAGGCTTTTTGTAACATCTTCAGTAATTCTCTCAGCAAGTAAGAATAACAAAAGTTGTCTTTTGAACAGTAAATTATTTTAATATACAATTCATCACTTGTTTGTGAAAACAATATGAGCTGCATTTTTGGGAGTTTTATTTTCAGTTAAAATGTGTTATTATTATGAATTATATGTAATTTAAAACTTTTTTGATCAATGAGACAGAAATAAAGTATCAAACTGTTTCAGAATAAAGGATTCTACAGTATTATATAAGACATCAATATTGTACAGGACGATAATAATGTCCCTTTGCTTTAATCAAAGCTTATAAATAGTTCTTCCATCGGAAATATGAACAGCAGAAGTTTATAAACGTTCTTTTCTGTCATTGAAAAAGTTAGTAACAATTTTGCAACAAAAATTTCTGACATTAAAGTTGCAGCTCATGTTGCTTTAAATAGTTGTATTATTATAGAAATAATAGAAATTATAGAAATTTTTGAAAAGTAAAACGGTTTCCCTACATATCATCATCATGCACTGATTTAGGGTTGTACTAAGCTATAGACAATCTATTTCAACTGTTCTTGTGATCCTTCATCTTGTCATATAATATCTGCCAAAGAGTGCATTTTGTCTGCGTCAGAGCTCTCTCTTTTAAAATTCCATTGATGGTGATATCCTTCGTGAATAATCGGATAAGTTGAGATTGCAAACACTTCGTGTGAAAACATTGATGATTTATTTGTAATTTGGAAACAGAAATAATTCATTTATACCTTGTCGATATGTTATGCTTTTCCAAAAATCCAAAGAGTTGGCGATCCAAGAACACATGTATTTGTGATGATCAGAGATAATTCGAATTAGCATTTAGTAACTCTCTAGTAGAGAGAAGATAACTTTTAGCCATTTTTATTGTCGGCATTAGCATCAATGAAGAGACATTATTTGTCGAAATGCGCATCTGGTGCATCAAAATTGGTACCGTATATGATTTACATTGTCACAAGTAATGTGATATATGAAAAGATCATTTCTTTGGCATCTTTTCTCCCAAAGAGTTCAACAATGAACAATTACTAATCCACAAACAGTTGGAAGTTCACATTTTATCACCCCTCTGATTCTTTGACCTCCGCTGAGAGTTCAAATGGTTCACCATGCTTAAATCACAATTGGAGATCATATAACTGTTTTATTCCACTTAAACTAGTTCAAAAGTTTAGTTAAATGACTACAGAAGCTTCAGAAACATACCTTAGTTTCTAATCAGTAGACAATTGCCTAACAAAGAAGAAGGTACGGTTTTAGCTTTATTGTGCCCTAAAAATCTAATGTTTTCAAAAAGTTTTGAAATTGGCTTAAATATTAGTTGAGTATATGACTGTGATATCTCAGGAAAGAATATGGCATGAAGGAGTACCAATCTGGAAATATGACGTCATCAATTTGATTCATTTCTCTATTTTAAACAGAAAATGCCTCAAAATTACTCATTTCAAGGGTTATTTTCCTTAAGAAAATAGTGTCCACAGCGGTCGCCCACTTTAATTTTTGGATATGTTGTGTAAAATTCTTTGAAAAATCACATATCTCAAAATCTTTGTGGGCGATGGCTGTGGACAATATTATCTAAAAGAAAATTCCATTGAAATTTGGTGTCTTCTGCAACTTTTTAAGAAAATACGGAAAATTGCACAAGTTTATGACGTCACAATTAGCATTTAGAAGGTCATGAGAGAAAAATGATTTGTATGATCAGCATAGAATTTCAATAATTCAGAAAGCCTGAGTTTTAATTTTTCACATCACTTTCATTTTTAAGAAAAACACAGGGCAAGAATTGTATTGAAAATGTACCTTGTTTTTAATTAGAAAGACGCTATCGAATTACAAAAAAAAAAAAAAAAAACAAAAAAACTCTCCACAATAGACTGTAAAAATATTTGTTATTGAAAATCTTTTATCTTGCATACTTTCAATAATCTAAGTTCTACAAATGAGAACATTTGTTCATTTCACTCGTTTGTGAAAAAATGGAAGATAACGAACATAAATCATGTTGATAAGTCAAACGATACGAGCAGAGAAAACACACAGCTCTAAAACAGAGGTCGGATCACGTGTCATGGAGGGATAAGCATTCAATGTTGATGTTGCTGTGTTCTTCTTGTCATGGATAAGTAAACGGAGAAATCCATAGTCTGTGTGAAAATAATGGAAAATTGCATGAAAGACGTTAGTCAATATTCGAAAACAACAGACTCTATTTGCAAACAAGGTAATTGTACTGATAATAGAATTTGAAAATAATTGCTTTATATGAGATTGTCGATATCATTCTATCATCCACTTGTTTGTCAGCAACCAGTCTCGTTTAAAAAAATGTTTGTACATAGAATATACTTCTTGCGTATCGAGTGTGACAGATAAACTCAAAATGCATGTGATAATGGTATATTGCTGCATAAAAGTCAACGATAGAAAATTGAAGTATCATGTTAACATAAAGTTGCCATCAATTTCTTTATTAAAATGTCTAAGTTGTCGATATATCCAGATGTCGAATTAAAGGCCAAAGCAAGAGAATTATTCTTTTCACGAAGAAGTTTATGCATAAATCCTGCAAAATACTTCTGCTAATAATGGGGCACAAATAAACCCATGGGAATTTCATTAGATTCTTGGAAGACAAAGAATTTGACATTAGAAACTCTTGTGTGTAGAATCAGAATGTTCTATAAAGTATGCAAATGATCCCGATGATCAATGGCAAGTACGCAATTGTACGAATCCCTTTTCTTTTATTGAAGATTTCAAAAGTCTGGTACTTAATTTACTGTGGAAAAAGGTTGTATAAGGTTTTGAAAAGTCGTGCGTTTTGATACTATTGATTTCAGTAAAGTTTTGTGATCTCAGATTTTCTAAAAGTACTTTGGAGTTTTTAAGTAACCACCTCTGATTAACTCCACTTTTCGTATATCTTGTACAGTGCTCCTGAAACTTCTCCTTCACTTCTGTTAATATTTTCGTTAGGAGTAAAGAAGAAGCTTGATAGAACATTTAATAGAACCCGTATCTTTGTAACGATGTTTATGACGTTTAGGAATAAAGTACAGGTATGATAATTCAAATTAAATTTAGGAATATCAATACTATTTAAAACGGACAAATGATTTTGAAGAATTCCTTAGAAAGGGGGCTTTGATTGATTGTATGTTGTTTTACGTCCCATTCGAGAATTTTTCACTCATATAGAGACGTCAACATACACCGGTGAAGGGCTTCAAATTTTGACCTTTACTGGGCACTCAGGGCCATTGAGCAGTGAGGGATCTTTATCGTGCCAACGCCTGCCGTGACACGGGCCTCGGTTTTTGAGGTCTCATCCGAAGGACACGCAACTTTCACTTCAAAGTGCCGAGCGCATAGCGAAGGAACAGTTGCTACCCATTTATTATCAACTTTGGTCAGTCAGTCGCGGCCGAGATTCGAACTTACGACCTCCCGATCACGGAGCGAGCGCTCTATCGACTGAGCTACCGTGAACGGTGAAAGGGGGCTTTGAGAACAGTGTATAAGTCTGATAACTACTTGTAGATTCAAATCCAATTTCCTCTTAAATACAGGATAAATTATAAGCCTTACATACATAGTCTATGTTATTTTACCTCTACTGATTTTTCCCTATATAAAATTAGATCGGTAGATGGGTGTAATTCCTTAAAAATCGCTGTATGGACTAATCCCTGTGCGTTAGTCAGGTGAGCTAATCCCTGCTTCGGAAGCTAATTCCTGGTTATCCCTAATCCTCTAGATGGTTTGATATGTGAATTAACTAATCTCCGTACGTTAGTCAAGTGAGCTAATCATTGCTTCGAAGGCTAATTGCCGGTTATCCGTTATTCTCCAAATTTTACTTTTGTATCGGTATAATAAAACAGTTAAAAAGTATATCATTTATGGAATTACCAAGATTCAAGTTCCCCTCGACCAGGATTATTTCCCTAGGTCTCAGGACATAATGTTGGCCTTGGGGAACTGAAATCTTGCTAATTTCCTCAATAATATACTTTGTATATTGTTACCTGCTTTGCTAGCTCGGACCAGTACATATTGATCATGTAATCTATCAACTTTTGAATTAATTATAGACGGCAGAAGAATATATTGATTTCATATAGTCCTCGATGGTTTAAAACGAAATTTCAACATCATATTATATATACTGTTCGTTATCTCCATATTTCACTTATGTTTTCAATCTTTTTAGACGGTTACAATGTCTTCGTTTTAAAATTGACCTATCGTCTGACATAATCTGACAAAACTCGTAATATTTATGAATTTTTGTCTCCAGTCAAAAGATCGGTGTTCCCTAAATTTTGGCCTTTTTAAAATTAGCGACATAAAGTCCTCATTATCAACTCTATTCACGTGACCAGTAATGACAATAGTTTTAGAAAGAAAAACATGAATGCGTAGAAGGATCATGTTTCAGATGTTTGATATCTTTATAAACACTGTCAATTTTTTTTTGTAATTGACAAAAATTGTAAGCAATGGACCATGAATATTTGTAAGAAATACTTTTCTAAAAAAAAACTGGAGATACTGAACGAGGAATAGTTAGAAAAAGAATGTGTTGATAAACTAAATAAGTTATGCAATAACGAGATTTTTTTTAAAGAAAATGTACGGACTATTAAGGACAGCTAAAAGATTGCTCTTATCGGAGGAAGGTTCGTTTATTGGCTTTGATGGTCATTTTAACTTATTGATTGTACAAGTCGATGACTACTGCTCATCCATTTATTTCTTCAACACCATTACTGCTGTATGTTTCATAACCCCTTTGCAATGATTTTTTTGTTCTCTAAAATGTAAGAGGACATCTATAATGACGTTGTTCAGCGTAATATTTCTTAGTGTTTCGGGTCGTCATTATGTAAGGAATTGTAGTGATTACTGTAAAAGCTGGTAACTTTATATTTTTTTACTACTTTGTTAATCAGAAAGTCTGATTGGGTTTTTTGATCTGTACATTAATATAACCTGGTCCTACTCGCAAAATATATATACAATATCTTAAAGTTTTTTGTAAATATCCTATTCATCCTAATCAATCATCGCAGTGCTTTTGTTCTGTTCTGTTATATATTGAAAATGTAACATGATACTTTTGTCGTAATTTATGATAAGAGGCCCAAGGGCCTTAACGGTCACCTGAGTACAACAATTTAGAGGATCCATAAACTGATAAATGAAGCTTTGTTGCCCAATAGCAAGGAAAACAGTATGATGAAGATCAACAAAATAATTGTTCTAGAATCTTTCTATCTGTCCCCCATTTATCACTATTACCATGCAGACTTTTAACAAAATGACTATATTACTACCTCTCACATTGGCCTCACTTGGCCTTTGAAGAACATTTAAAAAGATAAGTTATTTTTGTTTCATTTTTATTCATCTATTATTTCCAAGTCTACCTGATCATTAAAACTATGAAAGTACTTTTTGTATTATGCAATAAATGCTCTTGCATAATTCTCTTATTTTATTAACCTTTCAAATACATTATCTACAGTAATTAATTATCAAAGGTGAATGGCAAATGAGAATAACTTCACTCAGTAAAATACAAATTAATAGAGCCCTGGCCAGGACCAGAACACTTGACTAAATGGTCCAGATGTTCAAAATTCTGGTAAAAATACCTTGCTCATTAAAACTATTACTCTGTTTGCTTCCAATATGCCCAGGAGCAGAGGAGATTTTCAAAAAAAATAACGCATTTTCACTATTTAACACAGCCCTACCCACACACCAGGACACTTGACCTAGGGTCATGAAAATTTACAAATTTGGAAGAGGTACCCTCATCATAACTATGCAATTTGTTGAAGATTTTCAAAGAATTCACACACTTTCACTATATAATCAAATAGACCCTCCTCCTCCCCCCCCCCCCCCGAGAAACAACAGAACCCCTGGGACCACAAATTTTAAAAATTTTGTAAATGCATCCTTGCTCATCATAACTATACATTTGTTTCTTTGCTTTATAACCAGGAGTAAAAAAAAGTATTTTGGAAGAAATTATAAATTTCACTATATAATCAATAGAGCCGCCCCCCTTTCACCAGTACCCCTGACCCAGGGGCCATGAAATTCACAATTTTGGAAGAGGCAGCCCTGCTCATCATAACTATGTACTTAGTTAGTTTATTTTATACCCAGGAGCAGAGAAGAAGATTTTCAAAGATTTAATGCATTTTCACTATATAATCACAGACCTGTTTACCCATATTGTTGTCTCTCAGTATTTTTTATTAGATTTGTCAGTGAGATTTGACATATTCCCGTAAGATTTTACTTTCCATCGATTTTACATATATTACTAGAAAAAACACCGCGTTTTGGCAACTCGACACCCCTTAAGTGTTTGAAATCTTTCTTTTTTAGTGATTAAAAAGCGTCAAACTGAGACAGATCATAACGAAAACTATCTGCTAAAATCCAAACGAACAGATTTTGGATTTCCGTATTTTCATTAAAGTAAAACGTGAGACGTATTTAGGACTCAAAATCCGTACAAAATACGGCGAAATCGTAAGAGTAAACAGGTCTGTAATCAATAGACCCCCCCCTCTAACACCAGAACCCCTGACCCTGGGGCCGTGAAATTCAAAATTTTGGTAGAGGCACTCTTGCTCATCATAACTATGTACTTAGTAAGTTTATTTCATACCCAGGAGCAGAGAAGAAAATTTTCAAAGATTTAAAGCATTTTCACTATATAATCAATAATGCCCCGCCCTAACACCATAATCCCTGACCCAGGGGCCATGAATTTCACAATTTTGGAAGAGGTAGCCATGCTCATCATAACTATGTACTTAGTTTATTTCATACCCAGGAGCAGAGAAGAAGATTTTCAAAGAAATAATGCATTTTCACTATGTAATGAATAGAGCCCCCCCCCTCCCCCAACACCAGAACCCCTGATCCTGGGGCCATGAAATTCACAATTTTGGTAGAGGCACTCTTGCTTATCATAACTATATACTTAGTTAGTTTATTAAATACCCAGGAGCAGAGAAGAAGATTTTCAAAGAAGTAATGCATTTTCACTATATGATGTATATAGCCCCACCCTAGCACCACAACCCCTGACTCTGGGGCCATGAATTTCACAATTTGGGTTGAAGCCTCAATCCTTATTACAATCATGCCAACAGTTTGACTGCTTGATGTCCAGGAGTAAAGAAGAAGATTTTTAAAGATTGCATTAATTTTGGTGGTTTTAGCCCCACCCCTCAGGCCCCAGGGACCATGAAATTCATAATTGTTGTTCCCCTTCACCCATAGATGCTATATGCCAAAATTGGTTGAAATTGGTTGAGCAGTTTCAAAGAAGAAGCTAAAAATGTTTAAATGTTAACGCACGACGAAGGACGAACGTCGACGGACTAAAACGGATAGCAATAGGTCACCTGAGCGACCCAGGTGACCTAAAAACTGTCACTTCTCATTTGCAATATACATGTACTTCATAAGTTAAAATTACAATGCAAGGCGACGTAAGGCTCCTCTGACTCCTGCAAACTCGGAGCATTTTGTTCAGTCTTGGTCATCTAATTCATCTGATTTACACTAAGGATGTATGGGACGAATACGCGAGTTTCGAGATTGTAACTCTCCTATGATAGAGGCGCAAAAAGTATCCATACCAGCATGGAAGTGGGATAGGTTGTTAATATATACAAACTTGAATAACAAAAAGAACGATGGCTACGGCTTTTAAAATTCATTTGATGTTATAAAAAGATAATAATGCTAAGCAGTGATCATTTTTATGACTTTGAAAAGCTCTTCTATACATATTTACTTTCAGTTAGGATATTTGAAAACGAAAGAGACCGTCATAGTATTTATAATAAAAAAAAATAATGCTTTGATTGTACCAACCTTTTCTAAAAAGTTATTGGACTCTTTGAAGTTATTATAAGGTAATGCCGACGTACAATGTTAAGATGCGTGTGTATTTATTAGAGAGCCACATCTATTCCCTCGTTTGGTAAGTTCTTATCCACTGATATTTTCTTTTGTTCCGATTTTTATTTCTTTTGTTCTGTTTTTTTTTGGTAGAGAAAATTGACGCATTTACTTTAATTCGGTAATGAGTACATCCCGACAATCAGTTATGATAGACCGGTATATCGATGATGTAATGTATCCAACATAAATAACTGTCCCACCTGCCTGCTTACGCGAAAACAAAACTCCCCTCCGTAAAGAAAGAGCGCACCAAGGGAGATAATCTTGAAACCTGCGGCATATACATGTGCAAAAGACAACCACAAACCTAAGCTTTGCAACAACTGTCCCAAGCTCTACGGTAAGAGAGTGATATCGATATCATCCCTAGACTGTTTTACGTCTCTCAAGTACATTGACATTGAAAGTACATAAGACAATGTTAGGCTGATACTGGCGTCTATAGGGACATACTAAATATTAATTTATTATGCCCTACATGTAGCCTTGTCTACAATTGTAAAATTCTTTACAGAATATGAGAGTTTAAGTGTCGGTCTATTTGTTTGTTATTGATACACCATTCTTTCAAGTTACCTTTGAGCCTTATTGAGCCACTAAACTTTTACAGCCTGTTTTTATGATTAGTATAAGTGCACATACCTTTATCAAAAGTCGCCCGCGTGGCGCAGTGGTTAGAGCGTCTGCTCTAGAGTCGCGAAGTAAGGAGTTGATCCTTACGTCGCGGGTTCGAATCCCACTGTGGGACGTGGAGACCGGTCCTTCGGATGAGACCGTATAAACCGAGGTTCCGTGTCGCAGTAGGTGCTGGCACGAAAAAGATCCCTCACTGTTCAATGGCCGTAAGTGCCGAGTATAGGACAAAATTTGCAGCTCTCCACCGGCAAGTGCACATGAGTGAAAAATTCTCGAGAGGGACGTTAAACAACATACAAACAAACCTTTATAAGAACGAAATACAAACACCCAAAGTAAAATACTTATATGCATCCCAAAACTAGATCTGATCTAAACAATCATAAAATTATTATTTATACATACTAGTATTTTTATTCATAAAAACGTGAATGGGATAGGGCAGCAGCCTATTTTAGCCCTCTCCCTAATTATAAAATTATGTTGCGTAAATTAAAGGGAAGATTCTTTGCTTAAATTTCATTCATGCATCATGTACATAGGATGAGATATCTTTCTCAAAGCTTCGGTTCTCGATGGGAATTATTTAAGGCTCATTGATACTCTGATAAGAGAGATAACTCTTAATGACATAAATGTCTATTATTCCTTTAAAATATGTCAAGTTAAAATGTTTTTATTGTCCATTTTGCCCCGCAAGCTGTGCTATAATTGCTTGTATTTTGCTTAACAAATACATTTCTTTTCGAAAGTCATGAGTTAAAAAAACGTTTTATATGCGGGAGCAGAGGGTTTATGAACCTTAAATTATTACTCAAGCGTTATCTCTCCACCTGTATTAAAGTAAATGTTCTCTACGAAAGCCCAGAAGGCTCATTCGAGACTCGAGTTTCGAAATACGAAATTCGAGATTCAAGATCCAAACTAACCAATCAAAAGACGGTTTAAGATTCAATTACTCCCTTTTGCAAAGTGTTGACCTTCTAGAAATCGTTGAATATATTCAAACCGAAGAGGTCATTTGATTATATTACAATGCAAGAAATAGCGATATATATATATATATATACATATCAGAACGAAATTAGAAGAAAATATTGGGTTTTTGGTCTGCAAATCATGCTTAAATATATATTATAAATTCTTAAATATTATAATAGGTCTATATCAAAAATATGTATATCGTATTGTCTTCCTTGTTTACAGGATTGATGTCATAATAATAAATATTGTTAATCGGAATCAAAAACCAAAAGGGGAGAGGGGCGTATTGTAGTCGATGAGAATTATTAGTGTGCAATAAAACAAGTGACTAGCGATTAATAATAATTAGTAATACGGGTTTCAAAGTGGATATAGTTTGTGACAAGGTATTAAAAACTGACCAGTGACCAAGTTTGTGAAACCAAGAGACAGCCCCTTAAGTACGGATGGCTGAAAGATACATGCTTAATAAAGATAATGATTTCTCTTTGTTCAGGTCCGTAGGAAATAATAAAAAAAATCACTGTAAAGCCCCCCCCCCCCCCCCCCCCAAAAAAAAACCCAGGGATATTAGACGTTATTTTTGAAAAGACACAAGCCTAAAGTTGCTATGTTTTCTATAGTATATTATATCGGTAAAAATATAAGGGGAATGGGGGGTGGGGGCAGGTAGAGACACGTGCCCAGGGTCCTATGGCTATGTTGTTTATTTTATTACAACGGTAGACAAATGTTCGGTTATCAACATTCAGTGTCAATGCGATGCATGGGCAAAATAATTATATATTCGATAATTATTTATAAGGAAACTGCTCGGGTCTCGCAAGATACATAACCAATCAATACACAAGTTTCAATACATGATGTAATAGCCATTGAGAAAAATAAAGATATAAAAGTATTAAATAATGATAAGAAAATAATTATTTTAACAAAACAATGGACCCTCTATATACACCTTTAGGACTTTGAAAAAATCAAAAATCGTATAGCCTAAAGGAGTACGTATTAAAATTACTTAGTTCACGTATCTTTTTGTGTACACAGGAAATCTTGAAAGACATTGTAGTAGTGATAAAGAAAAATCGCGTTGGCTTTCCCAGTGGTGTATATTCCATAGAGGCAAAAAGACTGTAGTTTACACATCATTTTCTTGATGTAAAAGAAAAAAAAATTCATTTATATATGTATTTGGTTGAAAAATGGGGAAAAGTTGATCATAAATTTTATTTATTTACCAGTTACTAAATATATTTTTATCAAATGCAATAAAAGTATTTTAAGCAATCCACACTTTTATGCCTATCCAATTGTTACAGTATACAAAACTTCTGATTTTTATAGCTGGTTAAATCTAAAATTGAAATGTTACCTCGAAGTCGATATCAGACTATTAAAAAATGACAGCAACAGGAGTCTACAATTAGGACAAGGAATAAAAATTATGAAATATGTTTGGGTTAGTAGGAAGTCAAACATAAAACATTTTAAAAATTATATTTAAATTATTCAGTAAAGAAATTTCCATAATTTCCAAGCACTGTGTAAGGATTTTAAAATTTTTCAATTGGTCATGAAGATTTTAATTTCTGTATCATAAAAATATGTTTAAATGATTTATAATTATATTCACTGGAAAAATGACAATGATAGATCTCCAAGATCGCAGAAAGTGGTCCTCCGACCCCCCTCTATTTAGAGGGGGCGACTCCCTCCTTGCCTATCCGCAATTCGGCAATGATGCGCTTTAGGTGAAATCTGTGACTTCACATTAGCCTACACATTAGCAGAAGGAATATACACCACTGTTTCCCAATAGAAGAAATACATCAAAATTAAGTTTTCAATAACTGATCTTGATCTAAGGCTTTGAATACATGAATTAATTAAAAAAATATATACAATACAGACTGGAATTTATTTTATTCCATATCAAATATTAGATCAGTCTAACTGCACAAATGCAGCCTTAAATGTAATGAAGTGTATCCTTAATTAAATTACTGTGCAGTGTAAAGAAGATCCTTAGTATTTCATACCAATAATAATTTTCTCCCTCATCAATGTGCTTATTAAATAATTTATCGACATACTAATTTCGCAATTCAACGATAAGACCATATAATATTCTATATACAATGTATGTATCTATTGTTTTGTTTAATGAGGAAAATAAGATTTTATATATATTTTTCAAAATGTTACCCAAAATTAATTTTTATTTTGTTTTGATACAAATAACATTTTTTCTTGCATTATTATTTAAGCAAATGACCCATTTGTTATAAATATATTCAGTGATTTCCTGATAGTAAAGACTTAATAAAGGGGAGTAATCAAATATCGATTTGATTGATTAGTTTGGATCTTGTATCTCGAAGTTTGAATCTCGTATTTCGAAACTCGAATATCGAGTGAGCCTTCTGGGCTTTCGTAGTTCTCTACATTATAAATGCACATTACTTTATAGGTCATATCTCACTCGATGATATCTGATCCATGGATGAACATAAGGACAGAGTGTTTCTTATCACAGGTTAGAATTACTAGTATTTCAACATTAGAAAAATGTATTTCTATAAATAATTAAATATTAATCATTAATCAAAATGTACCACAGGGTCCAGTTCCGGTATTGGTGAAGGCATTGCTGTCTATCTCGCCAAGAGCGGGGCAGGACTGTCCTTGACTGGAAGGAATAGGGCTAATCTAGAGACGGTGAAAGATAAATGTTTGAAGGAGGGTTTATCGTCAGACAAGGTCAGTTGCCATAAATATTTTTTTTTATATTTTCGAGAGTGATTTACTGTAATTTAGCTGTCGAATAAAATTGATATTTTTACACTTTTAGAATGAAAAGCGGATCTTCACGCGTATGTTAAATGCACGATACCCACGGCAATACAATGTTACATGAATTCTTTCATATTTCAACACTTAGTTTCCATAAAAAAACTATAGAAGTTGTTTTATTGTTCAAACCTATTGAAGGAATGTTTTTGAAAAAAACAAAACAAAACATCAAAACAAGTATTTTGGTTATGTACTAGTATGTCACAGGTTTTATCATTGTTTCAATGACAAATGTAAGACAAGGACCAAACAATCATGGGCTGCCACACACCTAAACTGGTAAGGGGCGTTATGGCACCACGTATTTTACGGTAATTAATAGCAAGGCGTCACAATATGTACTATTCGACTCCTAGGGCACCGTTTAGCAGGGTTAATGTAGTTGTCTCCTAGGAGAATCTTTAGGGAGGCTGCTGCCTTTTATACCGAACAGGCAAGCCCACTATACCGAATAAGGAAAACTAAAATCCACCCGTTCATTCGAATGGCGTACAAGGCTACTGTTATACCAAACAGATCCCTCACACAAGCTCCCAGTGCAATCCATAGCAAGCTTGTATTGACTTCTTGTGTAGCCTTAGCGAGTCACTACTTGCTCTGTCATTCATGTAAAATACATGACATTGTACATAATTTAACATAAGATAATCATATAATGATGACTAATGTCTCTGCTTGTCTGACATATTATCTGACCGCAACACAACGCCAGTATTCAATCAAGGTACAAGTATGTACATGTAACCTACAATCTTGTGCGCATTAGTATAGATATCAGTGACCTGTAAGAGGAGGACTTTGCTATCAAAGGATGTATAAAATTGATAGGAAATATACAGTTTATTTTATGTTATATTCGACGTACTAATTTTACACAGATTTTCATCTCCGTGGGTGACATATCTTCGAATGATTTTAGAAAGACACTCGTGGAACAAACAATTGGACATTTTGGAAAACTTGATGTTCTAGTAAGTAAATCAATGAATACAGTAGATACTATTAATTAATTTTGTTAGATTGCAACGATTAGAATCTTTTTTAAATTACTTACACAATAAGGCACATCTTTTTCTTTAAAATTACTTACTGCTCTAGAGTCGCAGAGTAAGGAGTTGATCCTTACGTCGCGGGTTCGAATCCAGTGCGGGACGTGGAGACCGGTCCTTCGGATGAGACCGTATAAATCGAGGTCCCGTGTCGTAGGTGTTGGCACGAAAGATCCCTCACTGCTCACTGACCCTTAGTGCCGAGTATAGGTATAGATTTGCATCCCTCCACCGGCAAGTGGTGGTGTCTCCATATGAGTGAAAAAATTCTTGAGAGGATCAAATCCTTACTGCGCTTCTCTAGAGCAATATATATATATATATATATATATATATATATATATATATATATATATATATATATATATATATATATATATTATATATTTGTTTTATAATACAGGTTTTTTGCATCCCTGATATGAACACAGGCACGCGCCCTGTATTACACACCCTGTATCAGCACCCTTTATTTTACCCTTTATCACACCCTTTATTACACCTTTCCGTAACATCTCTGTATTTTTCATTCGGAGTACCTCGGATCTTTTCCTATTTCTTTCCAAAGTTTATTCAAATTGTAATTTTATTTCATGGGACATATTATGTTATTCAAAATAATTATTGTTTGATTTATAATAATTTCATTTCGTATCGCTGAATGCATTTATTTGCCTAAAGTTAAAAAAGATTGAGAAACGGAAATTCAACAAAAACAGAACACATTCAATTATTAAAAATTCAGTAATTAATTTACAAGTTTATATATGATTTTTAGGACACTATTTTCAAATACATAATAAAAACAACAATACATGAAAAAATCTGTATCACACCCCATATCAACCCTCGACCAATATCAGCCCTCTGGCCTTCGGCCCTCGGGCTGATATTGGAGTCTCGGGTTTATATGGGGTGTGATACAGATTTTGCCATGTATTATTCTATATATATATATATATATATATATATATATATATATATATATATATATATTGTTCTGCTATACTTTGATCGTCTAATGTGGCCCTCTCTTTGCCCAGGATTCATGTTTGAATAAATTTGAATCCACACTACCTGGGGATGCTTCCATATCAATATGATTAATCATGCCTTAGCTGTTCTTAAGAAGATTTTAAATGATTTTTCACAATATATTCCCATATAAAACTTTCATCACCTTTTTTTCCCCCTTCCTTTCCATGAGGGTCATGATTCGAGCAAACTTAGATAATTATACACTTCCAAAGAAAACTTCCTTTTGAATACGACTAATTAAGGCCTTGCTGTTCTTGAGAAAAAGAAATTATAGTTTTTCCTACATTCCTAAGAAAAAAACTTTGTTCGTCAATTCCGGTCCTACCCTAACCCGGGAGTCATGATTTGAACAAACGTGAATCTACATTATCTGAGGATGCATCCATATTAATATCACTGATCATGTCTTTGCTATTCTTGAGAAAACAAAGAATTTAAAAAGTTTTTCCTATATATTTCTATGCAAAACTTTGAACATTGTGGTCCCACCCTACCCCCGGGGGTTATTTAAACAATTTAAAATATACAATGTAATAAAGCTTTCACAAAAGTTTCATCTTTTCTGATCCAGTGGTTCTTGAGATGAAGATGTTTAAAGAATTTTAAAGATTTTTTTTTTCATTATACTGCCATGTAAAATTGTGATCGCCTTTTGTACCCGACCTAGCCTCTGGGGACATGATTTGAACAATTTTGAATCTCCAGTACGTTATGAAACTCTCACTTAAGTTTTAACTCTTCTTGTCCATTAGTTCTTGAGGAATTTTTTTTTTATAGATTCCAATTAATTTTCCTCTTATTCTTGATTATCTCCCTTTGAAAAAGTTGAAACTTGAAATCCTTTTACCCAAAGGTTGCTTTGTGGCAAGTTTGGCTGAAATTGGCCCGTGGTTCTTGTGAAGAAGTCGAAAATGTGTAAAGTTGTAGAAGTAGGCCGAACAAAATGCGATCAGACAAACTAATGTTACGCTTCGGATATCAAACATTCTGCAAACACTAGGAATAAAAACCAAGTCGCTAAATAAAGTTTATAGTTTTATTCAGTAATACAACAGCGAAAATGAATAACAATGTGTAAAATTTACAAGTCCCAACCCTTGGGACAAAAGACAAAAATCAGTACAACTACTGATACGGACGGATATAAACTGGCACTATTTCCAGTAAATTATTAACATTGATGTGTAGGCCTTAATTCCCCCGACCAAACTAAAACGGAAAGGCTCTCTATAAATGACTTAATTTACAAATGATATTCCCGATACTAGTTCAACTGCAAGCGGGCAGTAGAAATATTCCCTAACTTTTAAAGAAAATAGAAATAACTAGTTCTTCACTTGTAATTATAAATGAAACTAGCACAATGACTAATAATATTAATTTAGCTTAGCACTATATATAATAGTATGTACTTCCGTCACTTAGATACTGAAATAGCACACACCTTAATCTGCATGGATAAAAACCGGCGACCTTTCTTCAGGACACTAAGGGAAGGAGAGAGAACTAGATATTCAGCGTCTTTGTATTTATAGAATTTCCAAAACCCGTAATAATTAATAGCAATTCTCTGTAACCACTTAAACTTCTTTGCCACGCATGGTCACCGATTTTGATGAAACTTTGCCCATTATTACAACTTGACACCAGAAACATATATCAAATAAAATTTCGTTGCTATGTGTCTTGGTTGCCATGGTAACAGCCAGAAAAGTTGAAAAAATTGAGATTTTCAGCTACTTTAATTCTTTATTAAGTCTTAATAAAGACTAAGAAAAACAAACAAACCATTCTCCCAAAAACATGACACCTTGTTGCCACTTATGCTTTAAAGAAACTATTTAGAATTAATCTCTAAGTAAGTGGTAACCATGGGTACATTTGGAATACATTTTAGATGCTGAAAAATGCTGAAAAACGCTCTATAGTCACAAATGATAGATGTTACATGATCAAACTCAATCAACAACGTAAGAAAAACAATGAAAAATATTTGACCTAATGTAATTAGGCATTGGCAATATTATTCTAAAAATAACTTTCATGGTTGCCATGGTAACACAGTGTCACCATGCAAAATCTGTTGCTATGATTGGGTTAATGCTACTATCTTGAGGAAATACAATAAAATTCATGACTGGCACATATACATCCTTAGGACCTTGCAACACCGACAACATAAGAAAAATTGAGATTAATTGTTACTTTGCAGTGTAACCATGGAAACAACGTACTAGTTGTTTAAAGTGATATTTTTTTGCTGCTTTGGGTATTTACTAACCTTTTAATCAAGAAAAATATTATTTGAATCACCTTGAATAGTACTTATCTCGTAGAACTAAAGTTGAATAAAGGTTATTGAAAAATACAACACTGTTGCTATGGTTACCAAGAAGAGAAAATGTTCGATTTTGTTAATTTTTTGTCAATATTAGACCCTATGTGTCAGCTTTTTGCATCCAGTTAGAGATTGGGTGACAGTCAAAACTGAAAGTCAGGTTAGTTGTTCACATATATCAATCATTAAAGTTTTGGGAATCTACATACAACTGTACGTATCCAAGGAAACAGAGTATTTTTTCAGATTTTTATTACTTGTTTTTTTGCCTTATTTCCATAGCAACGCACTATTTAAAGAATTGAAATTGAATTTTTTGAAATGTGAAAATTAGGGTCACACCAAGGCCTTTAAAAATTGATCATCAGTTATATAAAAATATGCTTTTTAAAAAGATAGGATAAGATTAAAACACTAAGAGAGTTAACTTAAAATCCCTTCGTGGTATTAAAACCATGGCAACCATTGCCAACCTGTAAGAAATATCATATTTTGTCCTTGGTATATGTTACAAGGATCTCTTCTCTATTAATTGCTTGCATTTCAACCTATAATTGTTTTTATTCTTAAGTGTATGACTTTATAAAATTAAATGAACAAAATTTTTACTTTTGAATACTTTGTTTCCATAGTAACGTATGTTATAGATGATTTACCAAACATGTTTATCATGCATTTAAGACTCCAGGCCTTCAACTTTCAGAAACAGTCATTGCCACTTGTTTGCTTTGCTGCAAACGTTAACTGTGGGACTCTGAATATGTTGAAAAATGCCATTTTTCAAACTTTAGGACATGTTGCTATGGTAACCATGACACGTAGCAACCAATTTTTGCCTGATTTGAGTTTACGGTATCAAAGACTTTTATCATAGAGAGTTTGGAGAAATTCTGAGACTATGCGTGCCACAGCTCCTTTATAAAAGTTCAAGTCATTACAGAGAATGGCTCTTAATAACCAGTCATAATTAATAATTCAATCCTCGTACGTCGTATGTAAAATTATTACAATATGTAAATAAATTAAATATTTACGCTTTTAAAGCACATTATTTTATCATTTAATTAAACAGAATCTACAAACAAATCTTCCGCCAAAATAACTACGGTAAAAATAGATCAGTAGACCGTGAAGCATCATGGGAAAATACACAAGTAAACAAAGTATGGCGGCGGCAGAAGTTTCAGAAAAAACACGTTTTCCTGAAGACGCTAAAACATCGATCACACGCGTACGACATTACATTGCAACTTTATAACTATGTATTTATAAGTAAGTAAACAACAAATGTGTAATTAAATAACTCAACAATGCTTGACATTCAACACATCATAAGACGTGAAAAAGGGGGATCGATCGTCACACTAACTTGAGCTTTCAGATGAGCTAAAGAGCGTAATGAGATAACGAGCGTAAGTAAATTTCATAAATTCTGTTATTAAATCAACGTTATGTGATTCCGTTCATAAACTAAACCAGTCTGAATATTGTCGCATTGTTTTTGTAGTTAAACCTGAGAGGGGTTGCCAAGGCTTTCATTGTTTTTTAAGCAATATAAGCTCATAAATACTTTTCTTTGTTTTTGAGGTACATTTTTAATAAAGTTTTTAAATCCGAAATTGGTTTTAAAAATTCTGTAAACCTGGCCTTATAATTAGATGAATATTTTACATCATTTAACCATTTCTAAATAAAATGATAAATGACCTGTGACTATATTGTTAATTTTTTTTTTTAGATATAATCAACCCTTTGGCTATTTAAGTTCTCATTACATTGATATTTATACATATAAAAATAAACAATGTTGACATTTTTATGTTCTGCCAGTATATAATCATTCTCTTAAAAGCATTAATGCATAGAAAATCGTATCGTTTATCCATAAATCATGTAATTTGTGTAAAGCTTTTTAAATTAAACATAGTTTTTTTTTTTAAATTATAAATTAACACATTCCATTACATCTAGATAGATCACACCCGTAAAGTAGGATGGATGTGACTTCTTTGTCAAACAAGTCCAACTGATATTCTACCCGTAAATTAAATTGTCTTATTTCCTAATCACCCCTAACTTTGCTTTACTTAAAGAAATAAAGTTGTTACTCTTCATTTGAACATACAAGTGATCATCATTTCTGTCATGAATTTGATTGACGCTGAGGTTCAATGAAATTTAAAGTTAAAGTTAAATTACGACAAAGACATCTGACAAGAGAAAAGGTAATTTTTTTTATCAGAAAAGCCCATATATGAACCTTTAACTTTGGTCAGTTGAAAAAGATTATAATCATTAAAAGAAATACAATTTGTTTTCTTTGTACAAGGTAAACAATGCTGGTATGGGGAGGCCTATGCCAATTTCGACGGAAACGGAAGAAAACTTTGATGAAATTATGAACGTCAACATCAAGTCAGCGTACTTTCTAACACAGTTGGCAATACCATATCTAAAGGCCACAAAAGGTAAGTTTATATTGTTAACATTAAAGGAAAAAGAGAAGGGCAAGTGATATCTTTATGGTTAATGTATGGATTTAACACTTTATTCTGAATAAAAACTTGAACCAAATTAAGAATTAATATTTTAATGCGACCTAACATTTGTCCACTTATTCTGACTAAACTGTCTCTATCTATTTGTTGAAACATATTATCTTGAAAGTTGTCGATCAAGAAAACAGTGAAAATATTGACTTTTGGACATTATTGGAGAAAAAGCTGATATCAGGAGGAAAATTGTTTAATTTTTTTTGTTGATGTTGAAGTTGAGTGAGTTTATGTTTGTTTGCTTATTTTTTTCAATGGTTAAAGAATAGGAAAATGTACTCATCTAACGTTATAAAAACTTAGTCTGACTTAATTTTTGCCCAAGCCCTGGGGTCATAAAACTTATTTGAGCTCACTTTTGATCTCAGTCTCACTTTTTCACTATAAATTCCTTTTGGTAAAAGTGAGACTGCGATCAAAAGTGAGCTCGTCTAAGTTTTATGGTCCAGGAGCCTGTAATTCTGACTAGAATGTCTTTATCTACGCTCATTGATTCACTTTATGCTTGATGTGTCATTGCTCAAAGATTTTCTATTTTTTCATTCCTTTCAGGTTGCATCATTAATATATCAAGTGCATTGTCTACTCTCACATCGAAGGTATTGTTAGTCATTTTAATCAAGCCAAATTAGAAACTGGAAAATACGTTGTTACACAATGTACAAAGTACAGAAATCACTTATTGCAGAAAACCCTTTCGTTTCTTTTCGTGTAGAACCCTGGACATTGTTCTTATTCCATGTCCAAGGCAGCCATGGATGCTTTCACTCGAGGATTAGCACATGGTACGAATTAACTTATTTCTGCACCTATTAAGCACACGGTACGAATTAACTCATTTCTTCACCTACTTCACTGTTACGATGTTTAGAGCGTAATATACCGTTAAAAAGAAGAAATCTACTTGAGTTTATTCATATATATGCATGAAAATCTGTTTACATTCTTAACTGTGTTAATCCTTTGTTATAGGCAAACGATTAATACAACAATCAATGGGCAAATTTCAATGCAAATAGTTCAATTACTTATAAAATTTGCAGTACAACTGACACTATCACTCTCCTGTTTCAGAGTTAGCGCCCTTTGGAGTGCGAGCAAATACTATAAGGTATATTTAAACATATGAAATATGTTCCTGTGTGAGAATTGTGGAAACATCTTTTATATAGAATGAAGAAACAAATAAATTACCTAATAATGCATTTCAAAAGAATGTATTTGTTCGTATTCAGTCTTTGCACTTTCATTATCATCAACAGGCCTGGACTCACACATAGCAATTTTCTGAGACGTGATAACGTTCCTGGTTTAGGAGATGAAGAATCATACAATAAGGTTATATATTGTCACGAATCATTTATCTCAAAATTTAAAATATAAGAAGGCCATTATCAATATTTATCTAATTGCATACACGTTTTATTGAAATTATTATTTTAAATCGTATTTTGAAATAAGATTGAAATAAGTAGATAACGAACAGTAATCAAGCTAAACGTCCATTGAAACAATAAAAATTGGGAGCAGAGGTGGGATTAGGTGCCATGGAGGAAAAAGCATACCCTGTCGATTGGTTGAACCCGCCGTATGCTCCATATCATGATCGGGCAAACGGAATTCATACCACTTTTAAGTTTAACAATGCCTTCTCCCATCATTCCATACCGGATATAATAACTCTAAAACTGCAACTGGAAAGATTATAAAATAAATGAAATGTATTCATCAATCAAAAACATTAAATATTGTACAGTTCAGTGATTGTGTAAGTGACATAAATACGAAGCATGCAAAATACTAAAAGAAATTGTCTACATACATTTAATTGGAAATGTTTATATTACAAAATCTAATATTCAGTCTTTCTAGTGAAGAAAGTATATAGTAAGAAGGCATTAATGTAAAGCCCTCTATTTATTATACAATTATATCTTTTTGTTTTAATAAAGTGTGACACTGAAATACAAGGACTGCTTTAATGCATGCATTTCATATATCCTGTGTTCCAGTTTATTGCTACAAGTGCAAAAGAGAACCCGTCTAGGCGGATCGGGGAGCAGGAAGATGTAGCCTCGGTAGTTTCTTTTTTGGCCTCTGAAAAAGCATCATACATCAATGGAGAAGATATTGTGGTAGATGGTGGACTTCATATTCTGTACTAGAAATTACTGTCACTGCAGCTTCAAAAAATTAGTGGAGGATAATTTAAAAAAAATATCTTTTGAATTGAGACAAATAAAGTACGCAGCAACAAAATTTTACATTTAAAATGTTCAGAACAAATGTAAGTTCTTAACAAGTTCATGATAAAACCTGAAAAACTCTCTTAAATAGAGATGTAATTTAACTACGGTTGGCAATTTGTTACCCTTTAACTTGATTACTCAGTTGGAATGATCGTAATCGATTAGAAAATCTGTAACTGATTAGGCAAATATATATACATATATACTAGTATACTACCGATTAGTGTGTGTGTGTGTGAATTTGATCGCAATTTTCTTAAACTTTAATTTTGAAAATACTAAGTATGCATAAACATAAATAAGTAAGTGTTTTTCAAATGTTTACCATAAAAACAAGTTAAGAGTTTTTGGAAAATATGTACATAAAAGTTTTTGAAAATATTGTTTCTTAAAGAAAAAGATTTCAGCATATGAATACATTTAACATTATATGGTAAAAATATTATATTGTTCATGTTTCACTTTTTGTTTCATTGCTTCAATTGTACATTTGTATTATGAAATTTTATTTCATATATATAATAAGCATACCAGTTACATAAATGAAAACAAACGTTACTCATAAATTGTATGTTTTATATCCTATTTCCGAGGGTGTGTGCTCTATGCCCTGTTCACAGATTTGTATTATTTGTAGATTATTTCAGATCGATTACTGTTCATTATTTACATTGTAAACCTGTGCTGCTATATAGTAGGAAGTTACTCTGGTATCAGGCAATTCCTTGGTATATATAAGTCTCACAAATGGTTTGTCACTTTGATATTGATTGTTAAGATCAAAATTAAATATACAAGATCATTCTTTCAACTGTGCTACATATATTTATGAATATCACTGTTTGTAGAATTAAAACTTAATAGATGATAAGTTAATATTTTAATGGTTTCTCATTGTTGTTTTAAAATTGCAAAACCAGTTTGTAGAAATGGTTATTTTGTGCAAACTCTGTTCTAAATTAGTATATATGTTTTACTTTGTGTTTATTATTATCAAGAATAACCGTAGCTGCAGAGTCAACAAAAGTCGGAACAGTCGGCTAACAAGTCATCCCAGTGAGTCTTCACAAGTGGGCTAGGCTTCACACACGAATGGCTTCATCACACATTCAGACAATAATCTCTTATCGGTTTGAAAATGCATGTACACGTGATACAAGTCAACAGTCAGCTTTTCAGAGTCAGGGGTACTTGTGTTACAAATGACCATGCGATAATATTCAATGATATGATATTCTGTAAATCAACAATAAATCAAAACACAATTTAAATAAGTGGTTTTTCTGTATTTGAAAAAAATATGCAATTTGAAAGCTAGTTAATATGAAATTCATATATAATGTTTGTGTGTTGGATTAATTTTCAGATGTTGATGGATTGTGTGATTTGTTGTTAAGCGAAGAAATGGCCAGTGAGGCCAAGCTTAAAATAATGTTTGCTTGCCCTCTCCCGACCCAGGATGAAAAAATTGGGTCGATAGTTAGGTGAGAAATTTTTTCCCCCAGAAAATTTCAATTTCAATGCTGAATTTTCAAAATCTATTTTCCAGAATGCATAAAAAAAAATAATTGCTTCCTGAATGTCCAAAACAAAGTTTTGAGTCGGGCCATTTTTAGCCAGTCGGTCGGGAGAGTGCAACCAAACAATTTTTTAAACATGGCCTGATATTTATATCACCTACTACATCCACTTTTCGAGTTTTAGAAAGGACAAGTAAATGATCTGTATCCTGAACAAACCGCAAATCATTTAATAACAAAATAAAAATTATTATTTTTGAATCAATATATCTCAATAACAAATTAATCTCAATTTTTTTAATCAATGAATACTCACATTGAAAATATATTGAAAGAAATTTAAACAAAAATGATGATTATATATTTAGTAATGGGACAGAGCACAGTTATTGGAGCATTTCAGAATTGTCACTGTTATACTATCATTTGATACTCTTGTCAGGAGGATAATTATGTTATATCATTATAGTGAGCTATAAATGAAGCAGTTCTGGACCAGATCTAAAGGGTCAATAGATAGTATCAAATGGTCATTTTATATACATGTATGAATGAACAATACCAAACATCATTCGTTATTTAATATCACATAATTCCACTTTTTCTTCGTGCATCTTAAATACTTTAAGAAAAAAAAAAGAAACAAAGAAAAGCCTGTGTGTAAATGCATTAATAGAAAATTATCAATGGTGATTTTGGTGTGTTTCCTTGAAATTAAAAAAAATTATTGGAAACATTCATGAAAAGGTTATTTCGTTATATAATTCGTATATCCTGTATTTGTACATGATCAGATTCATACATCAGACATTAAAGTCCTTCAAGGAAACTTAATAAATACAATACGTAATCCGATAATTTTTACCCTTTCTTTATTGTAAAAAAAAAATAAGTGAAAAAATTTAATGTTTTTTACCAGTTGATAAAATTGAGTTTTGTTAACTTGAAATGGATTCCCCTCTTTCCATACCCCAGGGACAGTTACCAGGTAATAATGAGGACCTTAGATCACTAATTTTAAAAGGTCATAAATATTGGGAACCCCGATCCTTCAACTGGCATAGTAATTTCATACGTATTATGGATTCTGTAGAGGATTACGCCAGGCGTTGGGTCAGACATGAAAAAGAAGACCTTGACACTTTGTCAGAATGGATTAAATGTATCAGATATATGTTAAAATCTTGCATTAAACGATTGAGAGGCAGTATGAAAACCATCTATCCTTCTGTGTTCAATAATTCAGAAGTGAAAAAAGACTTAGATAGATTACACGATCAGTATGTACTGGTCCCTGCTGACAAAGCAGGTAACAACATTGTCTTTGTTTGTAAGGCTCATTATATAAATCGTATTTTAGAGGAACTTGGATTTAATTCTATTGTGATAATCCAACTTATGCCCATAGCTCCCTTTCTAAGGAGGAAATTTTTCAAAATCATATGTCAGTATTGAATATTTTTAATAGTCCCAACACAACGTTCACGGTAGCTCAGTCGGTAGAGCGCTGGCTCCGTGTTCGAGAGGTCGTGAGTTCGAATCTCGACCGCGACAGACCTAAGTCGATAAAAAATGGGTAGCAACTGGTGCTTCGCCATGCGCTCGGCACTTTGAAGTGAAGTTGCGGGTCCTTCGGATGAGACCTTAAAAACCAAGGCCCCGTGTCACGGCAGACATTGGCACGATAAAGATCCCTCACTGCTCAATGGCCCTGAGTGCCGAGTAAAGGTCAAAATTTGAAGCCCTTCACCTGTATATGGTGACGTCTCTATATGAGTGAAAAAATCTCGAATGGGACGTAAAACAACTTACAATCAATCAATATTCCCAACAACTAAAATGAATTTGAATTACCATATCTATATTGGATTCCGAAACTTCATAAAAAACCTTACAAACAAAGATACATAGTGGGTTCCAGTAAATGTTCTACCAAGCCTCTTTCTTTACTTCTCACTAAGATATTAATAGTATTGATTTAGAAACATCACGAGTACTGTGCAACAATATATTCAAGAACTGGTGTAAGTCAGATGTGGATACTAAACAAATCCAAGGAACTTTTGGAACATTTGAAATCACAAAATTTTACCGAAGTCAACAACATAAAAACTTACGACTTTTCAACTTTATATATACTGGTGTCTCATAATATCGCAGTACTTATTTCTTTTGCATAAAACAGTTATTCCAAATTCTTATATTAACTTTTCACCAAACACTATTCATAAAACTTATCAATGGCCTTACTTCTTAGTGGCTAATTATTTTCTAAGATTTCTTCGTTTACTTTGTAGTCTATTTTTAAAACAGGAAGTCTTATTTACCTCCTAAAGTGAAGAGTCTCATGGTATCGCGGTATTGAAAAACATGGAGGCTTGGCACTGTCAAGAATACAAATTTAAGGCTTTCAATATATGAAATTTATTATGGATTTTATTTGGTTATATATTCAATGGTCTAAATAAAATAAAAACGGGAATGGAAATCTGTAAAATTTCGTTTTATTTGAATTAATATTTTTCCAACGGGTGTTTCATACTTTTTAACCATCACAGAAGTCAACATTCAGACGACAGACAGATAGTCCATCAACAAAAAGGATATGTATCCTAATTTTTGGAAAATACCGCGATACAATGGAACCCCCCATATAATGAGAATTAAGGATACAATAATTTCCCACGATAAATTGAACTCCAGACTTTCTGACATCGTTGACAGCTGCTTTTCACTAAAAATGGAACTCGTAAATTTACTTACCTTGTCATTGGTCATTTGAAAAATAATTTGTTGAAAAACAATCTGATTGTACACAGAAGTACTCTGAAGTTAACATTATAAAGATGCTCGAGTTTCTGATTGACAATATCTATGTGGTTTTTGGAGAGCAGATCTTCCAACAATCTATTGGAATTCCATTTGGTACCAATTGCGCCCCGTTATTAGCAGACCTATTTTTGTATTTAGATATATCGACGACGTATTGTCAATTAAGAATGGTTATTTCCATTCTTATGTCGACACGATATATCCCGGTGAGCTTGAGATAAGAGATACCACAGAGTCTGACACATCTGTTTCATATTTGGAAATTTTATTAGAAAAAGACGTTAATGGTAATCTTACATCAAAGCTTTATGATCAACGTGATGACTTTAATTTTTCAATCGTCAACTTCCCTTACTTATGCAGCAATATACCCTTATCACCTGCATACGGGGTTTATATCTCTCAGTTGATTCGATACGCAAGAGCTTAATCTACGTATGAACAATTTCTTAAACAAGGTAAATTATAGACAAACAAGTTGATGAAACAAGAATATCAGCAGTATCTTCTTAAATCATCATTTCGTAAGTTCTATGGTCGATACAATGACCTTGTCAGCAAACACAATCTTTCATGAAGTCAATGCTGACTGACATTTTTCATACTAATTGTTAGGCCATTATTTACACACTGAATTGTCGACGGATTTTTCCATTATATTTATTGAATATATATCGACCTTAATTTTCAAGGAAATCCATTGTAATTGTAAGCCTAAATGTTAAATTATTATATTCAACGTAGCATATTGTTTTAAGCATTATTTTTTCAAATGGTTCGATGATACTGTTATCAATTCTAATATCAAATATGGAGATAACTAACATTAATCAAGCTCAAAAGTATTTATCATAATGTTAATCTTGTTGTATGTATTAACTTTTCAAAATATGTACATATCCTTTCCAATCAATTACCAGTGGTCAACTTGCTAACTAACTTCACATTAATATAACTTTTTTTTTTCTTCAGAAACTTTCAATATTTTTGTCAGATGTGAATTTACACAACACTTTTATCAAATTGCATGAAAAAAGTATCTTTTTTGAAGGTGAAATTGTCTTATTTTCTACACTGAATGATTGAAAATTAAATCATAAGGAATGAATTTAAACGCTATTCATGTTAATTATACTGGTATAACCTAGGCTGGAAAGTTTATGACATTTTTATAAACCGCTGCTCGGTTTGTAAAGCGTAAAGTGGCACAACCCAGGTTAAACAGTGTAACTTGAATAGCTATTAAAAATTCATTCCTTAAATAAAGTCGATAATTTAAGTGCATGTCTATGATGATCATGTGTGCCTCGTTCAAAATTGTGAGACTTGTGGCCTTAAGGGTTTTGTTGAAGAGGGGAAAATGCGTTTTGATTGATTGACTGATTGATAAATTCTATGTTGTGTTACGTCCTTTCGAGAATTTTTCACTCACGTAGAGACGGCATCATATACCGATGAAGGGTTTCAAATTTAGACCCTTACTCGGCACTCAGGGCCAGTGAGCAGTGAGGGTTCTTTAACGTGCCAACGCCTACCGTGACATGGGGCCTCGGTTTTTAAGGTCTCATCCGAAAGAACAGAAACTTTCATTTCAGAATGCCGAGCACTTGGCGTGGGAAGAGCTGCTACTTATTTTTTATCAACTTAGTCGCGGCTGGGGTTTAAACATACGACCTTTCGATCACGGAGCGAGCGCTCGACGAAGTGCTCTTTCATTAAATAGTGCAAGTGCATTATTTCTTTGAAATTTTTCTATGCCCCTGTATATAAAGCAAACAAACGAAACAAATAGTTGAATAAGCAAGGATGCCTTTTCCAAAATTGTGAATTTCATAGCCCCTGGGTCTGGGGATCTGGTGTTAGGACGGGGCTCTATTAATTTTATAATGGCAGTGCATTCTCTAAAAATCTTCTATGCTTCTAGGTATTAAGCAGATAAAATAAGTTAGTATGGTTATGATGATAATGAGTGCTTCCTCCAAAATTGGGAATTTGTGACCCCAGGGTCAGGGATTCGGATTGGAGGGAATTATTCTGTTGAATATAATATAGTGAACTGCATTATTTTTTTGAATTTTTTCTCTGCTACTGGGTATTTTGCAGATAGTAGGGGTGATCAAAACGTTCGCGAACTAATTGAATTGTTTCCATAAAAGAAATAAAATTAGGTTTCAGTGTTCATTATTTTTTAAACTAGTCCTCTACAATTTTAACGCACATCTGCAACCGTTCTGCCCATGAGCGAATCACGTGATCCTAGTGGTCACGTGACATGCTCCACAGTGTTCTGTTCACAGAAGCCTTAAAATTTTTCCGAGTCTTGTATTTCTTACCATGAAAGTTATTTTTTATAACAAGAACAGTCCATTTGTCAAAAATGGCCAAATCTCGGCAATAGGATGGGTGGATAAGGATATCCTTTCCCAGAGTGAGCATGGTGACCCTCAAAACCCGAGTCTTCTGTCTTGGGAGCGTCGTTTATGCTATGTGGATAGAGCATGGGCGCCTTCTCTTTATCATATCTGATATATTTAAAGTCTAAAGTAAACGATAGTTTAGGGATATAATAATTATATAATTGTTAAGATATTCAACTATTTTTCTAACTGTAACTTGGCGATCTTTCATAACAAATTGCTCAACTAAGGACACATCTCTTCCCCAGCTTCCTTTAACTGGGCAACAGAACAAACATCATTTTTAATCATCTCCCTTCCTTCACCAAACAATCAATCCAATTAACAATTGAACTTCTGGCAAGTCTTTTGTCTTAATAAATCTTGTACAAATTATTATATGTTACTGCAAAGAAATTTCCAAGATATACGAAAAACTCTACAGCCGTTCGTTGCTCGAGTGCGACTGATCAACCATTTTTTGTCACAAGTCATCTATATATAGACGTCATTTTCACACTGTGACGTCATAAACACGGACCAAAACATCACATGACATTTCTATCTATAGAACATTTGTACGACTAAATGTGTGCCAAATTTCGTTCTGATCTGGATTGTGGTTTCGTAAATATAGAGATAGTTCGCAAACTTTTTGATCACCCCTCGTAAACTAAGTGCATAGTAATGACAAGCGAGAGTGTTTCTTTCAAAATTGTAAATTGTATGGCCTCTTTATCTAGTGACCTTGAAATGCACAATTTTGGAAGAGAACCCTTGTTTATCATCACTATGCACTTAGTTGTTTTGTTTAATACCAAGAAGCAGACGATTTTCAAATAATGAACTTTGACTATATAATGACAGACCCCCCCCCCCTCCCCCTTTAAACCCATTACCCTGTGGAAATAAACAAAATTTTGAAAGAAGCTCTTTAGGGATTCAGGTGGATGGGGGTCTGAAAAATGCATTATTTCCTTGAAAATCTTATTCTCTTCTCCTGAGAATTTAGCAGCAAGGGTGCTTCTTTCAAAAATGTGAATTTCGTGGCTCCTTTGTCAGGGAATCTGGTGTAAAGGGGGGGGGGGGGGCTTTTTTTAGTGTATAATTAAATGCATTATATATTTGAAAATGTTCTTCTCTGTTTCTGGGCATCTTGAAAACAAACAGTATATAAAAATGTAATAAGCAAGCATATTTTTAACAGATTTTTGAAATTCTGCACCACTTGGTCAATCTAATAATTTTGTATTATACTGAAAGAAGTTATTCACCTTAATTATCCACCTATGATAATTAATCACCTAAAATAAAGCAATTGAAGTCAGTTGAATAACAGAATTATACAAGATACAAGGATGTTTTTATAATATCTAATAAAGGTAGTTTCATATTTATTAATGGTCAAGTAGACTTTTAGATAATAGATATATAAAAATGGGACAAAAATAACATCTTTGTACATTAAATGTTCTTCGAAGACTAAGAGAGACCAATTTGAGTAGGAATGAGATTGGTTTATTAAAGAGCTCAAGAACTATTGTTTCATTTAGCCCGCTTGGGCATAGTAACAAATGGGGCAAGTAAAGACATAAGCAGTAATTAGATCAACATTTAGTTTTGTGACTGGGCATTAAATTAATTTTTTTGCTTATCCCTGGTTATCCTATTTCTTTTCCTTTTGGGCAACACAGCTTCATTCATCAGCTTATTTTATATTCGAACTATGGATCCTTTATAGTGTTACACTATACTCAGGTGAACGTTAAGACCCGAAGGCCTCTTCTTTAAAGTAAGTAATCTCTTCTTGTATAGAGAGGGTATTTAGAGGCATTGCCTGTTACCCAATTTATTCATTATTTTGAATATTGTTTAAATCGTAATCTCTTCTTAGAGCACAATGTGTAGGAGTTTCCAAAATGCAGAATAGTAAGTATTAGAAATCAAAAGAGTAAAACAAATTAACATTTAATGTGCATACCAGTATATATCTCAGCTGAATTAATCATGATTGTATATACGAATTTCAATGGCGCAAATTCAGTGCTATAAAGAGAATAGTCTGTGTATTTTGTATCATAAGTAGAAATCAATGTGAAGCATTCATAGCATAATATTGTGAAAGCAATGTAACTAATATCGAATAAAACGTCCGCCATCAATAATAATGTCCTGTCCAGTTATATATGATGATTTGTCAGATGCCAAGAATGAGACAGCATTGGCAACATCTTCCGGTTCACCATTCCGTCCAGAAGGATTTGCTTTTTCAGCTGTTGCCATAAACTGAAACAGAATTAAATCTTAACATTCAGATTTTAAATCTCTCTCTCTCTCTCTGAGCTGGAGGGGTCTTAATTTTCGAGTTTTATCTATATTTTTATATCTGTTATGTCTGGCAGCTTGCTTTGAACCAATTGCAAAAACGTGTTTTCATACATTTTCCAAATATGATTAGAGATTTAGATCCTCATTAAGTTTAAAAAATTGTCCAATCACAGAAGACACCGTTTAGAGGTTTTTAAGTGGAGGTAAAATTTGGCATTTTGCTTACTCCAAGGTATGCCAATAATTTTGACGGAATTTATTTTAGTGGACACACGATTTTATGACTGTAAAAGTACACTAAGATGAATATTTGATATTCTTTGCAAACAAAACGAGTGATAAGAATTGTAGCGTTACCCTTTTTCTACCATCATGATCAATCTCCGACATCACAATAGATAAACGTCACAGATTTGGATTCTTATGCCCCCGCCAAACAATGGTCGGGGGTATATAGTGTTACCCTGTTCCGTCATACTGTAATTCCTTCAATCCGTCATCACTGACTTTCCGTTCATTATCTTAGCAACATTTGCACACATTCACCTCAAATTCAATGAAATATGTGGAGATAACGAATAGTATTCGAGCTCAAAAGTCCATTAAACATTACAAAATAGGAGCAGAGCAAACACGGGCCTCTAAGACATAAGAGGTGGGATCAGGTGCCATGGAGGAGAGAGCATCCCCTGCCCACCGGTCACACCCGCCGTGTGCTCCTTGTCATGACCGGGAAATAACGGAAATAAGTGTGTAAATAATGGCCTAACAATTTGTATGAAAAAGTCAGTCAACATTTGACTTATGATAGATTGTACTTGTTGACTAGGTTATTGTATCGACCATAAAACTTTATATGGATACGACATAGGAATACGCAGGTCAACTTCGAATTTGGTTATGGTCCGATGATTTCTGACAGTGTTATCCCTCTTGAACTTATAAAAGGAAATTTTCAGTTTCCGCTCTCTAAGTTTTGTATGGATGTATGTATAAGGTTAAAATTGCATGTGCAGGTATTTTACAGGAAAGTACATGTCAAGTTTGAGTTTGGTTGTGGTCCGCTGATTTTTGACAGAGTAATCCCTCTTAAACTTAAAAAAAGAAGAAATTTTCAGTTTTCGCTAACTTCTGTAGGGATGTTTGTATAAAAGTGAAATTGCATATGCAGGTATTTTACCAGAAAATACAGAACAAGTTTGAATTTGGTCGTGGTCCGATGATTTTTGACAGAATTATTCCTATTGAACTTAGAGAAAAGAAGAAATAAGAAATTTTCAGTTTCTGCTCTTTTACTTTTGTAGGGATGTATGTATAAGATTGGAATTGCATGTGCAGGTATTTTACCAGAAAATACAGGTCAAATTTGAATTTAGTCATGGTTCGAAGATTTTTCACAGAGTTGCCTCTCTTGAACTTAGAAAAAAATCATTTGTGCAATCAAATTTAAAACTAAATATGGCATTTGAAATTGTGGCTGTCTGCGGGGGCATTCGTGGCGTTAGACACATCTAGTGGGGGGTAACACATTTACAAGAATCAATTCTTTTATCATCACAAATATTATGGATTTAAATACACTAGACAAAATTGCTAACGCACCACCTAAATAAATTAACATTTTTCTTTTCAAAACTTGTTTATGATGTTTTTAATATATAATTATGCTACTTTATTAAAAAATGAGACATTTAAATGCTTTAACTGATAAAAAAACAACAATGTTTACTGAAGCGTAACCACTTCAAAGAAAAAATTAAAATCCTACCCAAAATTTTTTGGTGGAGTAAATTTCTAATTTTTTCTTTGTGGTTGTATTCTTTATGCTTGTACTAATTAAAAACTCAGAAAAAAAGTTACACCGTATGTGTAGCGTTCACTCTTGCTACACATACGGATTAAACCCGATCGACTTAACACTCTCGTCATTGAAGACATTCATTTATTGAACCGGAACTAAGACAAGGGTGATAACTCAACATAAAATTAAACATACAGAAATAGAGTAATCTTTCTTACATGAAACACTTACAAGTACAAACACTACATCCCTTCCTTTCTCGCTCAAAAACAACTATAATTCTCAATTAATACTATCTTCTACAATTCACACTTAAGTGATACTACTTTATATCAACAGAAATCATAGTTTACTGTCCAAAGAAAAATGACAAGCATATATTGTAGAACATACAATGTACACTCAGTTAATAGTACATCATTTAGCATACATGATCCAGTTCACATACAGTCTAAGACTAATACATGGAAAATCCTTCAAACCTTGATGGAAGTTTCTTATTTCTTACAGGTCTGTGACTGACATTCAGATCATTATTTTCAATACTTGCATCATTAGAAAAAGTAACAGGTGCAGAACTACAATCACTCTCTGGTTTACAATCAGCATTTGTATCAAGTTTCATTTCGCAGTTATCATCAACAATTTCATCACCAACAACAGGTTGTGGTTCATTATATTGTAACTCATTTGATCTACAAGTACTTTCTCTCTCATTAAATTTCTTTAAATGAGTAATGTTTCGTTTGTATTGTACTCCCTGATCTGATTCTACAATCGCACTGTTACCCTTCATTTGAACAACTTTAAAAGGTGAGGTGTTGAATGGAGTGGACAATTTATTTTCACGGTCTTGTTTCACAAGAACTTGGTCACCGGCACGAATATCGGTCTCTGTTGCCCTACGATGTTTATCTGAATACATTTTACCCTTTTCCTTTCTTTCCGCATCACGGTCGCGTAATTCAAGATCATCAACATTATAGTTGAAAAGCTCAGGCAACTTTGTGCGAAGTTTACGACCAAAAAGTAACTGAGACGGACAAACACCAGTTGTCGAATGTGGTGTATTTCGATACATAACAAGAAATTTGTCAAGTTCAGATTTCCAATCTCGGCCTTCAGCAAAAGCAATTCGAACACGTTTCATAATTGACCTATTTTGCCGCTCTACCTCGCCATTTGCCTGCGGCCATAAAGGAGTTGTCCTGTGATGAACTATGCCATTGTCTAACATGAAATCCTTAAAATGTTCACTTACAAACTGAGGACCATTGTCAGTGTGGATTGAAAATGGCAATCCATGAGTTAAACAAAACTTCGAGATTAAACTTGTTATGTTCTCTGACGAAATATTTTTCGTGACCGCGACCTCAAAATATCTACTGTAATAGTCTACAAGCACAAATATATACTCTTTACTTGGCAACGGACCTAAAAGATCTGCGGCAAGATATTGCCATGGCGCGGAAGGCAATTCCGTGCGCTTCATCGGTTCGGGTTTACTGGGTTGACCCACTAACTGACAACCGTAACAACTCTTGCAAAATTTTTCAACACTCTTATCCAACCCTGGCCACCATACTTTACTTCTTAACAGCGATTTCATTGCAACAATGCCAGGATGGCCTTCATGCGCAAGCTCCAGAACCTGATCACGCAACTGCAAGGGTATAACAATTCGTGTACCGCGCAATACTAACTTTCCAATCGAGCACAATTCAGCACGCACTGGTAAATATTGCTTATACTCCATACGATGCCATTGTTGTGTAACAAGACACTGTCTTACAGAACACAGTTCTGGATCACTCTCTGATGCTCTCTCAATCTCGCGCGTTGTCATCGCCATCGGTGTAGCTTTAGCTACAAACCTAACATAAACATCTTCTAAATCTAGCGACTTTTGAGCAGGGTCATTCTTAACAAGACGCGAAAGCGTGTCTGCGATATTCCTTGGACCAGGAATATACCGAACTTTGAATATGTATGGTTGCATTTGCAGCACCCATCGTTCTATTCTAGCACAGACTTTTGACTTGGGAGAGTATATACATTCAAGCGGCTTGTGGTCAGTGAGTAGCTCGAACTCTGTACCGTACAGATAAACATGAAACCTTTCACACGCCCATACTAAAGCTAGGGCCTCTTTCTCCGTCTGTGAGTAACGGCGCTCAGTATCACTCAAGCTGCGGCTTGCGTATGAAAGAACACGATGTTCTCCACTTTGCTCTTGCACAAGCACCGCCCCGAGTCCTACAGGACTAGCATCAGCTATGACTTTTGTCGGCGCAGATTTGTCATAATAACCCAATGTTTTGGCATCTGCAAGTCGACGCTTTAACTCTACAAATGAATCTTGTTCTGATTTTCCCCATCTAAAAATTGAATTTTTGCGTGTCAACTCCCGTAGCGGAGCTGCTACCGTTGCTAGATCTGGAATAAATCTAGAACTATAATTTACAAGCCCTAAAAAACTGCGCACTTCACTAGAGGTTTTCGGTTCGCGCGCTTCGACAACAGCTTTGACTTTGGCATCCGACGGACCTATGCCACGACCAGACAACACATGACCCATAAATACAACTTCTGACATGTTCAATTCACATTTGTCCCTGTTAAGGGTAAACCCCTTTTCATACAACACTTTAACAACATTTTCAAGACATCTATCATGTTTTGCTTGACTACTTGCATGTACAATATCATCCATAATATTATGCACCCCCTCACAACCCTGCAATACTTGTTGCATGACCTTTTGATACATTTCTGGGGCACAACTAATGCCAAACATAAGACGTTTGTACCTAAATAAACCCTTATGTGTTACAAAAGTAGTAATTTCTCGAGATTCAGGTTTTAACTCAATCTGATGATATGCCCAAGTAACATCAAGTTTGCTAAACACAGTACTACCATTCATTTCATGCAAAATTTCATCAATTGTCGGAATAGGGTGACGAACTCGTTGCACTGCAGTATTGGCCTGGCGCATGTCCACACAGAGTCTGATGTCATCACCTGAATGTTTGGGTACACAAACAACTGGAGATACCCATGAACACGGCTCGTCCACACGTTCAATGATGTCCAAATCGAGCAATTCATCCAACTTCTTGTCGAGTTTGTCACGCAAACTATAGGGTATACGTCTCATAGGTTGTATTACTGGCTCAACACCTGGGTCGATTGGTATTTCAAGTTGAAAAGATTTCAGCTTTCCTACACCTTTGAAGCAGTTAGGGTATTTCTCAAAGACAGTTCTGTTGTCTGTATTGACAGCTTCACTAATGCTGCTAACAATCTGTAAAACACCCAACTGCACAGCTGTATCTCGACCAAGCAAGGCTTGTCCTTTCCCCTCAATAACCACGAATTCAACATCTGGAATGACAGTTTGGTTGTATTTCACAGCTGCAGTGAATATTCCAGCCACTTTCAGAGGTTGTTGACTTCCATAAGCGAAAAGCTGTTTTTCAACTTTGGAAGACACACAGTTGATGTGGTTTTCTTTCAGATAGTTCCATAATGACATTCCCATTATATCACAACTTGCTCCCGAGTCGATGATCATGCTGAGGTCAACATCCCCAATGTTCACAACAAGGCTGTCACTTAGCACAGAATTTTGGTGGACACGAAATGCGTATACTTTGCTGTCATCACTCTGGCCTGACTGCTCCGTAATGTGACGAATATTCCCTGGTTTCCCCTTTGCTCCACGGTCTTTGGTTTTACACATTTTCTCAGAATGTCCAACCTGCTTACACTTATGACATTTCTTTCCCCTAGCAGGGCATTTAGGGTCATTCCGCAGGTGTCCTTCATAACCACAACTAAAGGATTTACCGTTTGTCTTTTTCACAAAATGTTTCTTGTTTTGCACACTAACCTTGTTTACTACACCAGTTACGGCCCCTTGCGTGCGACCCTCAATTGATGTGGCTTGTCTCTCAGAGTCTTCCATAGCTCTCGCAATTTCTCGGACTTGAGTTAGTGTAAGGTTCCTACCTTTCTCTAGTAATTTACGGCGTAAATTATGACGAACACACTTGTCAATGATTTGGTCACGTATCCTCTCATCAATCGCATCACGGTTCCCGAATTCACACGTTTCTGCTCTCTGGCGTAAACGGGTAATGTACTGTTCAATAGTTTCATGCTCTAATTGAGCCATGCTTCTAAACACAGACCTCTCGTAAGGAACATTTGCTTGCGGTTTAAAGTAATTGTCCAAGGCGTTCACCGCTTTCGCATATTCATCCTCTCCTTCTCCTTCCGGTAACGTAAAGAATATATATTGTACGTCCATTCCTGCTGTATGGATAAGCAACGCTTTAGCTTGATCTGCCTCCTTTACTCCTTTGCCTTTAGCATAAAGTTCGAATGCCCGACGCCATCTTTTCCATTTTGATGCAATGCCGGTCACATCTGCAACATCGAAATTCGGGATTCCCTGCACATCTGGTACCAAAACACTAGCCATCGTAAATTACTGGATGTTAAATATCCTCGTCGCCAATTTTAATGTAGCGTTCACTCTTGCTACACATACGGATTAAACCCGATCGACTTAACACTCTCGTCATTGAAGACATTCATTTATTGAACCGGAACTAAGACAAGGGTGATAACTCAACATAAAATTAAACATACAGAAATAGAGTAATCTTTCTTACATGAAACACTTACAAGTACAAACACTACAGTATGCGGCGTTCGACTCTAAAAGAGCGTGTTCAGGCAGCCAGAATGGTGTCTGCAGGGGGTTCCTTTGAGGAAATTTGTGAAAAATTAAAAGAATTAAATGATTATGAATATCTCTGATGAAAAATTGTTGAAAATGAATTAACGATCATAAAAATGTTTACAATAGATATCGACGGCATTAAGTGAGCACCACACAATAATTTCAATATTGTTCCACAAAATTGGGGCAACCGGAAGTTGGGTGGATTTGGTAGGGACACCAAGGCACTGATGACTACTAAGCTATATGGTAGTCAATCAGGGTATATCATTTGATTTTTAAGTGGGAGACTGCTCCCGTCGCAACGTCACGAACCGCCATCCGAAATCACCAACTTCATATCTTGGCAAAAACGGTGCGCAGTGCACGTCGGGAAATTGGTTTTCGGACAAGAAGGTCCTTTAAGGGTCTTGACATGACACCAAGACATTTGTCAATCCAACTATTTTGGAAAAGATGACATATTTATATACTAGTACCAATCAGGAAAATGATCAATTCACAAATAAGAATAATAAGTGGTGCGTTAGCAATTTTGTCTAGTGTATGATACATCTTAATTGTTATGATATTATTTGATATTTCAAAAAATTATACATTCATGTCAATTACATTAAATGGAATTTGATTCGTCGAGAAACATTTACCCTCTGAATGATGAAGCCACGCCCACCAGCTCAATAGAACTTACCAACAGTCAACAATACTTGAAGACAGGTGATATTCTAATACTGACTGCTCGGAATCTATGCGTGCGCAAACAATCTTTCATTTCTATGAAACTTTCGTATAATATATATTGCATATAGTTGAGGGTAACATTTGAAAATTTTCACCGCAAGAAAACTACTGTAAACCTCTATCATAATGTACATATATCCATACTAAACATTGTAAAACCTCCTCTATTTCTGAGGGTTTTGTCTTCTCAAATGGAGTTGCAGTGTCACTTTAATTACGATTTCTTGTCCGAATTTTGCGGCCAATCTCTTTCTTACTTTCGCTTCTAAACAAACTAAAATAACTTGTTTCTGTCATTTTAATATAACAAGAACCCGGAAACATTTCTATTTGTACCAGACATTTGTGACATACGTTTTTGTTGGAGTGATTTCATGCTCAGAAAATTTCATAACATCCGTGTGTGTCCCCCATGTCAACATAGTGGCCATTTTTCAAATCAGATTTCAAACCGAGTATTTACAACATAATTGGAGGAAAAGTAATTAACTAAACCATATTAAGATTTAAAAAAAAAATTCTATTCCTGAATTTCTCAGTAGTAAATACTAAATTTGTAAGACTTAAAATGAAATTTATTGTTTTTTAATTGCTATACTGGAGTATTTCACTGTCTTACACCGGGCAATAAATACATGTAAATGTATTTCATCTAATAGGGTTTATCTGCCTAATTCTTCTATAAATGCCGGCCAATCTATGACATATAGTTGGTTTAATCTATTTCCAAAGTTTCATTTATTTATGACACCGGGTTCCTACAAAAAAAACCCTCCTCTACGGAACGTTGGAACAACCCTGTTGACTCACCTTATTCTGTAATTCTTCGTCTGTTATAGCATGTCTCGAGATCTTACTTCTTGTTATTCCTGGTCTAAAAATAAAAACTAAAGATTGTATTAAAATATATATAAATGAATTCAAATAGAGCTTTATTATATAAATTATTTGTACCTTACGCTATTGGCCCGAATTCCAAATGGTGCTAATTCTGAAAAAGCATTTAAATACGTTATTCATTACACATCTACAGAACAAACTAGTAGCTGAACACTGCCTCAATTTTTTATGACGATGAGGGTTTTATAAAGTTCAATATTAATACCAATAGCTAAATTTCTGGTGAATGCATCCATTGCTGCTTTTGACATACCGTAGGAACAACATCCAGATATCTACCATAAAATATAAAATGAACATGACCCATGGGCCACATTGCTCACCTGAGCACTTTGGCTGGATAAAAGCAGAAATTAGTTCATTATTGAAAAGTTAAAATATAAAACTGGCCCCCAGCGGATTCTTTCGCGATTTGAAAGAATCTTGAATCTTCACTAACTGAGGATGCTTCCATGTATTTGTATTTCGTTGACTAATCAATGCTTTAGAAGATTTTTAAAGATTTAGTCTGATCTCCTGTTGTGACCCCTCCCTAGCCCTGGGGGTGTCATAATTTGAAATAAAACTTGAATTTACACATGCTGAAGATGCTTTCATAAAAATAAGACTAATTATGACCTTGCTTTTCCTCAGGAGAAGATTTTGAAAAAGATTCATTGATTTTCCAATGTAAAAAGTTGATCCACTGTTATGACACTTGCCCTACCCCCGGGGATCACGATTTACACTACCTGAGGATACTTATGACGTTGCGCACGGTGTTGGTACACATTGACGTTACGTCAAAATAACGTTACTAAAGTCATAACGTTGTTACAACGTTTTAAACGTTAATTTAAAATTTTAGTTGTTTAATGTGAATTCTATTTATTAATTTTTTTTAAATCTAAATAAAATAACAGAGCACAAACTTTTCAATTTTTGAATCTTCGTTGAAAATATTAAGATGTACACTAAAACTCTTATAATCTTATAAATATTTAATAAATTGTCAGATTTTTATTATGAAATAGTCACGGGCATACATATCCCCATTCATATTCTTGATTCCTCTTTCTATTTCTTTTTTCTCACTTTGTACGCTCTTGCTTGCAAAGAGAAAACACATCAAATAGCTTTCTCTTTCAACCGTTTCTCCTTCATTTTTTTTTTCCATTAGATCATTTCAAGTTTTCTATTTCTATCAAGCCCCGCATGCGCCTTGGTTTCTGACAACCAAGATCAGAGAAAAGCACAGAAAATCGGTTAATGCGCGGTTCCAGGAAATTTTGCGAGGGGGGGGGGGGTCCAACCAATTAAAAAAATATGACACTCGAAGTTTTTGACAAGCAAAAAAAATATATAACTGAAAATCCCAGGGGGGAGGGGGGTCCGGAACCCCCTTCCCGACCTCCCCCGCCTGCCTTTTTTATTGAAACCTTTTGAATTCTGTCATTTTCTTTCTATATTTTTCTAATATGTTAAATCAGGTAATGTACCTAGCATTTACAACCTTGATTTTGCGAAGGAATATATTTTTCTACGTTAGAGAAAATATGTCTTTCTACGAGAAAAATGGAATTATGAAATCAAAACATTTGAATGATGTAATTTTTATGACAACCGCTGTACAAAGTAGGATTTCCCCCATAACCAGCCCTCCACCCCACCCCGGAATCTATACTCAGGAATCTTACACTAGAGCTAATTTTCCTCTCTTTCTCTCCCAGAGTAGGTTTCCCCCCGTTTTATCAATGCTTAAATCATATCGACATTGCTAAAGTTTATATGAAAGTCAACTGGTTTTTTAATAGAAATATGAGTGTTTTCGCTCAAAAAATTTTCAAAGACTTATATGGCCGATATTGGTTTCAGTCTTTAGAGAAAGCTTATCGATATCCGTTCCGGTCCCTGACTTTAGGCCACATGCGTGTAGTTTCTTGTTTCTCATGTATCGTTTTAGTTCTAGTCAACTGTCTTCATATGACCCTACATCGGTATTTACAGAAACATCCTTTATACGAGGGTCCTTACTTGATGCCTGGGTAATGGCAACGGGACATAAAACCTTAACTGACCTTACCACATTCTTTTCTAATTTGTAACCCCCCCCCCCCTGCTTTTTTGACAATTTTCCCTGAGGAATGAACTGCATCTACTCTGCATAGCGCAGAATCTCTTTCAATGGCACAACAGTACTATTACCCAGAGATGTTCTTGAAAGACAAACACAGCAATATTTGCTCGGCATGATTTTTTTTTTTCGTGACACCTGCAGTATAGTGTGACACAAAGTGAATGATTCGTGTCCTCGAACAAAGTGTGCTTACAGGTATAGTTCCGGTTGATTGCGTTTAGTTAAAGAGAATTTATGATCTGCAATTCCATAAATGTCTTTTATATCAACAGCAAACATATACATTTAAGGAAGAAAGTAGAAGTAAAATGAAAAAGCCTGTATGAAAAATTAAATTCGTGTTTATACAGGTGAAAAATTTGAAAAAATAAAAGTATGCCAACAGGTGGATTCGAACCAGGACGCTAAAATTGTCCATGGTGAGAGTCTACGGTCTGTGTCTCTGAGCTATACTAACTATGAGATCATACATCTGACATAAATATAATCAAGTATAATAGAAATAGGTTTTCGCACTTTTTGTAGGTTTTTTTTACGAATTTCGACCCTAGGGCAGGGGTGTCCCTAAAAAAACTTGTTTTAAATCATTCTTCAGATCAAAATGTATCAAAATTTCATAATTTAAATTAGGGGTAGGCCTGCCCTGAAGGACTTCTATTCCAAAATTTACGCAAAAATTAGTGCTTTAACGGATAAAATACTGTCTTGACCAACTTTGTAGGTTAATTTCAAAGTTGCAAATAATAAAAATTAGGTTCAAAATGCAAATTTGAAAAATTTAGACAAATATACGATAGAAAACAACTAAAGAACATTGATTTCTAAATGTGACTTTTTCAGGAAATTGTTCTCTCCTATAGGTCAAATCTTTTGTTATAACGAAAACATCCTTTAGTATGAAATTTTAGTAGTTAAAAAATACAATACAAGAAGCACTGCTCTTGCAAGCCGTAGGATAGGTATGACCCCTCGACCACAGAGGTGTAATACTGGATAGCTATTTTAAACCCCAGAAACTTGGCGAGACACTTAATCAATATTATGCACATGTAGTTTTATGAAATATAACTGGAGAAAAAAAATCCATTAAGAATAAAATTCCTCGTTTTTTTTTAATTAAATGTTGACACAACTAGACTTTTTTTAATTACAATTTTTGTGAAGTTTCATTAAGATTGTCTACTGCGAGAGCACCTGTGAAAAAATTACAGAAAGTACATTTGTAAACATATGTCGCCCCCTCCCCCTCATATATAAGTACTGACATGATATTTTATAGCAGAAGGGGTAAATTGGCTCTCGAGGGAATCGCACTTTATAACTGTTACACAATGTAGGGATTTCCCCGGAAAATTGAATGTGGTGTGGGATTTCTGATGAAAGGGAAATTATACTCAAGAGCCAGTTTTCCGAAAAAGACTTTAGAGGGGAAAGGCCGGTATAAAGTTCTTGTTTTAATTTTGGGCTTTTGTACTGATATGTTTTTTGAATCGGTAGATAGGTTCTAGAATTATAGGAGGTCGCTAAACGGAAAAAAAAAATTAAATGGCCTTATACTGAATTAAACGTTTCTTGTTTTTTTTTCTTCAGTCCAAGTAGTTAAGCTCTCTTTATAAATCGGGGGGGGGGGGGGGGTACTGACATGCAAAAAAGAAGGGATGGGGATGTTTCAATATTAAAAACCCTACTAAATTGAAAAAAAAAACTAGCCAGAAAAAATAAAATTCAGAAACCCTTTTACTTTTTCGTGGAGGGGGGGGGGGAGGGGCTCTCATTCTCATTTAGCAAAGAGAGAGAGAGAGAACAATAACGTGATATGTTTAGATATTGCTGCAGCAAAATAAAAGGGGATATCGGCCTTTGAATGAAAATTTTCAGAATATTTAAAACAAAAGATCGTTCTAAAATAATTGGAGTAGGACATTTTACCCTACTTGGTACTCCGGACCTGCAGAAAATTGGGGGGAAAAAAAGAGCACGGCGATACAATTTGACGCTCCCGACGTCATTCGTATATATGTAGTGTGTAAAATGACGTTTTTCGTACCTGTGACAAAATGGCTACATCTTTATTAATGCTTGCGTTTATTTCATGTAGATGACAACCGTAAAAATTATGTTATTATCTAATAGAGTATGAAATGTTCTTTCAAGATACAGTAATGATTGGTATATATATGACATTAATTTATGTATTTTTGATATGTAACCGAGACATATTAATTAATAGTACAGCGACTCGTACGTGTATAACAAAATGGCTACACTTAACAAAGCCTTACTAATATTAACGTATCAGCAGTTATATAACATGTATCAACATAACTAATTTTAGAAACATATGTACTTAAAGATTATTCATCAAAATTTATCTTTGTTTGGCATTTATGTCTCGTACACATCGCCATGCGGGCAAATGTCAACTTTAGGAAACGATTTTTTCCTGTTGGACATATTACTTACGCACTGTAGATACAGCCCAAACTCGTGAAACTGAGAAAATGATGCTAAAAATTCAACAGTATCACAAAGAATGCATACATATTATTGTATTTCCTAAATTTTATTTAATTTAGAGGATTGGAAGTGGATCTTTTTGTATCTTGTAGTTGCGCGAACAATAATTTATGTAACGTTGGACACGGGAATTTCGCCGTAATAACCAATAATGAATAAAGCCATATCATAGCTAAGATATTTTTATATTATTAAAAAGAGAATTTTTAGAATAATTTATTACCTTGGATAAAATAATTAATTTCATTTTTAATTTCTAGTAACTTTATCATCTTGAAAACGCCAGTTTCTTTACGAATCTAAAGAGTCAGATTTTATAGTACCAACACCGTGCGCAACGTCTTATATATTAGTAAGACTTATTGTGACTTTGCTGTTTTTGGAAAAAAGTATTATTTTTATCACCCATTGTGGCCCTATTCTAGCCCCGGGGGTCGTGAATCTACACTACCCGAGGATGCTTCCATATATATTAATATTATAGGACCTATTCGTATGATCTTACAAAATCGTGATTTTATCAAAAATATTATCTACAACCTTGTTTATTAAAATACTGAACATTACAAATGGTGTTGCAAGCATATTTTCAGCGACGTTAAGTTTGTTTGCTTGTTGTTTAACGTCCCTCTCGAGAATTTTTCACTCATATGCCGGTTGAGAGCTGCAAATTTTGACCTGCGCTCGGCACTTAGGGCCATTAAGCAGTGAGGGATCTTTTTCGTGCCAGCATCTTCTGCGACATGGGACCTCGGTTTATACGGTCTCAACCGAAGGACCGGTCTCCACGTCCCACAGTGGGATTCGAACCCGCGAGGTAAGGATCAAATCCTTACTCCGCGACTCTAGAGCGATATGCATATTTCAATCGGATTTCGGCGCCTTACTACTAGCTGACGACATATGCGACAATTCAGTGATAGAGAGATAGGAATATGCACACTATTAACGGAGTTATCAACGACAAATGCAATATAAAAATACAAAAAATGCAAAAAAAAAAAAAATATTTGCCTGCTTTTCAATTACTATAGAAATTTGAAGTAGTTTTAATTTTAAGTATCATCATTGAATAAAAGATGAAAACATGAATATACATGAGTGTACATAGTGGCTTTATGTCGGCAAGAAAATAAAAAAAAGTTATGCTTATGCACGAACACAGTTGCAAAATTACTGCGGGGCTTCTTGAATTTTAATTGTAGTCTATGATTATAAGAGAAAAGGTAATTGATATATATCACGGTCGACCACCATCTCTTCTACGAGTATTAAACATTCTAATTATCCCCCGGCGCCCTTCTGAAATCGAATATAATTCAGTCGCTTATTTACAATTTATGTTAATTAAAAGTAAAGTTTTGTAATAGATAGGTTTTAAATTTACTCTTATTAAATTTATTTTTATTTTACCAAATCTACTGCTATTTGAAACATAAATCTGCTTTTTCTGTTGTTAGTTAAACATTTGGATATGTTTTTGTATTCGGTAATGTTTTGTGATAGGATAATTATTTTTCGAGACCTCCATTCCTTGCAAAATATGTGCAAATATAATTGCATAAATTGATATTTCATTACAAATGAACAATATCAAAGATTCTACAATGTTGAATTTGTGAATAATAAAGGTTTGATCACAGATCACTTTGTTTTCTCCGTCTTCGCTGCGTACCCCTTGCTATCGTCGCTGTTATTTTACCGTGTTTCCAGATTTTAAGGTTTTGCAGATTGTCTACTGATAAATTTCAAACATACTTATAAGGTTCAGTATCCAACCTCATATTGATAAAATCAATGATTTGGTCGTTTATAACTCAGAACACTTAGTTTACATCGTGTATATTTTTTTGTAAAATAAACGTAAACAACTGATCAGCCATTGCCGCCTATGACGTATCACGGTCACGTGATCGCTAGCTAATTAACTCGGATTTTTAATTCAGGGATTTTTATTTGAGTCAAATGATGTTTAATAAACGCGGTATATTCGCATTAAAAACACAAATCTGAAAAACTGTGATCGTAAGGATCGTAATGCGCATTTAATTTCAAGTAATTAAGAAACATGCGATAAGTCTTAAATTAATATGATATATTTAGACATTGAGATGATCAATCATGGCCTTGCTGTTCTTGAGAAAGAATTATTTTTATAGGATTTTCCAAATATATTCCCATGTAAAACATCAGTTGCCTATTTTAGCCCTATTTTATCCTACTCCTGGGGGTCATAATTTGAACAAACTGGAAACTACACCATTTAAGGATGCTTCCATATTAATACTTCATTGCTTTGCTTTTCTATCAGAAGGTGTAATGATTTGAACAAACTTAAACCTACACAACCTGAGGATGCTTACATATAAATATGATCAATCATGGCTATGTTTTTTCTCGAGAAGAAGATTTTTTTGAAGATATTTTCCCTATATATTCCTGTGTAAAAATTTTATCGCCTATAGTGGCCCCACTCTACCCTCAGGGTCCATGATTTGAATAAACTTAAAACTACACCACCTGAGGATATTTTCGTATTCATTACCAATCATGGGCTTGCTTTTCTAGAGGAGAAGATTGTTTTTAAAGATTTTCCAAATATATTTGCATGTAAAACTTTGATCGCCTATTGTGACCTCACCCTTGCCCTTTTTCATCATTTGATCAAACGTGCATTAACACTATGTAATGAAGCTTTCACATAAGTTTTATCTTTTCTATCTTAGTGGTTCATGAGAAGGTTTCTAAAGAGTTTCCCCATGTAAAACCATGCTCGCTCCTTATGGCCCCGCTCTAGCCGTTTGTCATGTTTTGAAAAAAAAATGATATGAGCTTTCACCCACGTTTCAACTTTTTCGGGCCAGTGGTTCTTGTGAAGAAGGTTTTTTTTTTAATAAAAAAAAAAAAAAAGATTCCACCAAATTTTCACAAATTCTGTATTATCTCCCCTTGAAAGAGGGCTTTCCTTCATTTAAACAAACAAATCCCCTTTACCCAAGGATGTTTGTGCCTACTTTGGTTAACTTTGGCCCAGTGGTTCCTGAGAGGAAGTCATAAATGTAAAAGTTTGCAGACAACAGACAGCACACGACAAACGATAGACGCCGGGCACCCCTCGATCAGAAAAGATCACGTGAGCCTTCGGCCTAGGTGAGCTAAAAATTTTACATATATCAAGAAAAACTTTGTATTAGATTATCAATTTTTCTGTATTTTAGGGAATAAAAACCATACTTCCGTGAAGACAGTGGTTGAAAATACACTTGAATTGTTGATGATGCAGCCTAAAAAAAAAACAGTTTGAAATTTAACTGAAAAAATCACACACAACTCCATTAGAGAAAAGATCAATTTATCTATGGTGATTTATATTTTGATTAAATCATTATTGGTCAACAATTTCTAATTATAAGAGTTCTAGATGATCGGTCTTGAGTTCGGGCTGGGTGATTCCAGACGTAGATGTGTAAGAACACCTTTCAATAAACTTAAAATAAACTGAGACTGGTAGAGACTTGCATATGGGTAAAACCAACAACAACTCTAGCATACTGGTTTCGGCTTGAACCGAACAGACTCTCGAAGTTCTTGATCTGAGGAGATAGGTCTGATTGACCTTGTTTGTTCGGTATGTGCACAGCCCTATCTTGATTGGGAATACATAAAAGACTCCATCATGTTTTTGCTTGTAAAGAATTCTTAGTTAAATGCCTTCCGATTCAATTGTTTACTTTGTTGTGCCAAAAACTAACAACGACAACTAAGATTCCTCGTCAAATACTCTCACACTTACCTTTCGTAGACTTTAAATGCGGTATAGCCAGCTGGGTAAGGAAGTATGCCGACTTTATGTTGACGTTCATAATTTCATCAAAGTTTTCTTCTGTTTCCATTGATATTTCCATGGGCTTTGCCATTCCCGCATTATTTACCTTTAAATAAAATAAATGCAGTAGTAGACATGCTTATGAAGCTATCTTGGGACTAAGATATAGCTTAGGACTAACTTACGACACATCTTATTCTTTAAAGAGGCTTACAAAGCAATCCTATCTAAGGAAACTTCCTAATCCTTGTTCAAACTTTAAGACGACGACAAGCTTATTCTACGACATACCTCATATGATTCCAGAAGCGCTGGTCCCAACATAACAACATGGGAATTTGGAATTAGGGAGATTTACGAGGATGTACTCCGATGCGTATTCTTGTTATATAGGAATCATTCCCCCCATTAACCCTTCCCCTTTGCTAATTTATTAGTTACAACCTGACACTTCCTTTGGTGATTTTATTTTAATTTGTTGCAACGGACAGAGGAAGATAATCATTTTAAATTTGTTTTCATCTTAATTGTATTGAAAGACTTAAGTTTAAGTTTATGAAATATTTGGCACCAACACATGTCGGTAGTTTCCGACGTTTCTGATAATATCTTTGGGAATATCAAAGGAAAGGTTCATAAGCTTGCCTACAGGAGCGGGGTACACTGTCCCTCTCCTTCTGGGAGAGAGAGAGAGAGAGAGAGAGAGAGAGAGAGAGAGAGAGAGAGAGAGAGAGAGAGAGCTGGTGATCATCTGAGGACAAGCGACAAGAAATGATTTTCTGAAATATATCCAATTTCCTATTCTCCTCGGTCTCTATTTATGGATGATGAATATTATTACATTTTCAACAGTGAAATACTGTGATTTATTACATTTTCAACAGTGAAATACTTTGCTTTTTTTATTGAATAAAAGTGATATTCTCTCACAGTGTGAAAGGATACCAAAATGATATTCTCTCACAGTGTGATAGGATATCAAAGTAAATAAAAAATAATTTCTGGCCTGTAATAAGATAGAGATAGTAACTAAACCATCTTGATAGAACTAAAACTGCATTTCTTCCCAAATATGTTGCTAAAATCCATGCTATGTAATGTTTTCAATCACACAACTGCTAAGCTATGACGTCTCAACCGCTCAACTATGACGTCAAGCTATGACACTGTGTTAAGAAAAGACAGAGGCAAAGGGAAAATCGAAGAAAATGTAATAAACAGAAAATTCAATGTAGTTGGATATGGAATTTATTTCACTCGTGAGACAGGATTTTTTTTAAAATATTTTCACTCGTGCCTCGCACTGGTGAAAATATATATATATAAAAAATCCTGTCCATATCCAACTACAAAACATTGAATATCCTCTATTTATTTATTGAATAAAAGTGATACTTTCTCACAGTGTAAAAGGATACTTAAGTGATATTCTTTCACAGTGGATATCAAAATAAATTAAAAAAAAATAGTTTTTGGCCAGTAATCATATAGAATAGAGATAGTAACTAAACCATCTTGATGACGTCTCAACTGATAAACTATGACTTCAAAGCCTATGACACTGTATTATAAAATCAGAAGCAAAGAAAAATCAAAGAAAAAAAATAACCAGAAAATTCAAAGTTTTGTACTTGGATATAGAATTTATTTCACTTGTGAGACAGGATTTTTATATATATATATATATATATATATATATATATATATATATATATATATATATATATATATATATATATATATATTCACTGCATTGCAAATATAAAAAAAATCTTGTACCACTCCTGAAATAAATTCCATATTCAAGTATAAAATATTGAATATCCGAGCTATTGAAAATGTTATAGGGTTAATTTTATTGTTTATTAAAAGAGAATACGCCGCAATATGGTGGTGCTTCATTCTCTATAATTTTTTTTTGAAAATTACATATCCAGTAATAGTTTCGCATTTTGTTGTTTACTTCTGGTCAGATTGTAGGCATCTCAGTTACACTACAGTGTAATACATGTAATTGGATGAGAATGGGCTAAACTACTAACAATTGTAATGGAAATTATTGCAATAACGCAATATACTAGTAGATTAAATAAGTGAATCATTTCAATAATTACTAGTGTACATGTATGTGTTGAAAATGCAAATACGAACAACCTGTAATATTTGTTTGACAAAAAGAAAACAAGAGGCCTATTGTCCACAACACTCACCTAAGTCAATAGGACCTTGCTGTTCTTCATCAGCAGATTTGTTCTATTATTTATTCCTAAGTAAAACTTTGATCACCCATGCTGGCCCCACCCTACCACCAGGGCTCATGATTTGAACAAATTTGAAACTACAATACTTTAGGAATGACTCTAATTCTTGGCCAAATTATTCGAGGATAACCTGGTTTGGGTCAGTTTACGCTTTATAATCCGCGAAGCGGATTATAAAACAGCGTAAACTGACCCAAACCAGGTTATCCTCGAATAATTTGGCCAAGAATTAGAGTCATTCCTTATAATTTAATTCTAAAATCATTAAACAACTGTGGGTGTAAAATTTCGTTGCTTTTTATTAGTTCAAATTTGCCGCTCAATAATACAACCCTAGTAACGGAAGTGATGGGAAGCGAGGGGAGGTAAAGCAGCCATATTTTTTGTTTACATGTGGTAAGATCCGAGTTACTGTTTGAAGTTAAAGGTACATTTATTAAATCTGGAATTTTCCATGAATCCCGAGGACTGGAAATGAGAGGATTGCATGGATACAGACGATTCAGCTGGTTGTCAGGGGGGTGTGTCCCCATACCAAACCAGGTTATACAGAAATAATTTGTGTTCCTTTTTGGATATTAACCAATCAGAGGCTAGAATACAAACAAAATTAAATTATTTAAGAATGCCTCCATATCGATATGACTAGTCATGGTTTTGCTGTTCTTGAGAAGATTTTTAAAGATTGTTTCACAGATAATCCTATGTAAAACATTATTACCCCAGGGGGTTATGACTGGGAAAATGTTGAGTCTTCAATACCTGAGAATGCTTTCATATGAATAATCAAGGCACTGCTGTTCTTGAGAAGATTTTTATACTGTATATTCCTCTGTAAAAGTTCGATTCCCATTTTGACTCCATTCCTACCCCTGGGGGTCATGACTTGAAAAACCTTGATTCTACACTACCTAAGGATGCTTTCATATGAATATGACTAATCATGGCTTCACTGTTCTTGAGAAGAAGATTTGTAAAGGTTTTCCCTATCTATTCCTATTTAAAACTTTGATCCCCCATAGCAGCCCATTCCTCCGCTGGAGGGTTCATGATTTGAACAAAATTAAATCTACATTACCTGAGGATGCTATCATATCAATATGGCTAATAATGGTTTTGCTGTTCTTGAGAAGATTATTAAAGATTTTTTCACATATATTCCTATGTAAAACGTAGACCCCCATTGTGGCCCCAACGTATCCCTAGGTTTATGATTTTGAAACAGTTTAAATTTACCCCACCTGAGGATGCTTCCATATCAATAAGACTAATTATGGCTTTGCTGTTCTTAAGAAAAAGATTTTTGAATTATATATATTCTTCTGTAAAAGTTAATCCCCATGTGGCCCCATCCTACCCTGGAGATCATGACATGAACAATCTTGAATCTGAGGATTTTTTCCATATCAATATAAATAACTTATCATGGCTTGGCTGTTCTTGAGAAGAGACTTTTAAAGATTTTTCCCCATATCTTAAATCCTATGTAAATATTTGATCCCCCTTGTTTCCCTTTCGAATTCCAAGGAGTCATGATCTGAACAAAGAACTTCGAACGATAGTATTGTTCTGCCGCCTACTTCCAAGTCAATTTTCAAAAGTTAACATATTTTGAATATTCCTATAGATATTTATATGGATTTTCACAAAACATAACTTATTTGGAAAAAAACAAAGAGAGATAACTATAAGTTTGGTGAAACTTCCGATTTTCACTATGGAAAGCAACGAAAAACGGAAAGTATTTTTTTAAACATACCCCCGTGAAACAACAATTCCTTTTTACGAATTTTTTAGAATTGTTATTTAATAATTTATACAAAAGCTTTTGTTGTTTCACGGGAGGAACATATGTTTAAAGACAAAAACCAAAAAAAAAAAAAAAAACAAACAAACAACAAACAAACAAACAAAAAAACAAACAAACAAAAAACAAAAAAAAAAACAAAAACAAAAAACCCCTGCAAAAATGCTCATTTTTTTCACCAATTTCAAAGAGGTTTACAACTAAAATATTGTATTTCATCAATCATATTTGTTTTATTTAATATGTGTTATGCATAAGAAAAGATTTAAGGAACAATCATCCATATCCAAGAATATTTTAAAATTTTGTTATGCTTTAAAGCCCGATTTCAATGAAAAACACCCCCCTCCTTTGTAAAAAGAGTTGGAATTAAGAGTAATTAAATATTTAACACTGGTTTTAAAATTATCAATCAGTTACGATTGAATTCGTCTTTACATTCAACAAAGATTGTATGGCCAAAATGCCATTTGTATTGAATTAAGTGGGTGTAAAATGTAGGCTGGAATCGAGAGTTAGCGTGCGTACTTCTTTGAATCTATACATTACCTGAGGATGCTTCCACATTAAAATGACTCATCATAGCTGTGTAGCCATATCATAGTGTTTTAGAAGAAGACTTGTTAAGATTTTTGCTATATACTCCTATGAAAAAACTTTGATTACCCATCGTGGCCCCACTCTACCCCCAGGGGTAATGATTTTCAACAAAATTGAATCTACACTACGTGAGGATGATTCCATATCAATATGACTTATTATGGCATTGCTGTTCTTGAGAAGAAGATCTTTTAATTTTTTTTTCTATATATTCCTATGTAAAACTTTTATCCCCTGTTGTGACCCCACCCAACCCCTAGGGTTCTACACTATATAAGAAGGTTTCACATAACTGTTTGGGGCCAGTGGTTCTTGAAAGGAAGATTTTTTAAAAAGTGCCACAGATTTCATACTAATTTTTGATTTACTCCCCTTGACAGAGGGTGTGGCCCTTCATTTGAAAAAAAAAATCCCTTCACCCAAATATATTTTTGGTTGAAATTGGTCAGGTGGTTCTGGAGAAGAAGTCGAAAATATGAAATGTTTACAGATGGACGGCGGACAAAATGTGAACAGAAAAGTTCACTTGGGCTTTCAGCTCAGATGAGCTAAGAAAACGTTGATATGTTCATAGAGGATTGTTAAATTAATAATTTAATTTACTTTAAATACACTTAAAAAGCTGTTTCAATAAATATTTTGACACTTTCAGGCCAAAAATACCACGTTTAAAAAAGCACCACACCTATATACATAAACTCTACAAGGGATACAAGCTGCTATCTTGGTAAAAATACCCCCATCCACTTCGACACCTGTTTCTATACTCTAACCTTTAAATGAAGTATATGGAGATAACGAACAGTATTCAAGCTCAAAAGTCCATTAATAAAAAATAGAAGCAGATCAAACACGGACCTCCAAACATCAGAGATGGGATCAGGTGCCATGGAGGAGTGAGCATCCTCTGCCGACCGCTCACACCCGCCCTGTGCTCCTTGTCGTGATTGGGAATTAAATTTAAATTTATTTCCTTGTCATAGCAGGATTCGCTACAGCGATAATTCTCCTAAACGCTGATGTTCTTGTCGGTCTTCACACGCGTTTAATTAACAGAAAACGGGGAAAATTTCTTCGATTTGAAGGTTCATCTCTCCAAACCCGTATTTAAAGTAGATTCAAAATTTTGTTAATTTATTTACATTTAATAATCTGGAAGACAAGCCCATATGGTTATGTTGTCATTTTAGAGGTAAGATGTCTTGAAGAAAGTGTGAGCTGGGGAAAAGCAAAATGATTTTTAGAGATATCACAATTCAATTAAGTATATTTAATTTGAAACTACAATACCTCAATACCTCACAAAAACTTATGTAAAAGATAATTACCAGAACATCAAGCTTTCCAAACTGTTTTATTGTCTGATCCACTAATGACCTTCTATAATCTCTTGATGTAATGTCACCCACAGAAAACAGTATCTGTGGATAAAAGAGAATGGCTTACTTCTTTAAAAAAAATCATAATTTAAGTTATAAAATTATTCAGTTAATGGCTTACTTTCTCCGGTGATAAACCCTCCTTCAGACATTTTTCCTTTACAGTCTCTAACTTGACCTCATTTCTTCCCGTCAATGTCAAACTTGCTCCGTACTTTGCAAGAAGGACGGCAATGCCCTCCCCAATACCCGAGCTGGCACCTGTAGGGCATAATCATTGAATTTTCTCGCCATGTTTGTCTGCTATTTTGACATATATTTTTAATAATTTTAGTTTGTCTTACCGGTGATTAGAAACACCTTTCCTTTGTGGTCGTCCATCCTACAGATCAACACCGTGACATCCACTGCTCTGGATAAAACGTGAATATACTAGTAGATTACTCAACCTAAATCAGATAAAAAGTTATCTTAAGGATCAAATTGATATAGTACGACAGATTATATCTTTTAACACACAAAATAAACAATATTGATATTTTGTAATCAAATATTTTGCAGAGCTGCATGTTAAAGGTGTAGGTCATGACCTTTGTTTCCTTTATATTGCAAAAATATTTATCAACCTAGAGAAATATTTAACAAGAGGCCCAAGGGCCTTAACGGTCACCTGATTACAATACAACAATTTAGAGGATCCATAGAGTATTAAAATGAAAGGTGAAGCTTTGTTGCCCAAAAGCAAGAAATATAGGGTGATCAGGATCAACAAAATAATTAGTCTAGTATTCATTAACAATTCATAGATTAGGTTCTAATCTGTTCCCCATTTATCACTATTACCATAAGTATATTAACAAACTATCAGTGCTTCTATACTATTTTAATTCCTTGTTGTAATTTCTTACATTGGCCTCTCTTGGTCTTTGATGAACATTTAATAAGACAAGTTATTTTTGTCTCATTTTTATTTATCTATTACTTACAAGTCCACCTGATCATTAAAACTATGAAAATACTTTTTGTATTATACAATAAAAATTCTTGCATAATTCTCTTATTCTATTAACCTTTCAAGTACATTATTTACAGTGATTAATTATCAAAAGTAAACGGCAAAGGGGAATAACTCCTCTCAGTAGAATGCAAATTGAGCCCTGGCTAGGACCAGAACACTTGACCAAATGGTCCAGATGTTCAAAAATCTGGTAAAAATACCCTTCCTTATTACAAATTTTACTCTTTTTGCCTCTTATATGCCCAAGTGCAGAGAGGATTTTTAAAGAAATAATGCATTTTTCCTACAGATTCACTATATTATCAATAGAGCCCCCCCCCCCCCCCCTTCACCACCGAGAAACACCAGAGCCTCTCACCCTGGGACCAGAAGTTTGCTCTTCATAAGTAATCACTTTCTTAACATGTATCTGCTTAACATTAAGGAGCAGACAGGATTATTTAATAGAATTAATGCATTTTCACTATATTATCAACAGCCCCACCCTTACACCAGCACATCTGACCCAGGGGTCATGCAATTCACTACTCTGGAAGAAGCACTCTTGCTTATCATAACTATATACTTAGCTTCTCTGCTTTTTAACCAGAAGCAGAAAAGAATATTTTCAAAGAAATTTTGCTTTTTCACTATATAATCAATAGAGCCCCCCCCCCCTTTTCACCAGAACCCTTGACCCTGGGGCCATGAAATTCATAATTTTAGAAGAGGCATCCTTGCGTATCATAACAATGTACTTAGTTTGTTTAAATAGTACCCAGGGGCAGAGAAGAAGATTTTCTAAGAAATAATTCACCTTCACTATAGGAGCTATATAGCCCCAACCTAGCACCAGAACCCCTGTCCCTGGGGCCATAAAATTCACAATTTTGGAAGAGGCGTCCTTGCTTATCATAACAATGTACTTTGTTTGTTTAAATAATACCCAGAAGCAGAGAAGAAGATTTTTAAAGCATTAGTGCATTTTCACTACATAATAAATAGAGCCCCGTCCTAACATCAGAACCCCTGACCCAGGGGCCATGAAATTCACAATTTTTGTAGAGTCACTCTTGCTTATCATAACTATGTATTTCATTTGTTTAAATAATACCCAGGAGTAGAGAAGAAGATTTTCAAAGAAATAATGCACTTTCACTATATGATCTATATAGCCCCCCCCCCCCCCCAGGCACCAGAACCAATGACCCTGGGGCTATGAATTTAACAATTTTGGTAGAGTCACACTTGCTTATCATAACTATGTATTCAATTTGTTTAAGTAATACCCAGGAGTAGAGAAGAAGATTTTCAAAGAAATAATGCACTTTCATTATATGATCTATATAGCCCCGCCCTAGCACCAGAACCCCTGACCCTGGGGCCATGAATTTCACAATTTTGGTAGAGGGCTCAATGCTTATTACATTCATGTCAACAGTTTGACTGCTTGATGTCCAGGAGTAAAGAAGAAGATATTTAAAGATTGCATTAATTTTGGTGGTTTTAGCCCCACCCCTCAGGCCCCAGGGGGGCAGGGACCATGAAATTCACAAATTTTGTTCCCCTTCACACATAGATGCCATATGCAAAAATTGGCTGAAATTGGTTAAAAAAAACACTTAAGCCGTTTTCCGCCTTTTGGAAAGGCCCGAGGTGTTGCCATCGTCATACAACTTGTCACATCTCTTAAAAATAGCCATTTAAAGAATAAAATATTCTCAACAACCATGTTCATTAAAACCTGAATCCATTAAACGTTGTTCTAAGGATTTTTTAAGCGATATTGAGAGTCAATACCGGATTTCGGCGCCATACTGTTGTGACGTCATAGGCGAAAATACAGTGATAGAAATATGATAATTGGCACACTGTTAACGGAGAACATATTTACTTCCACTGAATATTATTTTCTTTATTTCTAATGAAAAACATTGCCGTTTATCAGTCAGTTAACGACACTAAGCAAGCCACCAGGTAAGATTTGTTGAGCAACGGCTCTTCCATCAGTTATGCATACAATGGCATAAACATCAATAATACAATATTTAATATATTTAATTTTACTTTAAATGGATTTTTTTTAAAACAGATATAAATATAAACAATAAAATGTCTTTCTTTGTCTGTTAGTACGAGAATTAACGTCACAACTATTGCAGAAAAAAATTTACATAACCCGCTGACGCGGCTTATGTATTTTTCCTGCAATAGCTTCGACATTAATTCCTGTACTAAATACCAAAGAAAGCATTTTATTGTTTAACTAATAAGCGGACTACCTATTAAAATAGGTTAAGGTCAAGTTTAGACTGCACTTTTGATGCTAGATCCATTATGATATCATAATTGATTCAAACTTATTTTTTCCCATACTTTATGACTGTAATAGAATATCATTATGTAGAAAATGAAGCATTTTCAAGGAATTCAATTTGAAATCGTCAAAAGTAACCCCTATACCTACATTCAATTTAATAACATTTTTAAGTAGAGGTTAAAAAATTACGGAAAACCGTTTTCTGAGAGACTGTGTGTAAAATTGATACATTTCCTTTTTCTGGGATGGAAAAAAACAGTCCCAAATATATATCTGACCTTCTTCATCTTTCATTCAAAATGAAGATTGAATTTGTTTTTTCGTTGAGTTTATCATAATTATGTCCTGATACACCTTATTTTATCAAGCTATATTTGTAAAAGATCATTAAAAGAATTCATTTCTCAAAGAAAAATCTGTAGGTACCTTTCCTTTAATAGATCTTGACGTCAATACGTGTGATCAGATGACATATTACATTGCATAATACATTGGTGACAAATGACCGCAGTACCCTCGGATAAATGAATACCGGTAGATTGTTTATTTATTACACCGAGAATATACAATGCTATATGAAAAATATGAACATACATATGTATTTACAAATTATTTTAGGAAATACAAAGTCAAGTTAAGAAGAGAAGTATAATTATAGAATATAACTGACACAGGTCAATACTGTATTTTATGTTAACAAATAAAGACAGATTTTCTTACACAAGAACAATAATAAATTTTTAAGTACTAGAGATGAAATCCCGCGAAAACGCGGAAAGTTGATTTTTTTTTCACTGGTGATTTAAGCGGAGAAATTTTTGCAGTGTCCGTTGACAATTAATGACAATTTGAAAGAAAAAAGAAAAACTTCAACTGATCAATGTTACATCCAGGGTCATCGTGCATTATGGTGGGAGCATTAGTCGACTCACTATCCCCCCTTTTTTGTTAAATTTTACGTTTCATATCTTATACATGCTATAAATTTTCGTTTCATACCTTATGTATAGGCCTAATATCTAAATAAGTATTTATACGGTAAATATTATATTTAGAAAATTCCATTTTTTTTTTATAACAGCGTTAACATTAGTAGAATGTGAAATCTTAAAACGGAAGAATGTGCATATCTTCATTTATAAGGATATATTTACATGATTTTCATATATCTTTTTAAGTTTCCTAAGTAATTAAGACACTCCATTACATAGTGGAATTCATACCCAGAGTTTTTATCACATAAAGGATAAAAATCCTTAAATATTTGACTGTCTATATTAAGCCATATACCTGTTTCGATTGGAAGTTTAAATTTAGTAAATATATTTCCTAAATATTTTGGGGTGTTTACTCAAATACATTTCTCGTCCAAAACTGTTCCTAAAATACTGTATAATTTGAACGTTTAGATGAGTTTACAACCCCCACAAAACCATTCTTGCAAAAATTAATGATTTAACACTGTTTCTTTAACAATAGATTATAACCATGCAATGTACAAAAACTGAATCATCATACGATTGTCCACAAGAGTTCAAAACAGAGTCTCTAACATACTAGCATTTCTGAACCCATACACTGTGTTTCGAGAAGATCACCTCGGAAAAGAAAAACGATGAAGATAAAGATATTAGATATACCTGACCTTTTCTATCATTTATTATTAATTTCCGAACATGTTCTTCATATCAGACTTGCATTACCGTGTGATAAGTCTACCTTGCGTTAGAGTGAAGTTATCTGATAAGCCTATCAGTTGGTCATCCTTAGATAAAATAGAGAACTCTCAGTACTAAATCTTATGGTTTAAGGTATTTGATGACAGAATCAAACACGTGATTGGAGATACGGGTAACAAATGGCCCCCTAATTGCATCAAAGCTTTCATCTTGATTAACCTATTTTCGGTGTTATTTTTGTTTGATCGTCTTCAATAGAGTAATTGTATATGTCCAACATGTTGACTTCTTTCTCATTTTATACTGAAATTGCTTCCTACGGGCGTGTGTGTGCATGACTGTATAATAATATTACATAATTGTACATTTAACAAGATATGTTTGTGAATAAAGTACCAGATGTTCAGTTACTTTTTCACTGGATATTTTTCATCAGTTATAAAATTTAACATGTTGCTAGTACTCTGTTGTTATAATGATTATTATGAAAAGAAAAATTTAATTTTTTTCCAAATCTAGAGAAGGGGGTGCTTCCAACCATATAGCAGCATTATTGTAACAGTAAAAAAGCACACCGGTAAAATTGCTTCAACTTCAAAAGCTTGTGAATAGATTAAAACATGTAGCAGGAAACTTTCACCAGAAAAAGCACAGGATATGGATTTCAACAAAACAAAAACGGGGAAAAACAATCGAGGTTCATAAAGTGTCAGCGAGAAATATCCAGACCTAACCTTACCATCTATTCAAGTTTTTAAAGAAAAAACCTAAAAAGATAAATCGAATGGCTGGATGGCTAAAAAATTCTCAACTATTGAAAAACATTACCTCCAGGTGCAAAAGCAATATCCGAACTTCATCACATAACTTTTTCTTTCATGAACAATGTTGATCTTTTTTCAGAGGAATGTAAACTACAATTTATGCAATATTATGAGTCTCTTCAGGTTTCAGCAAAAGAGTGTGAATTTATTCATGAAATGACTAAAGGTCAACACATCAACCCATTCTGGAGAGAAGCCAGGCATGGACGGCTTACTGTCTCAGACTTTGGTAAAATTGTACGGAGAAAACCAGAAACTACCTGACAATTTACTAAAGTATATTCTTGGATACTGTCCATCGTTTTCAAACTAAGGAGTTGAATGGGGGAGAGAGCATGAAAAAGTTGACATTGACTGCTACCTGCTCAAGTCGAGGGAGATACGCCCACCACTTACATTCCAGGAGACTGGACTAGGTGTCCGGGATTCGCTTCCTTCCTTAGGTGCCAGCCCTGATGGACTAGTGTACTGCCCTCACTGCAAGCCTTACCATGTTGTTATTGAGGTAAAGTGTCCATACAGCTTTAAAGATGTGCATCCCAAAGAAGCAGTTCTAAGTGATAATTTTTTTGTAGTTTAGATGAAACTTGAAATTTACGATTAAAGAGAAATCATGCATATTATTACCAGGTACAAGGAGAAATGGCTATCAGTCAAAGAAAGTGGTGTCACTTTGTTACATGGACAAATAAAGGTCTCGACATTTTTATATGATGGGGAACTCTGGGAAAATAAAATGCTTCAAAAACTGAACACTTTTTATTGTTCTGCAGTGTTACCTGAGCTTTTTTCACACAGAGTTAAAAGGGGTCTTAAACTTTTGATGAGTGTTTACACATGTCACTTATCGTCTCTAATCAGGTATAACTGTGCATTAAGGGTATGTGTACATGTACTCATATCATAATCAACATTGACATATTTTGTAATACTTGTGAGCATATCAATAAATGTCAATAAATTTAGTGCGGAGTATTTTATCTTTTTTTTTCTATATGTAGGTTCATACAAACCTCTTAATCTAGTACATTTTTTAGTACATAAATTTTAAATAAGGTCAAAGGTCATTGCAATTATACAAGGACATGATGCATTTAAAAACTATATTTTTAACAATAAACATGAACTGATAGTTTTCTGAATCTTTTTAAAAAGACTCTTAAATGAAGTCGTTCTGGTTCATCATTGCTATGATCTTTGGAACACTTGATTTCTTGGTTGATCATGACATACTGAAGTATAAATAATGTAAAGAGGTACGTAGATTTTTGCTATTTATGAAACAGTATAACTACGTAAAGTTTTCCTCAATATGCCGTATGTTGCATAATTGCTTTTAAATAACCAAACAATGACGTATTTAACGCATCTTCTGATAGATACATTTCCATAGTAGATTATACTATATGTTTGAATAAGTAGAGGCATGAGATTACAGAGAGCACACACAACAAACACTATTTTGGACACCTTGTCATGAAGTGATATTGGAATTACACCTTGAATAATTCTGAAGTTTTTTATTCGCTCCATTACTCGATCCACATAGAGTCTTAAATTAACAATCCTTCTGGTTTTGTTCATTTCACATTTTGTTAGCCTACCTTGTTATAATAATAATAATAGGATAATGAAATGAATTCCATTTGGAGTGCAAAGGTCAGCTATCAGGAACCCTTTGCCACCTATTATTGCCTCTCCAGGTTCACATTTTTTCAATTAATTTTGACAACTTCGTGATTTGTCACATGTACTTCCACTCCATTGATCAGAAACATGTGTATGACTCCACTAGGGCTAATTACATTGAGGACTTTCCAAGTCATGCGTGACTTACGGTCTGAATACACCCTTCCTTTGTTGAAAAGTGACTGATGTGTTTCTGTGTAGATCTCGAAACAGTCAATAATTACACGACAATTTGGGTACAATTTGGTTTAAAACTGTCAAGCATGTTTTCTTTGATAACATTCCGTTGTGGCCAAGCTACTGAAAAGTCTAGATGCTCTTACATCAAATCTAACCATTTACTAATATTTTTACTGGAGGTTGACACAGATATCTATGATGTGTCTAGAAGACTTGCAGTTCAGGTTTTCCCAAGTTTTGGTATAGAAGCCCTGTCCAGTAAGATTACTGGTGAAAGAAGTGTTAGTTATCAAAATGTCACAGGTTTTACAGTTTTTCGCAGAACATTTTGAAATAGATGACATGGGATCGGAAAAGGAATCTTCAGATATATCTCTAATAGAAACCTTACATTCTTTCAATTTTTTGTATGAACTACGTTCCAATAGATCAAGATTTAGTTGACAAAAGAACCTCGATCTGTTACGGATATCACGATTCGAGTCCCCAATTTGAATCGATCCTCTACGTTTAAATATACGGAAGCCCATTTAGGACCTATCAAAAAATATTTTTGAATTCGATATAACGAATTGTTAAATTTGCTTTAACGAATTTAATTCGTTATAACAGTTTCTTTGAATTCATTATAACGAATTTAATCTGTTATAACAAATATGTTAAATTCGTTATAACGAATTGAAAAATTTGTTGGTTTTTTTGAAAAATTTTCTGGTTTTGTTCATTTCACATTTTGTTAGCCTACCTTGTTTCTTCAAAGGAGGATAATGAAATGAATTCCATTTGGAGTGCAAAGGTCAGCTATCAGGAACCCTTTGCCACCTATTATTGCCTCTCCAGGTTCACATTTTTTCAATTAATTTTGACAACTTCGTGATTTGTCACATGTACTTCCACTCCATTGATCAGAAACATGTGTATGACTCCACTAGGGCTAATTACATTGAGGACTTTCCAAGTCATGCGTGACTTACGGTCTGAATACACCCTTCCTTTGTTGAAAAGTGACTGATGTGTTTCTGTGTAGATCTCGAAACAGTCAATAATTACACGACAATTTGGGTACAATTTGGTTTAAAACTGTCAAGCATGTTTTCTTTGATAACATTCCGTTGTGGCCAAGCTACTGAAAAGTCTAGATGCTCTTACATCAAATCTAACCATTTACTAATATTTTTACTGGAGGTTGACACAGATATCTATGATGTGTCTAGAAGACTTGCAGTTCAGGTTTTCCCAAGTTTTGGTATAGAAGCCCTGTCCAGTAAGATTACTGGTGAAAGAAGTGTTAGTTATCAAAATGTCACAGGTTTTACAGTTTTTCGCAGAACATTTTGAAATAGATGACATGGGATCGGAAAAGGAATCTTCAGATATATCTCTAATAGAAACCTTACATTCTTTCAATTTTTTGTATGAACTACGTTCCAATAGATCAAGATTTAGTTGACAAAAGAACCTCGATCTGTTACGGATATCACGATTCGAGTCCCCAATTTGAATCGATCCTCTACGTTTAAATATACGGAAGCCCATTTAGGACCTATCAAAAAATATTTTTGAATTCGATATAACGAATTGTTAAATTTGCTTTAACGAATTTAATTCGTTATAACAGTTTCTTTGAATTCATTATAACGAATTTAATCTGTTATAACAAATATGTTAAATTCGTTATAACGAATTGAAAAATTTGTTATAACGAATTAAATTCGTTATAACGAATTCTAAAACTTGTTATAACGAATTAAATTCGTTAAAATGAATTCTTTAATTTGTTATAACGAATTAAATTTGTTAGAACGAATTCGACAAATCCTTATATCGAATTCATATATATTTTTCTACAGTCTCTGATTGTTGAATTTGATTAAACGAATTGTAACAAATTTTAGAATTCGTTCAAACGAATTTAATTTGTTATAACAAATTTTAGAATTCGTTTAAACGAATTTAATTTGTTATAACAAATTTTAGAATTTGTTTAAACGAATTTAATTCGTTATAACCAATTTTTGAATTCGTTATAACGAATTCAACAAATTTGTTATAACAGATTAAATTCGTTATAACGAATTCAAAGAAACTGTTATAACGAATTAAATTTATTATAACAAATTCAACAATTCGTTATATCGAATTCAAAAATATTTTTTGATAGGTCCTAAATTGGCTTCCGTATAAATACGTACTCTTACGATATAATACGCTAATCACGCCCTGTTGCGCTCATTTGCGATAGAACAACACGTTAATTGCAATGTGTTTCACGATAATGATCAAGATGAAACATGCTTTGAGCTACGATTGTGCCCCGATAGATATATTTCATAAGAATCTGACTATATTGAGTACATTATATTTTATCTATTAAAAAGTAAACACAATCAATAAGAATGGAAGAAGTTAAGGTTGATGACAACGTGGTGTTTGCAGTGCTACTTTGCTCATATGTTATTGCTATCGAAGAAGAGGAAAAGCAGCAGATACACCATGTACAACCCCATCAAAGAAAGGTTAAAAGAGCTGCACTCAGGCAGGAGATGGGATCGCTCGCCTTTTTCGTTTTTGCCCCTGTTTCCCTTGGGTGGCATCTTCAAAATATTTTGCAAAACTGATATCTTCTTGTTCCGATGGGTGAATGTAACGCATTAAATTTTGCCCGTTATTTATGTGAGTTTAAGTACTAGTAAGATAGTGTAAGCGTCCGTGACAAGGCTTCAGCACTCGTATCTAATCAGGTTTAATCTCATCTGTCCGTATCAAATCGTATCTCAGCAGAAATAATTCGTGTCAGCTCGTGAGCAGTAGGACCGCGCAAAGCGTCACAGATAGTGACAGAACGTGACACATCACAACGAACCGCAAACCAGCGGGGTGTGTGTTCTATCCGAGGTCGATACCGATGATCACGATATGAAAGCCAGATTAGCTGCGCTTACTTACGATGCAGTTGAGGTTTGTTACGATGCAATACGGTCTGATGCAATGATACATCATTGCGATGTCCAATTAATCCTTGTATATCTGGAAGTCAGTGTGTCTGCACACAATGCAGATATCTGTGTCATTATAAACTCCAGCTGATGTGAAACCTTCAACTAAAATAAAAGATAAAATAGAGTATTTTAGGTGTATACTGAATTATTTTGAAATCAATTTCGATCCTCTTTCTAACTCACTATAAAACCATCTCGAATTTCGTGGACATTTCTCAAAATTGAATCAATTAAAAAAGCGTTTTTTATATAACCAGGAGCTGTTTATTATCAAGTTTAACACCAGCGTTCTTATGATTTAGATATGTTCGGGGGTTTATTTTATTTGAACATTATGTGAACCTTTTTTTGACATTATAAGACATTAACTGTTTCGATCTTTTCGCATTTTCGTTATTCGCTAATTAGAATTACAGTGGCAAAACATAAATGTAAAATAACGCCTATATTAAATATGTGGAGATAACAAACAGTATTCGAGCTCAAAAGTCCATTAAACATTACAAAGTAAGAGCAGAGCAAACACGGACCTCTAAAACTTCAGAGGTGGGATCAGGTGCCATAGAGAAGTGAACATCCCCTGCCGACCGGCCATGTCCGCCGTGTGCTCCTTGTCATGATCGGGAAATAACAGAAAAATCGTCGACAATTCAGTGTGTAAACAATGGACTAACAAATAGTATGAAAAAATTCAGTCAGCAATTGACTTAATGAAAAATTGTATTTGCTGACAAGGTCATTGTATCGACCGTAGAACTTACGAAATGATGCCTTAACACGAGACTGTTGATTTCTACATAATTAAAGGAAGTTGACGTTTGAAAAGTTAAAGTCATTTCGTTTATCATAAAGATTAGTTCTTAGGTTACCATTAACGTCTTTTTCTGATAAAATATCCAAATATGAAACAGATGTGTCAGACTCTGTGGTATCTTTTATCTCTATAGATATTGGCGAACCATAATTAATCTCAACCAGGTCAATCTATGCATCTACTTTTGAACCAATTATTCATGATATGATAGATAAAATGTGTATTCCAACACTTGGATGTCAACGTTTAGGGTTTTCTGACGCTATTTTGACATTACAAAATCAGCCCCATTTCTGTGCGCGACGTCATTAATTTTATATGCAGTTTTATAAAATTCTGTTTAAGGAGAAGACTATCTAAGTTATAGAACTTGTTTCTTATCCTTTTGACTTTTTCAATAAAATATGTTCAATTCATTTTACCTTTCCTAAGCCACTTCGAATTAAATTATTTCTATGGAGAGATTTTTTCTTTTAATTATCAAACTTAATTAACAGAACCTTTTTCAGTGTATGGTTTATTACAATGATTGTCAGGGTAATAAGGCTGTGTTAATAATACATGAGCGTGACTGTCTTACAAATTTATATTCTCTCAAACAAATGTTTTTTTTAAAGGAAATATTTATACGCCCGATCAGAATTGGGTATTTATTCGTACAAGAAATGAAAGTTTAAATGAAGTTTTCTCAGAAGTTACTCATCACAGATGCTTGAAATTTAAGTAAACTCTTTGTTTAGACATGTCTTGTGGTGGGATTCATTTCTGCACAAACACAATGTCAACTTTCAAGTTTATCCCTGAGTCATTCCATATATTCACATTAGACGGTATATTCTCATGAGATCGGGGTACAGACTTCTAGGTTTTTTTCTGTTTCTTTTTTTAAATCATACTCTAAAAGTTATTGTTTAGTAGATAAAAGAAAAATATTTAAATAAATTATGATGCAAGGTTACTGCTGTCAATGCTCAAATCCGGGAATGCCAAAGGGTATAACGCTGTAAAGAAGGACATGTTTTCCGTATTTTTATTTCAAGTAAAACATTACATTTAATTAGTACAAAATAGAATACTAAATTTTTCAAAAAAAATTACGTTATATTATGTTTTTTTAGGTTATAAATATTAAAAAAAGAATATATAATAATAAAAAGGACTGTTCACCGTGGACTAAGGTTTTCTTGATGTGAGGGTTATTCATACATTCTCACGTATTTTGTCTGCACATCATTCTATATACAGGAGATCAACCGTCATTCAAGTTGTACGTATTTTAAGGTGAATCAACAAACATGTTTATTTGAACCTAACTTTTAAAGTGAACTGATCTAATCAGCCTCCTAACCAATAATTCATATCTTTTTTGGTTAGTTAAAATCATAGTCAAAATTTATTGAAAAGTGGTTTGTCTTCTAATTATTCTTTACTACACGGTTTTGAAAACATAAACAACATATTAATTATTTTAAGCTTTGCATTTTATCATACAAACTAAAAAAATTCTCAAACTTCTTATTGTAATGATATTTGTAGTTAATACTTTGAGATCTTGATTAAAAATTGTAAATGAAAATAATTCTGTAACACAAAAATATTTAACTCATTCACTTATATATTACATGTAAAAAGGAAACATGAAATATATGAAGATAACGGACAGTATTCAGGCTCAAAAGTCCATCAAACAATACAAAATAGGAGCAGAACAAACACGGACCTCTAAACATCAGAGGTGGGATCAGGTGCCATGGAGGAGTAAGCATCCCCTGCCGACCGGTCACACCCGTCGTGTGCTCCTTGTCATGATCGGGAAATAACGGAAAAATCCGTCGACAATTCAGTGTGTAAATAATAGCCTAACAATTTGTATGAAAACGTCAGTCAGCATTTGACTCAATGATAAATTGTATTTGCTGACAAGGTCATTGTATCGACCATAGAACTTACGAAATGATGACTTTAAACGACACAACTGATATTCTTGTTTATCCCATGTTTACCCCTTTATCCCGTGGATATGACTCATTGGATAAATTTTTCATAATCCACAGTTGTGACGTCACAATGGTTTTTGCGTTAGCGCGATGAAGTAGATTAAAGTGGAGTCCTATATAAAACAGTGTAAAACATTGGTTGTGAAGTATTAAACATGGGATAAAAAGAATCTCCCATGATTTGTAGTTGGATATGACTTTTATCCAACTCGTTGTGTGTTTTTATCCCCTCGCCAAGGCTCGGGGATAAAAAAAACACAACTCGTTGGATAAAAATCATATCCAACTACAAATCATGGGAGATCCTATATTTCATCAACTTGTTTGTCAATAATTTACCTCGTTTTAGAAATTGTACATACGTAGAGCATGCTTTTGCGTATCGAATCAACTGAGAGATATATATACCTCGTATGCAGGTGATGAAGGTATATTGCTGCATAAGTAAGGGAAGTTCATGATTGAAAAGTTAAAGTCATTACGTTTATCATAAAGCTTGGTTGTTAGATTACCATTAACGTCTTTTTCAAGTAAAATATCCAAATATGAACTAGATGTGTCAGACTCTGTGGTATCTTTTATCTCAAGTTCACAAGGATATATCGTATCGACATAAGAATGGAAATAGCCATTGTAAATTGACAATACGTCGTCGATATATCTAAATGTCGAGTTGAAGGCCACAGCAAGTGTTTTCTTCTTTTCACGTACAAGATTTTGGACAAATTCTGCTTCATATGAATACAAAAAAAGGTCTGCTAATAACGGGGCGCAATTGGTACCCATGGGAATTCCAATAGATTGTTGGAAGACCTGGTCTCCAAAAACCACATAGATATTGTCAATCAGAAACTCAAGCATCTTTTTAATGTCAACATAAAATATATTTTTTTTTCAGATTTAATAAATCAAAACTTTAAAAATGGGTATTTAGAAAACTTGATTCAAAGACAAAAAGAAATTAAATGTATAGCATAAAGATATTTAACTCAATAAAACAACCAATGCAGATCAAAACACAGAAAGAAATGAAATGATCAAAATAAAAATATTTATCTTTATAAGAGCACATATACATGTAGTTTTTTTTTCAAAAAGAAGAGCTCTTCCTGTGTCCTTAATGGGCCTTTTAATTTAGTGTACTAATTAAATGTTGGATTTGGCGGGTAGACACATCAGCAAAGATACGACAGATTTTTTAATTGATTACAAAAAAGGTGTGTTGTATGAATATCTTTTACTTCTAGGTGAAAATAAAGACGGGAATTAAATTTTTATTGAGAAAAAAAATAAAGGAAAAGGAAAGAAATAAGTCAATCAACTATTAAGTTGGTAAACTAATGCATACTGTGAAATCACTAATTTTCGTGGGGGGTTATTTTCGTTTTTTTCGAGGTATGGAGAGACCCACAAATGTATGACCACCATGATACGTAAAATTAATCTGATATGCATTACTAATAAACATTTTCAAACCACGAAATCAAATCCTTACAAACCAATATTTTTTCTCAAAACTCGAAAATTTGACCCCATGAAAACATGAGATTTTACAGTATCTTATACATATTTTTATTATATGATTTAAAAAAAAATATTTTCATCTGATAAATTAATAAAAGGATGGCTTTTCGTATTTGTACATATTTAGAAAAGATGATCGTATATGTGTTTGTTTTTATATAAAGAATTTTAAAATATTCTCTATTCAATAGCTTACTTTTAAAATCCACCTAATACACATGTCCGAATTTCAATCGATATTATTATTCAGAAAAGTTTTAAATAATCATGCTTTAAATTCAATATAACAATAACATGATTATCTAAATAAAAATAATAAAATATACTATCTTGGAACAAAAAAACACAAAAATGCACAACAGTAAAAAGAACAACAATACACTCCGAATGAATGAATTGAATGACAATTGTAAACAATTTTTTTACAGTATAGTTTTTTATAATTGAATTTTATTACTTAAACCAGAAGTCTCTGATGAGACTGTAGCTCTACTGGTCTGTATGTATAACAAAGGAAAACTACCACTTGGATTTGGAACTTTACAAAATGCAACTATAAATAGAATTATGTACCTTAATGTAGTTTACTTCTGTGCCATGTTATATTGAAATCAAACGAAAACTGTAGGAGGAGTAGCGTTTTAAAGTAATTTCACAGAAATTTCTATTTTTAGTAACCATGGCAATACCGTTCATCGAAATCAAAAACCGATGCACTAAATTATGTATCTTAGTGTAGTCTACTTGTGTGCCAAGTTATATTGAATTCAGACCAAAACTGTAGGAGGAGTAGCATTTTAAAGGAATTTCACAGAAATTTCTATTTTTAGTCACCATGACAACACCGTTCATCGAAATCATAACTGATGCACTAAATTATGTATCTTAGTGTAGTCTACTTGTGTGCCAAGTTATATTGAAATCAGAGCAAAACTGTGGGAGGAGTAGTGTTTTAAATGAATTTCACAGAAATTTCTATTTTTAGTAACCATGGCAACACCGTTCAGCGAAATCAAAAACCGATGCACTAAATTATGTATCTTAGTATAGTCTACTTGTGTGCCAAGTTACATTGAAATCAGACTAAAACTGTAGGAGGAGTAGCGTTTTGAAAAAATGTTTACAGACAGACAGACAGACAGACGGACGGACGACGGACACCTTACTTTCGCATAAGCTCTTCTGGTCTCTGACCAGTAGAGCTAAAAATGAGGGAGATAACTCTTCAACAAAGGACAAGGTAATAAATTAGAACACTTCCATTCTTATATGCCAATGGTAATAAATGGGAATTATTTCTACATATACTGAGTGTTCCAGCCGTACACATCTGCTATGTATTCAAATTCATTGAATCAGAGGCTATTAGGGATGGAATACCTAAAAGGTTTATCTAATTAATGTTTAAAGGTGTGATTTTTGCTAAGTGAAGGTTTAACCATTGTGTTTTTTTTATATGCACCTGTTTACATTTTATATTTCCTGCAGTATAAACAATTTATCTTGATTAAGTTAAAATCTCTTAAAATTTGTTAATTATTTTATATCAGGTTTTGAATTTAGCGCCCCTTTTCTATATTGTGAAACTCTCTAGTTTAAGAAGTTAGATTGATTTTTTAAAGTAAATTGTCAGTGCAACATTTCAGCATGCTGTTTCCCATTTTTTAAGTAAATTGTCAGTGTAACATTTCAGCATGCTGTTTCCCATTTTTTAAGTAAATTGTCAGTGTAACATTTCAGCATGCTGTTTCCCATTTTTTAAGTAAATTGTCAGTGTAACATTTCAGCATGCTGTTTCCCATTTTTTAAGTAAATTGTCAGTGTAACATTTCAGCATGCTGTTTCCCATTTTTTAAGTAAATTGTCAGTGTAACATTTCAGCAGGCTGTTTCCCATTTTTTTAAGTTAATAACAACAATCACGATATTTAATATTTCTGTGTGAGGTCACAGGTCGTATGGATGAATTGTTCATTTATGATTTTGTTGTTTTAATTGATTCTTTGTCACAGCGATGAAGTATGTATAGTTCGAATTGTCTCAGTATTGTTAGAATATTGTTGAAGTTTTACGAAAGTGTTTTTAAAAGTAAACATTTAGTATTGTTAAAGTAAATTTTATTAATTATTGTTTATTTAATTTTACTTATTGTAGATTCCATGCAGAGACGCCACTAAATAGAGACGTAAACTTATATTTGCATTATTTTCATTTGGGTTGTAGGCAGCTACACTTTTGAGTGCTACTCCTACACTTTCACAGGACTTGTGTGTCCAGCAGAGGAGAAAGGCATACCTGCCAGTTGCATGTTCTCTGAAACACCCTGTACTCACGTTAAGGGTGGAAATAAAGTGCCTTATTGACCCCATGGTGGGAAATCCCCCAAAGACATTGAAAATCAATGGCCTATACAATATGTAGAATAGGTAAAATATACCACGAGGAAAGCTTTTTTTCAAATTCCTTATGGAATTCAAGGTATAGCAGCCCAACGACAAAAAGATTATTATCGTAAAAAAAAAACAATCTTAAATATTTCAGATTTTCAGGTACTAGGGATCAAGTCAGGCGTTAGCATCTGCAATTGGCAGGTCAGAAACCATACTTAGGTTGGTCCGGCCATACAATAATTAAAAACGTTAAGGATGTAACATTAATACTTCCAAAAGAAAGGCGTACATCAGTGTTCGCACATGTAGATCACGTGAAACCTTATTTAGGGGTAGTGTTAGGTAGGAAGAACTTCAGATTAAGGATAGCAATAGAAAGATAGAAAACCTTGGAAAAAGTACAAAAGTTATAGTAGCTGAACTGGAACCACCAGTTACTACCAGAACTGGACGTGTCGTGAGATCACGAGAAATTTAAGATTTATAATTAATAAAACTTACAAACAATGGTTTTATATACTAATAAACTAATGTGTGCAGACATGCAGCTTCCTCTAATATTTTTCCTAAGTAAATAAATCAATTTTATTCAAGAATTATATCAATAAATTTTCAGTGATCATGGTATATTTTATGTTATTCAATACATTTTTTAAAAAGGGTAAAAAAAACCCGTGTCAATCGCGATGAAGTAATGGTATTTGATAAGAAACGGGTTATAAGACAGGAACCCACGATTAAATTATGAGTGAGCTTACAAGTACTATTAGAGATGGTAACACATTCCAAACTTCTTAATCGTTTTGAACACCTACCAACACGTCAATAATCGCATTTGAATCGTCATCATCTAAATCTTTTTACAAGGTACCATTTTGAAGAGCTCACTTAGAGAATAATTTAGAAATACTGGTCTGTCCTAAATGCAACGTTGATATAATTTACCAGGTTTTGGTATTCAGAGTCGCATCAAATACATCTAACTTGTATCCATCAGAAATAATTGATGAGACTATTACTCAGGACAGTTAAGGCGCACAATGGCATATCTACGATTTTTATGATAAAATATTTTTTTCAGGATGTCAATTCTATTAAGTACTTTATTAATACTGGACAGATGTAATTAAGGTTATTAAATACATATTGAGGACAATTACACAACACATGTCACGATGATGTTGAAGTCACTTGATTTTAGCACATATACCTGCCATATTTAGGTCACCTATAAATTTCAATAGTGCAAGGGCATAATCAACGTTAAGTTCTAAATATTTTCAACATCCATTGTAAGTTGTGAAATATGTTGCGATTCTACTATTTCATTGTTAAAATCATATTTGTATGACAGCATAGTGCATTTTTTGCTGATCAGTTGCATTAAATATAGAAAAAAATAATTCATTTTCAAGATTTCAACAGCATCGCAGAAATGTTCAAATAACTTAATTCCTCTAGAGTTTAAGATTAAAAACTTGTCATGATCCACAGATTATTAAGACCTTATATTACCCTCCAATGTATCTGCACATAAATACACGGCTGTATCAGTTAACCAGAAACTGTACGGAAATCATGAAAAAGACACTGTATCCAAATTATTGGCCTCTGAAATATTTGCAAATAATATCTTTCTTCATTATCAAACAGATTTCTTTGTTGCAAAAATATTACTTAATCCGCCTATCTCTGTATACACACTGCGTCTTACGGAATGACATCATATCGACAAGTGCTGAGCGATCAGTAACTTGTTAATACCTTACTACGAGGGATTTTTACTAACGTCAGAAAGGCATGTTATAGTAAGTTTTGTTGTCTCCTACAGCTGAAAATGGCAAATATTTGCATTTTGTAGTACTGTTAAAATTTGTTTATTTAGAGTGACGTCATAGTTGATATTTGCCATATGAATTAGGCTCCGCCTTCTTTTTGTAACCTTAACTGTGTTGCGTAAAAAAGCTATAAATTACATCTCACAACTTTTGTATCAATTGAAAATTATTTTATTCAGATATACAGATGCACATATCGCCCACTACTTCTGATTGCATATAAAGATTAAGCAATTTCTTTAACGTACTCGGGGTGACCATTTCTATTCTGAAGGAGGTAAGGGACATTTTGTTAATTTAAATAATTAAATAATTTCTCCTTGTAAATGTTGCAAAAGTAATTATTTGTCCTCATCTTAAAAGAAATTGATCATTTCTCTTCCCCCAAGCACCGCCTCTTCCTCTAAATATAGATAAGAGTTCGAAAAGTTTGTTTTTTCCCAAAATTTCTTGATACATTTATATTGATAAAAGAAATAAATATATCCCATATCATTTGAGGAATAAATAATCTGCCTTTCGCTGTCAAGAATATACGATACTTCATGCCAGGCTCCCTTTCAGAATTAAATTGTCTTACCCTTACATGTTTTTGCCATTTATTGTATATATAACAACAAATAAAATGTTTCAAAATGTGTATCTGTCTACAATTAAATTGATGTAGACCTAACTAGTTCTTAACTAGTAATAATAAATGAAACTAGCACAATCACTAATAAAATTAATTTAGCCTAGCACTATATATTATAGTATGTACTTCAGTCACTTAGATACTGAAATAGCACACACCTTAATCTGGATAAAAACCGGCGACCTTTCTTCAGGACACTAAGGAAGGGGAGAAAGCACTAGATATTCAGCGTCCGTGTATTTATAGAACTTCCAAAACCCGAAATAATTAATAACCAATTATAATTAATAACATCGTCGGAAACCCATGGCCAGTCTCGCTTCTTTTACCTCCCTTGGGACACAAGGCTGAAAATTTGGCTTGGAGGTATGTTTCAATACCACATTTTCATTGGTCGCAACACGATACCGTATTGCGATGTGTAGCTACTAATGATCCAATAAAAATCATCGTTGCAACCCGTATGTCGGGAAGGATTTTGCAAACAATATGGAGACGTTCGAGGCGAAAGTGAAAGAAGTTTTTTTTTCAAATAAACGAGCTAAAAAGCTTTCAAAGAGAGTCCTTGGCAGCGCTATTGAAGAAAAGAGATGTTTTTCTGTCTATCAAAACCGGAGGTGGGAAAAGTATATGCTACAAGGGCTTTCACACGGCATATAACGCTAGTTATGACGACAACAATCCGATCTCAGTTTTGGTCGTCTCACCTCTACTTTCTATTATGCATGAACAGTGCAATTCATTGAATAGATAAGGATTTCTTTCAGCATTTATTGGTAAGCAGATTACTTTTATATGACCTATATATCTACATAAACTATATATACAGTGTAGATGATGAAACTCTTTTTTGATAACATGTAAAAAAAAATATGATCATCAAACAAAAGAAATTTTTCAGTCAAATTTCTCGGCGTTAGATGATGAACAAAAACTTTTTTGGTTACTCAATACTGAAGACAAAGAAACTCTTAATTTTGAGGGCAAATTCATAAATGATAACATGTTGTAGTAGCCATACCATTTTATATATAGTATTCCTTTTAACTGAAATAGTACAATATTATTGTTGAAATGAGCAATGTCATTTACAAATTGTTATACTATCCATTGGCATATCTTTTCCTTATTATTTTAATAATTTCATACGTATTGGCTCTAAATTAGAAAATAAATGTTCTGTTCTCTTCTATAATGTAATTGTATTGGCATGCATGGGCATTGGCCATATCGATCTCGCTCACCTCCCCCCCCCCCCCTGTTAAGGTAATAAATGAAGTGACTATTCAGAACCTCCCTAACGTTCTTGTTTCTGTATCTGTGTGCGTCGTAGCACTCAATACTGGTTTTTATACGATAGGAAACGTGTAAACGTTGATTTTTTACCTGACATTTTTATTTATTAAAAATTATATCAAAACAAGAAGTCTGTGAGCCAATGCCCACTAATAATACCCCCGCTCTGATGTGAATACACAAGTTCAGTTATGGACAAACACAGTGATAATCAGGAAATTGACATCGGATTTGTAAAAACTGAATCCCAACATATGGCATGCCTAAACAAAGAAAAAATTTCAAGCATCTGCGATGAGTAGTTGCTGAGAAAACTACGACCTAAATTTATTATGTATGGTACGGACAGACGCACGGATAAACAGGAAGTTGACATCGGATTTGTTCCAAAAATGAATCCTATTATATGGCATGCCTAAACAAAGATTGAGCTAAAATTTCAAGCATCTGCAATGAGAAGTTGCTGAGAAAACTACGACCAAAATTTGTTATGTATGGTACGGACAGACGCACGGATAAACAGGAAGTTGACATCGGATTCGTACAAAAATGAATCCCACCATATGGCATGCCTAAAAAAAGAGTGTGTTAAAATTTCAAGCACCTATGATGAGTAGTTGCTAAGAAAACTGCGACCAAAGTTTGTTATGTGTGGTACGGGCAGACGCACGGATAAACAGGAAAATGACATCGGATTAGTACAAAAATGAATCCCGCCATATGGCATGCCTAATCAAAGAGTGTGTTAAATTTCAAGCACCTGTGATGAGTAGTTGCTGAGAAAACTGCGACCAAAGTTTGTTATGTGTGATACGGACAGACGCACGGATAAACAGGAAGTTGACATCGGATTCGTACAAAAATGAATCCCACCATATGGCATGCCTAAATAAAGACTGTGCTAAAATTTCAAGCATCTGCGATGAGTAGTTGCTGAGAAAACTACGACCAAATTTTTTTATGTATGGTACGGACAAACGCACGGATAAACAGGAAGTTGACATCGAATTCATACAAAAATGAATCCCACCATATGGCATGCCTAAACAAAGAGTGTGTTAAAATTTCAAGCACCTCTGATGAGTAGTTGCTGAGAAAACCGCGACCAAAGTTTGTTACGGACAGACAGACAGACAGACAGACAGACGGACAGACAGACAGACAGACAGACAGACACACAAGGGTAAAACAGTATACCCCCCTCTCCTTCGGAGCGTGGGTATAATAACAAACATTTTCCCAGGTACATGTATTAGTATATTGTTAATTTCACTATTCCTTCGTGATATAGGTGGTGAAAACGACGATTCCGTATTAAGAAATGAAATGCAATTTATTTTCACCTCACCTGAAAATTGAAAGTGGAGAGATTGGGTGACAAACAATTCTACCATTAGATTGATAGCTGTAGATGAAGCCCACAGTGTTACATTGGTAAGTTTATTTCTGAAGGGGAAGTATGATGTATTGTTACAATCCGTCAAAATTTGAGCACTTCAAACAGGGTTTAAATTATTCCCCTCATTTTTTAGGGGAGAGTCTGCGAGCGAGGAAGACCCTTTCAGGCGTTGGTATGGTCGATTAGGGGAACAGCGAAGCCTTGTGGAATGTCCTGTAATTTTGATGACTGACACAGCGAATTCAGCTGCCAGGAAAGCCTTACAGAGAAAATTTTGTATGACAGACTGTTTAGAAATTATAGAGAACCCAGGCATGAACAATATTAAATTATTTTTACAGTGTGTTAAATACAACACTCCACTAGAGAATACATTCTTCTTCCTAATTCTGATGTTGAAAGAGAAAAAAGAGCTCTGTGATGGGTATCTGATTTTTTGCCCTTCTATCAGAACTTGTAGAAAATTGTACACTATGTTTAGAATTATGTTTAAAGAAAATGTTAAATTGATTGAAAATATTGAAATATATCATTCAGAAACCACAGATGATGTTAAACAATTAGTAAAAGAGGATATGTCTAAAGAAAATGGCAAAATTAGAATTCTTATTGCTACCAGTGCAGCTGATATGGGTGTGAATTTCAATGGAGTGAAATAAACAATTTATTATGGTTTGTTCAGCAGTATGGCAGAGCAGGTAGAGCGGTGGCTCAGCAATGTCTTTATTGATATACACAAAACGTGATATTAAATGTATAGATGATGAAATGAAATTACATGTTAAAAATGAAACCATTTGTCGCCGTGAGAATATATTGTCTTCCTATAAGAGTAAACCTGCTATGGATAGGGATATGCATATGTGTTGTGATATTTGTGATAAGAAGTGTCATGTGGAAGATTGTGGAAAATGTAGCTTAGCACAACGTTTTTGTAACAAAACTCAATTTTTCAGCCTTTCTTCAGATTCAAGTAGCCAGGATGATCATGACTTGTTTTCAGATTCAGATTGGGAGTAAGCATTAAGATGTAATACATGTAATTCAAAGTATCCTTAAAAAGTATGCACGCATACATTGCTGCATTTCATAAATCAGTCAGTATTCTTGTATAATTTTGCCAATACATATTTTCAGCCTTTGTGAAAGACCTATTTTTTAAAAATATGTTAGGGTTCATTTAAATCTGTGATAATATACATTTTCAATGGATACAAGATATTCCTTCATAATTTTTCAAAAGACCATTTCTGTCTATTTTGCATATGTGCTGAAAAATATGCACTGCCATGTATATTGCATTTTAATTTAAACAAGAGGCCCACGGGCCTTATAGGTCACCTGACTATCATGCAAAAACATTCCAACAATTGAATTTGGTTCATATTTTAAACCAGAGGCGATGAAATTCTAAAAGTTTCATCATTGCTATACATAACTATACACTTAGCATGCTTACTTTGATTACTTAATACCCAGAGGCAGATCAGAGGAACAAAGAAAAATGCATTTCCACTATATAATTAATAGTGCCCCCCCCCCCCCCCAAAAAAAAAAACCCACTGATCCTGAGGCCACATGTTTCACAAATTTCGAAAAGGCACCTTTGCTCATCATAAATGGTTAATTAATACCAATTGGTATAGATTTCAAAACATTAATTTATTTTCAGTATATGATCATGAGTTTATGATCATTAGAGCTCTTCCCGATGGTGCCCCTGACCAAGGGGCCATAAAATTCATCATTTTGGAAGAGGCGCCATTCCTCATTATAACTATGTACTTAGATCATCAGCATATTACCCAGGAGCAGAGGAGAAGACTTTCAAAGAATTAATGCATTTTCACTCCATAATCATTAGAGCCCCGCCTAACACCAGAACACCTGACCCAGGGGCCTTCAAATTCAAAATTCTTGACGAAGAACCATTGCTCATCAAAACTATGTAATTTTGGCATTATACCCAGGAGCAGAGGAGAAGATTTTTAAAGAAATATTACATTTTCACTTTATATTCAACAGAGCCCCGCCCAAGCACCTGAACCCCTGACCCTGGGGCCATGAATTTCACAACTTTGGTTAACAGTTTGACTGCTTGATGTCTAGGAGTAAAGAAGATTTTTAAAGATTGCACTAATTTTAGTGGTTTTGGTCCCACCCCTCAGGCCCCGGGGGGGGGGGGACCATGAAATTCACAAATATTGTTTTCCTTCACACATAGATGCCATATGCCAAACTTGGTTGAAATTGATTAAGCGGTTTCAGAGAAGAAGCTAAGTGACCCAGGTGACCTAAAAAAGATTTATTTTCAAAAATCATTATTATTATAAACAGACTTTTTTATGAGAGAGGAAGGATGAAGTTTAATTTAAACCCTTAATTAAAAGCACTGAAACAAGTTTTTGTTTATACTTCAAATTTATGAATCAGTTTGTACTCCTTAAAAGCTTGCACATATTTTATTTGTTTTATATATGAGGTCTATACATTACATGTATATGTTCAACATGGTAAACTGTTGTCAGTTTATAACATCTACCTCCTGTACCATTACATTTATAATGGTGTACTGATCAAGCTTTACTACTGCCATTTTTACGATAAATGCTTGAACTTTAATCTGATTTAAAAAAAAACAAAACACTTGTCTCACATGTATAAGTAAATTCATGAACAAATAAATGATGACACTTAAAATCATAAACAAAGTTCTATACAACAAATGAAAAAAAATTGCCATGTAAAGGTGTACATATCAAGTTTATCTTGTTCATTTTCAACATAAGGCTCCTGCAATATTTTCCCAGGAAATATTTTTGAAATATGTTTCAAGCTGATAAATTAATAACGAACAAAAATAAGTTTAATCAAATATTGGTAAAATGCATATACCTGTATTTGATTACTTGATCTTGGTCTGTTAAAATGTTAAGAATCCTTTAATGTAGCCAGAATCAAAACTGTTGCTTATTGTGTTACAAAAGATATTGATTCAGTCACACTTGTACACAGACATGATTCAGTCACACTTGTACACAGACAAAATATGTCTTCCTATTAAAGTATTTCTGTATGAAATTTGAAAATGTTACTTCTATAGTCAACAACGCTCACCCTTCTTGCTCTTCATCAGCAGATTCTTTCTCCCTATGTAAACTTTAATCAACCATTGTAGTCCCACCCTATCCCTGGAAGATCATGACTTGAACAATCCCTGGGTTGGGGGAGGGGGGGGGGGTCATGATTTGCACAAACTTGAAACTACACTACATGAGGATGCTTCTATAAAAATATGACTTAATTATCTTGGTTTGTTGACCTTGAGAAGATTTTGAAAGATTGTTCCTGTATAAACCTATGTCAAAAAATTGTTCACCCATAGTGGCCGCACACTAGGGGGTCATGATTTGAACAAATTTGAATCTACACTATGTCAAGAGGCTTTCTTGTAAGTTTCATCTTTCTGTGGTTCTTGAGAATCCACTTTATCCGAGGATACTCTATGCCAAGGTTGAAATTGGCCAGTGGTTCTGGAGAAGATGAAAATGTGAAAATTTAATAACATCAGACAACGGAAAAAATTTTGATCAGAAAACTCACCTGACTAGGTAGCCTTTGGCTCAGGTGAACTAAAAACTGAGTTACTACGTCACAACAAAATTGACAGAGTTAGATATACAGATGGACAATGTAATTCCCATTTCATGCTTGGCCCTAATAAGTTTACATGTACAAGTCAACAATGTTATTTTGTTCATTTATCATTCATGTAATTTAAGAATGTCATTTGGTGAATTGGATCTTTAAATTTGGAGAAGATTTGCTTCTCAAGGATTTAACCATAGTAATGATATCAACTGTTTTATCAACATCTCGACGACTTCACTATTTTGGTAGTCCTCAAAAGCTGATCTTTAATGCTGTCAATGACTTGTGTAGTCATGCAAATTTTTTTGCCGATTGAAAGGATTTATTTGCTCCTCGTGTGTTGAGTTCTCTCTTGATGTTGCACACTTGCAGTTCTACACAGTTATCATTAGGGATATTGTTGTAAATACCGCCCTTCAGATTTTCAGTCATATTCCACATATACTCAAATGCCTGGTCAGGTGGAAGAATAGAATCAATATATGTGAGCATTCTCCACAACCAGATCTTATACTTTGAGTGACTTGAAGCAGTCATACAACCACTCAAACTTGGCATTACGCATGATGCGGTCCCCCATTTTGTATGCATCACAGGTATCACGGTAGAGAAGGGACATCCTTAGAAAGGATGTAAGTGGTTGACGGGATCTGATAACTCTGTAATTTCATGAAAGATCCAGTTGTGCTTTTTCAGTAGATGTTTCTTAATCCAGGACTTCCTAATATATGTTTTCCCACACATTGCACCAGAGAAAGAAAGGTCTTGTATCATGGCATCTATCTATACATCATCAGTACTTAGATCTACCAAATGTGATCTAAAATATCAAAATAAACGTTTTTTTAGTACTAATAATTTTAGATTCATAAGTATGAAAAATGGAGACTTATGGCAAAAATATTAAAGACTGGTGAAAACTTTTTTCTTGGGTTAGCTTATAATTGCATCTATCCAAGGAATACCACTCATACAAATACAATATTTGGTGGCGCACTGGTTAGAGCGTCTGCTCTAGAGTCGCGAATTAAGGAGTTGATCCTTACGTCGCGGGTTCGAATCCAACTGTGGGACGTGGAGACCGGTCCTTCGGATGAGACCGTATAAACCGAGGTCCCGTGTCGCAGTAGATGCTGGCACGAAAAAGATTCCTCACTGCTCAATGGCCGTAAGTGCCGAGTATAGGACAAAATTTGCAGCTCTTCCGGCAAGTGGTGGCGTCTCCATATGAGTGAAAATTTCTCTAGAGGGACGTTAAACAACATATAAACAAACAGACAAACAATATTTGGTTAATACAAGAAAAGGGTTTTTAATCTTATGTCTAAGAAACTTTTCCAGGAATTTAGGCCAAATGCATTACGAACATCTGTGGCAACATTAGTAATCCATTCCGTTTTGTTGCCATTGTTCATTAATGAAAATAACAGGAGCATGTGAGGGTTGCGATGTAACTTCCTCCATATCCATGATGTCCAAAAATGTTGACACAATATAGGAATCTGTCACATCCTGGATGAATTGTTGATGGGATCTAAAAAAAAATATAACAAGGAACACATTATTAACATTCTTTTTTATCTGTTGTTACTTTCAAATTCATACTGCAAAATACTTGACTTGGATAGTTCAACTTACCCGAAGTTATTTGTAACTTTCTTAGACCCTGTCACTGACCGACGGTTGATAGCATTCCTCAGTTTGTATAGAGAACCCTTGTCTGATGCACTGCTCTCAGTGTAGAATAGTTGAAATATTCTCTGAAAAAATATCATTGTGAAAACTGAAGAAATGGAATAAATTTAGACTTAAGACATCTTTTAAGGGTATAAAATTAAAACTTAATCGAAAAATTCAGAATTGCCTGAAATCTACATAATTATGCAGATTATGTAATTACATGTAATTTATCAAAAAATTTACAACTTGCACCATGTACAAAAGGATTAGTTTGTTAGTAAGAACTAAAATTATAAAGCAATAAAATCAAGTCATGCTAAACATAGGAAACATTTGAATGGCCTATGATGGGCTACAACTCCCAGTTTCTGAAACCTATGTATACTATCTACATGTATTAAGATTAAATTAAGAAATTGATGATATATACCAATATTTGGAGGGAAACAAGTGATAAATGCATTATACTAATGAAATTCATGCTGGAAAAATGGAAAAGGCAGTTTATGACCTAGTAAAATATTAAAGCCAAATTGATAATCTGGACGCAAAGAACATGAGCAAGTCTGTTTGCAGAGTTTCACAATATTTCCACCTATTTGTCATTGTAAAGTTGAAGATGAAAATATGTATGGCACTTCATGTTTAAGTAAAATTATGAGTACTATATTATCTCTGCAAAATACTTACTCTAATTCATGAAAGCAAAAACAACTGGAACTAAAACATTCCTGAACAGGAAAATTGTTATCATTCCCTCTGATGAATTTTCACCAGCTTCTACTAAGTCACAATTCAGAATGACTTATTTCTGTCGAGTTTTGTCCATAAAGTCATGGGTTATGCAACCTGACACACACTTTTATAAGGGTTTCAGAAAATCGACATAGGTAATAAGGACTTTAATGATATGAAATTTCATATTTTCAATCAATGTGTGCAGGTCACCTGCATGAAGATGCTAACCATGCACTTGTTGGTAACTTCAAAATATCCCTGGTTTCTCCATTCTCTTCTGTTGATCTAGGGTGTTTATCATCTGACATGATCCTCTTCTCTTTCACCATTGTCAGAAACCAATGCAAGCTCTTTCTCTGAGACATCATTGTCATCTTAGCAGGAGTAATTGTGACATCTAAATTATCCCCTATGATTTCTATGCCATGTTTAACATCTAAGAGCCCTGGATTTTCAGGTGAAGGGTAATAAGAATGTAAATACCTTGTCATTGTTGCCGACACCTTCTTCTCCTGATCTTTGATCAGCTGTTTCTTTTCTTTGTTGACAGTGCTGCTTGCCACAGAAATTCCGAGGTCATGAAGAATTTTCAAACCCTAAAACCAATGAACAGTGTCATTTTTGATTCACACCTTTTTTAAATAGATATATTTGACTACATCAGGATTTATGTGACTTTTTTAAAAATTTCAATCCAGTTTTAATAATTTTTAAAACTAATTTTAAATGCCTCCTTTGACACTCCACACTTGTCTAGTGTTAGACCAAGGATGTACTGTAACTGATTTACTGATCTTGATCTGCCATAAAGAAGTACACCTATTGACAGTATTAGCACTGGAAGGTTCTACTTCTTTGTTTCGAAAAAGGACATCAATCAACCAAGCTTCTTGTAAATTTACTAGGGCCCGACACTCTAGACCACTTATGAGTTATTTAATAAAAATAATATTATGGAAGCATAGAGTGTTTCGGCGGTTTTTAAAGAGAATATGATATTTTTGCTCTTAAGGCCCGCTATCATCAGGAGCCCACCTTTTTTATTTGTCTTATGCTATTGTAAGCGTGACTTGATTATCATTTCGCCTTTTTTTATGTTTACTTTAGGCGATTATTGGTTCATCGATAAATATCTCTTTGCAAATTGTGTGTGTTTGCAAGATGTTCCAGTGCTTGAGAATGCGTTTTTTAAACCCTTAATATATAGATTGTATTTGGTAATCATAACATTTGGTTGACGCTTTTATTCTTTCAAGATTTTTTTATGCAAGTACATTTCTCTGTGTGTTTTGCCCATTTCAGTGATAATAGGATCAACTTCCTTATCAGAGTAACCTCTCTTGGACAAGTGTGTCTTAAAGTTTGCTAAAAGTGTTGTTAGAATAGATGAATAACTTGTATTTCTTGCATGTCTGATGCATTCACCTTTTATAAATCCTTTAAATACTGAAGGACTGTTGACGCTTTCTCTGTGAAAATACTGAAAATTGTTTGTTGGTTTTACATATGATTGGATATCAAGCACTTTATTCTCTTGGAATCTCAGGCCTTTGTATATTATGGTGTCAAGAAAGTTAATACTTTCATCTGAGATTTTAAAGGTGAATTTTAAGTGATCGTGGCAGGTATTGCCGATATTTACATCTATCAAACTGCTCATAATGGTAAACAGATAAAGAATCCCTTCCTTGAGTTTTGATTCCACAAAAGACCAGTCAAGATTCATCATACTTTCACTCTTTTTGCATTTTAATAGGTCACTTTTTTGCTAACTACACAGTCAATTTCTTTTTTCAGCTTCTTTACACACAACTGAAATAACGCACCCATATAGCTGGTATCTTTGCAAAAATTCTTCAAGACAGCGTGAGGTGATCTGTTAAACAGTGATTTTAAGGCTGCCTTAGAATTTTCATCTTTTACTATTCTACTTACATCAGCTCCGGCAAACTTGGTGACAATCTACAATGGAACACTGAAAAGTTTATGTATTTTGTATACATGTACATATTCTAAGACACAAAAGCATTATTGCAGACGACATGAAATGATGTATAGTTCACATACACATGTAACAGTTAGAACTCTTGCAATAATGTAGATTCTCATATCTTCAGTATTAGCAACGTGACAAAGTGAGTAGTTTCCATTTGTCGTTCTTCATGATCAAGAAAATATGGGATAGTCATTTATGAATTTACAGTAGTGACCAGATATTGGACAGTAAAAGGCAAAGGCTGCATGACCCTAGCCCATTGAAAAATTTATCAAAAGTTACCTTTACATCAAAATTTTCTGGAACAATGGTTTGTGTTGATTTATCCTCCTTGCATGGTAACTTTGACTGGAGACTATGATTTGGGTTCTGATGAAGAAGTAGTTTGTCAGGTGTTTTAAAGAGAGCTTTTTTACCTTTTCCTTTTGGTGTTTGTGTCTTATCTAGGGACCTCTTCACTGTACTTACCCTGGGTGTACTGGGCTTAACATGCCCACTTGTCTGTTGATGTTGTCTTAGAACATCTTAAAACGAATTATAAATCCCTGTGTAAATTTATGTATGCAATGCTTTTATAAATAAGGCAACAATTTCTAGATTTTTAAAATAGCTGACAAGACTTTTTTGTTTAAAAATAGATAATAGTAAATAGAATATTTAATACACAGAACTGATATCAACAATCAACTTTCAAGCCCTCATTCTTTGATAAATATTTAGAGACACCTCTTCATGAAAAGTAGGTCAAAAAGTTTCCTAAATTTGTCTGAATCCAAATATCACATACCTAACAACTTTTCCCTCTCAGTTTTCAACTGCTCCACCTTTGCTCGCACATTTTCCTCGATCTTGGATATTCTATTTAATTTATTGGTGCATTGATTACACGCATATGAATTGCTGGTCGGGAAAAAAATTAACCTTGTAAATGCATAATTATACTGTTCAGTTGATGTTTTAGAGCTTAATGCTTTATATCCCCTGTCCTTTATAACACATAAGCAAAAAGAGCATTCTTTTACGTGCCCCGAGGCTGCCATAGTTTACAAACACTTTCAAACAGCAACACGACATTATTGTCATGGGCGCCGCTATTGCTGTATGCCTAATTTGATAACGTCGACTTTCATTGGCCCTCGAAAGATCACATTAGGTTACGCATATCAATGAGTCTAGCGAAATTTTCGGCCTTGTGTCCCACGGGAGGTAAGAAAAGCGAGACCGACCGTGGGTTTCCGACGATGAATTAATAATTCCATCCTCGTACATCATGTGTAAAATTATTACAATATGTAAATAAATTAATAAAATATTTACGCTTTTAAAGCACATTATTTTATCATTTGATTAAACAGAATCTACAATCAAATCTTCCGCCAAAATAACTACGGTAAAAATAGATCAGTACATCGTGAAGCATCATGGGAAAACACACAAGTAAACAAGGTATGGCGGCGGCAGAAGTTTCAGAAAAACACGTTTTCTTGAAGACGCTAAAACATCGATCACACGCGTACGACAATTAAAATCATAAATTACAGTGCAACTTTATAACTATGTATTTATAAGTAAGTAAACAACAATGTGTAATTAAATAACTCAAGAATGCTTGACATTCAACACATCATAAGACATGAAAAACGGGGGGGGGGGGGATCGTTACACTAACTTGAGCTTTCAGATGAGCTAAAGAGCGTAATGAGATAACGAGCGTAAGTAAATTTCATAAATTCTGTTATTGAATTAACGTTATGTGATTCCATAATCTAAACCAGTCTGAATATTGTCGCATTGTTTTTTGTAGTAAAACCTGAGAGGGGTTGCCAAGGCTTTCATTGTTTTTTTAAGCAATATAAGCTCATCAATACTTTTCTTTGTTTTTGAGGTACATTTTTAATAAAGTTTTCAAATCCGAAATTGGTTTTAAAAATTCTGTAAACCTGGCCTTATAATTAGAGGAATATTTTACATCATTTAACCATTTCTAAATAAAATGATAAATGACCTGTGACTATATTGTTAATTTTTTTGAGATACTATTAACCCTTTGGCTTTATAAGTTCTCATTACATTGATATTTATACATATATTAATAAACAATGTTGACATGTTTATGTTCTGCCAGTATATAATCATTCTCTTTAAAGCATTAATGCATAGAAAAAAAGGTCTGGTTTCTCCATAAATCATGTAATTTGTGTAAAGCTTTTTAAATTAAACATAGTTTTTTTTAAAAAAATGTAAATGAACACATTCAATTACATCTAGATATATCACACCCGTAAAGTAGGATGGATGTGACTACTTCGTCAAACAAGTCCAACTGATATTCTACCCGTAAATTAAATTGTCTTATTTCCTAATCACCCCAAACTTTGCTTTACTTAAAGAAATCAAGTTGTTACTCTTCATTTGAACATACAAGTGATCATCATTTCTGTCATGAATTTGATTGACGCTGAGGTTCAATGAAATTTAAAGTTAAATTACGACAAAGACGTCTGACAAGAGAAAAGATACTTTTATTTTATCAGAAAAGCCCATATATGAACCTTTAACTATGGTCAGTTAAAAAAAATTATAATTATTAAAAGAAATACGGTTTGTTTTCTTTGTACAAGGTAAACAATGCTGGTATGGGGAGGCCTATGCCAATTTCGACGGAAACGGAAGAAAACTTTGATGAAATTATGAACGTCAACATCAAGTCAGCGTACTTTCTCACACAGCAGGCAATACCATTTCTAAAGGCCACAAAGGGTAAGTGTATATTGTAAACATTAAAGGAAAAAGAGATGGACAAGTGATATCTTTATGGTAAATGTATGGATTTAACACTTTATTCAGAATAAAAGCTTGAACCAAATTAAGAATTAATATTTTAATGCGACCTAACATTTGTCCACTTATTCTGACTATACTGTCTCTATCTATTTGTTGAAACATATTTTCTTGAAAGTTGTCGATCAAGAACACAGTGAAAATATTGACTTTTGGACATTATCGGAGCTGAAATCAGGAAGAAAATTGAATAATTTTGTTGTTGATGTTGAAGTTGAGTTAGTTTATGTTTGTTTGTTTATTTTTTTTTTCATTGGTTAAAGAGTAGGAAAATATACACATCTAACGTTATAAAAACTTAGTCTGACTTAACTTTTGTCCAAGCCCTGGGGTCATAAAACTTAGTTGAGCTCACTTTTGTCCAAGCCCTGGGGTCATAAAACTTAGTTGAGCTCACTTTTGATCTCAGTCTCAATTTTCCACTATAAATTCCTTTGGTGAAAGTGAGACTGAGATCAAAAGTGAGCTCGTCTAAATTTTATGACCCCGGAGCCTGCAATTCTGACTAGAATGTCTTTATCTACGCTCATTGAGTCACTTTATGCTTGATGTATCGTTGCTCAAAGATTTTCAATTTTTTTTTCATTCCTTTCAGGTTGCATCATCAATATATCAAGTGTATTATTGTCTACTGTGACATTGAAGGTATTGTTAGTCATTTTAATCAAGCCAAACTAGAAACTGGAAGATACGTTGTTAAACAATGTACAAAGTACAGAAATCACTTATTGCAGAAGACCCTTTCATTTCCTTTCGTGTAGATCCCTGGACATTGTTCTTATTCCATGTCCAAGGCAGCCATGGATGCCTTCACTCGAGGATTAGCACATGGTACGAATTAACTTATTTCTGCACCTATTAAGCACACGGTACGAATTAACTTATTTCTGCACCTATTAAGCACACGGTACGAATTAACTCATTTATTCACCTACTTCACTGTTATGATGTTTAGAGTGTAATATACCGTTAACAAGAAGAAATCTGCTTGACTTTATTCATATATATGCATGAAAATCTGTTTACATTCTTAACTGTGTTAGTCCTGTGTTAAAGGCAAACTATCAATACAACGATCAATGGGCAAATATCAATACAAATAGTTCAATTACTTATACAATTTACAGTACATCTAACACTATCACTCTCCTGTTTCAGAGTTAGCGCCCTTTGGAGTGCGAGCAAATACTACGAGGTATATTTAAACATATGAAATATGTTCCCGTGTGAGAATTGTGGAAACACCTTTTATATAAACTGATGAAACAAATAAATTACCTAATAATGCATTTAAAAAGAATGTATTTGTTCGTATTCAGTCTTTGCATTTTCATTATCATCAACAGGCCTGGACTCATACGAAGCAATTTTCTGAGACGTGATAACGATCCTGGTTTAGGAGATGAAGAATCATACAATAAGGTTATATATTGTGACGAATCATCTCAAAATTTAAAATATAAAAAGGCCATTATCAATATTTATCTAATTGCATACACATTTTATTGAAATTATTATTTTAAATCGTATTTTGAAATTAGATTGAAATATGTAGATAACGAACAGTAATCAAGCTAAACGTCCATTGAAACAATAAAAATTGGGAGCAGAGGTGGGATTAGGTGCCATGCAGGAGAAAGCATCCACTGTCGATTGGTTGAACCGCCGTATGCTCCTTATCATGATCGGGCAAACGGAATTCATACCACCTTTAAGTTTAACAATGCCTTCTTCCATCATTCCATACCGGATATAATAACTCTAAAACTGCAACTGGAAAGATTATAAAATAAATGAAATGTATTCATCAATCAAAAACATTAAATATTGTACAGTTCAGTGATTGTGCAAGTGACATAAATACGAAGCATGCAAAATACTGAAAGAAACTGTCTACATACGATTAATTGGAAATGTTTATATTACAAAATCTAATATTCAGTCTTTCTAGTGAAGAAAGTATATAGTAAGAGGATATTAATGTAAAGCCCTATATTTATTATACAATTATATCTTTTTGTTTTAATAAAGTGTGACACTGAAATACAAGGACTGCTTTAATGCATGCATTTCATATATCCTGTGTTCCAGTTTATTGCTACAAGGGCAAAAAAGAACCCGTCTGGGCGGATTGGGGAGCAGGAAGATGTAGCCTCGGTAGTTTCTTTTTTGGCCTCTGAAAAAGCATCATACATCAATGGAGAAGATATTGTGGTAGATGGTGGACTTCATATTCAGTACTAGAAATTACTGTCACTGCAGCTTCAAAATATTAGTAGAGGATAATTTAAAAAAAAATATCTTTTGAATTGAGACAAATAAAGTATGCAGCAACAAAATTTTACATTTAAAATGTTCAGAACAAATGTAAGTTCTCAACAAGTTAAATTCATGATAAAACCTGAAAAACTCTCTTAAATAGAGATGTAATTTTACTGCGGTTGGCAATTTGTTACCCTGTAGCTGATTACTCAGTTGGAATGATCGTAATCGATAAGAAAATCTGTAACTGATTAGGCAAATATATATACATATATACTAGTATACTACCGATTAGTGTGTGTGTGTGTGAATTTGAACGCAATTTTCTTAAACTTTAATTTTGAAAATACTAAGTATGCATAAACGTAAATAAGTAAGCGTTTTTAAATTGTTTACCATAAAAACAAGTTAAGAGTTTTTGGAAAATATGTACATAAATGTTTTTGAAAATGTTTTTTCTTGAAGAAAAAGATTTCAGCATATGTATACATTTAACATTATATGGTAAAAATATGATATTGTTCATGTTTCACTTTTTGTTTCATTGCTTCAATTGTACATTTGTATTATGGAATTTTATTTCATATATATAATAAGCATACCAGTTACATAAATGAAAACAAACGTTACTCATAAATTGTATGTTTTATATCCCATTTCCGAGGGTGTGTGCTCTATGCCCTGTTCACAGATTTGCATTATTTGTAGATTATTTCAGATCGATTACTGTTCATTATTTACATTGTAAACCTGTGCTGCTATATAGTAGGAAGTTACTCTGGTATCAGGCAATTCCTTGGTATATATAAGTCTCACAAATGGTTTGTCACTTTGATATTGATTGTTAAGTTCAAAATTAAATATACAAGATCATTCTTTCAACTGTGCTACATGTATTTATGAATATCACTGTTTGTAGAATTAAAACTCAATGGATGATAAGTAAATATTTTAATGGTTTTTCATTGTTGTTTTAAAATTGCAAAACCAGTTGGTAAAAATGGTTATTTTTGTGCAAACTCTGTTCTAAATTAATATATATTTTTTACTTTGTGTTTATTATTATCAAGAATAACCGTAGCTGCAGAGTCAACAAAAGTCGGAACAGTCGGCTTACAACCCACTGAGTCTTCACAAGTGGGCTTGGCTTTACGCACGAATAGCTTCATCACACATTCAGACAATAATCTCTTATCGGTTTGAAAATACATGTACACATGATACAAGTGAACAGTCAGCTTTTCAGAGTCAGGGGTACTTGTGTTAAAAATGACCATGCGGTAATATTCAATGATATGATATTCTGTAAACAACAGTAAATTAAAACACAATTTAAATAAGTGTTTTTTCTGTATTTGAAAAAATATGCAATTTGAAAGCCAGTTAATATGAAACTCATAAATAATGTTTGAATGTTGGATTCATTTTCAGATGTTGATGGATTGTGTGATTTCTTAAGCGAAGAAATGGCCAGTGAGGCCAATTTTAAAATAATGTTTGCTTGCCCTCTCCCCACCCAGGATGAAAAACTTGGGTCGATAGTTAGGTGAGAAATTTTTTCCCCAGAAAATTTCAATTTCAATGCTGAATTTTCAAAATCTATTTTCCAGAATGCATAAAAAAATTGGCTTCCTGAATGTCCAAAACAAAGTTTTGAGTCGGGCCATTTCTAGCCAGTCGGTCGGGAGAGTGCAACCAAACAATTTTTTAAACATGGCCTGATATTTATATCACCTACTACATCCACTTTTCGAGTTTTAGAAAGGACAAGTAAATGATCTGTATCCTGAACAAACCGCAAATCATTTAATAACAAAATAAAAATTATTATTTTTGAATCAATATATCTCAATAACAAATTAATCTCAAATTTTTAAACAAAAATTACTCAGCATTGAAAATATATTGAAAGAAATTTAAACAAAAATGATGAGTATATATTTAGTAATGGGACAGAGCACAGGTATGGGAGCATTTCAGAATTGTCACTGTTATACTATCATTTGATACTCTTGTCAGGAGGATAATTATGTTATATCATTATAGTGAGCTATAAATGAAGCAGTTCTGGATCAGATCTAAAGGGTCAAAAGATAGTATCAAATGGTTATTTTTATGCCCCGCCATGAATATGGCCGGGGCATATAGTGTTTGTCATGTCCGTCTTCCGTCCTTCCGTCACACTTTGCATTTCGCTTTGTTCAAAGCTCAGTTTCAAAGAAACTATCCAAGATATTTTTATCAAACTTCATATGCTGATAGATATTGATGTGAGCTATGCAACTGCATCAACATTTTTTGACCTTGACCTTTCTTTTGACCTTTACCTCACTTTTCTTAAATTAGTGTTTAGCTCAGTTTTAAAGATACCATTCAAGATAGTGTAATCAAACTTCATATGTTGATACATACTGATATAAGTTATTCAACTGCATTACCATTTTTTGACCTTGACCTTTCTTTTGACCTTGACCTCACTTTTCTTAAATTAGTGTTTAGCTCAGTTTTAATGAAACCAATCAAGATATTTTTAACAAACTTCATATGCTGATACATACTGATGAGAGCTATTCAACCGCATCAATATTTTTTACCTTGACCTTTCCTTTGACCTTGACCTCACTTTTCTTAAATAAGTTTTTAGCTCAGTTTTAAAGATAGAATTCAAGATAGTGTTATCAAACTTCATATGCTGATACATACTCATGAGAGCTATTCAACTGCATAATTATTTTTTGACTTTCACCTTTCCTTTGACATTGACCTCACTTTTCTTTAATTAGTGTTTAGCTTAGTTTTAAAACCATTCATAATATTTTTATCAAACTTCATATGCTAATACATACCGATGTAACCTTTCAACTGCATAAACAATTTTTTTTGACCTTGACCTTTCATTTCACCTTGACCTCACTTTTCTTAAATTTGTGTCAAACTTCATATGCTGATACATACTAATGTAAGCTATTCAACTGCATCAATATTTTTTCACCTTGACCTTTCCTTTGACCTTGACCTCACTTTTCTCAATTTGTGTTAAAATGTTGCATAACTAATATACCCTCGACGGGGCATTCATGTCCTATGGACATATTTCTAGTATATACATGTATGAATGAACAATACCAAACATCATTCGTTATTTAATATCACATAATTCCACTTTTTCTTCGTGCATCTTAAATAATTTAAGAAAAAAAAGAAACAAAGAAAAGCCTGTGTGTAAATGCATTGATAGAAAATTATCAATGGTGATTTTGGTGTTTGTTTCCTGGAAATAAAAAAAAATTATTGGAAACATTCATGAAAAGGTGAAAAGGTTGTTTCGTTATATAATTCGTATATCCTGTATTTGTAAGCCCTTCACCGGTATATGGTGACGTCTCTATTTGAGTGAAAAATTCTCAAAAGTGACGTAAAACAACATACAATCAATCAATATTCCCAACTAAAATGAATTTGAATTACCATATCTATATTGGATTCCGAAACTTCATAAAAATCCTTACAAACAAAGATACACAGCGGGTTCCAGTAAATGTTCAACCAAGCCTCTTTCTTTACTCCTCACAAAGATATTAACAGTAGTGATTTAGAAACATCAAGAGTACTGTGCAACAATATATTCAAGAAGTGGTGTAAGTCAGATGTGGATACTAAACAAATCCAAGGAACTTTTGGAACATTTGAAATCACAAAATTTTACCAAAATCAACAACATAAAAACTTACGACTTTTCAACTTTATATAATAATTCCCTACGATAAATTGAACTCCAGACTTTCTGACGTCGTTGACAGCTGCTTTTTTCACTAAAAATGGAACTCGTAAATTTACTTACCTTGTCATTGGTCATTTGAAAAATAACTTTGTTGAAAAACAATCTGATTGTACACACAAGTACTCTGAAGTTAACATTATAAAGATGCTCGAATTTCTGATTGACAATATCTATGTGGTTTTTGGAGACCAGGTCTTCCAACAATCTATTGGAATTCCATTTGGTACCAATTGCGTCCTGTTCTTAGCAGACCTATTTTTGTAGCAGAATTTTTTCATTTTTTTTACGTGAAAAGAAGAAAACACTTGCTGTGGCCTTCGACATTTAGATATATCGACGACGTATTGTCAATTAAGAATGGTTATTTCCATTCTTATGTCGACACGATATATCCCGGTGAGCTTGAGATAAAAGATACCACCCAGTCTGACACATCTATTTCATATTTGGATATTTTATTAGAAAAAGACGTTAATGATAATCTTACATCAAAGCTTTATGATAAACGTGATGACTTTAACTTTTCAATCGTCAACTTCCCTAACTTATGCAGCAATATACCCTTATCACCTGCATACGGGGTTTATATCTCTCAGTTGATTCGATACGCCAGAGCTTAATCTACGTATGAACAATTTCTTAAACGAGGTAAATTATTGACAAACAAGTTGATGAAACAAGAATATCAGCAGTCTCTTTTAAAATCATCATTTCGTAAGTTCTATGGTCGATACAATGACCTTGTCAGCAAACACAATCTTTCATTAAGTCAATGCTGACTGACTTTTTTCATACTAATTGTTAGGCCATTATTTACACACTGATTTGTCCACTGATTTTTCCGTTATATTTATTGAATTCTTTCAAAATTGTAAATTATATGGCCTCTTTATCTAGTGACCTTGAAATGCACAATTTTGGAAGAGGAACCCTCGTTTATCATCACTATGCACTTAGTTGTTTTGTTTAATACCAAGAAGCAGAGAAGACGATTTTAAAATAATGAACTTTGACTATATAATGACAGACCCCCCCCCCCTCCCCCCTTTAAACCCGTTACCCTGTGGAAATAAACTTCAAAATTTTGAAAAGACGCTCTTTTGATCATCATAACTATGCACTTAAAATATCTGCTTAATACCCAGAAGCAGAGAAGAAATCAAGGCCTTTTTACTACATTATCAAAAATAATCAATAGAGTCCCTCCCTAAAACAAAAGCCCTTGAACCAGGTAAAGGGCTCTGGTGTTCGGGGGGTGGAGGGGTCTGTGGAATATATAGTGGCATTGTACTTTGAAAATCAGTGCATAGTTAAGATGAGTAGGGGTGCTTCTTCCAGAATTGTGAAAATTGTGGAACCGGGTCAAGGGTTCAGGTGGATGGGGGTCTGAAAAATGCATTATTTCCTTGAAAGTCTTATTCTCTTCTCCTGGGAATTTAGCAGCAAGGGTGCTTCTATCAAAATTGTGAATTTCGTCTCTCCTTTGTCAGGGAATCTGGTGTAAAGGGGGGCTTTGTTGAGTCTATAATTAAATGCATTATATATTTGAAAATGTTCTTCTCTGTTCCTGGGCATCTTGAAAACAAACAGTATATAAAGTTGTAATAAGCAAGCATATTTTTAACAGATTTTTGAAATTCTGCACCACTTGGTCAATCTATTAATTTTGTATTATACTGAAAGAAGTTATTCACCTTAATTATCCACCTATGATAATTAATCACCTAAAATAAAGCAATTGAAGTCAGTTGAATAACAGAATTATACAAGATACAAGGATGTTTTTTATAATATCTAATAAAAGGTAGTTTCATATTTATTAATGGTCAAGTAGACTTTTAGATAGTAGATATATAAAAATGGGACAAAAATAACATCTTTGTACATTAAATGTTCTTCGAAGACTAAGAGAGACCAATTTGAGTAGGAATGAGATTGGTTTATTAAAGAGCTCAAGAACTATTGTTTCATTTAGCCCGCTTGGGGATAGTAACAAATGGGGCAAGTAAAGACATAAGCAGTAATTAGATCAAGATTTAGTTTTGTGACTGGGCATTAAATTAATTTTTTTGCTTATCCCTGGTCATCCTATTTCTTTTCCTTTTGGGCAACACAGCTTCATTTATCAGCTAATTTCATATTCGAACTATGGATCCTTTATAGTGTTACATTATACTCAGGTGAACGTTAAGACCCCAAGGCCTCTTCTTTAAAGTAAGTAATCTCTTCTTGTATAGAGAGGGTATTTATAGGCATTGCCTGTTACCCAATTTATTCATTATTTTGAACATTGTTTAAATCGTAATCTCTTCTTAGAGCACAATGTGTAGGAGTTTCCAAAATGCAGAATAGTAAGTATTAGAAATCAAAAGAGTAAAACAAATTAACATTTAATGTGCATACCAGTATATATCTCAGCTGAATTAATCATGATTGTATATACGAATTTCAATGGTGCAAATTCAGTGCTATAAAGAGAATAGTCTGTGTATTTTGTATCATAAGTAGAAATCAAGTGAAGCATTCATGGCATAATATTGTGAAAGCAATGTAACTAATATCGAATAAAACGTCCGCCATCAATAACAATGTCCTGTCCAGTTATATATGATGATTTGTCAGATGCCAAGAATGAGACAGCATTGGCAACATCTTCCGGCTCACCATTCCGTCCAGAAGGATTTGCTTTTTCAGCTGTTGCCATAAACTGAAACAGAATTAAATCTTAACATTCAGATTTTAAATCTCTCTCTCTCTCTCTCTCTCTCTCTCTCTCTCTCTCTCCCTCTCTCTGAGCTGGAGGGGTCTTAATTTTCGAGTTTTATCTATATTTTTATATCTGTTATGTCTGGCAGCTTGCTTTGAACCAATTGCAAAAACGTGTTTTCATACATTTTCCAAATATGATTAGAGATTTAGATCCTCATTAAGTTTAAAAAATTGTCCAATCACAGAAGACACCGTTTAGTGGTTTTTAAGTGGAGGTAAAATTTGGCATTTTGCTTACTCAAAGGTATGCCAATAATTTTGACGGAATATATGTTAGTGGACACACGATTTTATGACTGTAAAAGAACACTAAGATGAATACTTGATATTCTTTGCAAACAAAACGAGTGATAAGAATTGTAGCGTTACCCTTTCCTACCATCATGAGCAATCTCCGACATCAAAATAGATAAACGTCACAGATTTGGATTCTTATGCCCCCCGCCAAACAATGGTCGGGGGTATATAGTGTTACCCTGTTCCGTCATTCTGTAATTCCTTCAATACGTCATCACTGACTTTCCGTTCATTATCTTAGCAACATTTGCACACATTCACCTCAAATTCAATGAAATATGTGGAGATAACGAATAGTATTCGAGCTCAAAAGTTCATTTAACATTACAAAATAGGAGCAGAGCATTCAGCAAACACGGACCTCTAAGACATCGGAGGTGGGATCAGGTGCCATGGAAGAGAGAGCATCCCCTGCCCACCGGTCACACCCGCCGTGTGCTCCTTGTCATGATCGGGAAATAACGGAAAAATCCGTCGACAATTAAGTGTGTAAATAATGGCCTAACAATTTGTATGAAAAAGTCAGTCAGCATTTGACTCAATGATAGATTGTATTTGTTGACTAGGTTATTGTATCGACCATAAAACTTTATATGGATACGACATAGGAATACGCAGGTCAAGTTCGAATTTGGTTATGGTCCGATGATTTCTGACAGTGTTATCCCTCTTGAACTTAAAAAAAGAAATTTTCAGTTTCCGCTCTCTAAATTTTGTATGGATGTATGTATAAGGTTAAAATTGCATGTGCAGGTATTTTACAGGAAAGTACAGGTCAACTTTGAGTTTGGTTGTGGTCCGCTGATTTTTGACAGAGTAATCTCTCTTAAACTTAAAAAAAGAAGAAATTTTCAGTTTTCGCTAACTTCTGTAGGGATGTTTGTATAAAAGTGAAATTGCATATGCAGGTATTTTACCAGAAAATACAGAACAAGTTTGAATTTGGTCGTGGTCCGATGATTTTTGACAGAATTATTCCTATTGAACTTAGAGAAAAGAAGAAATAAGAAATTTTCAGTTTCTGCTCTTTTACTTTTGTAGGGATGTATGTATAAGATTGGAATTGCATGTGCAGGTATTTTACCAGAAAATACAGGTCAAATTTGAATTTAGTCTTGGTTCGAAGATTTTTCACAGAGTTGCCTCTCTTGAACTTAGAAAAAAATCATTTGTGCAATCAAATTTAAAACTAAATATGGCATTTGAAATTTTGGCTGTCTGCGGGGGCATTCGTGGCGTTAGACACATCTAGTTTGGGGTGGGGGGGGGGGTAACACATTTACAAGAATCAATTCTTTTATCATCACAAATATTATGGATTTAAATATGATATATCTTAATTGTTATGATATTATTTGATATTTCAAAAAATTATACATTCATGTCAATTACATTAAATTGAATTTGATTCGTCGAGAAACATTTACCCTCTGAATGATGAAGCCACGCCCACCAGCGCAATAGAACTTACCAACAGTCAACAATACTTGAAGACAGGTGATATTCTAATACTGACTGCATGGAATCTATGCGTGCGCAAACAATCTTTCATTTCTATGAAACTTTCGTATAATATATATTGCATATAGTTGAGGGTAACATTTGAAAATTTTCACCGCAAGAAAACTACTGTAAACCTCTATCATAATGTACATATATCCATACTAAACATTGTAAAACCTCCTCTATTTCTGGGGGTTTTGTCTTCTCAAATGGAGTCGCAGTGTCACTTTAATTACGATTTCTTGTCCGTTTTTTGCGGCCAATCTCTTTCTTACTTTCCCTTCTAAACAAACTAAAATAACTTGTTTCTGTCATTTTGATATAACAAGAACCCGGAAACATTTCTATTTGTACCAGGCATTTGTGACATACGTTTTTGTTGGAGTGATTTCATACTCAGAAAATTTCATAACATCCGTGTGTGTCCCCCATGTCAACATAGTGGCCATTTTTCAAGTCAGATTTCAAACCGAGTATATACAACATAATTGGAGGAAAAGTAATTAACTAAACCATATTAAGATTTTTAAAAAAAAATTTCTATTCCTGAATTTCTCAGTAGTAAATACTAAATTTGTAAGATTTAAAATAAAATTTAGTGTTTTTTAATTGCTATACTGGGGTATTTCACTGCCTTACACCGGGAAATGAATACATGTACATGTATTTCATCTAATAGGGTTTATCTGCCTAATTTTTCTATAAATGCCGGCCAATCTATGACATATAGTTGGTTTAATCTATTTCCAAAGTTTCATTTATTTATGACACCGGGTTCCTACAAAAAAAATCCTCCTCTACGGAACGTTGTTACAACCCTGTTCACTCACCTTATTCTGTAATTCTTCGTCTGTTATAGCATGTCTCGAGATCTTACTTCTTGTTATTCCTGGTCTAAAAATAAAAACTAAAGATTGTATTAAAATATATATAAATGAATTCAAATAGAGCTTTATTATATAAATTATTTGTACCTTACGCTATTGGCCCGAATTCCAAATGGTGCTAATTCTGAAAAAGCATTTAAATACGTTATTCATTACACATCTACAGAACATACTAGTAGCTGAACACTGCCTCAATTTTTTATGACGATGAGGGTTTTATAAAGTTCAATATTAATACCAATAGCTAAATTTCTGGTGAATGCATCCATTGCTGCTTTTGACATACCGTAGGAACAACATCCAGATATCTACCATAAAATATAAAATGAACATGACCCATGGGCCACATTGCTCACCTGAGCACTTTGGCTGGATAAAAGCAGAAATTAGTTCATTATTGAAAAGTTAAAATATAAAACTGGCCCCCAGCGGATTCTTTCGCGATTTGAAAGAATCTTGAATCTTCACTAACTGAGGATGCTTCCATGTATTTGTATTTCGTTGACTAATCAATGCTTTAGAAGATTTTTAAAGATTTAGTCTGATCTCCTGTTGTGACCCCTCCCTAGCCCTGGGGGTGTCATAATTTGAAATAAAACTTGAATTTACACATGCTGAAGATGCTTTCATAAAAATAAGACTAATTATGGCCTTGCTTTTCCTCAGGAGAAGATTTTGAAAAAGATTCATTGATTTTCCAATGTAAAAAGTTGATCCACTGTTATGACACTTGCCCTACCCCCGGGGATCACGATTTCCACTACCTGAGGATACTTATATATTAGTAAGACTTATTCTGACTTTGCTGTTTTTGGAAAAAAGTATTATTTTTATCACCCATTGTGGCCCTATTCTAGCCCCGGGGGTCGTGAATCTACACTACCCGAGGATGCTTCCATATATATTAATATTATAGGACCTATTCGTATGATCTTACAAAATCGTGATTTTATCAAAAATATTATCTACAACCTTGTTTATTAAAATACTGAACATTACAAATGGTGTTGCAAGCATATTTTCAGCGACGTTAAGTTTGTTTGCTTGTTGTTTAACGTCCCTCTCGAGAATTTTTCACTCATATGCCGGTTGAGAGCTGCAAATTTTGACCTGCGCTCGGCACTTAGGGCCATTAAGCAGTGAGGGATCTTTTTCGTGCCAGCATCTTCTGCGACATGGGACCTCGGTTTATACGGTCTCAACCGAAGGACCGGTCTCCACGTCCCACAGTGGGATTCGAACCCGCGAGGTAAGGATCAAATCCTTACTCCGCGACTCTAGAGCGATATGCATATTTCAATCGGATTTCGGCGCCTTACTACTAGCTGACGACATATGCGACAATTCAGTGATAGAGAGATAGGAATATGCACACTATTAACGGAGTTATCAACGACAAATGCAATATAAAAATACAAAAAATGCTAAAAAAAATATTTACCTGCTTTTCAATTACTATAGAAATTTGAAGTAGTTTTAATTTTAAGTATCATCATTGAATAAAAGATGAAAACATGAATATACATGAGTGTACATAGTGGCTTTATGTCGGCAAGAAAATAAAAAAAAATTATGCTTATGCCCGAACAAAGTTGCAAAATTACTGCGGGGCTTCTTGAATTTTAATTGTAGTCTATGATTATAAGAGAAAAGGTAATTGATATATATCACGGTCGACCACCATCTCTTCTACGAGTATTAAACATTCTAATTATCCCCCGGCGCCCTTCTGAAATCGAATATAATTCAGTCGCTTATTTACAATTGATGTTAATTAAAAGTAAAGTTTTGTAATAGATAGGTTTTAAATTTACTCTTATTAAATTTATTTTTATTTTACCAAATCTACTGCTATTTGAAACATAAATCTGCTTTTTCTGTTGTTAGTTAAACATTTGGATATGTCTTTGTATTCGGTAATGTTTTGTGATAGGATAATTATTTTTCGAGACCTCCATTCTTTGCAAAATATGTGCAAATATAATTGCATAAATTGATATTTCATTACAAATGAACAATATCAAAGATTCTACAATGTTGAATTTGTGAATAATAAAGGTTTGATCACAGATCACTTTGTTTTCTCCGTCTTCGCTGCGTACCCCTTGCTATCGTCGCTGTTATTTTACCGTGTTTCCAGATTTTAAGGTTTTGCAGATTGTCTACTGATAAATTTCAAACATACTTATAAGGTTCAGTATCCAACCTCATATTGATAAAATCAATGATTTGGTCGTTTATAACTCAGAACACTTAGTTTACATCGGGTATATTTTTTGTAAAATAAACGTAAACAACTGATCAGCCATTGCCGCCTATGACGTATCACGGTCACGTGATCGCTAGCTAATTAACTCGGATTTTTAATTCAGGGATTTTTATTTGAGTCAAATGATGTTTAATAAACGCGGTATATTCGCATTAAAAACACAAATCTGAAAAACTGTGATCGTAAGGATCGTAATGCGCATTTAATTTCAAGTAATTAAGAAACATGCGATAAGTCTTAAATTAATATGATATATTTAGACATTGAGATGATCAATCATGGCCTTGCTGTTCTTGAGAAAGAATTATTTTTATAGGATTTTCCAAATATATTCCCATGTAAAACATCAGTCGCCTATTTTAGCCCTATTTTATCCTACTCCTGGGGGTCATAATTTGAACAAACTGGAAACTACACCATTTAAGGATGCTTCCATATTAATACTTCATTGCTTTGCTTTTCTATCAGAAGGTGTAATGATTTGAACAAACTTAAACCTACACCACCTGAGGATGCTTACATATAAATATGATCAATCATGGCTATGTTTTTTCTCGAGAAGAAGATTTTTGAAGATATTTTCCCTATATATTCCTGTGTAAAAATTTTATCGCCTATAGTGGCCCCACCCTACCCTCAGGGTCCATGATTTGAATAAACTTAAAACTACACCACCTGAGGATATTTTCGTATTCATTACCAATCATGGGCTTGCTTTTCTAGAGGAGAAGATTGTTTTTAAAGATTTTCCAAATATATTTGCATGTAAAACTTTGATCGCCTATTGTGACCTCACACTTGCCCTTTTTTCATCATTTGATCAAACTTGCATTAACACTATGTAATGAAGCTTTCACATAAGTTTTATCTTTTCTATCTTAGTGGTTCATGAGAAGGTTTCTAAAGAGTTTCCCCATGTAAAACCATGCTCGCTCGTTGTGGCCCCGCTCTAGCCGTTTGCCATGTTTTGAACAAACTATGAAATAAGCTTTCACCCACGTTTCAACTTCTTCGGGCCAGTGGTTCTTGTGAAGAAGGTTTTTTTTAAAAAAAAAAATAAAAAATAAAAAGATTCCACCAAATTTTCACAAATTCTGTATTATCTCCCCTTGAAAGAGGGCTTTCCTTCATTTAAACAAACAAATCCCCTTTACCCAAGGATATTTGTGCCTACTTTGGTTAACTTTGGCCCAGTGGTTCCTGAGAGGAAGTCATAAATGTAAAAGTTTGCAGACAACAGACAGCACACGACAAACGATAGACGCCGGGCACCCCTCGATCAGAAAAGATCACGTGAGCCTTCGGCCTAGGTGAGCTAAAAATTTTACATATATCAAGAAAAACTTTGTTTGTATTAGATTATTAATTTTTCTGTATTTTAGGGAATAAAAACCATACTTCCGTGAAGACAGTGGTTGAAAATACACTTGAATTGTTGATGATGCAGCCTAAAAAAAAACAGTTTGAAATTTAACTGAGAAAAATCACACACAACTCCATTAGAGAAAAGATCAATTTATCTATGGTGATTTATATTTTGATTAAATCATTATTGGTCAACAATTTCTAATTATAAGAGTTCTAGATGATCGGTCTTGAGTTCGGGCTGGGTGATTCCAGACGTAGATGTGTAAGAACACCTTTCAATAAACTTAAAATAAATTGAGACTGGTAGAGACTTGCATATGGGTAAAACCAACAACAACTCTAGCATACTGGTTTCGGCTTGAACCGAACAGACTCTCGAAGTTTTTGATCTGAGGAGATAGGTCTGATTGACCTTGTTTGTTCGGTATGTGCACAGCCCTATCTTGATTGGGAATACATAAAAGACTCCATCATGTTTTTGCTTGTAAAGAATTCTTAGTTAAATGCCTTCCGATTCAATTGTTTACTTTGTTGTGCCAAAAACTAACAACGACAACTAAGATTCCTCGTCAAATACTCTCACACTTACCTTTCGTAGACTTTAAATGCGGTATAGCCAGCTGGGTAAGGAAGTATGCCGACTTTATGTTGACGTTCATAATTTCATCAAAGTTTTCTTCTGTTTCCATTGATATTTCCATGGGCTTTGCCATTCCCGCATTATTTACCTTTAAATAAAATAAATGCAGTAGTAGACATGCTTATGAAGCTATCTTGGGACTAAGATATAGCTTAGGACGAACTTACGACACATCTTATTCTTTAAAGAGGCTTACAAAGCAATCCTATCTAAGGAAACTTCCTAAGGTTTCACATAACTGTTTGGGGCCAGTGGTTCTTGAAAGGAAGATTTTTTAAAAGGTGCCACAGATTTCATACTAATTTTTGATTTACTCCCCTTGACAGAGGGTGTGGCCCTTCATTTGAAAAAAAAAATCCCTTCACCCAAATATATTTTTGGTTGAAATTGGTCAGGTGGTTCTGGAGAAGAAGTCGAAAATATGAAAAGTTTACAGATGGACGGCGGACAAAATGTGAACAGAAAAGTTCACTTGGGCTTTCAGCTCAGATGAGCTAAGAAAACGTTGATATGTTCATAGAGGATTGTTAAATTAATAATTTTATTTACTTTAAATACACTTAAAAAGCTGTTTCAATAAATATTTTGACACTTTCAGGCAAAAAATACCACGTTTAAAAAAGCACCACACCTATATACATAAACTCTACAAGGGATACAAGCTGCTATCTTGGTAAAAATACCCCCATCCACTTCGACACCTGTTTCTATACTCTAACCTTTAAATGAAGTATATGGAGATAACGAACAGTATTCAAGCTCAAAAGTCCATTAAACAATAAAAAAATAGGAGCAGAGCAAACACGGACCTCCAAACATCAGAGATGGGATCAGGTGCCATGGAGGAGTGAGCATCCTCTGCCGACCGCTCACACCCGCCGTGTGCTCCTTGTCGTGATTGGGAATTAAATTTAAATTTATTTCCTTGTCATAGCAGGATTCGCTACAGCGATAATTCTCCGAAACGCTGATGTTCTTGTCGGTCATCACACGCGTTTAATTAACAGAAAACGGGGAAAATTTCTTCGATTTGAAGGTTCATCTCTCCAAATCCGTATTTAAAGTAGATTCAAAATTTTGTTAATTTATTTACATTTAATAATCTGGAAGACAAGCCCATATGGTTATGTTGTCATTTTAGAGGTAAGATGTCTTGAAGAAAGTGTGAGCTGGGGAAAAGCAAAATGATTTTTAGAGATATCACAATTCAATTAAGTATATTTGAAACTACAATACCTCAATACCTCACAAAAACTTATGTAAAAGATAATTACCAGAACATCAAGCTTTCCAAACTGTTTTATTGTCTGATCCACTAATGACCTTCTATAATCTCTTGATGTAATGTCACCCACAGAAAACAGTATCTGTGGATAAAAAAGAATGGCTTACTTCTTTAAAAAAAATCATAATTTAAGTTATAAAATTATTCAGTTAATGGCTTACTTTCTCCGGTGATAAACCCTCCTTCAGACATTTTTCCTTTACAGTCTCTAACTTGACCTCATTTCTTCCCGTCAATGACAAACTTGCTCCGCACTTTGCAAGAAGGACGGCAATGCCCTCCCCAATACCCGAGCTGGCTCCTGTAGGGCATAATCATTGAATTTTCTCGCCATGTTTGTCTGCTATTTTGACATATATTTTTAATAATTTTAGTTTGTCTTACCGGTGATTAGAAACACCTTTCCTTTGTGGTCGTCCATCCTACAGATCAACACCGTGACATCCACTGCTCTGGATAAAACGTGAATATACTAGTAGATTACTCAACCTAAATCAGATAAAAAGTTATCTTAAGGATCAAATTGTACGGAAGCCCATTTAGGACCTATCAGAAATATTTTTGAATTCGATATAACGAATTGTCAAATTTGTTATAACGAATTTAATTCGTTATAACAGTTTCTTTGAATTCGTTATAACGAATTTAATCTGTTATAACAAATTTGTTGAATTCGTTATAACGAATTGAAAAATTTGTTATAACGAATTAAATTCGTTATAACGAATTCTAAAACTTGTTATAACGAATTTAATTCGTTAAAATGAATTCTTCAATTTGTTATAACGAATTAAATTTGTTAGAACGAATTCGACAAATCGTTATATCGAATTCATATATATTTTTCTAAAGGCCCTGATTGTTGAATTTGATTAAACGAATTTAATTCGTTGTAACAAATTTTAGAATTCGTTCAAACGAATTTAATTTGTTATAACAAAATTCAGAATTTGTTTAAACGAATTTAATTCGTTATAACCCATTTTTGAATTCGTTATAATGAATTCAACAAATTTGATATAACAGATTAAATTCGTTATAACGAATTCAAATAAACTGTTATAACGAATTAAATTCGTTATAACAAATTCAACAATTCGTTATATCGAATTCAAAAATATTTTTTAAAAGGTCCTAAATGGGCTTCCGTACAAATTGATATAGTACGACAGATTATATCTTTTAACACACAAAATAAACAATATTGATATTTTGTAATCAAATATTTTGCAGAGCTGCATGTTAAAGGTGTAGGTCATGACCTTTGTTTCCTTTATATTGCAAAAATATTTATCAACCTAGAGAAATATTTAACAAGAGGCCCAAGGGCCTTAACGGTCACCTGATTACAATACAACAATTTAGAGGATCCATAGAGTATTAAAATGAAAGATGAAGGTTTGTTGCCCAAAAGCAAGAAAAATAGGGTGATCAGGATCAACAAAATAATTAGTCTAGTATTCATTAACAGTTCATAGATTAGGTTCTAATCTGTTCCCCATTTATCACTATTACCATAAGTATATTAACAAACTATGAGTGCTTCTATACTATTTTAATTCCTTGTTGTAATCTCTTACATTGGCCTCTCTTGGTCTTTGATGAACATTTAATAAGACAAGTTATTTTTGTCTCATTTTTATTTATCTATTACTTACAAGTCCACCTGATCATTAAAACTATGAAAATACTTTTTGTATTATACAATAAAAATTCTTGCATAATTCTCTTATTCTATTAACCTTTCAAGTACATTATTTACAGTGATTAATTATCAAAAGTAAACGGCAAAGGGGAATAACTCCTCTCAGTAGAATGCAAATTGAGCCCTGGCTAGGACCAGAACACTTGACCAAATGGTCCAGATGTTCAAAAATCTGGTAAAAATACCCTTCCTTATTACAACTTTTACTCTTTTTGCTTCTGATATTCCCAAGTGCAGAGAAGATTTTTAAAGAAATAATGCATTTTTCCTACAGATTCACTATATTATCAATAGGGCCCCCCCCCTTTCACCACCGAGAAACACCAGAGCCTCTCACCCTGGGACCAGAAGTTTGCTCTTCATAAGTAATCACTTTCTTTACATGTATCTGCTTAACATTAAGGAGCAGACAGGATTATTTAATAGAATTAATGCATTTTCACTATATTATCAACAGCCCCACCCTTACACCAGCACATCTGACCCAGGGGTCATGCAATTCGCTACTCTGGAAGAAGCACTCTTGCTCATGATAACTATATACTTAGCTTCTCTGCTTTTTAACCAGAAGCAAAAAAGAATATTTTCAAAGAAATTTTGCTTTTTCACTATATAATCAATAGAGCCCCCCCCCCCTTTTCACCAGAACCCTTGACCCTGGGGCCATGAAATTCATAATTTTAGAAGAGGCATCCTTGCGTATCATAACAATGTACTTAGTTTGTTTAAATAGTACCCAGGGGCAGAGAAGAAGATTTTCAAAGAAATAATTCACCTTCACTATAGGAGCTATATAGCCCCAACCTAGCACCAGAACCCCTGTCCCTGGGGCCATAAAATTCACAATTTTGGTAGAGGCGTCCTTGCTTATCATAACAATGTACTTTGTTTGTTTAAATAATACCCAGAAGCAGAGAAGAAGATTTTTAAAGCATTAATGCATTTTCACTATATAATAAATAGAGCCCCGTCCTAACATCAGAACCCCTGACCCAGGGGCCATGAAATTCACAATTTTGGTAGAGTCACTCTTGCTTATCATAACTATGTATTTCATTTGTTTAAATAATACCCAGGAGTAGAGAAGAAGATTTTCAAAGAAATAATGCACTTTCACTATGTGATCTATATAGCCCCCCCCCCCCCAGGCACCATAACCAATGACCCTGGGGCTATGAATTTACTAAATTTGGTAGAGTCACTCTTGCTTATCATAACTGTATTCAATTTGTTTCAGTAATACCCAGGAGTAGAGAAGAAGATTTTCAAAGAAATAATGCACTTTCACTATATGATCTATATAGCCCCGCCCTAGCACCAGAACCCCTGACCCTGGGGCCATGAATTTCACAATTTTGGTAGAGGGCTCAATGCTTATTACATTCATGTCAACAGTTTGACTGCTTGATGTCCAGGAGTAAAGAAGAAGACATTTAAAGATTGCATTAATTTTGGTGGTTTTAGCCCCATCCCTCAGGCCCCAGGGGGGCAGGGACCATGAAATTCACAAATTTTGTTCCCCTTCACACATAGATGCCATATGCAAAAATTGGCTGAAATTGGTTCAGCGGTTTCAGAGAAGAAGCTGAAAATGTTCAAATGTTAACACACGACGCACGACGACGGACGAAAACAGATAGCAATAGGTCACCTGAGTGACTCAGGTGACCTAAAAACAAAAATACAAGTTTTCTTAGAAACAGTTTTTAGTGTGTGTAGTCATACACGTATAAAAATACGCTGGTTGGTATAGATTTTTTCATGGCTTCATATCGTTAAAAATAAAATCTCGTTGGTATTCTTGACTTTAAATTTAGGCACTGTTTTCCACATATTTATGAAAAAGGGCAATGTATTTCTTTGCAAAATGCTTACAGTCATTGATATTACTGTGGTACGTTGAAATCGTTTAAGAAATATTTGCATAACACTCCATCATTATATTTTTGTTACATTATACAAATATATACACATTCATGTATATATGTCTAATTGTTTTGTCATTTTAATCAGTTTCCATTTATCTGCTCGATTTTCATCGTCTCCTTGTCTCCCCTAGTATTCACCAGCCTGAAGGACAGACTGCATCTTCTCGGGCCTTTATGGCAAGCTCGGAAGAAACACTTAAGCCGTTTTCCGCCTTTTGGAAAGGCCCGAGATGTTGCGATCGTCAAAAAACTTGTCACATCTCTTAAAAATAGCCATTTAAAGAATAAAATATTCTCAACAACCATGTTCATTAAAACCTGAATCCATTAAACGTTGTTCTAAAGATTTTTTAAGCGATATTGAGAGTCAATATCGGATTTCGGCGCCATACTGTTGTGACGTCATAGGCGAAAATACAGTGATAGAAATATGATGATTGGCACACTGTTAACGGAGAACATATTTACTTCCAGCTAACGCGGCTTATGTATTTTTCCTGCAATAGCTTCGACATTAATTCCTGTACTAAATACCAAAGAAAGCATTTTATTGTTTAACTAATAACCGGACTAACTATTAAAATAGGTTAAGGTCAAGTTTAGACTGCACTTTTGATGCTAGATCCATTATGATATCATAATTGATTCAAACTTATTTTTTCCCATACTTTATGACTGTAATAGAATATCATTATGTAGAAAATGAAGCATTTTCAAGGAATTCAATTTGAAATCGTCAAAAGTTACCCCTATACCTACATTCAATTTAATAACATTTTTAAGTAGAGGTTAAAAAATTACGGAAAACCGTTTTCTGAGAGACTGTGTGTAAAATTGATACATTTCCTTTTTCTGGGATGGAAAAAAACCAGTCCCAAATATATATCTGACCTTCTTCATCTTTCATTCAAAATGAAGATTGAATTTGTTTTTTCGTTGAGTTTATCATAATTATGTCCTGATACACCTTATTTTATCAAGCTTTATTTGTAAAAGATCATTAAAAGAATTCATTTCTCAAAGAAAAATCTGTAGGTACCTTTCCTTTACTAGATCTTGACGTCAATACGTGTGATCAGATGACATATTACATTGCATAATACATTGGTGACAAATGACCGCAGTACCCTCGGATAAATGAATACCGGTAGATTGTTTATTTATTACACCGAGAATATACAATGCTATATGAAAAATATGAACATACATATGTATTTACAAATTATTTTAGGAAATACAAAGTCAAGTTAAGAAGAGAAGTATAATTATAGAATATAACTGACACAGGTCAATACTGTATTTTATGTTAACAAATACAGACAGATTTTCTTATACAAGAACAATAATAAATTTTTAAGTACTAGAGATGAAATCCCGCGAAAACGCGGAAAGTTGATTTTTTTTTTCACTGGTGATTTAAGCGGAGAAATTTTTGCAGTGTCCGTTGACAATTAATGACAATTTGAAAGAAAAAAGAAAAACTTCAACTGATCAATGTTACATCCAGGGTCATCGTGCATTATGGTGGGAGCATTAGTCGACTCATTATCCCCCCTTTTTTGTTAAATTTTGCGTTTCATATCTTATATATGCTATAAATTTTCGTTTCATACCTTATGTATAGGCCTAATATCTAAATAAGTATTTATACGGTAAATATTATATTTAGAAAATTCCATTTTTTTTTATAACAGCGTTAACATTAGTAGAATGTGAAATCTTAAAACGGAAGAATGTGCATATCTTCATTTATAAGGATATATTTACATAATTTTCATATATCTTTTTAAGTTTCCTAAGTAATTAAGACACTCCATTACATAGTGGAATTCATGCCCAGAGTTTTTATCACATAAAGGATAAAAATCCTTAAATATTTGACTGTCTATATTAAGCCATATACCTGTTTCGATTGGAAGTTTAAATTTAGTAAATATAATTCCTAAATCTTTTGGGGTGCTAACTCAAATACATATCTCGTCCATAACTGTTCTTAAAATACTATATAATTTTGAACATTTAGATGAGTTTACAACCCCCACAAAACCATTCTTGCAAAAATGATTTAACACTGTTTCTTTAACAATAGATTATAACCATGCAATGTACAAAAACTGATTCATCATACGATTGTCCACAAGAGTTCAAAACAGAGTCTCTAACATACTAGCATTTCTGAACCCATACACTGTGTTTCGAGAAGATCACCTCGGAAAAGAAAAACAATGAAGACAAAGATATTAGATCTACCTGACCTTTTCTATCATTAATTATTAATTTCCGAAGATGTTCTTCATATCAGACTTGCATGAACGTGTAATGGACTTTTGCGAGAAGCCCTGACTTTTACAGTTGACGGCTTACTTTGGCATTTAAACCTGTGTAATGTATGGAGGTACGGAATTGATCATAGATAATGAAATTTTATTAGTGGGTATAGGTATGGTATTAGGAGTACCTACATGATTTACCGGTATACAATTAACACAAGAGATGATGTGAGACAGAATAAGTTAACTTAGAACACTTAATTCGTGAGAAATAGTATCTACTTTCAATCTCATTTTCTCAAGGAATCAAATAAGGGAGAAAAAACATTCCGGAAGGAAAATTAGGCAGGATTTGGTTAAGGTTGGAAGGGAGATGGTTGCGGATAGGTAGGCTGCCGTTCCCTTCTTAGAAAACTTTATATGCGCTTTGTAATGGCCCACAATAACCTTTTATTTAACTTTTAATATAAATATTTATATTGCAAAAGAGCTTCCATATTTCGTCCTGGTGTAAAAGCTAGCCCTCGACTGTAAAAGTACGAGGGGTTATCAAAAAGTTCGTGGACTAGCGTCATAAAATTTAAACCGCTTAAGAAACATCAAAGAATTTTTAAACATTAAATAAGCACGCGGGTATGTTAAGGAAGCATATAAGTCAATTCTCTGGAAATTTAGACTTTTTAAAGAAAATTAAGTTTGATAATTTACCAAAACCGCTGATAAATGTAAACTATTATTATCTATTGCATAAAGATAAAAGAGTGTCTAACGCAAAGACGTGCACCACCACCACGGCATTACGTGACTTCTATTAATAGCGAAATTTTCCTTAGTAAAAAAGCTAACAGAACAACAATACCCCGAAGTGTAATAATTTCTTTGAGTAAATAATATAGTTGGAAAACATCTATTTTGCCTAAAAAGTGCTGCAAGAATCCCACTGTCCCGTCAGTAAAATAATAATTCCACACATTCGCACGAAACCTTACCCGATGTTTTGAATTTTATACATATAAACCGAGTTTTTTCGTAAAACCATGCTTAACTCGGGATTCTAGCAGCACTTTCCAAGTATTTTAGGAGGCAAACTTTCCATCTGTACAAATCTTATGTTTTGAAATATACAGCTTATTGTTGTTCTGCTGCATTATTTTTGTTACAAATGACAGAGGAAAGGCCGACCGGGATACGTATATAGCTGACTGTCTTCGAAGAGAATACAATCAATGAAAATAAATTAGCATACCTGTTTTAGTAACTGAACTCCATATGAATTTCACAAAATATTCAGGATATTTGCTTTTAAACTCCATTTTACGTATCTTTGTACATGCCGTCTTAGCCAAATTCTCTTTACACGACATGATCAATTCCCAAGTTACTTGAAGTACACATATGACGTCATCGGTGGTAGATTTTAATCAAAATGACAGATACAGCATAACAAAATAAAAACATGTTATTTTTGTTAATGTTTACACGTTTCTATTCATTTTCTAGAGTTAAAGTACATCTCTAAATACGAATATTACGAAAACTTGTATTCTAAAATTGACGTCATCTCGCCTACTATGACGTCATAATGTAGCACTGACTAAGTCAAGGTAGAATATTTTGTATGCTTCCTTATTACCCCTGCGCATCTTCTTTTCTATCTGTAAAATAAACTATAAATCATAAGTTTTATTTTTTAGTGAATAGTAAATGATTTTGTCAGCAATGGTATGTCAAGCCGGCGCAACCTCGAACGTGACGTATTTTCTACCTGAGTGTAACTGAGAAAAACTCTTCTAATATCAGCATTTGTCATCCAAAAATCCCATTAATTCACTCATGTGATATAATTATAATTTTTCCGTAAAAGTTGCAATTTTTACCTCATTCTGTATATTCTATGAAATTTTATCGTAAATTTTATAGGGAATGTCCAAACAATAAAGGGGTTAAAAATGACGTCGAAGGGAGGTAGGGTGTCATGTTACAACATTCTATAAAGTTTCAGCCCCTGGAAAACCTGACAGAGGCCTAGAAAATGTTTAAACAGACTACAGAGAAATAAAATACATCCAGAGTACTTGTTTTTAAATACAAAAACAGATTTAGCAAGAAAAGAGACACACGGTTAATGTCGATTTGTAGTTAGGGTGTCCAAAGTCAGACACGTCGAAAAGTTACGTTGATCATTGGTTGACATTGAACTGCGACAAGAAAATTATGCTGGCAAAATCAAGATTTAATATTTACAATATTAATGCATTGAAATAAGGTATTCATGATATTGTAAAGTCATATAAACAAAACGGAATTATTTCTGTACTTCACTCCAGAGAATCTCGTCAAGATAAGTGTATTGAGGCAGAGGGAGCGGACATTGAGAAACAATGACGTCGTTGGACGTCATGAAACTAAACGGCGACAGCGCCGGGTGATCATATAATACCCTTTTTATTTAATTATAATTTGGCAAATTATCAACATATCAAGCTGAAATTTTCAACACTTCTTAAACTTTTGTTGTTTACATGTTCCCTACAAATTTTGTAATCAACAACTACATAATATTAATTTTATCGCATCAGTCCACGAACTTTTTGATAACCCCTCGTAAGTTCTTCTTGCAAAAGTCAAATAAGTCTACCTTGCGTTAGAGTGAAGTTATCTGATAAGCCTATCAGTTGGTCATCCTTAGATAAAATAGAGAACTCTCAGTACTAAATCTTATGGTTTAAGGTGATGACAACATCAAACACGTTATTGGAGATACGGGTAACAAATGGCCCCCTAATTGCATCAAAGCTTTCATCTTGATTAACCTATTTTCGGTGTTATTTTTGTTTGATCGTCTTCAATAGAGTAATTGTATATGTCCAACATGTTGACTTCTTTCTCATTTTATACTGAAATTGCTCCCTACGTGCTTGTGTGTGCCTGAATATATAATTGTACATTTAATAAGATGTTTGTGAATAAAGTACCAGGTGTTCAGGTACTATTTCACTGCATATTTTTCATCAGTTATAAAATTTAACATGCTGCTAGTACTCTGTTGTTATAATGATTATTATGAAAAGAAAAATTTAATTTTTTTCCAAATCTAGAGAAGGGGGTGCTTGCAACCATATTGCAGCATTATTGTAACAGTAAAAAAACACACCGGTAAAATTGCTTCAACTTCAAAAGCTTGTGAATAGATTAAAACATGTACCAGGAAACTTTCACCAGAAAAGGCACAAGACATGGATTTCAACAAAACAAAAACGGGGAAAAACAATCGAGGTTCATAAAGTGTCAGCGAGAAATATCCAGACCTAACCTTACCATATATTCAAGTTTTTAAAGAAAAAACCTAAAAAGATAAATCGAATGGCTGGATGGCTAAAAAATTCTCAACTATTGAAAAACATTACCCCCAGGTGCAAAAGCAATATCCGAACTTCACCACATAACTTTTTCTTTCATGAACAATGTTGATCTTTTTTCAGAGGAATGTAAACTACAATTTATGCAATATTATGAGTCTCTTCAGGTTTCAGCAAAAGAGTGTGAAATTATTCATGAAATGACTAAAGGTCAACACATCAACCCATTCTGGAGAGAAGCCAGGCATGGACGGCTTACTGTCTCAGACTTTGGTAAAATTGTATGGAGAAAACCAGAAACTACCTGACAATTTACTAAAGTATATTCTTGGATACTGTCCATCATTTTCAAACTAAGGAGTTGAATGGGGGAGAGAGCATGAAAAAGTTGACATTGACTGCTACCTGGTTAAGTCGAGGGAGATACGCCCACCACTTACATTCCAGGAGACAGGACTAGGTGTCCGGGATTCGCTTCCTTCCTTAGGTGCCAGCCCTGATGGACTAGTATACTGCCCTCACTGCAAACCTTACCATGTTGTTATTGAGGTAAAGTGTCCATACAGCTTTAAAGATGTGCATCCCAAAGAAGCAGTTCTAAGTGATAATTTTTTTGTAGTTTAGATGAAACTGGAAATTTACGATTAAAGAGAAATCATGCATATTATTACCAGGTACAAGGAGAAATGGCTATCAGTCAAAGAAAGTGGTGTCACTTTGTTACATGGACAAATAAAGGTCTCGACATTTTTATATGATGGGGAACTCTGGGAAAATAAAATGCTTCCAAAACTGAACATTTTTATTGTTCTGCAGTGTTACCTGAGCTTTTTTCACACAGAGTTAAAAGGGGTCTTAAACTTTGGAGGAGTGTTTACACATGTCACTTATCGTCTCTAATCAGGTATAACTGTGCATTAAGGGTATGTGTACATGTACTCATATCATAATCAACATTGACATATTTTGTAATACTTGTGAGAATATCAATAAATGTCAATAAATTTAGTGCGGAGTATTTTATCTTTTTTTCTAAATGTAGTTTCATACAGTACCTCTTAATCTAGTACATTGAAATAGATTTTAAATAAGGTCAAAGGTCATTGCAATTATACAAGGACATGATGCATTTAAAAACTATATATTTAACAATAAACATGAACTGATAGTTTTCTGAATCTTTTTAAAAGTAGAATTTTAAAAAGACTCTTTGCAGTGCAAATAAATGAAGTCGTACTGGTTCATCTTTGCTATGATCTTTGGAACACTTGATTTATTGGTTGATCATGACAAACTGAAGTATAAATAATGTAAAGAGGTACGTAGAATTTTGCTATTTATGAAACAGTATAACTACGTAAAGTTTTCCTCAATATGCCGTATGTTGCATAATTGCTTTTAAACAACCAAACAATGACGTATTTAACGCATCTTCTGATAGATACATTTCCATAGTAGATTATACTATATGTTTGAATAAGTAGAGGCATGAGATTACAGAGAGCACACACAACAAACACTATTTTGGACACCTTGTCATGAAATGATATTGGAATTACACCTTGAATAATTCTGAAGTTTTTTATTCGCTCCATTACACATCCATATAGATTCTTAAATTAACAATTCTTCTGGTTTTGTTCATTTCACATTTTGTTAGCCTATCATATTTCTTCAAAGGGGGATAATGAGATGAATTCCATTTGGAGTGCCAAGGTCAGCTATCAGGAAACCTTTGCCACCCCATTATTGCATCTCCAGGTTCACATTTTTTTCACTTAATTTTGACAACTTTGTGTTTTTTCATATGTACTTCCACTCCATTAATCAGAAATGTGTAATGACTCCACTAGCGCTAATTCCAATGAGGACTTTCCAAGTCATGTGTGACTTAAGGTCAGAATACACCCTTCCTTCCTTTGTTGAGGTGTTTCTGTGTAGATCTCGGAAAAGTCAATAATCACACGACAATTTGGGTACAATTTCATTTCATATGCTAAATACTATCATTTAGTAAATCGGAAAAAAAAACAGGATCATCCAGGATTTGAGCCTGGGACCTCTCACATGCTAAGCAAGAATCATACCCCTAGACCATTGAGGATCTTTACATTCCGATGAATTAAATGCAAACAGCATGTCACATATACATGTTTTTATGACGTTATACATTGACAAAATTTTACAAACACATAGTGTCTACTTCAGCCTTTACTAAACCTTTTGACCTCAAAATAAATAGGCCTCTTCCTTAGGCCATAGGGAGTTGTCATGTAAAATTTAATTGCAAAAGCTAATAGAGGCTTCTCGAGATATCGCGTGAAACGAAAGTGTTACAAACAGACAGAAATACAGTCGGACGGACAGACCTCAAAATCAATAAGGGTCTTCCTTAGGTCAAAGGGAGTTGTTGTGTAAAATTTCATTGTCAAAGCTCAAAGGGTTCTCGAGATATAGCGTGGAAACGAAAGTGTTATAGACAGACAGAACTACAGACGGACGGACAGACCGAAATAAATATCCCCCACTTTCAGCGGGGGATAAAAATCTTCTCCTCAAGAAGCACTGGTCAAGAGAAGATGAAACTTATGTGAAAGCTTCATTACATACTCTAGATTCAAGTTTGTTCATATCATAACCGTCGGGGGTAGGGCGGGGCCACAAGAGGGGGTTGAAGTTTTACATAGTATTACATAGGAAATGTCTTTAAAAATCTTTTTTTTCGTGAACAGCTAAGCCATGATTAGTTAAATTATAACAGAAATACCCTCAGGTAGTGTAGATTCAAGTTTGTTCCAATCATGACCCCTGGGGGTAGGGCAGGGCCACAACAGGGGGGTCAAAGTTTACCATAGGAATATAGAGGAAATATCTTTAAAAATCTTCTTTTGAAGAACAGCTGAAACATTATTAGTTACATTAATACAGAAGTATTCTCAGGTTGAGTAAATTCAAGTTTTATCAAATCATGACACCTGGGGGTATGGCGGGGATATAGGAATATATATGTGTAATAGTGAAGGGGCATTTGAGTAAAACGCATTGAAGACTTCACATATTGGAACGACCTGACAACCCTTGGAATGGACTAGCCTAAGGGTATATAAGGCAGAGCTTTGAGTTTTGAAGACTTGAGTTAAATATAATTACCCCATATTGGCCTATGCTAGTCCGTAGTACATGATTAAAGAGGATGCTGCCATATGCATTAAAAAGCATGGCAATATTTCGAAAAAACGGCTGATTTTAAATCAATTGGGCGTAAAATATTTGGAATGAAATTACATTCACGAGCGGGACAACAAATATGCTAAATCGCCCCGATCAGACTAAACTCTGAAAAAAAGATATATAAAGGATATCCCGCGAAACAGATACCTATTATGGAGTGTTCGAGAGCAAATTTATTTAGAAGATGTGTATTTGTATGTAATTATAAATAAGACTTATATGCAGTGCATGTGTGTTTTATATGTACCGGTACACAAATGATAAGATAAATACATGTATAGAAATTGTAACGTCGTTACATATATTTCAGTTACCATTGAGCATATATATCGGAAACAAGGATGTTTTGAGGTCTGAAAAAAACCATCCGAGTAACCGGTTACTCGATCGGAAAAGTAAGCGAGTATAAAAATAAAATGCCTCCAAAAGTTAATGTAAGCAATCAGGCAAGGATTCGTGAAATATTCTGTGAAAGCTACCAAATACACAAGTACGGAATAATTTGTAATTGAAATAGATGCATAACTTCTGATTTTAATCAAAATGAATTCTAACAAACTCAGGAAATATGTTAAGGTTGAGAATTTTTTTCTTTACATTCAAAAACTTTAATTAAGATCTAGACAAAAATTCTGTAATATACTGTCATTACTTCAACTGTACATTTCAGTCTAGGTTAAATTATACAATTATTTTTTGAATTCTGAAGTTGATTAGCACAGTCACGGTAGCTCAGTCGGTGGAGCACTCGCTTTGTAATCGGAAAGTCGCGGGTTCTAACTTCTGCTGCGACTTACAGTCGATAAAAATAGGTAGCAACTTTTCCTTTGCCAAGCGTTCGGCACTTTGAAGTGAAAGTTATGGGTCATTCGGATGAGATTCCTCACCGCTCAATGATCATGAGTGCCCAGTAAAAGTCTGAATTTGAAACCCTTCACCGGTATATTGTGACGTCTCTATATGACTGAAAAATTCTCGAACTGGACGTAAAAAACATACATTTATTCAATCAACAAGTAGAGCTTTTTCAAAAAGCTTACCGTCTTTAGCAACAACCTTAAAGCTGAACATGATTCGTAAAAGGAAAAGATTCATCTCTGTCCGCCATATTTCTCTTCAAATCCGCCATTTTAGTTTACATTCGTTTCAATTTTTGAACCGCTATATAAGCCTTTAACTTGGCCACGGTTCAATGCATTTCGGGTTTCAGATTCCACCAGCGTAGGTCAATCCTACATTGCCTTTGTACTCCACATCGAAAATAACATTCGTACGCGTTTGCCACATAAGAAAAAAAGAGCTACCAAAGAAACATGGCAGAAGTTGCACGGGTCAGTGACATACAAACATGCATAAATGTATGTATAAGTTTAATAAATTGTCAGTACAAAGACTATGTAAGATGTGCCCAACACACCTACACCGTGCACGTAGTCCATTCGAACACAACAATGAAATCAGTGTTGGTTTTGCGTTTGACTTAAAAAACAAGCGCTCTCATAACATTGGCAAGGGAGACGTCATTATTTTGGGTGAAATTGAAATTAAAAAAAAAATTTTTTTTGATCTTCAGTTTTGATCTTCAAAACGTGTACTATCATGTTCAATTTTACTTTTAGGCTGCTGTTGACAACATGTCCACAAATGAAATGAGGACAATGCTAAAGAGAGCTATCACAGCTTGCCCTGATTTTATGCAACCTTTTATAATGGGTCAGGAACATGGTACTGGACAGGTTTCAGGTAGTTCCAATTCAAGTGTGTCATGGTGTTCATGTGGGGGATGTCAGATTTATGAGGACGCCCGCATGAACATCTGCTGCAGGCAATCTCCATGCATTACATCAAAGTCTGAATTTCGCAATCTGTGCTTGAGGCATGATGTGCTGGAGATAGCAAATATCTAGAATTGGAGATTCCAAATCAACCAGGACCCTAGCTTTTGCATGTCCGTATTTAGAAATCAGACTTACAGAAATTTTATCTTGTTGCAACATGGTCGTCTTGGTGCTGGAAGACGCATTCCAATACCAGCCTGTTCCCACAGAGAAATGGGGAGTACACTTGGTGCCATTCTGCGTATTCCGATTCAGATAATTAAGATGAACTTACTTGCAGGTGTTTTGGTATGGCATTGATTTTGCCCATATGATACATGTAAATTGTTGAAATGATTGATATTTGTTTAATTATGTCTCTAATGTCAATGCTATCCAAAGTGTTATTTCCGAAATCATGCTTCAATAGTTTTTGTTTATAAATTACCAAACAAAATTCAACATGTGTTGCCTATTTTTTCCTACTTTTCATACATGGTAAGAGAGTCTTCGAGGATGGAACGTTCATTCCAGACAGGTTAGGCTCAGAAGACCTTAAATTTATTTCCTTGTCACTGTTTGAGTACGTGTACAAAGGTTTTCCATAGGTCTCCCTTAAGCACACAGACATTAGTTCTAAATATAAATCAAAGAAAAATACTGTACAATCATGTATATATATTGTAACAATTCAAATAACAATAATAGATGGACAACTATAGGAAGAAAAAAAGATAATAAATCAACTCATGTGGATAAAATGGCTTTAAAAATCTATAATATCAATTAATCCTAATTTTTTTTCTAATCCATAAAAAAGAATTTTTAATAATGAAAGGATCCTTGCCTGGAATATATTTGAAATCTTTTGGACACTTCTTCTCATAGGCAACCCACTGATTGCTACGTTTACCACCTGTGTTTCAGCATAGGGTTTACCATCCTCTCTGACACGCACTGCCCTAACCACATGGTTGTTGTGGTCTAAAACTGCCAACATATTTCGTAGACGATATGAATCATTTGAGAAAGAATTCTGTTTGGGGCAGTAGTGCAGAAGAGTGTGACTGAAGAAGTTTTCCACAGCTCACGTCTGTATGCAATATTTTTAGAAATTCATGGATACTCACCATTCTCTGTTTAAAACTATCTTTCTGTAAAAGAAGAATATAAGCTATTACACACTAGCCCTACCCTTCAATGAGTGACTATAACGTCTTTCAACTTTAAACAAATTTATACTACTCATTGTTCCACCTTTACCTTAACTCCTTGTATGCTGATGAATCCTTTTGCAGCCACCTAGCCCCTTCTGGATGCTGAAATCCTTCTGGATGATGGCATCTAAACTATATTACAGTAAAAACTTTTTTAGGCTCCAGGTATACCTTCAAAGAATTAATAATCTATACTTTATGTACTTTACAGAAACTTAAATGTATATACATTTATCGTTCTTGGTTAACTGCAAACGTTCCTAAAAATATTTTGGCAAACAAAGCCATGCATGAATTTGTTGACAGCAGTACACATTTTTATAGTAACTAAGTTTGTTTTTAAAGCAACTCAACATTCGAAATTTTTGAAAAAAAATATAATTTTTTTTTCATATCAATGCCATTGAAATTGAGATGGAACTCAACACTAATCAATCAAATGACCTTGACTTTTACATGTATCAATAAGGATTAATTGAAGATATTCTGTGTGAATCTACTATAGAAGTATGTCCTCAAACTGAATTTTGCTGTGGGATTTGTATGTTATTTATCCTATTTTGTATAAATTGCGTTAAAGAGTGGAAAATACCCCATTGTATTGGGTAAGTTGAATTTCTCGTGCAATATTTTCTTAAGAAGTAAAATTCAGACTTGCCCCAGCACTTTATATGTACCAAAGATCACGATGAATTGGCTTGTGTAACAAACATTTCACAATAATTTTGTTTTGCACTTGTGCTGATGCAATTTTTGTGCAACATTTTGGAATTCACAAGTGCCAGTCACGTGATCAACAGTCATGTGACATCACAAAAATGCTTTATAATAATACCTCATCAACCTCTTATCACAAGTTGACTGCAAATTCATACATAGATTACATATTGAAATAAAAATCTAGCTCAAAATAAAATGTATATTTTTAATGCATATTAAGCCTTCGGACCGCCTTAACATAGCTGCGTTTCATATTTTGTTTCAAATAATAACAAGCAAATTCAAAGAAATGTGGTCCCCCGCTTTCGGTGTCTGAGTGGGTGAAATGCCATTATTTATGGTATATTGTGTCAAATATAAAGGAACTATCATATGTCATTCATAAGTAATCACCAAAGCTTTTTTTTGAAAAAAATAGGTCAAACATGAAGGTCAAGGCAAAGGGGTCAATGGTCATAGCATGCTCCAGAACATCTTGTCACAGGTAATGCACATGTCAAATATGAAAGCCCTATCTCTTCTCAATCAAAAATTATAAAGAAAAACAAGATCTTTGAAAAGTAGGTAAAACTTCATGGTCAAGGTCACAGGTTAAAAAATCATAGCATATTTATAAAGGTTTTGTCACAGGTAATGTGCATGTAAAATATGAAAGCTCTGTCTCTTCTCATTCAAAAGTTACGACCAAGGTTTAAGATTTTATGACAGATGGACAGACTGACAGATGGAAGATGAATTAATGACATTTAATGTTCCCTTTCTTTCGCGAAAGCGGTCAACAAATACATCAAATTTGATAAATCTAAATCCAATATTGAAAAAATTCAATGCAAGTTATCTCAGCAGAATACATCCTTTATATTTTGATATCAGTATACATGCATATGAAATATTACCAGGAGTATCATATCTTACAACCACTGCAACACTAACTGGCAACCCTCCTAAAGCTCTCCTCATTTTCTCCATATGGCCTAGAAAATATTTCTCTACTGCACCCTACAGAATATGTGAGTAAAATGAATTAGTTTTACAAAAATAAATGCTGATGTTTACACAGACAGATATGTGAGGAAGAGGGTGTGCGTGTGTGGGTTAGAGATAGGGGGTCTGAAAGGGTGTTTGAATGTATGCGAGGGTGTGTGTGTAAAGAATCAAAAGTATTGTATGAACTTTCTCTCCCCCAAGTCCCATCATTTTGTCTGTAATATTAATCAATTTTGGTTGTTGAGCATTTTGTTAATCAACAATCAAATATGCATAAAAACTGTGTGGTAGTCCGTAAAGTTTTATCAAGATAAAGTGAGATGGTAACAGAATACATGTATTATATACTGTTTTTTTCGCCCTATATCTCACTATGCGGTCAAACATCAATTTCTTTTATGATCGCCCAGTAAAACATTGGAAATGTAGAACTTTAATTGGTATCGATTTATATAGGAAAAATTTTTTAAAGGTATAACAATCAAAATTAATGCATCAACAAACAAATGCTAGTTAATGGTTTATGATTACTTGATATTTTTATATTTAATGGCTAAAAAGCATCAATCAAAAAGGTTTACGTCATTTCAATCATTAAAAGAAGGTAAAATTTTAGGTCCAAAAAATTTTCAAGAAAAATGTTTGATACATGTACGTCTAAATGAATTGACAAATTTACAGTCGGTTGATAAATTTACAATAATATTATACATGAATTCATAATTACATACTGAAAATCATTCCAGAGAAGATTTTCATCATTCTCTAACTCCATTTCCACGTTCTCGTCATTCTCATTCTCTTCATGGTCTTCTTCATCCCAAAAGATATCCTTTAATACCTGTTTACTTCTTCCTCATCCTACAAAAATATTTATGGAAGTAATAAATCATCCTTATATTCAGCTGTATACTATAAACAGATAATGCATTGTTTTGAAAGATAATTATACTCTTAAGCACTTCTTGAAAAAAAAAAGTTATTTATGCTAATTATTTTATAAATAATAAGTGGCAAATTATCTCTGTGTAATTGCTGCATCTACCAGCTGTCTACAGAATAATACAAATACGAGGGTTGTTCGAAAAGTTCGTGGACTGATGCGATAAAATTAATACTATGTAGTCTATGCTTAAAAAAAATTTAATGGACATAAAACAACAAAAGTTAAAGAAATGTTGAAAATTTTAGCTTGATACCTTGAATATTTACCAAATTATCATTAAATAAAACAGATATTATATGATCACCCGGCGCAGTCGCCATTTAGTTATTTTCATGACGTCATTGTTTTTCAATGTCCGTATTCTCTACTTCATACACTTATCTTGATGTTTTTCCTTGAAGTTAAGTAAAGATTTAAACCCGTCTTGTTTATATGATTTTACAATATCAAAAACAGCTGACCTCAATGCATATGATATTGTAAAAATAGATCAGAAAGATCCTCACTTGATTATAACAGCATATTTGCTTGTCGAAGTTCAATGTCTATCACATATGATCAACGTCACTTTTCGACATGACAAACTTTGAACACCCTTACTAAAATCGACAAACTTTTACATCTATCGTCTCTCTTAAAAACAACTACTCTGGATGCATTTTATTTTTTAGTAGTCCATTTAAATATTTCCTAGGTCTATACCAGTTTTTCTAGAGGGTGAAACTTTATAGAATGTTGGAAAAAGAAACCCACTTCCCTTTCTGACGTCATTTCAACCCCATAATTATTTGGACATTTCATATAGAATTTACGATAAAATTTCATAGAACTTACAGAATGGGGTAAAAATTGCAAATTTTATGGTACAATTGTGTTATACCACATGAGAGAATTAACGGGATTTTTGAATGACAAATGCTCATATAAAAGAAAAAAATTCTCATTTACACTTAGGTAGAAAAAACGTAATCATTGAGGTTGCGCCGCCTGGACATACATTGCTTTCAAAAACATCAAAAATTTATTTTAAAAAATTAAACTAATGATGTATAGTTTATTATATAAATAAAAAAAGATGATGCTAATTAAACGTTAAAAAATTCATTGATGTATCTTAAGGTAGAACCCATGTCGGAAAAGTCTTTGTCACAAGATTTTCAAACTTTTCAAAATGATAAATTAGCACTCGCTTATCAGTCAGTTAAAAATATATGGTATGTTTCCTTGTCATTAAATGTAGTGCAGCCTGTGCAACTTGGAATGACAATTTTACACTGCGACTACATATTTTCAGCTATTTTTAGGGGTACTGGTCATAAAGAGAATATAGAAAATCATTAAAATACTTCTTCAAACATTGTCGTTTATAGACTTTATTAACTGTACTGTATTAAGCAATAGTATTCAAGAATAAATTCTTTTTCATTCAATTGACATATAAAAGATTAAGTCCACATTTCAACTGATATAGGCAAATGTGCTCAATATTTTTTTTGAGTCAATATACCACCTAAATTTGTAAATATTTTTCAAAAGTCTTTGTCAGAATGTTCTCAATTTTTAATATGATGAAGAACATACCCAAATAATTATAAAAAGTGATTAAAATATAAACCTTTCCCCACAAACTAATGAGAGACACTCTATTTATTAATACTTCTTTTGTTGACCTTTTTGCACTTACACAGGATAATTATTAAATGACTGTTTTGGAGTTACATTCAGATTTACAATGTGAATATTTATCAAAAAATGTAATTTTATTTTATTTAAAAAAGATAATATTTTAGGTAAACATTATTATTATTATACACCAACCATTATGAATAATTAACAAATAATTATGAAAAGGAATGCACGTCATTCCATGATAGACATTACAAAATTTACATGCAATCTTTAACAAATCTTTGACTCAGACACATTTCATCAAAATATCGTATTATTTAGATTTCTTAGGATTTTTTTTAGCATTCCTTCAAATAGTTGCATGCTATTCACATTAACACAATTGATTAACTTAGTTAATGAGACAGTCTTGGATTAAAGCCGTAAAGTACGGGAAAAAGGAACATTAAATTAATTATGACGTCATAATGGATCTAGCACCAAAAAGACGGACTAGACTCATATACTCAATATGACGTCATACGACGTAGGTTCTACCTTAAGCGGTTTTAATTTTATGGCGCTAGTCCACGAACTTTCCGAACAACCCTCGTACACATAAGGATATACTGACAAAAAGTTATCGATACAAGAGCCCCCCTCCCCCCCCCCCTTTTCCCCTTGCCAAATTTATGACAAGACAATAATGCAACAATTCTTTTAATATTTATTTTCCCTATAATTAGTGCATCTTAAAATACATAATAAGTATAATCAATGTAACTTAGCTTCTTATTAAGAGATTTTCACCCTTTGTAAACTTTGCAATAGACTATCCCTTGATGGATCAAAGTTTCTGTCACTACTTTCGCTTTCAATTTTTGTCGCACATGCGCATCTCAGGTTTACGAGAACTTAGAGAAAATGGACATCCACAGTGCGTGCCACTTATGAAAACGCGTGTTTTTTTTTTTTTTTGCATATTTCAGATTATGTGGATAAATAGTTTCTTGTACACTTTATTTCTTGAACCTACCTTTCATGGAAACTTTGGGGGGGGGGGGGGGTTCTAAAGCAACCTAGCAAAGCTTGCGTCGAAAAAAGGGCACGTTAGTGCGAATTTCAGAATGAAAAGGTTTGTTAGAGCTCTCTTCCTTTTTATATAGGAGGATATTCTTTATATGTGGACGAAATTTACGGGAAAGTTATCTCTTGGGGTATATACTTTTTGTGTCTTCTTCTGTTTTAAGTAGTTTGTTTTTTTGTTTTGTTTTTTCGTGTTCCCTTGTGTGGCCTCTTGTAGTTTTGTTTCCTTCGGTAGCTCAGGTGAGAAAACAATCAGGCGTAACGAAATCGTATGGTATACCCCAGTGCAGATATTGAAGAATGGTGAAACAAAAATGGTGTTTGCCTATTTACGAATCCTGTTAAGCTTTACCAGTTTACCATTTCACATTGGTCTAATAAACATTTATATTTCAATCCCGATCTAAATTCAAACAATCAAAATTACCAGAATTCTAAATAAATAAGTAAAGTGATAATTGATTTGCAAGATTATTTATAGGTTAATTTTTTCATTCAACTCATTTTTCATTGTTTTGGTAGCACTGGAAACACCAGTCAGAGTCATTTCACCTTATTATTTCATTGTAAATAAATAAAACACCATTTTCAATCATTGTTATCTTTATTCTGTTTTGTATTCCTCTGATATAGAAATCTCAGGTTGAGTCTCCCCCGAATCTGACTGTCCCAAGAGCAGAATAGAGTATTATTCCCCTCTTGGGGTAGCAGTCTTATTACAATAAGGTCTCTTCAAGTGGAATAACAATCTAAAATAATCTTCCACAGTGTCACCAATCTTTATATACGCATATACATATTAATGCACATTTTCTTGTCTGTAATATCTGAAAATAAGTCTACACGAAAGTGTAACCCGTAATGGCCCTCTATACACTAAACAGACATGCTTTAGCATAAAGATAATTAAATTAAACGGTATAAAGGTGTAAGTGCCGAGTTTGTCGATTCCCTTTTCAAACTAGGGTACCACTTATTTACTCCAAAGAGAAATATTCAAAGACAACGAAATATTGAAAAACAGTTGCTCTTCTCAGTGGGTAAACGCATGTAATTATTAATGTTATTTATCTTGGCCTAATAAAATGTAAAGAATGTTAGCTTTAATAAAAGATTGAGTAATGAAGAGTTCTTTCAGTATGTTTTCTTTAGATCTAACGGCAGATCTCACTGATTGTCAAAAACCCACTGAATTAGAATTTCTTAGTGTGCAGTATACAGAGGGTTCTCAAAACAGGAAATGGACATTGATTTGAAATGTACCTGAAACTAAAATTGTTAGAAAAATAAATTAAAAACATGTAAGTTTTCCCAACAAATTAAAAAAAAATATCCACCACGTGTTGGATGCGAAAGAAACCATAGGAACTTAATCAAAATATAAAATATCAAGTCCTTGAATGAACCTTGCCCGTAGTGTCATTATTTCCTTATCAAATTCCTTTACTTATTATCAGTATGAAACTCTTGGGATGTTTTTTCATATTTTTACCTTACAGTAAGTTAAGAATTATGTAGTATTTTTACTCAATTTTTTATTGCTTGCAATTTACTGACAAGTTATTTATTTCCGTCGTTCTAACGTAGCCTTGGCCAGATATTGTTTGATTCAATATGTATGTGTGTCTCTAAAGGTTCTAATAGATGGCTGAAATTTCAAAGAAATGATAAACATCACGTTTTCTTAATTGACATTGTTCTCATAAGTGTTCAGGTGGAACTTTTTGTATTATACATAATACTTGAAGCAGTAATATGTTATCAAAAATAATGGTTAGCGACCTTAAATATATCAAAATGATCGATAAGATTTCTCTAGAACATTCCATTTTAATTATCTAGGCTGAGAATATTGTGAACATATATGTATTAAGTGAAGGCAAGTGCCGAATCTCATTAATGATTTCCTAGTCTTATGAGATAAGATAGTAAGCATCATTTTTGAAAGTACGCATCATTTTATCAGATTCATTATTATAGTCCCCGCAAACGAAGTTTGGGGGGTTATATAGTCTGTCCGTCGGAGGAACTTTAGAATCTACTACTTCACACAAAGATTGTTCATGCCCTAAGGGTGCGTCATGATCACGACCCAAGGTCACTGAAAGAAAAGTTCATAATTTGTGTCCGGTCCATATCTTTCTTATGGATAAATTTGGTAGGTTCCTATTTTACACAAAGATTGCTTATGACCTGAGGGTGTGACATGACTTTGACCCAAGGACATTTGTGCAAGTTTACAGACACTTACAGAAAAAGTTCATAATTCGTGTCCCTTCTGTATTTTTCTTATGGTGAGTAATGTTGGGATGTTGGAAGATTCCACTTCACACAACGAAGACCTGAGAGTGTGTCATGATGTTGACCTTTAGTCACTGTAGAAAATATGGATAAATAATGCATCCATACTTTCCAATAGAGAAATACTTGAAAAATTGTAGTTTTTTTTACATTGTAATAAAAAACAATGTTATTATTAGTATTGATGTTTTATTAGGCTACGCCTTAGTTTCATTTATTTAAAATATATAATGATCAATTATTAGTAAATTGTAACTTTAAATGTTTAAACAAATTTTGAACACCAATACTAGTGTGAGTGACTTGGCACCTTCTCTGAAAAATCCAGTGGGAGTATTTGTCCATTTTGGACAGTTCTAGTTAGGCATAATTTTGAATATACATTTTATACTGAATGAAAATTTTATGCAAATTTTGTGATTTTCCCTGCTACATACACTGCATGTAGTATGTAATGATTGATAGGAGTACGTAAATGTTGAGAAAGGCTCTGAGAAACATTGAAAGATTTTTTTTTTTGGCCTCAGGTAAAGTGCTTTAGCATTTTTACCATCTCAACCAGGGGAGATTTTTAGTTAAATATGATTTCATACTGTAAAATTTGTGCTAAAGAATATAGATTTATAACTGTCTCCTTAGATTTCTTTGGCTTAAAATTTCCAAGATGGTTGCCGTTGTTTAGGTAACGTCTTAAAATTTGAACGCTGGTAGAAGTTTAAAAAGGAGCGTTCTTTGGAACAAAATTGTAATAATTTGGACGCTTTAATATTGAATCTAATTTGGAATTTGATACTCAGGTCTACGCATTGTATATGAATCGGTCGACAATTGTTTAAGTAATCACATTGCATTAAATAAATTTAAATCTCCCTGGGAGGTATTAGTTATCAATTTTACCTTAGAATAACCACATAATATAATAGTTCGGAACCATATCTCGCTTCGGGGAAGATGTTTGTGAAAGTATATATATATATATATATATATATATATATATATATATATATATATATATATATATATATATATATATATATATATATATATATAATTTGCGTGTGTGTGAGAGGGTATATGTATGTATGTGTGCTTTGAAACTAGTAAATGTGCATATATTTCGAAAACAGCTGTTGTGTGGACAGTTTACGTAAAATATGATGAAATATGCTCAAGCACTTGGTGTTGTGGAGACGGATGCTTTTGTACTTATCGTTCTAATGGTATACCAGTTTGTGACTGCCGTAAGTAAATGATCTCTAATTATGATACACAATGTTTTTTCCAAATAGGAATATACACCATTTCTCTTTGTAATGAAGAATGTAGTTAAAATAAGGTTTGTAAAAGAACCTTTTTACTTTTTAGATTGTTAGGTTTAATTTTATTTGAATTTTTCGATTTTTTTTGCTGTACGAAATTGTATACTTTTTAAATAAATCCTTACGTTTGAAAAGACAGTATATACAAAATCATTTTTATGGTAAATGTAAAAATAAAACAATGAGAAATATTCCTTATATAAAAATATATACTAATTTAAATGGAGAAACTTGCTTAATTTTAGCCACTGAAACATCATACAACACGAAAACGTTGGCGCCTTGGAGTGAGTGGTCATGTTGCAGTCATACATGTGGTTCTGGTTTGAGGACGAGAAAGAGGAGTTGTAAGGGATGTTGTTCTTATTCAATTTCAAAACTCGAAGAAACACGTTCCTGCAATCTCGAGAAATGTTCCGGTATCTATTTTGATTTATTGAAACTGAAATATAGTTTTATACATGACATTTACATATGTTCGTGGCTAAGGAGACCATTGTAACAAAGGTAACAACGTTGATGTATCAGTGTATGCAATTTCATTTCTGTGCAATACATGTATCCAATCGAGCAATGAAGAGATTGAAACATTAAAGAAGAATGATTAGGTTTAGATAAAGGGCTCAGCACAGATGATCAAAAAATACAATATAGTCTGTGTCAGTATATTATTGTCCACCTTAGAATAATATATATATATATATATATATATATATATATATATATATATATATATATATATATATATATTATATATATATATATTATATATATATATTATATATATATATATATATATATATATATATATATATATATATATATATATATATATATATATATTGGAAAACAGAAAAACAAACATGATTTTTTGTTAAAACTAGTCTTTTGTCAGTCTGCTTGTTTATCCATCTGTTAGCATTTAAATTTTCAGTACAAGTCAATGAATACATTCAGGACAGTCTTTATCTGCGTTTACACAAAATTATGTGCAATCTCAAGGTGGTCTAAAGGCATGCTAAAAATAAATGCGGTGCAATGAATGTCTCCGTGATTAAATTATTGTGTTGTAAAACCCCTAGACGATATAACTTGGGCAGGATTCGACTATTTACATATGTGTAGTTTACTGATGTTATTTGAAAATAAGAATAAAAAGTCGCCAAGACGCCTTTATCATTATGCAAATGAGTCATTAGTTTGACTCTCCTTTTAGTAGAGCAGATTTTTTCCTTTTCCTTTGGTAGACGACTTCCACACTAAATTAAATACCTTAAGAGTCTTAGCGTAATGTTCTTAGAGGAAAATCCAAATATGATATTGTTAACCTTAACACAAAATAACTTACATTGTTATACCTTTCGAAACTAGTACCTATATAAATCTATGCTTAAAAAAAGTCTAACATTTCTAGTGTTTTACTGAGCCGTCATAAAAAAAATCGATGTTTGACCGCAGAGAGAGATCTTGGACCTGTGGACGAGATATTGGACCGCTTACATCACACTGTGGGCGGGACCAGCTAAATCTTGTTTGTATTCGTTAGTATGGAAGCCAGCAAAAGATACTTATATAAAAAATAATTAATAAATAAATAAAAGGTATAACAAAACATTTATCGACTGGGTTCGAGAGCAAAATCGTTTTGTCGATCGCTCTAACCAAACTGTTTGTCTTCGGCCTAACGGCCTTTGGCAAACAGTTTGGTTCTTATGTCCGACAAAACACATATTGCCCTCGAACCCATTCAATAAATGTATAATATTAACGAACAGAACTATTTAATTTTAAGGATTTATAAATTTATTTCAAAAGCATACTATAGAATTACCAGAAAAAGAATAATATTTTCCAACTAATTTTCATTTTCAAATTCTATAAATCAAAATATATGTAATTATATAACTTTTAGATATTTATGTACGCAGCTCTGTTAAGGCTGCATAAAGGGGGCGGGGCCTAATTTATACGGGAAAAGATTACTTTGACATCACACAAATATAGCAATTCCTCACAATAACAGAAAATGAAATAATTTGCGAATCTAAACTGCAAACGAGTAATGAACTACATCAAAACTTAACACTGCATTCATTTTTGTCGCTAGTTAATGTAAATCCCACACAGCAAGATATAAACAAGTCTTTGATAGCAATGCACTTGTCGACATGACGTCATCATGGTAAAGTTTGACGCATTTTATGTGCAGTGAGAGGCGGATCAAGTAATTTTTTCACAGAGAAAAATGCATTTTATCATTAAACGGAATATTATTTGCAAATCTTAGGTAGACCATTAATACAAATCTGAAACGTTTGTTTAGTGCCATTATTTAAAAACTATCGAGAGAATGTATTGAATTAATTCTACCGTGTTTTTGTCTACAAGGTGTGTATGTTTCACGCCGAGGTGCTTCATTAAATCGCCTTTTCGCAAGGGCATACACTTAATAGATCTTGACCATTTTTTGAATACACATAACGGACGTATTCCTTAACTTGAAAAGTGCTGCTGCTTTCCTGAAATCGATAGCATAACTTAATAAATACATAAAATACTTGGTAAAGGTCACACAAATTTCGACATTAGCCAAATAACTTGAAATTTAAACTAATAAAATGCGAATTCTATGTAAAGCAGCAGGACTTTCCATAAACTACAAGTTATGTAGAAACAATCTATTACTTTAATTTTTAATTTTAACTCGGGTATGCCCTTGCGATATTGAAATTTGTTTGTGACCTACATACAGTACACATTACATGCATTTATCACGTGACTATCAAATAACGTGACCAAACCAAATTCAGTACAGAGCGGGGTAAACAATGTTATTTCAAAGAATGTTAAAGTCATAAGATAATACAGTACCTTTACAAAAATAAATTCAGTTTAAAAAGGTATGTATTTATGCACGTTTATATTCTGTTGATTTCTTCGAAGTACGCCTTAACAGTGCTGCGTATGTCAAATATTGTCATTTTGGCAAAAGAAAGTGTGTTTATGACCTATTTTTCCTTATCTATAAACTGCATCAGCCGACAAAGTTTTTTTTTTTTTTTTTGAAATTGAAAACAATTGTTTGAAATTCACGAATTCGCAAGAGGAATATGTAAGAAAACTTTTTCAAATACAAAAATTATATTTCGTTTAGAATGTGAAATTTGGTTATTAGTGAGGCCAAATCAAACAAAAGTACATAAAGGAACTACGTGTAAATTTAAATTAACCAGGGAATAGGAAGGCCCGTAGACAATAGAAAATCGGTTGAGTGATGTACTTTATCAAAAAAAGACATTCAAAACAATTCAAACCAGTTTTTGTTTATGCCGATAACCTTAAACCGTACAAAGGATGCGAGCAATTAGCACCCAAGTCTGACGAATTTGAATATACAAGTAGCGAGACGCCAGATTTTCACTACCGACGCATTTCAGCTGAGCGAGAGACCAGGCTCTATGACCTTAAACTGAGAACAGACGTAATATTGGAAAGGAAACAAAATTTACATCATTTGAAGGAATTTGAAAACATCGTAGAAAACATCGGACATATCTGCGAAGCTTTAAGAACATATGTGAAAAAACTACAGATATTCAGAATCAAAATGTTGACTTACTTCTGCTCTCAGTTTATGGTTTCGAGGTCTGAGCGTTCTCGATGGAAGTCACCGCCAGTCACCTATTTGACCAGTGCTACAGGAGCAGAACAGTCACCTGCCAACAGCCAATCAAATTACGTTAAACAAGAGCAAGGGTCAAAGGATAGTCCTTAAACTTCAGTTACAAAGGCTACCCGATTTGGACGAGTAGTTTAACAACCGTTGAGATTTCTACAAGATTAGATGGGATTTTCGTGCGATATTTGCAGATCTTTGTTTAACCACCATTGTTGAAATTGTTGAAGTGCAACTTTTATCAACAAGTTCTCCTTAGACCTTAGACCTAGAGACTATACAAACTTTGTGAAATTAGTGTAAAACAGGAAATGGAAAGGACTCACAAAAAAGTTAACGGAGACTTCTCATCCTCGAAGAAGCGTTTTTTGTCACTGTACTGAGTGAAGACATTTCATAAAATGAGGACGACACAATTCACATGGAACAGACTCCACAAGACTGCACAATCTGACAATTTATTGAAGGATTTAGAAATAATATTAGTGAATACGCAGGATTTTGATTAAGCTGACCACATTTTGGACTTCAAGATTAAAGATGAGCGCTTGGTTGTAGCCAGTGACAATGAAAAAGAACTAATCGTCAAGGCATACAAGGTACAGATGGAGGGAGACATTTGGAGTTCCGAGACTCCGACAGTAGGGACATTTATACGAACTGTAACAATAATTGTAGGAATTTGTTAATAAACAGAACAAAGAACATACCTCAACGGAATGAACGAAGTAAGCGATGTACATAGTTACACGCATGTCGTATATTCGGAAGATCTAAAGCCTAGTGACATTGATTGTGAAAGTGTTCCTTCAGAAATATTGAAAAAATTCTAAAACACTTTAAAGAAGGCAACATTCGTTTCACGTTGGGATACTTTAGTTATTTGTGCAAAAAGGAACCATGTCAGTCAATGTAAATAGATCATAATTTGACGTTCGAATGTACCTTTTATCATTAATTTGTTTTCTTTTGAAGTTTTTTTTGTAATGTATATTGGTTTTATTTTTTGAATGGAGTCAAGAGTTAAGCGGGGGAGGGTGGTTGTAGTGATTTAGTTTAACGGTATTAAAAATTAGTTTTGCGTAGGAAATATTAAAAAAAATGCTAATAGTCAATTATTTGGTTTTATAATTATTTTTAGATATCTATTTGATGCTCCTCGCGAGCATCGGTTATTTAATTACATAATTCTTTTGTTTTAAAAGTTATGTTCCTTATGATGATCAGCCAGCGGGTATATAATAAATTGGGATAGTTTTTTTTAACTCTTTTAAGTGACAATATGTCAAAAGGTTATGGATTATTTTTATGACTTGTGTTGTGTTTAAGGGACACCTGGCCCTGTAAATAAATTGTTTATAAACTTACTTGATCGTTATATTTCCAACCTGTATGAGGAGGGATACAAACAGAGGAATTTTGTTTTACAATTTACTTAATGATGGAATAATTATAGCCGTTAACCGCTCAACAGCGCTACATATGATTAACCTCATCGTATCCAAAAACACATGAAAAATGCCTTGAACAAGCAAAATATTACACGTGTACAACATATTCCATGAGAATTTCAATCTTCCCCCGTATTTCAGAACAGTTTTTGTAGAACATCCTTACTTGCTAATGTCAACATAATATTTTGAGTAAATCATATATAAAACCCATCATTGTAGCCTTGTGGTAGATGTTTGCTTCGGAGTCGAGAGGAATTGGTTTGATTCTCGTTCCCGAAGCAGCGTCAAATCTAAGACATCTAGCATAAGAAGTGACCTTTCCTTCGCCAAGTCACTGCATTAGAATTGAAATTCACGGGTTTTTTTGGATGTGTAGGTAGGTTTGCCACGATCAATGCCTTTTAATGCTCAATGGCCCCGAGTGCTTAGTATAAGTATAGATACAGCACGTCACTGTTATCTGACTATCTGTTGACATATCATATGAGTGGAAATTGCAAGGGACGTTAAAGCAACAAAATCCCAAATTTTAAACATGCACCAGTCTCTGTCATTCACACTAAAGAAAAGAAATTCTACCTGTAAACACTGACAGGGAAGGACGGGAATGTGAATGTCTATCTCTGCTATTATATTGAATAATCCTAATTTCATTCAAAGGTAAGAAAATAAGACATACGGATTTTGAAATTAGATTTTAGACGAAGTTTGAAGTAAGATCATGTAAATTCTACGGATTTTCCGTTTGTCTGATCATGACAATGAGCATATGACGGGTGTGACCGGTCGACAAGGGATGCTTACTTCTAAATGGCACCTGATTCCACCTTTGTTGTTTTTAGAGACCTGTGTTTCCTCTGCTCCCAATTTGTAATTTTTTTTAAAATGGATTTTGAGGTTGATGTCCGTTCGTTATTTTTATATTTCAATATTGAATATGAACTTTTGACTAAATCTGTTGGATCAATGTATAAACATCTACATGTACTTTTTCAAAAGAACAATGAAATAAATCTGTCCTGATATGCTTTTTAAAAATAAAAATTATGCTTAAAGAACGTCTGAGTATATTAAATGAAACACAGACATAATCATCTCAGGTAATTAAATAGAAGATAAAGGTGCTATAATAATAATAATAAAAAATCATTGGAACATGTGAAATAATTAAAGATGCATTGAATCTTAGCTGTAAATGGAGAATGGTCAACATGGTCAGTCTTTGATAAGTGTAGCGTTAGTTGTGGACCTGGTATTCAGATGAGAAAGCGCACCTGTTCCAATCCAGCTCCAAATCATGGCGGTCTTAACTGCTCTGGAATTTCAACCGAAATCAGACAATGCAATTTAAGAGAATGTCCAGGTTTCATAATTATAAATTATGTAAATTACAAATAAATCATGCAAATATAAATTGTTTTCCCCCAGATAACCTGCTTTCTTAACGGTTAGAGTAATTTTTAATCTCGGTATTTTCTTACTATATTTTTCTTAAACAAAAGCATTGTTCTGATATGCTGGCATGTTTCTTTTGCAGTAAATGGGACATGGAGTACGTGGGGAAGTTATAGTACTTGTGACAAATCATGTGGTGGAGGTTGGAAAGTGAGATTCAGAGACTGCTCCAATCCTGCCCCTGCAAATGGCGGTCTTCCATGCTACGGAGACTCAGTACAACCAACGGGCTGTAATATGCTTCACTGCCCAGGTATGCAACTGAAACACTACATAGTACCCAGATACAAATTTGTGAAAATTCTTTTGATTAAACCAGTTTATTACTGGTGAAAATTGTGCTGATTTACATGTACATGTGTTTCTCTCATGTACTAGTTGATGGAGGATGGTCATCATGGTCAAATGTCAGTCAGTGTAGTAGTAGTTGTGGCCAAGGTGTCCAAACTAGATCTCGGACTTGTTCAAGCCCATCTCCTGGCTTTGGAGGTCAACAATGTTCAGGAAATTCAAAGGAGAGTAAAATTTGTAACCTCAGGACCTGTCCAGGTTTCTCTCTTTCATTAATGTGTTATTATAAAACACGAAAAACCAAAATCTTTAGATAAATAGTTACGAGTGTCCTTGCTATATATCACTTGATTATTAGTATTATTTTTTTTTTGTTTAAAAGAGGAAGTAGTTTAAGATAAAGCTCACTATATTTCATATGTTATATTCTAATTCAAACTATGCTAGGATATCTATCTCGTATATAAGGAATAATGATTGAAAAAAAAGTATACGGAATAAAATATTTTATTCATTGTAATCCATTTCAGTTGATGGAAATTGGGGTCAGTGGAGTGACTTTCGTCCATGTGACATGACGTGTGGTGGTGGATTTCATATGAGGATGAGAGAATGTAACAACCCACCGCCATTACAAGGGGGAATGGATTGTCCTGGTCAGCGCTTACAGGCTGAGACATGCAACACCAAACCATGCCCAGGTATCCAGTCTTTGTATATATAAAGTGGTGATACACACTTAAATGTACAACAAACTCGAACGAAATTTTTTCTTTTTAGATGAGACGAAAACTACAAGATCATCAAGTGATTCTTTGATTGGATAATAGCTTTAATGTAAAGAATTTAAATTCAATAAAGATTGGAAAATAATTTTTGTGTAATAGTCATTAGCATCGCACTTTCTGTTCTCCTGTACACACTGGTTAATGAAAGTTAGCTTGATGACGCGACTTCTATGTAGGAAATGGTTGTAGACCGATAATTGCATTGAAGACAGACTAAACAACTACTACGATGGATTGTTTGAAGCACTTATAATTAATTATTGATTATTTATTTTAGCTTGGTAAGTCGGAAAATCATATTTCTTGTTGACCGTCAGATTCTATAAACCGCATTTAGGTCTATATTATCAACAATGTTGACACCACCAGTAATGACATGTACAACTGGGCTGTAATTGAGGAGAAGAGCAAGACCACGATTGATTGATTGTTTTGTTTAGATATTCAATATCTAGGCACTGCAATGTTTGTAAAGGAAAAGTTTTGAAGCAAAAGTTTGGGAATATCCGTATGATTTCAACTTGAAATATTGTGGAATGCAACGCATGTAAGTTAAGGCTAGGTATGGGCGTTTCTATGCAAATGAGCTAATAAAAACGCATTAGAAGTATATTATTTTTCAGAGAAAGTTTCAATTTATTTTCTTATGCATACATAGTACCCATGATATGTTATAGCAGGTACACATTATGATGTCATATTATGACGTCGCTGATCTTACCTACTTAAGGTAATACAACACATCAACAAAACAGCTTCGGCGCAAGGGATTACCCTCTTTAATTTTGCATAAAAAATGTATAATGCTATGAAGAATATTCTAAAGATTATTAAAACTGCTGCACAAATCCTAGGTATCTTATCATTTGATCGGAATTTGAAGAAACTTATACCGGACTGTACATTTTTTACCCTAATTCAACTTAAAAACTTTACAAATAGTAATTAAACAACTGAGCTGTTGATATTTGTGCAGCAATATCAGCACACCTTGGGATAGTTTGCTTCTAAATAACCTTGTGTCAGTGAAATACAATAGAGCATGCCCTTGTTCCGAAGAATTTTTGTTGATATCCTTTATAATCTTGTGTAGTAAAGAACAATGACTTCATAATATGACGTCATAATGTGTACTGGTATATCATGTCGTATGTACCAAGTATGAATTAGACAATGAGTATTTTAACTTCCTATGTATAATGGATATAGTCCTAAGGAACTTCAATTAGTTTATTCGCATAAAAATGCCTATAATTAGACTTAACTCATTTGTGTGACTGACTTTTATGATAAAGAATTTTGCTTATATTCACAGCATCTACTCCTTTGATGGAAAATTTAAACCGATGGGTTAAGTCTAAATTATCTTCTGACACACATGCTGAAAGAGCCTGTGCTGGACAACTTTCATAATCACAAACACTAGTGTGTATTCTGCAATTGAAGAATGAAAGCATATATGAACCTGCTCTAGCTTTCTTAAATAGTCCATTCATATATTTCAAAGGAAAAGACAAGAGTTTGGTGCGTATAAATTCCATCTTTTCATATTTAAAATGGTTGACCTTGTCTTATAGGAAGATCCTTTATCATTCGGTCAACTGCATTTTTTTCCTAAAAGTTCTAAAAAGGTGACTGAAAGGCAGAACTTTGCTTTTCAGTCACCTTTCAGTAGACGTTCAGTCGCCTTCCACTTAACTAAATGCAGGGTTTCATTACGGTCTTCCGTTGAAGACGGAAGACCCTTCTATTAACGTACTGTTTCTTTTTCTTCGTTTTTCCGGTATCTCAGTAAAGGTTCGGTGGATTTTAATTAAACTTTCAGAAATGATAGGAGACAATGCTCCCCGGAGACATTTTTTTCTTCATATTTTGATGGTTTCGCTTCCGGTGTCATAAAGTCGTATTTTCAACGTTCTGCAGCAGTTTTTGATAGTCATACTTAAACAAAACTACTCAAGATAGATGCTTGAAATTTCCAGCAATTAAACAATGTGAGTTTTAGATGTGCACCTGACTTTTGAAATTTTTAAAAGATATTTATTTATTTTTAAAAAAATATTTTCAAAAAATAGTTTTCAAAAGGAATTTAAAAATGTTTATACTATTAAATAGGCCTTTCCAAAATGCATTTCTTTTGGTTGTAAGTACACTAATAAAGACATTATGAGGTCAGGTGTGTTAGGAATTATCAAGAACACTAGAGTGCATCTGAACTTTGATTTCTTTCAAAAAGAAATTACTCTTTCAGTTCTTGACCTATTTTATAACTTTTACACTGTCAAATTTATTTGATAATTCTCTTTATAACTTATAACTTGTTATAGTCCCCTTGTAATTTTTCAAGCTGTTAACATCATTACGTTTGTACTTTGGTTTTTTTTTTGGCAATCCAAGACAGATTTGTTTTTTTAACCACAAGAAGTTTTGACCGATAATCAAAATCCAAATTTTCCTTACATCTTTACATAGCCTATAAAAACCGTTATTTTTTTAAGTGGCGTTATTAGCAACTTGGGTCTGCAATGCAATGCAATGCAATGTTTAACCTTGTTTCCCTTTGTGACATTTAGAACAAAGAACACAATAATCATACTGTTTAAAATAAATAATCCAATTAATTTTTCTTCAATTCTACCTATTTTGCATTTTTTTATTATGAAATTTGTCCTTGAGTTAACTTTTGTGAAATTTGGGGGGAGGATGTGGTATAAACTATTGATTTAGAACCGTTGTCTAAACAGAATTACAACGGTATACATACATGAAGTACGTTCACTAAAGAGATGATTTGAAATTTCCATCTTCAGCAATTGTTACAAAAGCATGCTTTGTTGACAATTGTCATCAAAATCTTTTTTTTTCAATCTATGAAGATTTCATTATACCTTTATGATATTTTATTATCGATAATATTGTTCGGAAGCTTACAACTCGACATTTATTGACGACGTATTTTCAATTAATAATATTTATTTCTATTCATATGTCGACACGATATATCAAAGTGAGCTTGAAATTAAAGATACACAGAGTCTGACACATTAGTTTCATACTTGGATTTTTTTTCCAAAAAAAAGACAGTAATGGTAACATATGAAGCAGAATTTGTTCAAAATCTTATACGTGAAAAGAAGAAAACACTTGCTGTTACCTCTCTCTCGACATTTAGATATATCGACGACGTATTGTCAATTAACAATGGTTATTTCAATTCTAATGTCGATACGATATATCCAGGTGAGTTTGAAATAAAAGATACCACATAATCTGACACATCTGTTTCATATTTGGATATTTTATTAGAAAAAGACGTTAATGGTAATCTAACAACTAAGCTTTATGATAAACGCGATGACTTAAACTTTTCAATCGTCAACTTCCCTTACTTATGCAGCAATAAATCCCAAATAAGAAAATGTACACATGTACCATAAAAATAAAAAAAAATAAATACCATAAACTTCAACCTCACACAATTCTAAGATGCTATGTCTGACTAAAATGGCGGATATATGAGTTCCGTATTTCTTTCCTTGTAAATGATGACGTATCTTCCCCACGTGTTACACTTCAGAGTCATGACGGGGGTCGGGTATCCCGGTATCTCCTTTAGCGAGTGATAACAAAGCTTGCCGTGATGTCGATAAGTTTCGTTAGATATGTAGAGGAAAAATCTCGCAAATCGTCCTCTGTAATGGGTGTCTGCAAAGAAGTGCTGAGATTATCAATAACTACAGGGCATTAAAACAGGAGTTAAAAATAAATCCTTAATCTCCCCTTGCATTTAATTTATACAAAACGTTTTTAGCTCACCTGAGCTGAAAGCTCAAGTGAGCTTTTCTGATCACCCATTGTCCGTCGTCCGTCCGTCCGTCCGTCCGTCTGTAAACTTTTCACATTTTCAACTTCTTCTCAAGAACCACTGGGCCAATTTTAACCAAAGTTGGTACAAAGTATCCTTGGGTGAAGGGGAGTTTAAATTGTTAAAATAAAGGGCCAAGTTCCCTTACAAGGGGAGATAATCAAGAAAAGACAAAAATAGGGTGGGGTCATTAAAAAATCTTCTTCTCAAGAACCACTGGGCCAAAAAAGCTGAAACTTATGTGGAAGCATCCTGGGATAGTGTAGATTTTAAATTGTTAAAATCATGACCCCTGGGGGTAGGGCGGGGCCACAATAGGGAATCCAAGTTTTACATTGAAATATGTAAGAAAAATCTTTAAAAATCTTCTTCTCAAGAACCACTGGGCCAGAAAATCTGAAACTTATGTGGAAGCATCCTGGGGTAGTGTAGATTCTAAATTGTTCGAATCATGACCCCGGGGGTAGGGCGGGGCCACAATAGGGAATCCAAGTTTTACATTGAAATATATAGGAAAAATCTTTAAAAATCTTCTTCTCAAGAACCACTGGGCAAAAAAAGCTGAAACTTATGTGGAAGCATCCTGGGGTAGTGGAGATTCTAAATTCTTCAAATCATGACCCCCGGGGATAGGGAGGGGCCACAATAGGGAATCCAAGTTTAACAATGAAATATGTAAGAAAAATCTTTAAAAATCTTCTCAAGAACAACTGGGCCAGAAATACTGAAACTTATGTGGAAGCATCCTGGGGTAGTGTAGATGCTAAATTGTAAAAATCATGACCCCCGGGGGGTAGGGCGGGGCCACAATAAATATTACAAGTTTTACATTGAAATATGTAAGAAAAATCTTTAAAAATCTTCTTCTCAAGAACAACTGGGTCAGAAAAACTGAAACTTATGTGGAAGCATCCTGGTATAGTGTAGATTTTAAATTGTTAAAATCATGACCCCCGGGGGTAGGGCGGGACCACAATTAGTATTACAAGGGGGAAATCTGGTAAAGAACAGCATGGCCAAAGTTACTCGGGTGAGCGATGTGGCCCATGGGACTCTTGTTACAATCAAAATTATATCAAATTCTTTCTATAAAAGTAGTTTTTCGTATGCATTCAAATATCAGTTGTTCCATGATATAAGGGGAAAAAATATCAGAGACAATAATTTTTATTTTTGTTTAGTCAAGTCATGATATTTTAATAAAGAAGTTGAGTACAGAATTCATATCACTTCAGATATATAAAAATCATACTCAATTTGTGAAGTATTAAGACTGAAGTTCTCATTATTGGAATTTATGTCATTTTGATAAACAGAACTTTTAGGAGAAAGAAAAATCTCGGAAAAAAAATATTTTTTTAATTAAAAAATAATATGATATTCGTGGGATTCGATCCCTAATAAAAATTTTTAAAAAATCCGGTGTATCATAATGCTTTGAGCCTAACACGCTACATGTAACTACTACGCTACATAGCTCCTGATTAATATTGGCATTTAAATCACATTTGTGATATGACCCACGACTTAATGGACTTCAAGTATTTCTCGGAAAGATGCGATTGTTTTGTCATGAAAGTGTACTTTTAAAGTATAGCTGGTTTTTGCTCCATGTATTTGTTAATCCAAAATGTATATTTTTATGCAAACTTTAAAGATTAACTTAAAAAGTGTATGTATGCTTTTTCATAGGCATATAATTTGGGTTTTTGTGAGATTTTTGTAAATAAATAACACATATTTTAATGTTAGATAAAATATCAAAGAAAATGTTGATATAATTTCATTTGATTTCATTTTTCACTTTATATTTGTCGCACTATGGGAATTCACCCATCGTCTTTATTTTTGTAGCTAATTGTGGCATATAATCACATTTACTCTCACAGAGAAAGAAAGTGCCTTGTTAGAAGCTTTGTTTTGTTCTCTTGTGGATTTTGAGATGTTCTAACTCTTACCCAAGTTTTGCTCCTCTGTGTAATATATCTTGACTTGATGGTATTGTTCTAACTCTTACCCCAGGATAATTGTTCCATTAGGTTGTACATTATGATTTGATGGTATTGTTCTAAGTCTTACCCCAGTATTGTTCCTCTCTGTAGTATATCATGATTTGATGGAAATGTTCTAAGTCTTAACCCAGTACTGTTCCTCTCCGTAATGTATCTTGACTTGATGGATCCCCACAACCTTCTCCTGGTCTACGTACCAGGTGGCACTGGTCTTTCCGGTCTGAGTCACAGCACATGAATTATAATAAACGTTGGTCCTCCTATCCCCATCCACGGCCTTACTGGCTCCCCAGGCTATCTGATGAGTCGAGGACATGCTTCCTTAAAGCTAGATTTTCTGAATAAAAGAGAGGGAAAAAATTATTGAATTATACAAAAAAAAAACGCTTATAACGTAGATTCTTTAAAATAAAAATTGTTTATTTGCAGTTACCTACAGACCCATTAAAAATACACCTGATCCAAACTTTTTTCCGGCCAATTTTTGAGATGATTTTTTCGCACATTTCAAGTTTTCAGGATATCAAAACTGTTCATTTCCTATTTTTTGTTTTAAGAATTAGTACATTTAGTTACCTAATAAATTTCCTTTGATTTGTTGTCAAACAAATGTATAAAAAGCATTTACCTCCCTACCTCTCTAAAAACTATGGGTCGCCGAGAGCAAACAGAGATTTTTTTACGCTACGCCTAATTCTTCATATCCTAATAACAATAATAACAACAACAACATACCAAATTCTACTGGAATTGTCAGAAACCTCCTCGGTCCAATTCCCGGTCTAGGTGCCGAAGCCGACGGAGAAACTAGCGGGCAATCAAAAACCTCGATTGCACTGAACATTTTTAAATTTTATTTATTTATTTTCCGTTTTATGTTCATTCTCGAATAGTCTAATAACATTTGGTCTCTTTAGGAGAAAAAAAAACTGATGTATCACAAAACTTCATACCTTGGTGTAGTAGCTGTGCTTGAGAAGTCATTTTGTAGAAGTTGTTCATGAATATACAATCAGTTCGCTTATTCAGCTTAAGAGTCGCCTGCGTGGAGCAGTAATTAGAGCGTCTGCTCTACAGTCGCGGAGTAAGGAGTTGATCCTTACGTCGCGAGTTGGAATCCCACCGTGGAACGTGGATGAGACCGTATAAACCGAGATTCCGTGTCACAGTAGCTCCTGGCACGAAAAAGATCTCTCACTGTTCAATGGCAATGAGTGCCGAGCATAGGTCAAAATTTGCAGCTCTCCACCGACAAGTGGTGGCGTCTCCACCGGTTAGAACGGTACATTCGGGGTGGCGGCAATGCGTGACTCGGGGTGGCGGCACCGAGGCGAGGAAAACATCAACACGGTGATTAAACCTGAATTTTTTTCATATGTTTAGATGTGTTAGATCAGAAAATTGTATTCTACGGAAGAGAGCAAATATCAGCCTACCTCTGACAGTTTAAAGCAGCCTATAAGAGTGCTCCGTTTTCTCAAACACTCCTCCTCACTTTTCGGGGTATCAACGTTTTCGACTTTTGACACAATATTCTGTTTCAAAATTGACCTCAGAAGGGTTTTTTCCCCTTATATCTTGAACAGTAATAAAGTAATACGATAGAATAAACTTCAATCCTACTTTATAAGTCAATATATTTTACTAATTAAGCCAATTTAGGCTTCAAACTCGATGCGACGCTCGGGGTGGCGGTTTCTGTGTCTTGCGGGGTGGTAGCATGTCTGAGAAATAGGGATTATTTTTTTCATGCAGCATTCTCCTGGCCCCCTTTTCGAGACAAAAAAAGATTCAGATCTCTTAGAAGAATTAAGATTATGTCATGACACGGTGTTATTTCGCTAAAATGTGGCTATGTCAAACTTTAAGAAGTATATTTTTTATAATTTATACAAGGAATGAACAAGGAATAGGCACTACATAATGATAGTAGTGTGTTGCTAATATTGATATTACTTTATACAGTTCCTACATTTAAGTTTTGAACAGAAGTCCAAATTAGGCAGAATAATCAAGATAATTACAAACAATGTTTATATACACATATATAAATCCTTGTTGTTGTCCATACAATAAAAAAAACAACTGAATGACTGCATGTTAAATTATTAATTGTGATAATCTGCTTACTCGGGACATATGTTCAAAGCCGAAAGATAGGAGTTTTAAAAAGTAACAAAATAATGATATTGTTGTTGTCAACTTTTTCCATGAAACCCCCTGTCTTTTTCTTTAAAAGTCTTCTTATTTTTTCAAAAAATATATACAATTTTACCCCTGACCTGTGATACACATAAATCGACAATTTTAGTTTAGTGGGAACCTGCCTGGAAAATGATGTATACAGGAATACCGCAGATCAGAAAATGGGCAAACCCACAATATAATTATTTTGTTATTTTTAAAACTCCTATCTTTAAGCTTTGAACATATGTCCCGATAAGCAGATTATCACAATTATTGATTTAATAGTCATTCAGTTGTTTTTTTTATTTCGGGGACAACAACAAGGATTTATATATGTGTATATAAACATTGTTTGAAATTATCCTGATTATTCTGCTTAATTGGACTTCTGTTCAAAACTGAAATGTAGGAACTGTATAAAGTAATACCAATATCAGCAACACACTACTATCATTATATAGCAGGTACGTAGCAACGGGGGGGGGGGGGGGGCATGGCTCCCCCACTTTTTTCCAGACTTTTTTTTTTACTATATGAAATGTAAATTAAAATTAAATTTGTTGTAGAACAGTAAACTAAGGGTTTTGTAGTAGTGTATGAATAAAATTTGGTACTGAAAGAAGTTGGAACCTAACAACAACAACAACAACAACAAAAACAACAACCCCCACCCCACGAAATAGGATTTTCGAGCTCGGACAATTCTCCTTTTTTTTTTTTGCTTGTCAAGGTTTTTTCAGGTCAGTTGAAATTTTTTCTCTGGCTGCCCCCCCCCCCTTTCAAAAACGGTGCTAGTTCCTGCATAGTGCCCATTCCTTGTTCATTCCGGTCTTTAAATTATAAAAAAATATTATAATACTTCATAAAGTTTGACATAACCTCATTTATAGCGAAATAACATCGTGCCATGACATAATCTAAATTCTTCTAAGAGATCTGAATCTTTTTTTGTCTCGATGGGGGCCAGGAGAACGCTGCATGGAAAAATAATCCCTATTTCTCAGACATGCTGCCACCCTGCAAGACACAGAAACCGCCACCCCGAGCGTCGCATCGAGTTTGAAGCCTAAATAGGCTTAATTAGCAAAATATATTAACTTATAAAGTAGGATTGAAGTTTATTCTATCGTATTACTTTATTACTGTTCAAGATATAAGGAAAAAACCCTTCTGAGGTCGATTTTGAAACAGAATATTTTGTCAAAAGTCGAAAACGTTGATACCCCGAAAAGTGAGGAGGAGTGTTTGAGAAAACGGAGCACTCTTATAGGCTGCTTTAAACTGTCAGAGGTAGGTTGATATTTGCTCTCTTCCGTAGAATACAATTTTCTGATCTAACACATCTAAACATATGAAAAAAATTCAGGTTTAATCACCGTGTTGATGTTTTCTTCGCCTCGGTGCCGCCACCCCGAGTCACGCATTGCCGCCACCCCGAATGTACCGTTCTAACCGGTGGTCTCCATATGAGTGAAAAATTCTCGAGAGGGACTTTAAACAACAAACAATATTCAGCTTCAGAAAAAAATTAATTGTTTATAATCAACGCTTTAAACCGGTTACTTTTGTTTTCTTTATTTACTTCTGAATGGTTTCAGTCTAAAAATGTATTCTAATGCAATTGTTTTGTAAAACACATTGTGATCGGATAATTCACTGATGTTTGATGTTTGATGTAATATGTCTAAAACTTCAGAGGTGGGATCAGGTGCCATGGAGGAGTGAACTTCCCCTGCCGACCGGCCACACCCGCCGTGTGCTCCTTGTCATGATCGGGATATAACGGAAAAATCCGTCGACAATTCAGTGTGTAAACAATGGCCTTACAAATAGTATGAAAAAAGTCAGTCAGCAATTGACGTAATGAAAAATTGTATTTGCTGAGAAGGTCATTGTATCGACCATAGAACGCACGAAATGATGACTTAACACGAGACTGTTGATTTCTGCATAAGTAAGGGAAGTTGACGATTGAAAAGTTAAAGTCATCTCGTTTATCATAAAGCTTAGTTCTTAGGTTACCATTAACGTCTTTTTCTAATAAAATATCCAAATATGAAACAGATGTGTCAGACTCTGTGGTATCTTTTCTCTCTATAGATATTGGCGAACCATAATTCATCTCAACCAGGCCAATCTATGCATCTACTTTTGAACCAATTATTCATGATATGATAGATAAAATGTATATTTCAACACTTGGATGTTAACGTTTTCTGACGGTATTTTGACGTTACAAAATCAGCCCCATTTCTGTGCGCGACGTCATTTATTTTATATGCAATTTTATAAAATTCTGTTTAAGGAGAAAATTACGTAAGTTATAGAACTTGTTTCTTATCCTTTTGACTTTTTCAATAAAATATGTTCAATTCATTTCACCTTTCCTAAGCCACTTCGAATTAAATTATTTCTATGGAGATTTTTTTTCTTTTCATTATCAAACTTAATTAACAGAACCTATTTCAATATACGGTTTATTACAATGATTGTCAGGGTAATAAGGCTGTATTAATAATAAATGAGCGTGACTGTCTTATAAACTTATACTCTCTCAAACAATTTTTTTTAAAGGAAATATTTATACACCCGATCCGAAGGGGATATTTATTCGTACAATAAATGAAAGTTTTAATGAAGTTTTCTCAGCAGCTACTCATCATAGATACTTGAAATTTAAGTAAACTCTTTGTTTAGACATGTCATATGGTGGGATTCATTTTTGCAAAAACCCAATGTCAACTTTCATGTTTATCCCTTAGCCATTCCACATATTTACATTAGACGGTATATTCTCATGAGAACAGGGTACAGACTTCTTGTTTTTTGTGTGTTTCAAAATCCGCCGAAACATGGCTGAAATATTGCCGACTCGGCGTTAAACAATAAGCAATCAATCAATCAATCTTTTTTTTAAAATCATACTCTAAAAGTCATTGTTTAGTAGAGAAAAGACAAATATTTAAATAAATTATGATGCAAGGTTATTGCTGTCAATGCTCAAATCCGGGAATGCCAAAGGGTATAACGCTGTAAAGAAGGACATGTTTTCCGTATTTTTATTACAAGTAAGACAATACATTAAATTAGTATATTTTTTATATTTTGTTTTTTAGGTTATAAATATGAAAAAAGAATATATAATAATAAAAAGGACTGTTCACCGTGGACTAAGGTTTTCTTTGATGTGAGTGTTATTTACACATTCTCACGTATTTCGTCTGCATATCATTCTTTAAACAGGACATCAACCGTCATTCAAGTTGGTTATTTTGAACATAACTTTTAAAGTGAACTGATCCAATCAGCCTCCTAACCAATAATTCATATCTTTTTTGGTTAGTTAAAATCATATTCAAAATTTATTGAAAAGTGGTTTGTCTTCTAATTATTCTTTACTACACGGTTTTGAAAACATAAACAACATATTAATTATTTTAAGCTTTGCCTTTTATCATACAAACTAAAATAATTTTCAAACTTCTTATTGTAATGATATTTGAAGCTAATACTTTGAGATCTTGATTAAAAATTGTAAATGAAAATCATTCTGTAACATGGAAATATTTAACTCATTCACTTATATATTACATGTAAAAAGGGAACATAAAATATATTTTTTTCAGATTTAATAAATCAAAACTTTCAGAATGGGTACGCAGTACAGTTAAGGCTACCCATGAAATTTTTATGGTAATGAGGTCATAATGAGGTTTGTCGTAGTGACAGTCGCTCCGCCCTAATATATCTATATAAGGAATTAGAGCTCAAAATAAGTATTTAACGACAATTGCAAGAATTTGTAACAAATGTCCGTATTCTTGTGTTTAAATAAACTACAAGTGATTTTCTCTTGTTTAGAACATCATGTTGTCGAAATAATTTTGTAACAAAAGATTTCATGAATGTTAGAAAATATTATATCACATGGTTTGTTTTGCACATTGCAGTGCCATTCATTTAAAATATTATGTATTTGACTCGTTACATTTTTGGTATATTTTATGTTTAAGTAACTGTTCACAAACAATTTGAACCATTCCAGTGTTGACACAGGCAGCAAGGGTATGGACCAAGTAAAAAGGTATGCTTAATGATATCAACAACACACATATTCATGGCATTATTATTTTATAAAATTATTTTAATAAATAAAATAAGAAGAGTTACAGATATTTGATACATTTTTATGTGATTTCATTAGATTTTACTCATTACATTGTTTTAAGTTTTACTGTTTTAATCACCAGTGCACTTAATAATATTTCATTCTATTTTTAGAATGGATTTTATCCTAGAGTACATGTCTTGATGGAAAAACTATGCACCTGCTAAGAATTACCCTCACAGCCTGGCTTTGTATGTTTATATACGTACATGATATAGGCCTAGATCTTCGAGAAAATGTGGAAGGTATTCATCAAGGTCTTGTCTGGTGTATGAAAAGGATGAAGACATACAAAGAAAAGTAATAAAAGTCAAGATCTTTATATGCATACCGTTTTGATTAGGTAAAATAAAGCCTAGCATCGTCCGTAGATGTTACATGTGTGTTCCAGTTCGCGATGTAAACAAACCCTACAAACACCAAAGAGTTACCTCCCGTGCTGGCCATGGGTCACTAATGCGTTTGAAAACTATATTTAGAATGAATGTTTCAAGACTTCGATTTTAAACTAAAAAGTTCAAGGGCAAGGCGACATATGAAGAGGTGGGTTTTTGTATTAAATTGTTTATTTTACTGCATACGTTTTGAAAAGTGATGCTCATTTTTCTGTAATTCACTAAGTAATTTATTATTTCACTTGAAATGTGGAAAGTACCCTATTTTTTTAATACCGAATAACTGAATAACTAAACAATACCAGAAATCTAACTGAATGAGCATTATTTTTGAAATAGGATAGATATTTGGGGACACATTGAAACCTTATGCAGTGTAATTTTTCTTTGCCTTACCCTTGAACTTTTTGGTTAAATTTCATATTTTATATCTTGAGCTAAAATAGGAGCCCACTTGACTACTAAGGGTCACATGATGACAAAAAATATCAATATTAAAAGGGAAGGACCACTCTAAGGCACAAAGATATTTTCAGTACAGTCTTATGCTAGAAAATAAGACGGTTAAACTTCAAGTGTCTTGTTTTCAGTGTCTTTTTATAGAAAATGTTGTCTTAACTGTACTGCGTATTTAGAAAACTTGATTAAAAAACAAAAAGAAATTCAATTAATGAATAACATAAAGATATTGAATATGTTTCCCTTAATGGGCCTCTTAATTAAGTGTACTAATTAAATGTTGGATTTGGCGGATAGACACATCAGCAAAGATACGACAGATTATTTAATTGATTACAAAAAAGGTGTGTTGTATGAATATCTTTTACTTCTAGGTGAAAATAAAGACGGGAATTAAATTTTTATTGAGAAAAGAAATGAAGGAAAAGGAAAAAATAAGTCAATCAACTATTAAGTTGGTCAACTAATGCATACTTTGAAATCACTAATTTTTGTAGGGGGGAGGGGGGGGGGGGTTATTTTCGCTGTTTTAGAGATATGGAGAGACCCACGTATTTATGACCACCACGAAATGTAAAATTTGATATGCATTACTACTAATCATTTTCCAACCACGAAATCAAATCCCCACAAACCAATATTTTGTCCTCAAACCTCGAAAATTTGACCCCACGAAAATATGTGATTTTACAGTATCTTATATATATTCTTTTTATATTATTTAAAAAAAATATTTTCATCTGATAAATTAATAAAAGGATAGAAGGCTTTTCGTATTTGTACTTATTAAGTAAAGATGATCGTATATGTGTTTTTTTATATAAAGAATTTTAAAATATCTTCTATTGAATAGCTTACTTTAAAAATCCACCTGATACACATGTCCGAATTTCAATCGATATTATTATTCAGAGTAGTTTTAAATAATCATGCTTTTTAATCCAATATAACAATAACATGGTTAACTAAATAAAAATAATAAAAATTACTACCTTGAAACAAAAACACAACAGTAAAAAGAACAACAATACACTCCGATATTTACCCCTACTAATGTGTTCGGAACCTTTTCTTTTCAGGTGTCCTGCAAATTATCAAACCCAACTTTAGTGTAGCTCTGGTAGTTGCTCTGGCGAGATTTAGCGAGATAGTGTAAATTATTCACGGAAATGTGGCTAGGAAGTGGCTAGCACGTGGAGACATGGTAAACAGAAAAGTTATGTTGCGTTTCATTTTTCACCATTCTATAATATCTGTATAGAAATGTACTTCACAATCTCTCATGAATTCATTCAAACTTTAATAAGTATCCTTTATGGCATTATTTTCTACAGTCATGTATTAAAATTTCTTTTTGGATAAACATACTTGCATGGGAACTGAGACTATATTTATTGGCGTCAGATTAGCAAATGAGGTACCAACATGGACACAAAGAACATTCTTTTCATGCATTTCGTAAATAAAAAGTAATCTGTATATTTTTATTCTATATATTCCATGCTCACAATTACAAACAATTCATTTGTTAAATAATCGTGGAATTCTAGGTTACTCAAACGCTATACAGCAAGGCGATTTGCGTCGCTTTTCCTTATTGTATTATCGATGAATAAAATTGTCAGATGGAATCCCTAGCCAGAAACACATGTGATCACGGGTATTGTTCTGATTAAAAAAAAATTGTTGTCCATTTAAATGCCTATTAGATGCCGCACGTTTTTCTCACTCTTGAAGCACTGGTGTTCTGAACTTGGCACAGACTACATTGTATCATACATATTTTTTTAGTGAACAACAAATTACAAACGCCCTTGAGATCTTTCCTGGTTTCTAATCTTTGTATTTTTTATAAGAACAGTTTTTACAGTCCATTGATTGACCTAAACCACGTGTTTTATCTAAAATGTAAACATGTAATTAAGGTAAACAAAGGTTTGTCAGTGTAGAAGACATTGTACTTTTTTTACCAGCGTTTCGGGCGATTTTAGAAAAATTTTCCTATTGAGCTCCAATTTTCACCATAAATTATCACGAAAGAAAAGTTTAAGTAGATTGTGATTTTTAACCCCCTACTTTTCTGTGTAAAATCATGAAAGTCGTTCAGAAAGGTCAAGAAACACATTTTTGCAGGACATGTTTTTAAAAGAAAAAGACTATAGCAATTTCCTCTTTACTGCCCATTTTATTTATAAAACCGGTTCTACAGTCCCTGAAACGTTCTACTTTCCCACTTGAACGGTGGACAAACGCTGAACGAGCGGCGAACGAACGCTGAACGAACGCAGAGTGAACGGTGAGTGAACGATGTGTGAACGCTGAACGCAGCTTGGTGAACGAATGGTGAACGGTGAGCGAACGCAGAACGCGAACGGAGCGCAAACGCGACCGCACGGTGAACGCAAGATGAACGATTTATTTGGAATGCCTCTGATCTTTTCCTTGCATTGAAACTATTCTTTTGTGTAATGTATTGCATAAAATAAATGGTTGTGTCTATTTATCAATAAAAATCTACATTATGACTACTTTTGGTCATGTTTTAAAAGGTCAAAAATGATTTATTTCTTAAATTATTTTTGTGAAAATGATGGTTTAAATTTATTATTATGAAAATTGATTTTATTTCTTACAACAAAGATAAGATTTATTTTAAAGCAGAAAAAAATAAAGATGCTAAGAATTTCGACGACAAACATGCCAGTTTAATCAAGTACAAAAGAAATTGTTAATGTTTTCACATGTCAACAGATGTACAAACCTTTGCTTGATCATAGTTTCCAGTCTTTTGTTATCATAAACCTTTTTGCTAATTGACTCTGGTCAACAGGTAAATAATTTAATCGCACATAAAAGAAGGCAAATTGACATTTTGGCATAGGTGTTATTTCGGTACTTTTTGAGCTTTAGTGGTCAGCCTAAAATGTTTACATAAGTATTTAGCAATTTACCCTCTCGGCTATCTTTTTTGTTAAATTGGTTATCTGCTAAGGACAAAGAAATATAGTGCGCATTCACTTTTGCGCATTACTTACATTTTTGGAAGTTTTTACATATATGGTTAATCGACAATTCCTTTTTTTATTTCTTAATTCTAATTGGCTAATATCAACAACCCGCAGTGTGGGAAAGTTGCCCGACTCTTGGTCATTTCATGCAGAGACGCCACTAAATAAAGACGTACACTTATATTTGCATTATTTTCATTTGGATTGTAATATGTAGTACATGTTAGTAAATTTTTCTATCTTTAAGTTTATTTATTTTCATAATACATATTTTCTAAATTTGAGCTAATATTGGTTAAAACAACATATTTCATATCCATTGTGATTTTTATATGCGCCTGTTTACCTTATATATTTCCTGCCGTGTAAACAATTTATCTTGATTAAGGTAAAACCTCTTTAAATTTGTTAAATATTTTATATCAGGTTTTGAATTTAGCGCACCTTTTCTATTTTGTGGAATTCTCTAGTTTAAGAAGTTTGATTTATTTTTTTTAAGTAAATTGTCAGTGTAACATTTCAGCATGTTGTTTCCCATTTTTGTAAGTAAATAACAAACGATCACGATTATTAATATTTCTGTGTGAGGTAACAGGTCGTATGGATGAATTGCTCATTCATAACTTTGTCGTTTTAATTGATCTCTGTTCACAGCATGAAGTATGTATAGTTCGAATTGTCTCAGTCATTGTTTGAATACTGTTGAAGTTTTACAAAAGTGTTTTAAAAAGTAAACATTGAGTATTGTTAAAGTAAATTTTATTGTTTATTATTATTTTAATTTTACTTATTGTCGATCCCATGCAGAGACGCCACTAAATAAAGACGTAAACTTATATTTGCATTATTTTCATTTGGGTTGTAGGCAGCTACACTTTTGAGTGCTACTCTACACTCTCACAGAACTTGTGTGTCCAACAGAGGAAAAAGACACACCTGTAAGTTGCATGTTGTCTGAAACACCCTGTACTCACGTTAGGGATGGAAATAAAGTGCCATATTGACCCAATGGTGGAAAATCCCCCAAAGACATTGAAAATCAATGGCCTATACAGTATGTAAAATAGGTAAAATATACCACGAGGAATGCTTTTTTTTTTTTTTTTAAATTCCTTATTCAAGGTATAGCAGCCCAATGACAAAAAAGATTATTATGAAAAAAAAAACATCTTAAATATTTGAGATTTTCAGGTACTAGGGATCAAGTCATGCGTTAACATCCGCTATTAGCAGGTCAGAAACCATGCTTAGGTTGGTCCGGCCGTTATACAATAACTAAAAACGTTAAGGATGTAACATTTACACTTCCAAAAGGAAGGCGTACATCAGTGTCCGCACATGTAGATCACGTGAAACCTTATTTAGGGGTAGAGTTAGATAGGAAAAACTTTAGATTAAGGATAGCAATAGAAAGCATCGCAATAGAAAGACAGCAAACCTTGGAAAAAGTACAAAAGTTATAGTAGCTAAACTGGAACCACCAGTCACTACCAGAACTGGACGTGTCGTGAGATCACGAGAAATTTAAGATTTATAATTAATAAACCTTACAAACAATGGTTTTATATACTAATAAACTAATGTGTGCAGACATGCAGCTTCCTCTAATATTTTTCCTAAGTAAATCAATTTTATTCAAGAATTATATCAATAAATTTTCAGTGATCATAGTATATTTTATGTTATTCAATATATTTTTTAAAAAGGGTAAAAAAGCACATGTTTTGATCATAGGTTATTATTTAAGTCATGGAGTTTGAGTTCAGTTTTAAAGAATTTGAGCAGCAATTGGAAAATGTTGAACAGCAGCGGACGTTTTTTTTTTTTTGTTTTGTTTGGATGGAATGCTTTGAACAGTCACTAAGTGCCAGTTAAAAAACATTTTAGAGGACATAATCATCTGTAAGATTATTGTTCAGCCTGTCAAAAGGAGAAAGAGAAAGTTATTCAAACAGTTTTATAAGACAAAAGTAAATGCACCACTCACCATAAAGACAACGTTGATGGGTTATGGGTTGAGATTTCAGTGAACAACAGAAAATGCTTACCTTCGGGGGACATTATTTTGCCATGTAGAGTGTCCAATTTTCAGGAAAGAGAACAGAGGAAATAAAGCGCCAGAAGCTGAAAGAATATTGTGAAAGAAATCCTCTGTTCGAAGAGGAAGGACTAAAAAAACCAACTAACCCCCGTGTCAATCGCGATGAAGTAATGGTTATAAGACAAGAACCCACGATTAAATTATAAGTGAGCTTACAAGTACTATTAGAGAGGGAAACACATTCCAAACTTCTTAATCGTTTTGAACACCTACCAACACGTCAAAAATCGCATTTGAATCATCATCATCTAAATCTTGGTACAAGGTACCAATTTGAAGAGCTCGCTTAGAGAATAATTAAGTAATATTGGTCTGTCCTAAATGCAACGTTGATATAATTTACAAGGTTTTGGTATTCAGAGTCGCATCAAATACATCTAATTTGTATCCATCAGAAATAATTGAAGATACTATTACGCAGGGCAGTTAAGGCGCACAATGGCATATCTACGATTTTTATGAAAAAAAATTTTTTTTCAGGATGTCAATTCTATTAAGTACTTTATTTATACTGGACAGATGTAATTAAAGTTATTAAATACATATTTAGGACAATTACACAACACATGGCATGATGATGTTGAAGTCACTTGATTTTAGCACATATACCTGCCATATTTAGGTCACCTATAAATTTCAATAGTGCAAGGGCATAATCAACGTTAAGTTCTAAATATTTTCAACATCCATTGTAAGTTGTGAAAAATGTTGCGATTCTACTATTTCATTGTTAAAATCATATTTGTATGACAGCATAGTGCATTTTTTGCTGATCAGTTGCATTAAATATAGAGAAAATAATTCATATTCAAGATTTCAACAGCATCGCAGAAATGTTCAAATAACTTAATTCCTCTAGAGTTAAAGACTAAAAACTTGTCATGATCCACAGATTATTAAGACCGTATATTATGTATCTGCACATAAATATACGGCTGTATCAGTAAACCAGAAACTGTACGGAAATCATGAAAAAGACACTGTATCCAAATTACTGGCCTCTGAAATATCTGCAAATAATATTTTATTTCATTATAAAACAGATTTCTTTGTTGCAAAAATATTACTTAATCCGCTTATCTCTGCATACACACTGCGTCTTACGGAATGGCATCATATCGACAAGTGCTGAGCGATCAGTGACTTGTTAATACCTTACTACGTGGGATTTGACTTACGTCAGAGAGGCATGTTATAGTTATTTTGGTTGTCTCCTACAGCTGAAAATGGCAAATACTTGCATTTTGTAGTTTTTTAAAATTTGTTTATTTAGAGTGACGTCATAGTTGATATTTGCCCATATAAATTAGACTCCGCCTCCTTTTTGTAACCTTTACTGTGCTGCGTAAAAAAGCTACAAATTACATCTCACAACTTTTGTATTAATTGAAGATAATTTTATTCAGATATACAGATGCTCATGTCGCCTGCTACCTCTGATTGCATATAAAGATTAAGCAATTTGTTTAAACGTACTCGGGGCGACCATTTCTATTTCTGAAGGAGGTAAGGGACATTTTTTAATTTAAATAATTAAATAATTTCTCCCTGTAAATGTTGAAAAAGTAACTATTTGTCCTCATCTTAAAAGAAATTGATCATTTTTCTCCCCCCCCCCAGCCCCGCCTCTTCCCCTAAATATAGATAAGAGTTCGAAAAGTTTGTTTTTTCCCAAAATTTCTTGGTACATTTATATTGATAAAAGAAATAAATATATCCCATATCATTTGAGGAATAAATAATCTGCCTTTCGCTGTCAAGAATATACGATACTTAAATGCCAGGCTCCCTTTCAGATTTAAATTGTCGTACCCTGACATGTTTTTGCCACTTATTGTAGATATAACAACAAATAAAATGTTTTAAATGTGTATCTGTTTACAATTAAATTGATGTAGAGCTTTCTTAAAAATGAATACTGTCGCCCGCGTGGCGCAGTGTTTAAAGCGACTGCTTTAGAGTCATGAAGTAAGGAGTTGATCCTTATGTCGCGGGTTCGAATCCCACTGTGGGACGTGGACACCGGTCCTTCTGATGAGACCGTATAAACGGAGGTCCTTTGTCGCGGTAGATGCTTGCACGAAAAAGATTCCTCACTCCTCAATGGCCGTAAGTGCCGAGTATAGGGCAAAATTTGCAGCTCTCCACCGGCAAGTGGTGGTGTCTCCATATGAATGAAAAATTCTCGAGAGGGACGTTAAACAACAAACAAACAAAAATAAAAGTAATATTTGATTTGAAAATATTGATATTCAAAAATGAATAGGTTTTGCTTTCAAGGAAAAGATTTTAATAATATTTCAATGTAAACACACAAGCTACAACAATAACAAATACACTGGTCTCCGGTCTGTCGACACCACTGGCTAAAAAAAGCATTCAGACAATATTTATATTTATTCAGCGATAGTATATCTTATCTAGTAGTATTTATTGCACGAAAGATAAGAACATACAATCATCGCAATAAATCTTTTGTGAAGATTACTTCTGAATCCTTAATTTCCAAACAGAAAAATAAAATAAATAGATATATTTGGCTAAATAAAGTATAAAAATAGATATATTTATGTTATTAAAGACATAAGATATATAACTACCGCAACCCCTGTCTTTAGATCTTTGTCTCATTCTCGTTAAGGTTTCGTCTCCTTTTGAGAAAACGTAAAAACGATCATAATTGGAGAGATGACGACTGGAATTGCAGACCGATTGTACTCTCTTTACACAGGCGATTCCATTTCTGATATGACTGTATAAAAACAAATTTTAAATCAATTTTTTTTATACTAATTGTTAGACCAGCTTTCGCTGAGTTAATATTACAAATACAAATACAAATATTTTATTGGCACAAACACAATTACAGTAATTGGTAAAGGCCCATACAGAACACATTAATAAGTATAATAATACAGTAGAACACAACTAGAATACAAACAATTGGTGTAGCAAATAATGTAGTGTACTCATCAGATACTAGGTGATTCATAACAATGTAGTTACTCATTTATAGCTAGAACATTTTTTCTAATATCAGATATTTGACATAAAAATGAAGATAATATTTTAAGAACCCTTATACACCTGGTTTTCATCAATGATTTTAACAAATTGTCATTATAATGGATTGTTTGGTTGAAATTAGGGAAAGTAGATAATTTTGTTTTGAATATTTTTCTCTGTGCTTCATATTTCGGACAGAGCAAAATGAAATGTTTTTCATCCTCAATATCAAGGTTTTGACAAACTTTACACAACCTATCATTTTTATTAATTTCAACATATCTACCTTTTTCGATTTCTAAATTATGTGCACTTAACCTAATTTTTGCTAAAACTGATCTATCATGCAGTGACTCTAGTTTATCAACATAATGTGCACGTTTATTATTAAAACAAAAGTTTCGATAGAATGATAGTTTTGAGGAGTTCATAATACCTGCATTTTGTTCTTGTAATATTTGATCATGAATACGTTGCTTAACAATGCTAAGCACTGGTTTCAATGACATATTAAAATTTGTTAAATAAGAAAACCCTAAGTTATTAAGACAAGTCCTTAAACACATAGACCATGTGTTATTTTCTTCAGTTTTGATACAAATATCATGTGCCAATGTATGTTCAAATGAAATTAAATGATCAAGGTATTTGATAGCAAACATAATAATTTTTGATCTGACTGGGAGTCTTCCGAGTTCAGAATAGCAAACATTATTTGAAGTTTTGCAATGAACTCCTAAAATTTCTTTCAAAAATTTAATATGAAACTTTTCATAAGATGCCGAGCCTGAATTTTTTATGACCGACTCAATACCCCAAACTTCGCTTCCGTATAGCAAAATGGGAATTACCATGGTGTCAAACAATTTTTCAAGTAATCCACAGGAATTATGTATTCCAAGGGTTTTCTTTATCTTGAATAAAGCTTTTCTGGCTTTATCTACCAACTGAGCTGCAGCAAGGTTAAATTTGCCATTACATTTAAGATTTATACCAAGATAGCAATATTTGTCAACAGTTTCAATACAGATACCATTTATAGTAAAATGGTTTAAAAAAGTTTTACCATTAGAATTAAATACTATAATTTTTGATTTGGACGTGTTAATCTGTAGCTTCCAATTAACACAATAATTTTCAAGAATATTCAGGCTACATTGTAGACCATCAGGACTACTTGACAACAAAACTAAGTCATCTGCATATGATAAGCAGTGTATTTTTGTATCTTTTACTAATATTGGATCAGAGTTAATACTGTTCAATTCATCAACAATTTTGTTTATGAAAATGTTAAAAAGCAAGGGACTTAGTACATCACCTTGTTTGACACCTCTTTCAGATATAAATAGTTCACTTAACCCCTCATTAAACTTTATTTTGTTCATGGTGTTCGCATACATAGAATAGATCACATTGAAAATTTTCTTTGGAACACCATTTGTTAGAAGTATGTAAAATAATCCTATTCTCCAAATCGTATCAAATGCTTTTTTCAGATCAATGAATGCTGCATAAACTTTTTTCTTTTTGAGTTTGTAGTGGTCAATTATTGATTTTATAAAAAAATATATGGTCAGCTGTTCTGCTGTGTTCCATAAAGCCAATTTGATTTTTGCTAATCTGATTATTATCTAGAGTAAATTTGGTTAATCTCAAATGTATGATCTTATTGAATACTTTCCCCACGTTTGAGCTTATTGATAATCCTCTATAGTTGTTTGGATCAGATTTACTACCTGTCTTATGCAGTGGGACGATAAATGTTTCATTCCATATTTTAGGAAACTCCCCCTTTTCAAATACAAAGTTAAAAAGTTTAGTAAGTGACTCGAGCAAAGTATGTGTACTATTTTTTATCATTTCATTTGAAATTAAATCAATAGCTGGGGATTTACCATTCTTCAGGGATTTAATGGCTTTTTGTATTTCGCTAGATGTGATTGCACTATTCAGTACATTTGTGTCAAAAAATGACTCTTGTTTTTTCTTTAGCTCTTCAAATTTGTCAATAATTTCTCTTTGAAATGAATTAAAATTTGAATTATCTAAAGATAATTTTTTAAAATGATCCTTAAACTTATCATGGGGTAATACATCATCAATTGGGCACTTTGATGAACGATCAAGTTTGTTAATTAATTTCCAAAATGATTTAGGATTGGAATCAAGGGAGTTTTCTAGTTCATTACAAATCTTTTTTTTGCATTGTTTCTGCTCGTATTTACATCGACGTCTGAAACGAGAACGAAATGAATAAAATGCTTTTCTGTATTCAGCATTAAAAGGGAATTTGTTAACTAATTTTTCATAGTTTTTAACTGAAGTTCTTAGTTCTTCACATGAGTCTGAAAACCATGGTTTTTTGTTATGTTTCTTTTTGAATTTTCTACAATGTATTTGTTTATTACTCCTTTTGACAAATTTGGCTGACATGTGGGCTGTTTCAATTAAAATTGAGTTAATTTCATCAACCATATTATTAACATTATTAAAATCTTTCTTCATGAAATTGGTAATTTTACTTTTTATAGTTTCACTTTGAATGTTAGACTTGAACAACTTAATGGCTTGATCAGTCCAAATGAATTTGCCTGGTAAAGGAGCAAGTTTTGATGAAGGAGTGGTACACTCTGTGTTACACTTAGAAATTAAACCACATACAATAGGACAATGATTTGACAAAGCAGTAAAATCCTCTACTTGAAGAAATCCTATACATTGTGAAAGTTCATTTGATACAATGGTATAATCTACAAGGCTACACCCATTATAAGTAAAACATGTTGGTCTACCAAATAAATCACATGTAGTTCGACCATTCAGGATTCTTAGACCTGCTTCTTTACAAACATTTAAAAGATGTTTACCACTATTATAGGCAAATTTATATCATGTTTATAAAAAACATCATCATTATTTGAATGATTAAATTCATCATGTAAAACAAAATCAGGCATAGTATTGGTGTATGCATTAAAATCACCTTGAATATTATATCCCCAACTTTGCTAAATTTAACTATGTCCTCTAGCAGGACTGAATAAAATGTTTCAATATTATCTACAGTACAAGATGTACTTTCAGGGGATAGGTAAATAATAGCTAAATAAATATCTCTTGGCAGACCAAAAAACTGTTGCTCAAGCTTTATCCAACATATATCTGGATTATTTGATTTTACTTTTGTAATACCTTTGGAAATGGAGCTTTTGGCATAAATGCTTACCCCGCCAGAATTTCTCCAGGCTTTTTTGTTTGTTTTTTCTTGTTTTAGCAACAATTGAGTCAAATCCTGGCAGGTCATTGCACTTATCATCATTTTCTAACCAGGTTTCAACTAAACCAAGGATATGAAAGTTTGAAATTATTTGCAAAAAATTACTATCATTTTGTTTGCAATTAGAAAATCCTTCAATATTCCACATTGCTAACTGGAGGAGTGATGATTTGTCAATTTTTTTTTGATATTTTGGAAGGGGACATAACTTCAGAAAAATAGAAATTGGTTGTTTTGAATGTTGGGAATATATGACTAATTGACATGAAAAGAAAGGTGACATAAATTTTGTCTACACAAGTATCATATAGATACAATATCATGACATTTCAAATTGAGTAGTATAATTGCATATACAAGTATCATGTAGGTATACATACAAATGACATTTCAGATTAGAAGTATTGTAAACATAATAATAATAAAAAGTAAAATAACGGAAAAATGACTTTTTCCCCAGAACTGTTTGAATATATATGTAGACCAAAGGCAAATGTGTATATGTACATACATATTATAGTCTATGTGGTAAATTGACAATAACCATACAAATGAAAAATGATTTCTTAATTTAACTTGAAGTGAAATTGCTTATATTAAAGTGATCAAATAGACTAGATTCATGTGCAATAATCAAAAGTACAAGTCAAATGATTCCTGCTTATACGGTTCGGGTGTTATTCTGCATCCATGGAGTAACGGCGGAAAGTTTGGGTGATGATGCCACGGCGTATACATAGTTGGTTGGTTTTGAGGTGGACACCATTGGAAATTGTACAGAAAAACTTACGGGACTTGGCGGCATCATATTGAAACGCTGAACAGGACTGTTTAGTTGAAAGTTATCGCACATGTTTGGGTTGGATGATGGCCTTGACATGTCGATGTTGCTCATTTCATGTTTAACATTTTCATGGGGTGGTGCAGATGAAGGACGGTTGTAAGGGCCATTGTCATGTCCATGTCGACTGTAATTTTGACTGTTTGATATCTGCGGATACAGGTTCATGGCAGTTTTCAGGTGTTTGATCATTGTTATGAGACCAAGGTTGTTTAGATGTACATGGTAATGAAACATGTTTTCTGACGGTCTGAATTGGTCAATAGCTGTCACATTTGGATAATTCATGCAGACAGATCGAATAATACGATTTGCATCTTTTACTGTATCTTCAGGTATATCCCTCCTGCTAGTAATGAGTGACACAAATATTTTTGTGTTTTCCCAAACATTGGCACACATGTCAAGAAGCCTGATAAACTCGTTTTCTTTCACTTCATCTTTTTGCAAGTCTCGAGTGCCAATATGCAAAAGAACTGATTGAGCGTTGAAATCGGGGCCAAACTTTTCAATAAAGTTTGCACATGTAACAGCCCCTCCTCTTATGAAATGTTTAATGCATGTAGCCCTTGGTGTAAATCGCTGGGGCTGAATTCTACGGATAACAGAGTCACACAAAATAAGAGTTTGACAAACTGATGGCTTTCTTGTTGACGGATTCTTATCCGTATAACCTGCAGTCTCATGCAAGATGGTATGATTTTTCTTGCCCTTAACTTCTGTCCATTGTGGATCTTTTTCAGATTCTTGTTCATTTTCAGACATTCCACATGTTTCAGAGGTGAATTCTGTTTGACTACATACATTTTTGACATCTACTTCCTTATCAGCTGTCTGATGCACCGAATTATGCGAGATACCATTTTCAAGGGATTCAACCCGCTCGGTTAGCTTGTTTATAAGTAACGACATTTTTGTAACAGTATTATCGTGTTCCATTTGCTTCATCTTCAACTCTTTCATGAGAGTGTCAGCTATGTTAGCTTTGATCTGTAGGGCGTCAATACCAGTTGCAAAATGTTTTAGTTTGGACTCAATAGTGGACAATGACTCAGTAATTTTGGATCTATGATTGCTCAACATCTCACTGGTTTTTGAAGTTATGTTTTCAGGCATGTTCATATTGGAGACATTTATGTCATTGAGTTTTTCAACAAGGTTTTTCATAGACATATCAAGAGTCCCAAGTGAAACGTGTATTTCTCCAAATTTCTGATCTATAGATTTACTATGTTGGGATACTCTTTGTTGAGGAGAAAGGAAACGTTTTTGTTGATTGTTTGGAACAATTTTCTGTGCAATTTTGGGGGTATTTGTTGGTGTATGAGGCAACTGTTGATCATGAATGTCCTCCATGCTTTTAGATTTCACTAACTCAGGGACAGATGGTGTTTTCAAGAAAGTTTCTTCAGTTAAGGTGTCATCTAATGACTCTCTTTCAAAATCATCACATTTCTGCTTCAGCAAATGGAAAAAATTGTCAGTGAATTTGGCACATTTTGCGCCTTGAATAACAACTGATCCAGAGTGAAAAAAGTTGTCTTTCACTGAGTTGTTTCTTTCATTATCTAAGTCAAAGGTAACTTTGATAACATAACAGGATTTCTGAGATTGAAGGTTTGTTTTCGGTTTTCCAAAATAGTCAATCATGGTGTTTTTCCAAACACCAATTCGTGTTGTTTTAAACGTAACGTTGTTGGTTTTCCCGTCAATTTGTTCATGCTTGGTGGGAGATTCTAAACATTCAGATCCTATATCATTCTCAATTTCATCGAGTTCTTACCAGTGATACAATCAGAGTACCTGTTCGGTAATTTGGACACACGTGTTGTCACCTCGTCTGCCATTTTGTTTGTTAACATGTATTACCGAGAGAGAAAAAGTTCACAATTCATCCCAACATTACAAAACACTCCAAATTCAAGTCTTTTAGAATGTTAGCATTCTATTCAATCACAAATAAAACATTCAGTATTAAAAAATCAGAGTCTATTTTGCTCAAAAAACTAATTTTCCAGGAGCAGAAGTTACCATGTGTTGCTTCTACCGGAACCGGAAATAATCATAATCTATTCAAACCAGTACTTGAAAACGACATACTTGCAAAACAGTCGTTTGGGAGTGGATAAGGGTGCACCAAGGATGGTGCTGCATTTTGCTACCTCGATAAAAGTACAGGCCTGTGAATCAGTTCCTAAATTATAGAATAAAAATAGTGATTATAATGCTTTCAACAATACAAGATTTTCTATGCCATTTTCTCTCTAAAAAAGATTTAAGTTAAATTAAATCTCACTTACCCTCTGGAAAAATGGAGATGGCCAAGCATGTCCAAAATATTACGCTTGTCACTTTAGTCGTCTTGATTTTTTTTTTCGCTGGAAGAAAATAATATTGCAGCATTAAATTTTGTTAACATTTCAAAACAATGTCACCGTACACGGTAGCTCTGTCGGAAGAGCGCTCGCTCCGTGATCGGAAGGTCGTGAGTTCAAATGTCGTCTGCGATTGACCTAGGTCGATAAAAAATTGGTAGTAACTGTTCCTCCGCCATGCGCTCTGCACTTTGAAGTGAAAGCTGCTGGTCCTTCAGATGAAATCTTATAAACCGAGGTCCCTTATCACGATAGGCGTTGGCACGATAAAGATCCCCCACTGCTCAATGGCCTGAGTGCTGAGTAAAGGACAAAATTGGAAGCCCTTCACCGGTACATGGTAAAGTTTCTATATGAGTGAAAAGTTCTCGTATGGGAAATAAAAAAAACCCATACAATTAATCAATCATGATCTGACACTTATTTCGGGTCTTCTAGAGAAAAACAATGACTTTGTGATTGTGATCATATGGGAGACGGGGGGGGGGGGGTATCATTTAGTGAGCTCAGTGCTCAGAATACCTAGTTTTCATGCCGTTCGAGGACAAATTATTTCCAAAATCTGCCACCCCTCCCCTCAGAATCAAATGGTCGTTGCCGTATTAGCTAAGGTTCAGATATTACACTAACATAGTTCAATACAAATATTGCGGTCATTTAACCATAAGTCTCTGATGAGACTGTAGCTCAACTGGTTTGTACTTAAAACAAAGGAAGAGAAAAGCAGCACTTGAATTTGAAACTTTGCAACAATAAAAAAGAATTATGCATCTTAGTTTTTGTTGTCTACTAATGTGCTAAGCTAAATTAAAATCAATACAAAACTGTAGGAGAACTAGCATTTTGAAAGTATTCACAGAAATTTCTATTACTAGTAACCATGGCAGAAACGTTTATCAAAATCAAAAACGATCAAAATGAATTATGCATTTTAGTGTAGTCTTCTTGTACTTGTGTACCAAGCTATATTAGAAGCAAACCAAAATTGTTAGAGAAGTAACGTTTTAAAAGTATTTCTCAGAAATTTCTATTCTTAGTAACGGTCCATGGCAACGCCGTTCATCGAAATCAAAAACCGAAAAGAGAATAAAACCTCTTGATGTAGTTTAATTGTGTGCAAAAGTTATATTGAAATCAGACCAAAGCTGCAGGAGAAGTAGTGTTGAAAGTATTTCACAAAAAAAAATCTTATTTTAAGTAAGCAGGGAAACACCGTTATTCGAAATTAGAATGATTGATTGTATGTTGTTTAACGTTCCTCGAGAGAATTTTTCACTCATATGGAGACGCCACCACTTCCCGGTGGAGAGCTACAAATTTTGTCCTATATTCGGCACTTACGGCCATTGAGCAGTGAGGGATCTTTTTCGTGCCAGCACCTACTGCGACACGGGACCTCGGTTTATACGGTCTCATCCGAAAGACCGGTCTCCACGTCCCACAGTGTGATTCGAACCCGCGACGTAAGGATCAATTCCTTACTTCGCGACTCTAGAGCAGACGCTCTAACCACTGCGCCACGAGGGCGACTCGAAATTAGAAGTTGAGGCGACTACCAAAACTGAATCCGGTTTTAGTCAGTCCTTGATCTTCTCTGCTGCTCTACAGGCGGCTTGTCTCTTATGTCTCCTTTATGTTGAGTCAGGCTCAGTTTTCGTTTTAATCACTGTTGGGATTTCAGATGATGCACGCTTGACATTTCCGGTACTTTGATTCTTAATGTTAATGTCATGGTCTCTGTTTCTAGGAATACCAGTTTTGGGATTCAGTGTCAGGAAGTGAGCTGGTGTGATAATAATGTTAGAACTTATGTCATCTCCCATATAAACTAATGGCCTTGAATTCACATCTGCCTCTGTCTCGGCAAATCTAGTTCCTAGTTGTTCACTTGTAAGACAAAGCTTCCTAATGGTTTTTCGTAGGTATCTCTTAACTACTTTATTTTATCTATATAAAAACATCCGCTACTTGTTTCGTTGGGGAAAAGGTACATATGTTTTACAAGTCTCCATGGCCGCTAAAATTATTGAAGATTTTAGTTAAGGCTGCAATAAGGAGGCGGGGCCTAATTTTTACGGGAAATGCTTACTATGACATCACACAAAAACATGTTCTTCAAATTACCACAAAATGAAATGATACGCTATTTTAAACTGTTGGATAGCTTTAAACTACATCAATACTTACTATTGCATGTATTTTTGTCGTTGGTCAAATCCCACACAGCAATATATAAACAATTCACTGACGGCTACGCACTTGTCAATGTGACGTCATATCGTAAAATTTGACGCAGTTTGTATGCTGTGAGAGGCGGATCAAGTTATATTTTATACAATGAAAAATGGGTTTTGTAATTAAATAAAATATTATTTGCACATATATAAAAGGCCATTAACTTGGATGCGATGTCTATTTTATGGTTTTATTCATATACTTCCCATACATTCCCTAAACAAAAGAAACTGCCGTATATTTGTATGCAGATTCATTGAAGGATAATAGAAGGGTCGTAATAAATCGATATATTGCAAGGGCATACCCCCAATGAAATTACGACAAGCTTTTACACATAAACTCAAGAGGTATGAAGGTATTTGAAAAGTACTGCGAACCTGATGAAATCTTGCAAATGAATTAATTATATCCACATTTTATGTACTTGACCAGCAAAATATTCAACATACGGTCTAAGAAATGTAATTTTAGCAATTATATAGTAGAATCTATATAGGTTCGCTGCACTTTTCACAAACTACAAAGAGTGTTGAAAATAATTATAAATTAAACTTAAATTTTTAACTTGGTTATGCCCTTGCAAGATTGGAATTTATAGATGACCTCAATACTGCAGGTATATTTGCTAATATCACGTGACTGCCACATTACGTGACAAATCTAAATAAGAAATATAAACGTCCTCAACATGTAGTTTTCAGCCACATTTCTTTGTCCGATAATAGTAAAGACCTAAAAAGAATCGCCCATCCTTGTAAAGAATGTATTTTCTGTCTAAAAAATTCGCCGATATTTCCATTTGGCACCTTATTATGTTCCCCAAACGAAGTTTGGGAACATATTGTTTTTACTCTGTTTCTTATTAAGTCTTCCGTTCACAACGGAAGACTTATAGTGATTGTATTGTTTCTTTTTATTATTATTATTATTATTATTATTCCTCCCAAATTTTGTGAGCTCGATTACTCAGAGATGGTTGGATAGATTTTCACAATTTTTCACATGATAGTAGGCTGATGTATGAAGTTTATATAAAATTCCGTTTTTTGAAAAATTCACTTCCGGTCCGAAGTTACGGCCGAATTTCCAATTTTTAAATGGACTTTTGTCCGGAATTTTTCTCGGAAATGGTTTGAGGTAAAGATGTGAAATTTACAGGACTATTAGATCATGACATTCTCTTTGTTTCGAAGTTGTTTTCGTGTGTTTCCGGTACTTCCTGTCCGAACCGGAAGTGAACTTGTGTTTGGTCAATTTTCAACTTTTTTGTTTTTTAATATTTTTTCAAGATATTATTATGTATAACAGAGGTTATTCTACAGATACTAAATATATAATTTGTTTTAAAATTGGATTGCGCATTTTCTAGATTTTAGGTACCGTCATTTTCCCCATTTACCTAGTGTGTATACAATGGGCAAAGACAGATAACTCTGACTTGTAAGTGAGAATAGAATTTTCGAAATAAAGGCGGAAATAGTATCGATGACGTCAGAGACAGATACACTCTCCATATCAAAAATATTTAGACTTTCCATATGCACTCTTCTAAATGTAAGAGTACGTTGGTTACCGCTTCCAGTGCATGTATAGTTTAAAGTTGCCAGTGTAGTGTAAGTCTGTATTGACAGTTAATTGATTTACACATGAATATATCTAAAAAAAAATTAATATATATGCTAGGTAGCTAATTCAAGTAAATATATTATAAGCACTGAATATACATTTATAGTGATTGACAGGCATGCAATTTTATCTATCTCGTATAGTAAGTTCAGAATACGATAATTATAAGCCTTCTATAATGTAGACGATCTATTATTCTCTATGATTTGAATGCGAAATTATCCCGATTTCCGAGTCTTATTTTCGATATTAAAAATATTATATACACCCAAAAAGGAATTGAGCGATAGAAAATTGTAATACAGTACTGTTTTAAAGCCTTTATAAATAAATTGATATCTGCCACTTAAAAGAAAGAAAATCAATGTATAGATTAGATTTTGTTATTACATGTATATTTGATAAAAAGTTAAATTATTTATGACACATGATCTATGCTCTATATACCCAAGGCATTATAAAAGGTGTGAAAAGACGATTCTTGGATTCTTGTGAAACACTCAAAGAGTTAAAAAAAAAATATGTAAAAACGCGATTCTGTGTGAAATAATGTTACGCTATATGTTTCTTTTGAAAAAAAAACCATGATAAAATTGCACAGGTCTCTTGATATGTGGGATAAGTATACCTGAATGAACACAATTTTATGCAATGATATATAATTATGTACATGCAACTGACGTCCGTACTTTTCCTTATAATTCATAAAACATAAAACTATCTAATTCCTTTGAAGCCCCCCCCGTCTTGATTAATATTTGGAGACGTTCGTGCAGCTAGGCATTTGAATTATATATTCGTTTTAGATTTAAATCTGGAACATGTGAATATAATTACCATTTACATGTATACAGAATTTCATATTCTATAATGGAGATTTGTCATTATGAAATGTTCAATTTACGTCTGAGAGAGAGAGAAAGAGAGAGAGAGATTCCCTCTTAATCCCGATCCTCCTATCCATTTACATAGACCAAAAATTAGTTCTATATCGGTAACACCCATTCTTTATTAAATGTTTTCTGATTTCATAGTCAGTCTTGGTCACATCCTGTATATTTTTCAGCTTAAAAAATATCACACGAAGTGCACGTGTGTTGACCTGTCAATCAAAATCACTTGACGCTGTATGCACTGCAATAAAATAGCCTGAGTTCGAAATGATCTTGAAGTATGATCTTTAAGTAAATCTGATGCAACAAAATTGTGAAAAAATAGAATAAAATAAAAAATAAAATATCTTGGTATTATGAACTTCGAGTGTGGGACGTGGAGACCGGTCCTTTGGATGAGATCGTATAAATCGATGTCCCTTGTCGCAGAAGGTGCTGGCATAAAAAAGATTCCCCACTGCTCAATTGCGATAAGTGCCAAAGTATAGGACAAAAATTTGCAGTCTCCACCGGCGTCTCCTGTGAGTGAAAAATTTTGGAGAGGGGCGTTAAACAACATACGTATAATCAATCAATCAATCAATCAATCGATTGCTGAAGAATTACTGTAATTGAATAATCTGTCTTATAGGTATGCTGTCAAATCTTGATATTATAACTTTACAAAACTCAGTGACTTTACGTTTAGTGTGATACTAACTTAATTCATTATATTTTTTTATAACACCATCACAATTATGCCAAAATATACATACAATGAAGTTTATGATAGTACGGTGTTCGTTCGTCTGTTTGTTTGTCTTAGAAATGATTGCAAACAATTTTTTTTTAATTGCTAATGATATACGTTTATCCAAATGTATTATACAGTTTGATAATGAAAATCAAAGTACCTTAAGTACTGAAAGGACTTTTTTCCAGTTTTTTTCTTTCACAGTAAATATGATATGTATGTTTTTTCACAGAAAAAAAAGCAAATTCTAACAGATTTAGAAGAACGGAAGACTTTTTTGTTGCCATGGCAACAAGAGTCTAGTTATTATTATTATTATTATTATTTTTCTTCCTGGGTACTTTTTTGTCCGTGAGTGATCTCCGAAACTACACATCCGATTGAGGTGAAACCTTTTTAGGGTTAATAGGAATGTTATGTAGATTTGCGGAACGAAGGTCATTTTGCGCGCACGTGCATGCACGTGCGTGCGCGTGCAATGAGTAAAATGACCAATATACTTGATATAGCCATAACTTTCATATCTTTTGATGAAATACTTTGACACTCAGAATATAAGGATATATTAATAGTGTAGACAAGATGACATGGTCAGAATGCGCATGCATGCACGTGCGCGCATGCGCATTGATTGAAATAACCAATACAATTGATATAGACTTAACTTGTACATTTTTTGATGAATTGCTTTGAAACTCAGAATATAAATACATATTAGAAGTGTAGACAAGAAGACTTGATCCACGCACACATGCATGCACGTGCGTGCGCGTGCAATGAGTAAAATGACCAATATACTTGATATAGCCATAACTTTCATATCTTTTGATGAAATGCTTTGATACTCAGGAAATCATGATATATTAATAGTGTAGACAAGATGACATGTCAGAATGCACATGCATGCATGTGTGCGCGTGCGCAATGATTGAAATAACCAATACAAATGATATAGACTTAACTTGTACTTTTTTTGATGAATTTCTTTGAAACTCAGAATATAAATATATATTAGAAGTGTACACAAGATGACATGATCAGCGCACACATGCATGCACGTGCGTGCGCATGCAATGAGTAGAATGACCAATATACTTGATATAGCCAAAACTTTCACATCTTTTGATGAAATACTTTGATACTCAGAATATAAGGATATATTAATAATGTAGACAAGATGACACGGTCATCATGGACATGCATGCACGTGCGCGCGCTTGCAATGCGTAAAATAACAGATATACTTCATATAGCCGATTTTTTTTAATCTTTTGATGAAATTTGAATATAAAGATGTATTAAAAGTGTAGACAAGTTGACATGGTCATTTTGTACATGCATGCCCGTGCGCGCGCGTGTAATGCGTAAAAAAAACCTATATCTTGATTGCCTTCTTTAATGAAGCTTACAGGGAATAAGACACCAAAAGGAAGTTGGGGAGCATTTGGGGAACATCTGTAACGGTCCCCGTTACAATTAATACTAGTTTGTACTGCGTTTTGTTTTACATTAAAATTCCCCGAGGTATATCTTTTTTTATGCAAGCGAATTTAACATAGAAATAGTAACAGTTTTCTTAATCGAGTAATCAAAACAAATGAGATGCACACTTTGCAAAAGTTTAACTTACATTATTATTTTTTAATCTTTTGATAAAATAAACATGTTGCATTTAGCATCATACCTTTATAGATTCCGAGCGAATTGGAGATTGTTAGGATTTCTCACCATTCTGCAGTAAAGAATCAACTCTTTCGCTTTTTATATGCGAGAAATGTAAGGGTTTATTTTACTGTATCTTTTAAGTACATTTTATGTACTCAAAATACTGTAATTGGTTAGATTACAAAAAATGATAATGATACTAAAGTGCATACAAGCAAATTATCACCGGCAAAATTATTTTTTTTTTTAAATTGCAACAAATAAAGCCTCATGCAAATCATATTTCATTTCTAAAATTAAAATTATGCATCTGTAAAAAATAACTCGCAATATGTCGTAAAACAGTGCACTTATGAGAAAAAAAAAAATCACACAATTTCAATGGTTAAACAATTAGATGTTAAAAAACATGTTTTAGTCTTGAAAGATACAAACTTTGCAAAGCAGAGATCATGATTTTAAAATAGTCTAAGAAAGCTTGTATTGGGAATTTCCTAGCACTGTAACTCAGTTTTTAAAAGAAGAAATCATGACATCGTTATAGTACGTATCAAACTCGATGCAAAATGTGTTGATGCCGTATGAAAAGTACCAATACAACACATTTCTTTTCTGAACATATTCTCCATTAAGTAAATTTAAAATTTGTTTTGATTCCTCTTTGGTAATTTTAAACTTTTATACATCCATTTCTGTTTTAAAGAACATGAGTTATATTCTTGACACCTCGGCCCCTTTCACACAGGTTTACATTTTCAGTTCACAAATACGGACGAGCAATGCAGATCAAGATTACAAGCATTGAGTAATTTCACTCATCTTGTGTGAGTTTTAACCTCATATAAACCGAACATAGCAAGTACAATAAATTTATAACGAGAAAAAAATCTTTCGTGAGATTTTGGTGCAGAAAGTCACATACTGAAGCCAGCATGTTTCCTTTCTTTATGGCTTTTTTGTGCACCACCTTTTTGCTTCTTAAGTGTTTTTTACCATTTATACTATTGGCTGGGATATTTTTGTCATGTGTTTAGCAAGAATTATGTCATGTGACTAGTCAGCATTTTTAACTAGTCAATTTGTCATGTGACTAGTCAGCATGTTTATCTAATCAGTTTGTATGTGCTATTTATTTTGTTTTAAGCCCAGCCAATTAATTGTGATATAAGTTTATGTAATAGTTAAATGTAGTTATTAGTCATTTGTTAGTTTCAATAAATGACATTTTCACTCGATGTTTCTTTCTTAATACTGTATATAAAAGGTTAGGCAAAAACAAGCTGCGAATAGCCAGAATTGTCCCCTCTCACTACAGGGAAAATTTGTGGATACAAAAATCTTTCGTGAGATTTTGGTTAAAGCTTTAAATCAAATACATGTACATGTGCCTTTACCGTAGTAGTGTATCAGCCCTGATATGCGGTTTTGGACCAAGCGAGACTGTATCGAGGAAACAAGGGAAGAAATCTGAAGATAACGAACAGTAATCAAGTTCGGAATCCCATTGCTCCAATACAAATAAAGAACAGGGCTATCTCGCACTCAGGACTGTATTGTCAAAGGGCTGCCTCGACCTCAAATTTAAAATCATTAAATGTAAAGAAATGATACGGGAAAGAAATTGAGAAGACAATGTTACAATGAATATATCAATTACTCTTTGGAATTTACCTTATAAAAGTAAAGTTGTGAAAAGGTGCGCAACATTTACTAAAATAGTCACTGGACAAGTTGCAACGTGGGATACTACTTGAATTATATCTTTTTCTTGTCCGAAAGAATAGATATAAGAAAAATGTAGATTTTTTCAGGAATGAAGAGGTCATGAGTAAAAGTGACTTATCATGATTCCTTCAATCAAGAAAATAAAACTCACCCTCGTATTTTGGAGATGATTAAATCCTGAAAATAGTAACATTTCGTATTTTTAGTTCGTGATTAAACAAATGGTTCATTTCCTGTCAGACAAGTTCTTCTGAAGTCCTATCACAAAATAAACTGGACAGGGACCTTTGGACAAATGCTGGAAAACAAGACCGAATAGCGATAGGTGTCTATTCGAAGAGATATATAACCAAGTAACAACTGCTATGTTAGAACAAAAGCACGTCATATTATTAAAATGAATACCCATTTATAAATGCATATTTGTTAAAAAAAAATCTTATGTTGTACTTGATATGAATTATATATTTTTAATAAAGTTTGGCGCAGTTTAGACGTGACATTTACCTTAAAAATAGAGACCAGAAGATATTACAGCGAACCTATGAGGATGGAATTTGTATAATTTGCTATGGAATTGTTGAACAAAGAAATTCAATTAATTTTTATTGCACTGACCTTCCTGAATATCAGTCAAAACTTTTTGCAAAACAAGTTTGCAATCAAACGCAAGTTTGGTCAGATATGGATATATCATGTACAAGAATTTCAAATATCCTCAACAGATTGCAAAGTATTTGTTTACTTGTTCATTTGTTTCTTAACGTCTCTTTCGAGGATTTTTCACCCATACATAGAATCCACCATTTGCCGGTGGACGGCTGCAAATGAATAACTCGGCACTTAGGGAAATTGAGCAGAGAAGGATCTTTTTGTGCAAACACCTACTACGACAAAGGACATCAGTTTATACGGTCTCATTTGAAAAAAAACGGACTCCACGTCCCTCAAGTTGATTCGAACTCGCGACGTATGGATCAACTTCCTACCCTGCGACTCTTGAGCAAACGCTTTAACCACTGATCCACCCGGGCGAGTCTTTGCAAAATATTTGTATTCTTCATTTATATACAAGCAGACAATTATTTTCAGAAAGTAAAAATGCTACTTGTAAAATGTATTTCAATGTCATATACGAGGGTCGTTCAAGAAATAATGCAAAAGGTTATCTACCATCATACCCATCTTAAGGGTGTCCGTGCCCCAATAACACTGATGAATATCACTTCTCATGACATATCTGATACTCCCCAGTCTTCCTTTGATTGTTTTCATGTGTTACTTGAGCAAGATTTCACAATGGCTGAGATCTAGCAAATTAATGGGAGATAGCAAAGCTCTGTAATTTTATTTTTTGCAGTAGGTGCTGTCACTAAAATATTCCCAATGCTCGAAGTCCCTTAGATCCGAAAAAAGGTATAAACTTGCAGCTCTTCACCGGCACATGGTGGTGTCTGAGTATGAGTGAAGAGTTCTCGAAAGGAAATCCTCTTACAAACAAACAAATTAACCAACTAGTCTATAGTTTCATGATGAAACCCTTCTGTGATGGCAAGATTACTGATGATAAGAAACGACACGCATAGGCAAGTGATTTTTTTTACTTTCAGAATTTTATTCTCCTAGGTAATTTACCTACACTTCCACTGGTATAACATTGTCGTCTTGCTAACATGAAATCCATCGGAAAACCTGTCTTCTGGCGGGGTATTTGTATTTCATCATCTTTGAACATTTAAATAGGTTTGTAAAGCTCTTCCTAAAAAAAGGTTTAGAAATTCTTAAAGTTATTGCAAATACAGAATGGGGGGGGGGGGTATTCCTTTAAAACTCTATCACTCTTTCGTTAGATCAAAGTTAGACTATGGCAGAATTGTATATGGTTCTGCAAGAAATTCATACGTAAATGCTATTGATGCAATCCGCCATCAAGGCTTTCGACTGTGCTTAAGAGCTTGTAGATAATTTATATGTCGAGGCAAACGAACAACCTCTCGACTTAAGAAGAATTAAACTCAACTTACAATATATTCTGAAATTAGAGGGAATATTAATAATCCTGCTTATAATTGCGTTTTTCATCCGCAGCACGAAAAATTGTATCATTAATGATAAACAAAACATGTATCAATCCCATTAAAACGTATCAGGGATTCCAACCTACAGTGGGACATTGTAAAACCTACAAATTTCTCAGAAATACCGCCATGGAAATAAATAAAATCAATTATTATACATGGTTATATAATTCTTATCTCTCTGATTGGCTAAGATCCAACAATGTCGTAAATGTAGAAAAAAATTCGTTATATTCACCTGCACGTGACTCTCCATGTGAATATAAGGAATTTTTTCTCTACATTGGTCTAAAAATAGATCAGGGAATTCCATATTGATACAAATAGTTTTAGAAAGGTATTTCACTTGCCACCGACATCCACTCAGATGAACATAACATCATGGTATATAAACATTGGGGATGGGGCGGGGATGGGGTGGCATAATCTCTGTGGAGATTCGGCTGGGCTAGATATTTGGTCTGACGCCCACCGAATCTCGGGACAGTCCTTCATAATTCATGTCTGGAAATTCAGCCCCAACTTCGGCCGGCTATATCAAGAATTAATCACCTAGGCGACACTGTCGTTTGCTTCAATTAAGTCATTCAGTTGTTTAATTAACTCTCTGTCACAATTATTTTCATATTGCTTACCGTCTAAGCATGTAAATCCCACCATAAAAACATTCACTAAAATCTCCGTTCAAAATATTGCTCCCCTGACGTAATTGTTTATCTCCTCGCACTAAAGAGTTCCTCTATGGTCTGTTTTCATTTCTATGAAAAATACTTAAAAGCTACAGTAGAGGTTCAGCATCACATAAAAGAAAACAGACTGTAGGAACTCTTTAGTGCGAGGAGATAAACAATTACGTCAGGGGAGCCATATTTTGAACGGAGATTTTAGTGAATGTTTTTATGGTGGGATTTACATGCCTAGACGGTAAGCAATGTGAAAATAATAGTGACATAGAGTTAATTAAACAACTAAATGACTTAATGGAAGCAAACGACAGTGTCGCCTAGGTGATTAATTCTTGATATAGGCGGCCGAAGTTGGGGCTGAATTTCCAGACATGAATTATGAAGGACTGTCCCGAGATTCGGTGGGCGTCAGACCAAATATCTTGCCCAGCCGAATCTCCACCGAAAGTAGGGGTGGCAGTGATCCCCTTTATATTCAAATATTAAATATTGTCACACATAAAGTGTAATATTCTTTTCCTCTGTTCATTCCCATCGGTTTATAATTGGAAAGTTATTTCATTAAAGGCCACAGTGTAAGGTGCACAAGGGAAGATCTATATAATAGAAGATACGGACACTCGTACGAATTCCACAGGAAGAGGATATGGATCAACTGCATTCATAGCCAAATCAACTAATGACAGTCAATTTCATGATACGTACATGTTCATGAATTATAAAACAATAGTTGCTACTTTTTAGCTCTACTGGTTGAAGACCAGAAGACCTTATGCGATAGTAAGGTGTCCGTCTGTAAACAATTTTTCAAAAAGCTACTCCTAAAGTTTTGGTCTGATTTCAATATAACTTGGCATACAAGTAGACTACACTAAGATACATAATTCTGTGAATCAATTTTTGATTTCGATGAACAGTGTTGCTGCGGTTACTAAAAATAAAGTTTCTGTGAGATACTTTTTAAATGCTACTCCTCCTACAGTTTGGTCTGATTTTAATATAATGCGGCATGCAAGTAGACTTCATTAAGATACATAATTGTCTTTATTGCTTTTTTGATTTTGATGAATGATGTCCCATGGTAACTAAAATTGAAATTTCTTTAAAATTCTTCTAACAGGCTACTCCTACATTTATAGTCTTATTGCAATTTTGCCACAAAAAGAGACTAAACCAAGGATCATTATTCTATTTATTGCTTTTGCAAAGTTTCAAGTACAACTGCTACTTTTCTCTTCCTTTGTTATAAGTACAAGCCAGTAGGGCTACAGTCTCGACAAAGACTTCTTGTTCAGTCAGTACGATGATTTAGTCACCTTCGAAGTACAATATTCAACTCTGTCTTCAGTCTCAGTGAATATTGAACTTCTTAAGTGGCTAAATAAAACCTATGTCTCTGATGAGACAGCTCTACTCAGGTTTGTATTTGAAACAAAGGAAAAGTAGCACTGGCACTTGAGACTCTGCAACAGCAATAAAAAGAATATCGTACTTTGTTAAGTCTTTTTGTGGCAAGATTTATTGAAATCATATTAAATCTGTTCCCGGAGAACTTTGAAAGAATTTGGCGGAAATTTCTATTTTTTCGTAACCTTGCTAAGAACACTCATAAGAAAAATCGATAAAAAAAAATATGTATCACAGTCTAAGCTACTTCTGTGATAAGTTATATTGTAATTGAAGACAGGAGGAGTAGCACTTAAAAATAAATTTCACAGAAATTTATATTAAGTAACCATGGCAACACCGTTTATCAAAATCAAAAACGGATGCAATAAATCATATATCTTAGTATATATATATTGAAATCAGACCAAAACTGTAGGAGGAGTAGCATTTTGAAAAATGATGACATACAGACGGACGGACACCTTACTAATCGCATAAGCTCTCCTGGGCCCATGATCATAAAACACAATTAGACTTAAGACAAATTTTCAACCATTAATTTCAACTTCTCTAAACTTGCAGATAACAGGATTTTGGCAATGCAAACCTAATTAATATTTTTGATTTTGTCTGTTTGACTTCAACAAGATTTTAGTACAACATGAAGATTTGAACTTGAGATTAGGATGTTTTGTGATCATGGGGTCTTGTCTCTTAGATGTAAAAACAGCAATAACTAGTATTAATTGTAACGGGGACCGTTACAGATGTTCCCCAAACGCTCCCCAACTTCCTTTTGGTGTCTTATTCCCTGTGAGCTTCATTAAATAAGGCAAGTATATTGGGTTTTTTACGCATTACACGCGCGCGCACGGGCCTGCATGTACAAAATGACCATGTCAACTTCTCTACACTTTTAATACATCTTTACATTCAAATTTCATCAAAAGATAAAAAAATTCGGCTGTATTAAGTATATTTGTCATTTTACGCATTGCAAGCGCGCGCACGTGCATGCATGTCCATGATGACCGTGTCATCTTGTCAACACTATTAATATGTATACATATTTTGAGTATCAAAGCATTTCATCAAAAAGTATAAAAACTACAGCTATATCAAGTATATTGGTCATTTTAGCATTACATGCGCGCGCATGTGCATGCATGTGCATGTTGACAATGTCATCTTGTCTACATTATAATATGTCTATATATTCTGAGTGTCAAAGCATTACATCAAAAAATGTAAAAGTTATGGTTATATAAGATATATTGGTAATTTTACTCATTGCACGCGCACGCACGTGCATGCATGTGTGCACTGACCATGTCATCTTGTCTACACTATTAATATATCCTTATATTCTGAGTATTAAAGTATTTCATCAAAAGATATGAATGTTTTGGCTATATCAAGTATATTGGTCATTCTAGTCATTACACGCACGCGCACGCACGTGCTTGCAAGTGCATGCATGTGTGCGCTGATCATGTCATCTTCTGTCCACTTCTAATATATATTTATATTCTGAGTTTCAAAGCAATTCATCAAAAAATGTAAAAGTAAAGTCTATATCATTTGTATTGGTTATTTCAATCATTGCGCATGCGCACACGTGCATGCATGTGCATTCTGACCATGTCATTTTGTCTACACTTTTAATATATCCTGATATCCTGAGTATCAAAGCATTTCATCAAAAGATATGAAAGTTATAACTATATCAAGTATATCTGTCATTTTACTCATTGCACGCGCGCGCACGTGCACGCTCGTACATGCATGTATGCGCTGAACAAGTCTTCTTGTGTACACTTCCAATATATATTTATATTCTGAGTTTCAATGCAATTCATCAAAAATTGTGCAAGTTAAGTCTATATCAATTGTATTGGTTATTTCATTCAATGCGCATGCGCGCACGTGCAAGCATGCACATTCTGACATGTCATCTTGTCTACACTATTAATATATCCTTATACTCTGAGTATCAAAGCATTCCATCAAAAAACATAAAAGTTACAGCTATATCAAGTATATTGGTCATTTTACGCATTGCATGCGCACGCACGTGCATGCGCGTGCGCGCAAAATGACCTTCGTTCCGCAAATCTACATAACATTCCTATTAACCCTAAAAAGGTTTCACCTCAATCGGATGTGTAGTTTCGGAGATCACTCACGGACAAAAAAGTACCCAGGAATAATAATAATAATAATAATAACTAGAAACTCATTGCGAGCAATGAGAGGTCTTCCGTCCGATTCTGAAAATGAAAACGAAAATTCAAGCTGAGAAAGTGATAAAAGAAATTCAGAGACTCTGGAGATTTAACCCTGGTCGTCAGCGTGAAAATCCAACGTACTTACCATTAACCATTCACTTTTTTGCATCACTTCCGGTCACGACCGGAAGTAACGGCGACACACGATTTTCATACGATGCAAATAAACTGATGACGGACTAGCAGTCCTGAAAGTTTCAGACTTCAGTCGTATATTGTTGCTGAGCAATTGTTAGAACAAATTCTTATTTTGAGGACAGGAAAACACGCGACCGGAAGTGAACTTTATGAAAAAAAAATCTCTAACGTGTCTCTAGACATTGCAGTATCTACAACATGTTTTAAAACATTTCAATCCTTTTCCTAAAAGCGATAATTATGAGAAACTTAAATATCGAAATAACGTATTTTATCTCCTAAAACCGGAAGTTGAAGTTTTTATTTCCGGAGGAGTCTTACATATTTTAAAACAGCGAAAGAGATGCAATAAGGTGATGCAAGTTTTTATTTAAACAAGAAAAGTTGATTTTTTAAATTTCTTTAATCACTTCCTGTGACGACCGGAAGTGACGGCTGACGGTTTAACCCAAAGGATTTTGCCTACTCTTCAAGGTCTATTACTCATATAAGTTTGTTGTCTTAATCTCTTACCGTTTTAGAGATCTCGCTCAGATATTTTCTCACTTTGAGGACAGAAAAACACGCGACCGGAAGTGAATTTTGCAAAGATATTTGAGGTTACTGTAGACATTTGCAATATGAATAACATATCTAAAAATCATTTCAAATACTTTACCTATAAAAGATATTTATGGGAAAGTAAAATACTCAAATTATGTAGTTTTTCTCTTATAACCGGAAGTTGTCGTTTTTGTTTCCGGTGGGACCAACATATTTCGAAACTGCGAAAGAGTTACAATAATGTGATGCAAGATTTGAATAAAAAAAGAAAAGTTGAAATTTTCGATTTCTTTGAACACTTCCGGTGACAACCGGAAGTACTGACGACGAAAACCAAAGTAATTTCGAACATCTAAAAGTCATGGTCTATCATCTCTAACAAGGCTCCAGTTCATATCTTTAGCCGTTTCTTAGATCCTTCGAGGACAAAATTTCATTTTAAAATCAGGAAATTGCCCATAACTTGGCACTGGAACCGAATTTACCAAAAAACGGAATTTTATATAAAATTCATATAAAGACCTTTTATCCCTGAAAATTTCAAAGAAATTCATTGAATAGTTTTCTAGAAATCGCGTGCACAAAATTTTGTCTAAAAAAAAAAGAATAATAATAATAACTAGAAACTAATTGCGAGCAATGAGAGGTCTTCCGTCCGATTCTGAAAATAAAAACGAAAATTCAAGCTGAAAAAGTGATAAAAGAAATTCAGACACTGGAGATTTAACCCTAGTCGTCAGTGTGAAAATCCAACGTTCTAACCATTAACCATTCACTTTTTTGCATCACTTCCGGTCACGACCGGAAGTAACGGCGACACACGATTTTCATACTATGCAAATAAACTGATGACGGATTATCAGTCCTGAAAGTTTCAGACTTCAGTCGTTTATTGTTGCCGAGGAATTGTGAGAACAAATTCTAATTTTGAAGACAGGAAAACCACGACCGGAAGTGAATTTTATAAAAAATCTCTAACGTGTCTCTAGACATTGCAGTATCTACAACATGTATTAAAACATTTCAATTCTTTTTCTATAAGCGATATTTATGAGAAACTTAAATATCGAAATAATGTATTTTATTTCCTAAAACCGGAAGTTGACGTTTTAGTTTCCGGAGGATTCTAACATATTTTAAAACAGCGAAAGAGATGCAATAAGGTGATGCAAGTTTTAACTTAAACAAGAAAAGTTGAATTTTTTCATTTCTTTGATCACTTCCTGTGACGGCCGGAAGTGACGGCTGACAGTTTAACCCCAAATGTTTTTGCCTACTCTTCAAGGTCTATTACTCATATAAGTTTGTTGTCTTAATCTCTTACCGTTTCTGAGATCTCACTCAGATATTTTCTTACTTTGAGGACAGAAAAACACGCGACCGGAAGTGAATTTTGCAAAGATATTTGACGTTACTCTAGACATTTGCAATCTGAATAACATATCTAAAAATCACTTCAAATACTTTACCTATAAAAGATATTTATTGGAAAGTAAAATACTCAAATTTGAAGTTTTTCTCTTATAACCGGAAGTTGTCGTTTTTGTTTCCGGTGGGACCAACATATTTCGAAACTGCGAAAGAGTTGCAATAATGTGATGGAAGATTTGATTAAAAAAAGAAAAGTTGAAATTTTCGATTTCTTTGAACACTTCCGGTGACGACCGGAAGTACTGACGACGAAAACCAAGGCAATTTTGAACATCTAAAAGTCATGGTCTATCATCTTTAACAAGTCTCCAGTTCATATCTTTAGCCGTTTCTTAGATCCTTCGAGGACAAAATTTCATTTTAAAATCAGGAAATTGTCCATAACTTGGCACTGGAACCGAATTTACCAAAAAACGGAATTTTATATAAAATTCATATAAAGACCTTTTATCCCTGAAAATTTCAAAGAAATTCATTGAATAGTTTTCGAGAAATCGCGTGCACAAAATTTTGTCTAAAAAAAAAAAGAATAATAATAAGAAGAAACAATAGAATCACTATAAGGTCTTCCGTGGAGACGGAAGACCTTAATAATATTAATAACTAGAAACTCATTGCGAGCAATGAGAGGTCTTCCGTCCGATTTTGAAAATAAAAACGTAAATTCAAGCTGAAAAGGTGATAAAAAAAATCAGACACTCTGGAGATTTAACCCTGGTTGTCAGCGTGAAAATCCAACGTGCTAACCATTAACTTTTTTGCATCACTTCCTGTCATGACCGGAAGTAACGGCGATATAAGATTTCCTCGCGATTCAAATAAACTGATGACTGACTATCAGTTCTGAAAGTTTTAGACTTCAGTCGTTTACTGTTGCCGAACAATATTGTGAGAACAAATTATAATTCTGAGGACAGGTAAACACGCGACCGGAAGTGAATTTTATAAAAAAAAAAAATCTCTGACGTTTCTCTATACATTTGCAGTATCTACAAAATGCATAAAAACATTTCAAGTACTTTATCGATAAGCAATATTTATGAGAAAGTTAAATATCGAAATAACGTAGTTTATCAGCTAAAACCGGAAGTTGACGTTTTTGTTTCCGGTGGAATCTAACATATTTCAAAACAGCGAAAGAGATGCAATTAAGTGATGCAAACTTTAATTTAAAAAAGAAAAGTTAAAATTTTTGATTTCTTTGATCACTTCCTGTGACGACCGGAAGTTACGACGAACGCGTTTAACCAAAATGGTTTTGCCTACTCCTAAAGGTCTGCTACTTATAAAAATTTGGTGTTTTAATCTTTTACCTGTTTTTGAGATCTCGCTCAGACAATTTTTCATTTTGAGGACAGAAGAACACGCGACCGGAAGTGAATTTTTGAAAGATATTTGAGGTTACTTTAGACATTTGCAGTCTGAATAACATATTTCAAATTCATTCCAAATACGTTATCTATAAAGAATATTTATAGGAAAGTAAAATACTCAAATTTTGTAGTTTTTCTCTTATAACCGGAAGTTGTCGTTTTTCTTTCCGGCGGGACCAACATCTTTCGAATCTGCGAAAACGATGCAATAAAGTGATGCAATTTTTAAATAAAAAAGAAAAGTTGAAATTTTCGATTTCTTTGGTCACTTCCTGTGACGACCGGAAGTGACGGCTGACGCTCTGAACCCAAGTCGTTTAGGCTACATCTTAAGGTCTGTTGCTCATATAAGTCTGGTGTCTTAATCTCTTACCGTTTCAGAGATCTTGCTCAGACAACTTCTCATTTTGAGGACAGAAAAACACGCGACCGGAAGTGAATTTTTGAAAGATATTTGAGGTTACTCTAGACATTTGCTGTCTGTATAACATATTTTAAAATCATTTCAAATACTTTATCTACATAAGATATTAATGGGAAAGAAAACTACTCAAATTATGTAGTTTTTCTCTTATAACTGGAAATTGACGTTTCTGTTTCCGGTGGGACCAACATATTTCAGAACTACAAAAGATATGCAATAATGTGATGTAAGAATTAATTTAAAAAAGGAAAGTTGAAATTTAACGATTTCTTTGATCACTTCCGTAAGCGACCGGAAGTGCCGACGACGAACGAAAAGGTGCCCTCTCCAATCTAGAAATCATGTTCTATCATCTCTAACAAGTCTCCAGTTAATATCTTAAGCCATTTTTGAGAACACTCGCGGACAAAATGTCATTTTAAAATCAGAAAATTGTCCATAACTCGACACTGGAACCGAATTTACCAAAAAACGGAATTTTATATAAAATTCATATAAACACCTTTTATCCCTGAAAATTTCAAGGAAATTCATTGAATAGTTTTCGAGAAATCGCGTGCACAAAATTTTGTCTAAAAAAAAAAAGAATAATAATAATAATAACTAGAAACTCATTGCGAGCAATGAGAGGTCTTCCGTCCGATTCTGAAAATAAAAACAAAAATTCACTTTGAAAAAGTAATAAAAGAAATTCAGCGTGAAAGTCCAAGAAAGCTAACCATTAACCATTCACTTTTTTGGATCACTTCCTGTCACGATCGGAAGTACGGCGATACAAGATTTTCTCGCGATTTAAATAAACTGATGACTGACTATCAGTCCTGAAAGTTTTAGACTTCAGTCGTTTACTGTTGCCGAGCAATATTGTGAGAACAAATTCTAATTTTGAGGACAGGTAATCACTCGACCGGAAGTGAATTTTATAAAAAAAAATCTCTGCAAACTTTTTCAATCAAAAAGATGAAAACATACATAAAACTCCTAGAAGACTCTCTATTAACACTGTAAATCCCAGAGAAAAATATTGAAAAACAAAAAAGTTGCAAATTTAACATTTTTGAATTCACTTCCGTTTGCGATCGGAAGTAAGAACGACGAAAATTGATGGTCGATCCATATATCTACATTTGATGCTCTATCACCTCAGCAAGTTTCATATTGATATCTTTAGCCATTCTCTGATGATACTGTTTACTTTCTTTTATTCTTTATGTATTCAACTTTTTATTTCATGTAATTCCATATACAGGCATGTCCATGTAATCTTTTTCTGCACTTCTATATACTTCTGCATCAGACCATTTGGCTACTACGAAAGGTTGATCACGATTCATTATTTCGCGTGAAACGTCATGGGTAAATATTCGCGCATATCCTTTGGAATGTATTTTCTATTGAATGGTGATAGCTTCAATGAAATTTCAAAATGTATGTTCTTATAACCTGAATATCGAGCTTGAGAAAGTATACTTATCATATTGTACTTATTATATATCGTATGGATAAGTAACACTAAAGCAGCGATTTAGGTAAGATTTTCTACTAGTTTTATTTTCCTGTTTACCCTCAAAGTGGACTATCCCGATTAGTTACACATTCATGAAAAGACTGGAATGTTTCGTCCAAAAACATGTCTCGTCCTGCGACGGTCAAGGAATCTGATACCATTTATGTTCAATAACAACAACTTTTAGGAAAAAAATATTTAAATCATTTTCATTAAAAAATCTTTAAAAAAATGGTTTTCTTATTTTTGTCTTTTCTGTTCATTTAATATGACACAAGCCTGCATGGGGAAAAAAACAATGGCCACGTAATAATTACTATATGTTGATTGCTTTAGTCAGGCAAGTTTCTTGAAAAGCTATTACTTATAACCATGGTTTAGGATAAGTTTTTCCGTGGTGTAAAACAAAAGGTTGTAGTTATCGTATTTTTACTTGTAGTCATGTCGTTTTTCTACTTTGAGATACAGACAAGAACAATTATAGTAGACGTTTGAGGAAACCCCGGATTAAAACTCTAGTTCGAAGCAGAATTGCAACGTAATTGTGATGTGACAATCCAACAATTCCTTCACATTTCTTTGATCCTTATGGAACTTTCATTCAAACAAACGCTCGGCTGACTCCATAAATTCTGACCTACTTATCGGAGTTTACGGAAACAGCCGCCATTTTGGACCCGCTTCAAATTTAGAAATGCGAATATCTAGAGTTTGGATTGATCAATTCTAAAATAAATTATATATTAAGCATTTTCAGAAGAGCCTTTATTAACCTTATTGAAATAAAAGAAAAATATAGAAAAACAAAAAAGTTTAAAAATACGACTTTTTTAAATTCGCATCCGGTAACGACCGGGAGTACTGACGACGCACAAAAAGGTGATTCCCCTCATCTAGAAGACATAACCTATCATCTCTAACAAGTCTCCAGTTCATATCTTAAACCATTTTTGAAGAAAAGGGGGGACAAAATTTCATTTTAAAATCAGAAAACTGTCAATAACTTGGCACCAGAAGCGAGTTTTCTAAATTTTCCTTCTGATGAACAAAGTCCATTTGACGACACATAATTCCTGAAAGTTTCATTTAAAACCACTGAATAGTTTTTGAGAAATCGCCTGCACAAAATTTTGGGGAAAAAAAAATAATAATAATAATAACTAGACTCTTGTTGCCATGGCAACAAAAAAGTCTTCCGTTCTTCTAAATCTGTAAGAATTTGCTTTTTTCTGTGTAAAAAACATACTTATCATATTTACTGTGAAAGAAAAAAGTCCTGTTAGTACTTAAGGTACTTTGATTTTCATTATCAATCTTGTATAATACATTTGGCACCTATAAGAGATATACGTATATCATTAGCAATTTAACAAAAAATTGTTTGCAATCATTTCTAAGACAAACAAACAGACGAAAGAACACCGTACTATCATAAACTTCACAGTGTGTATGTTTAGGCATAATTGTGATGGTGGTATAAAAAAAATATAATGAATTAAGTTAGTATCACATTAAACGTAAAGTCACTGAGTTTTGTAAAGTTATAATATCAAGATTTGACAGCACACCTATAAGACAGATTATTCAATTACAGTAATTCTTCAGCAATCGATTGATTGATTATACGTATGTTGTTTAACGTCCCTCTCCAGAATTTTTCACTCACATGGAGACGCCACCACTCGCCGGTGGAGACTGCAAATTTTTGCCCTATACTTTGGCATTTATCGCAATTGAGCAGTGGGGAATCTTTTTTATGCCAGCACCTTCTGCGACAAGGGACCTCGATTTATACGATCTCATCCAAAGGACCGGTCTCCACGTCCCACAATCGAAGTTCATAATACCGAGATATTTTATTTTTTATTTTATTGTATTTTTTCACAAGTTTGTTGCATAAGATTTACTTAGAGATCATACTTCAAGAGCATTTCGAACTCAGGCTACTTAATTGCAGTGCATACAGCGTCAAGTGATTTTGATTGACAGGTCAACACACGTGCACTTTAAGCTGAAAAATATACAGGATGTGACGATGACTGACTATGAAATCAGAAAACATTTAATAAAGAATGGGTGTGACCGATATAGAACTTATTTATGGTCTATGTAAATGGATAGGAGGATCGGGATTATGAGGGAATCTCTCTCTCTCTCCCCCCACCCCTCTCTTTCTCTCCCAGACGTAAATTGAACATTTCATAATGACAAATCTACCATTATAGAATATGAAATTCTGTATACATGTAAATGGTAATTATATTCACATGTTCCAGATTTAAATCTAAAACGAATATATAATTCAAATGCCTAGCTGCACGAACGTCTCCAAATATTAATCAAGATGGGGGGGGGGGGCTTTAAAGGAATTAGATAGTTTTATGTTTTATGAATTATAAGGAAAAGTACGGACGTCAGTTGCATGTACATAATTATATATCATTGCATAAAATTGTGTTCATTCAGGTATACTTATCCCACATATCAACAGACCTGTGCAATTTTTTTTTCATGTTTTTTTTTTCAAAAGAAACATATAGCGTACCATTATTTCACTCAGAATCGCGTTTTCAAATATTTTTTTTTAACTCTTTGAGTATTTCACAAGAATCCAAGAATCGTCTTTTCACATATTTTATAATTCCTTGGGTATATAGAGTATAGATCATGTGTCATAAATAATTTAACTTTTTATCAAATATACATGTAATAACCAAATCTAATCTATAGATTGATTTTCTTTTTTTTAAGTGGCAGATATCAATTTATTTATAAAGGCTTTAAAACAGTACTGTATTACAATTTTCTATCGCTCAATTCCTTTTTGAGTGTATGTAATATTTTTTTAATATCGAAAATAAAACTCGGAAATCGGGATAATTTTGCATTCAAATCATAGAGAATAATAAATCGTCTGCATTATAGAAGGCTTATAACTATCGTATTCTGAAATTACTATACGCGATAGATAAAATTGCATGCCTGTCCATCACTATAAATGTATATTCAGTGCTTATAATATATTTACTTGAATTAGGTACCTAGCATATATATTAATTTTTTTTTAGATATATTCATGTGTAAATCAATTAAACTGTCAATACAGACTTACACTACATCAATACAGACTTACACTACACTGGCAACTTTAAACTATACATGCACTGGAAGCGGTAACCAACGTACTCTTACATTTAGAAGAGTGAATATGGAACGTCTAAATATTTTGATATGGAGAGTGGAGAGTATATATGTCTCTGACGTCATCGATACTATTTCCGCCTTTATCTCGAAAGTTCTATTCTCACTTACAAGTCAGAGTTATCTTTCTTTGCCCATTGTCTACACACTAGGTAAATAGGGAAAATGACGGTACCGAAAATCTGCAAAATGTGGAATCTGATTTCAAAACAAATTATATATTTAGTATTTGTAGAATAACCTCTGTTATACATAATAATATCTTGAAAAAATATTAAAAAACAAAAAAGTTGAAAATTGACCAAACGCAAGTTCACTTCCGGTTCGGACAGGAAGTACCGGAACCACACGAAAACAACTTCTAAACAAAGAGAATGTCATGATCTAATACTCCTGTAAATTTCACATCTTTACCTCAAACCGTTTCCGAGAAAAATTCCGGACAAAAGTCCATTTAAAAATTGGAAATTCGGCCGTAACTTCGGACCGGAAGTGAATTTTTCAAAAAACGGAATTTTATATAAACTTCATATATCGGCCTACTATCATGTGAAAAATTGTGAAAATCTATCCAACCTTCTCTGAGTAATCGCGCTCACAAAATTTGGGAGGAATAATAATAATAATAACTAGACTCTTGTTGCCATGGTAACAAAAAAGTCTTCCGTTCTTCTAAATCTGTAAGAATTTGCTTTTTTTCTGTGTAAAAAACATACATATCATATTAACTGTGAAAGAAAAAAATAACTGGAAAAAAAGTCCTTTCAGTACTTAAGGTACTTTGATTTTCATTATCAATCTTGTATAATACATTTGGCACCTATAAGAGATATACGTATATCATTAGCAATTTTAAAAAAATGTTTGCAATCATTTCTAAGACAAACAAACAGACGAACGAACACCGTACCATCATGTATGTTTTGGCATAATTGTGTATGGTGTTATAAAAAAATATAATGAATTAAGTTAGTATCACATTAAACGTAAAGTCACTGAGTTTTGTAAAGTTATAATATCAAGATTTGACAGCACACCTATAAGACAGATTATTCAATTACAGTAATTCTTCAGCAATCGATTGATTGATTTTACGTATGTTGTTTAACGTCCCTCTCCAGAATTTTTCACTTACATGGAGACGACACCACTCTGCGGTGGAGACTGCAAATTTTTGTCCTATACTTTGGCACTTATCGCAAATGAGCAGAGGGGAATCTTTTTTATGCCAGCACCTTCTGCGACAAGGGACCTCGATTTATACGATCTCATCCAAAGGACCGGTCTCCACGTCCCACAATCGAAGTTCATAATACCGAGATATTTTATTTTTTTATTTTATTCTATTTTTTCACAAGTTTGTTGCATCAGATTTACTTAAAGATCATACTTCAAGATCATTTCAAACTCAGGCTACTTAATTGCAGTGCATACAGCGTCAAGTGATTTTGATTGACAGGTCAACACAGGTGCACTTCGTGTGATACTTTTTAAGCTGAAAAATATACAGAATGTGACCATGACTATGAAATCAGAAAACATTTAATAAAGAATGGGTGTGACCGATATAGAACTAATTTTTGGTCTATGTAAATGGATAGGAGGATCGGGATTAAGAGGGAATCTCTCTCTCTCCTCTCTCTCTCCTCTCTCTCTCTCTCTCTCTCTCTCTGACGTAAATTGAACATTTCATAATGACAAATCTACCATTATAGAATATGAAATTCTGTATACATGTAAATGGTAATTATATTCACATGTTCCAGATTTAAATCTAAACCGAATATATAATTCAAATGCCTAGCTGCACGAACGTCTCCAAATATTAATCAAGACGGGGGGGGGAGGGGAGGGGGAGGAGGCTTCAAAGGAATTAGATAGTTTTATGTTTTATGGATTATAAGGAAAAGTACGGACGTCAGTTGCATGTACATAATTATATATCATTGCATAAAATTGTGTTCATTCAGGTATACTTATCCCACATATCAAGAGACCTGTGCAATTTTTTTTATCATGGTTTTTTTTTCAAAAGAAACATATAGCGTAGCATTATTTCACACAGAATCGCGTTTTCACATATTTTTTTTAAACTCTTTGAGTATTTCACAAGAATCCAAGAATCGTCTTTTCACATCTTTTATAATTTCTTGGGTATATAGAGTATAGATCATGTGTCATAAATAATTTAACTTTTTATCAAATATACATGTAATAACCAAATCTAATCTATAGATTGATTTTCTTTCTTTTAAGTGGCAGATATCAATTTATTTATAAAGGCTTTAAAACAGTACTGTATTACAATTTTCTATCGCTCAATTCCTTTTTGAGTGTATGTAATATTTTTTAATATCGAAATTAAAACTCGGAAATCGGGATAATTTCGCATTCAAATCATAGAGAATAATAAATCGTCTACATTATAGAAGGCTTATAACTATCGTATTCTGAACTTACTACACGAGATAGATAAAATTGCATGCCTGTCCATCACTATAAATGTATATTCAGTGCTTATAATATATTTACTTGAATTAGCTACCTAGCACATATATTAATTTTTTTTTTTAGATATATTCATGTGTAAATCAATTAACTGTCAATACAGACTTACACTGCACTGGCAACTTCAAACTTTACATGCACTGGAAGCGGTAACCAACGTACTCTTAAATTTTGAAGAGTGAATATAGAACGTCTAAATATTTTGATATGGAGAGTGTATATGTCTCTGACGTCATCGATACTATTTCCGCCTTTATCTCGAAAGTTCTATTCTCACTTACAAGTCAGAGTTATCTTTCTTTGCCCATTGTCTACACACTAGGTAAATAGGGAAAATGAGGGTACCGAAAATCTACAAAATGTGGAATCTGATTTCAAAACAAATTATATATTTAGTATTTGTAGAATAACCTCTGTTATACATAATAATATCTTGAAAAAATATTAAAAAACAAAAAAGTTGAAAATTGACCAAACACAAGTTCACTTCCGGTTCGGACAGGAAGTACCGGAAACACACGAAAACAACTTCGAAACAAAGAGAATGTCATGATCTAATACCCCTGTAAATTTCACATCTTTATCTCAAACCGTTTCCGAGAAAAATTCCGGACAAAAGTCCATTTAAAAATTGGAAATTCGGCCGTAACTTCGGACCGGAAGTGAATTTTTCAAAAAACGGAATTTTATATAAACTTCATATATCAGCCTACTATCATGTGAAAAATTGTGAAAATCTATCCAACCATCTCTGAGTAATCGCGCTCACAAAATTTGGGAGGAATAATAATAATAATAATAATAATAAAAAGAAACAATACAATCACTATAAGTCTTCCGTTGTGAACGGAAGACTTAATAATAAAAAGAAACAATACAATCACTATAAGTCTTCCGTTGTGAACGGAAGACTTAATAAGAAACAGTAGAATCACTATAAGGTCTTCCGTGAAGACGGAAGACCTTAATAATAAGAAACAATAGAATCACTATAAGGTCTTCCGTGGAGACGGAAGACCTTAATAATAATAATAATAATAATAAGAAACAATAGAATCACTATAAGGTCTTCCGTGGAGACGGAAGACCTTAATAAGAAACAATAGAATCACTATAAGGTCTTCCGTGGAGACGAAAGACCTTACTAATAAGAAACAGAGTAAAAACAATATGTTCCCAAACTTCGTTTGGGGAACATAATAATATGGTAAAGATATATCTTTTAACTGAGTTTAAGAAATCAGAAACAAATTCTCTTGTTTTTAAACTAAAAGTTGCCGAAATAAACCATTCTAGGGGTTCTTCAGTCCAGATTTACACAAATGGTTAAAAAGATACAGAAAAGTTGCATCAGCTGCAGTAATTGAAGAAAGTATTTTTACAAAGCAGAAGCAAAAGCCATACAACTTGCATTTGAATATATAAAATCTTTTAGTGACAACATATTTACAATATTTTAAGATTTCTAGCTTACCATCAATACAAAATATGAGCATTGATCAATCATATATTATAGAAATATTAATTTAGTACTATCATTTCACTGAACAGGGTAAAACAATTAACTTTTTTGGTTTCCGAATCATATTGGCATCTCTGGAAACACTAAGGCTGATAGTGCTGCAAAAATGGGACTTCAGCATGACATTACTCTATTCAAAACCAATTACACTGATCCGAAATATCTTTTTTTAATATTGTATTATTTCTCTTTGGAAAATATATTGGGTGTTTTGTGAGGAAAGTAAACTTTATGCTATAGAAAAAAAAATTAACAGATCATCTGACTACAACCTGAAACGTCAAGACGAAGTGATTATTTCAAGAATACGTATTGATCAATCAAAAATAACGTATGTACTCTTATTGAATCGAAAGTATGTTCTGTGACTATCTGCTAACAATAAATAACATTTGATTTATAATATTCCCATCTCTCGCCTATTCAAAGTAGACTTTTTAATAATGTGAGAACGATGTATAAACATTTTAGAAATGTTAATTTTAGTATTATTTTTGAATATTAACATAAAACTGATCTTTACAATAAAATATAGAAGTATATGATTTAAGCAAGTTTGATGAGAAATACATAGAGCAATTTATTTTTTCGACAGTTTAAATATTTTTTAAATTTTAAGTTCCTTGATTGGACTAAAAAGTATGCCCTTTGTCAGCTCACCTGAGCCGAAAGCTCAATTGAGCTCTTCTGATCGAAAAATTTCCGGCATCCGTCTGTCTTCGTCGTCTGTAACTTTTCACATTTTCAACTTCTTCTCAAGAACTACTTGGCCAATTTCAACCAAACATGTCACAACACATCCTTGAGTGGAGGGAATTTACATTTGTTCACAGGAAGTGCCACTCCCTCTTTCAAGGAGAGGTAATCAAGAATTCGTGAAAATATGGTGGCATCTTTTAACAAGCTAAATCAGAGAATTTTTGTCCCACGCTTAGGAAAAAGAGGAGGATGCGCATATTCGGGGGTCCCCCCCCCCCAATCCCCCCTTCCCCAGTTTTGCAGAATTATTAAATGTATGTACTGAAGCAAATAAAAATGCCAATATGGATGCGTCATAACGTTTTTATTTCATATGCTAAATACTATCATTTAGTAAATAGAAAAAAAAAAAAATAAAAAAAAAAACAGGATCATCCGGGATTTGAACCCGGGGCCTCTCACATGCTAAGCGAGAATCATATCCCTAGACCATCGAGGATCTTTAAATTTCGATGAATTAAATGCAAACAGTAGGTCACATATACATGTTTTTATGACGTTCTACATTGTCAAAATTTAACGCAAAACATAGTGTCTTGATTAGCCTTTACTACACCTTTTGACCTCAAAATCAATAGGAGTCTTCTTTAGGCCATAGGGAGTTGTCATGTAAAATTTAATTGTAAAAGCTCAAAGGCTTCTCGAGATATCGCGTGGAAAAAAAGTGTACAAACAGACAGAAACACAGTCGGACGGACGGACGGACCTCAAAATTAACAGGGGTCTTCCTTAGGCCATAGGGAGTTGTGTAAATTTCATTACAAAAGCTCAAAGGGTTCTCGAGATATCGCGTGGAAACGAAAGTGTAACAGACAGACAGAACTACAGCCAGACGGACGGACAGACAGACCGAAATCAATATCCTCCACTTTCAGAGGGGGATAAAAATCTTCTCCTCAAAAAGCCCTGGACAAGAGAAGATGAAACTTACATGAAAGCTTCATTACATAATCTAGATTTTAGTTTGGTCATATCATAACCCCCGGGGTAGGGCGGGGCCACAAGAGGGGGTTTAAGTTTTACGTAGGATTATATAGGAAATGTCTTTAAAAATCTTCTTCTCGAGAACAGCAAAGCCATGATTAGTCATATAATAATAGAAATATCCTCAGGTTGTGTAGATTCAAGTTTGTTCCAATCATGACCCCTGGGGGTAGGACAGGGCCACAACGGTGGGGGGGGGGGTCATAGTTTACCATAGGAATATAGAGGAAATATCTTTAAAAATCTTCTTTTCAAGAACAGCTGAGCCATTATTAGTCATATTAATATAGAAGTATTCTCAGGTTGTGTAAATTCAAGTTTTATCAAATCATGACCCCTAGGGGTAGGGCGGGGCCACAACAGTGGATAAAGGTTAATATAGGAATATATATATGTGTAATAGTGAAGGGGCATTTGAGTAAAACACATTGAAGACTTCAGACAGTGGAATGACCTGACAATTAACCCTTGGAATGGACTAGCCTAAGTGTATATAAGGCAAAGCTTTGGGAAGTCAGGCATTTAGAAGGTAGCTGAAGAAGTTGGAATTTGAATCAGCAATTTAGAACGCAGGTGAGTTAAGGCTAAATATGGCATTTCTATGCAAATAATTTCATTAAAATGCCTAAGGACTATATCTATTATACAGAGAAAGTTAAAACTTATTGTCTAATACATACTTGATACCCACGACATGAGATAGCTTGTAAACATTAGGACGTCATATTATGACGTCATTGTCCTTTACTACACAAGATAATAAATGAGATCAACAAAAACGCTTCGGCGCAAGGGCATGCTCTATTTTATTTAACTGAAACAAGGTATATTTAGAAGCAAAATATTCTAAATCTTGCTGGTATTGCTGCACAAATATTAACAGCTCAGTCGTATAATTTCTATTAGTAAAGTTTTAAGTTGAATGAGGGTAAAAATGTACAGTCCAGTATAAGTTTCCTCGAATTCCGATCAAATGAGAAAATGCCTGGAATTTGTGCAGCAGTTTTATTAATCTATAGAGTATTCTTCTTAGCTTTATACAATTTTTATGTAAAAATAAATAGGGTAATCCCTTGCGCCGAAGCTGTTTTGTTGATGTGTTTTATTACCTCCAGTAGGCAAAATCAGTGACGTCATAATATGACGTCATAATGTGTACTGGCTGTAACATATCGTGGATACTAAGTATGCATAAGAAAATAAATCAAAACTTTCTCTGAATAATAAATATACCTCCTATGCGTTTTATTAGCTCATCTGCATAGAAAAGCCTATACGTAGCCTTAACTCACGTGCGAAGCAAAGTTATTCCATCCTAATAGAAAATATGCAATGAAACTGAATACATTACAGATTTGTTGGTGTTGAATACTCAGTATAATTAGACATAATTCCCACTTATTACTATTTTCATGTGCGGGTCGGATGTGTCTCCTAATTTATGACCTTGAATTCTGATAAGAGTTATCTCCTTCTGTTTTTAATCAATAAAAGAAATCAGATTTAAAAAACTAATCTGGTAAAAAAATCTATTTCAGTTAGCTTTCTATTTCACATGTGTTTTAGTGCATTTTTCCACTACAGTATTTATTGATATTCTTATTATTTGGATTTTTATTTTTTAAAAAATTGCACCATGACTTCAATGCAATCTTTGTTAAATACTTACTGCTTACTAATTATATATTTCGAACATTCTCTTGGTAAATCCTTTTCTACCCTTTTTCTTGACTTTCTCTAAAGTACATACCTGAACATGTACCTGCAGCTGCATCGAGTCAGACTATTATTAATCATACGTTTGAGTAATTACATGATGGAAAATTTCGCTACCAACTTATTTTTACACTAATGCAATTTAATGTAAATCATTGAGTAACAATGTGTTTGATAATTTAAAAGATATTAAGGATTTTCGGCAATATTTGCATTTTATTTAAAAATAGAATTTTTTTTACTGCATTTGAAATGTACAAGCTTTGGAAAGTACTTTTTACGGCAAAGGTGTTAATAAAAAGCTGAGTTCTTTTTTTTTAAGACTTTAAATAAATATCTACAATTTGATGTCACCATCTCTTTATTGCGTGGAACAAATCATTGAAGCAATAAGTACAATTCAAATTCTGTCCCATTATAATTGTATTTCGATTGATCGTTTGGATAAGAGAATTCAAATTTGTTTATTTTGAATTCTTGATGTATTGCACATTACATTTCCTTCGAAAGCTTTCCTTATAAAAACAAGTAATTGTGTTTCAAAATTAAAAAACGTGTTGCAGAATCTCGTGATATTCACTTAATCGAAATTATATTTGACATGAAGCTACGATGACATTTTAAAGAAGCCTACCATGTATTTTTTTTTTTTTTTTTTTTTTAAACATTTTTCTTTCATTTATATACATATTTTTTTTTAAAAAAAATATGGAGATAAAACAGTAATCGAGATCAAAAATCCGTTGAAACAAATACAAATCTGAGTAAGGCAAACGCGGACCTTTAAAACCCTTAGAGGATAAGACAGCGTGGAGGAATATGCATCCCCTTTCGACCGTTCACAGTCGCCGTATGCTCCTAGTAGTGATAGGGCATAGGGAAATCAGTTTGTAAATAAAGGCCTCTTAATTTGAATGAAAAATTTCAATTGATTATGTTTACTAACAAGGCATTGTACATGTGTTGACCATGGAATTTCCAAATGTTCACTTAAAATTTGACTTTTTGAATCAATGTTCCAAGAACTCTTTTGTCAAGAGCTTGCCTCGTTTTTCGTACTAAGTGCATACTCTTGCGTATCTAACATAATATATGCTGGATCACTTGTTCGATTTTATTCCACTTTAATATAGGTTGACTTTTATTTGTTATTTGCGTTGGAAGTGCTGATTTATCGGTCACAAACTTCATTTTACCAGCAACACAATAACAGAGACGGTTTATAGGATGCCCATGGCCATTAAATCAGCTTTAACGTTCGCAAATAACAGACGAGAAGATGGCGGTTTCAAATTCTTTGGAAGTTTTGCATTATGTTTATCTGTTTAATACCCTGTTTACGGATTTGTATGATTACTTTTTTGGAGATTGACCACTCTTTTTTATCTTCACACCTTTCCTATAATAAACAGCAAAAAATCAACAACGGATGAAAGAAATCTTTTGACGAATCAATTCTCAAGCAATCTTAAAAACTTTCCAGAGATTATTTGTTATTATGAATTATATGGAGATAACGAACAAAAGCATCTAAAACACAAGTTCTTAATTGGATAGGAAGAAAGAACAGTTGGGTTATAAATGAAATATATGGAGATAACAAACATTATTCAAGCTCAAAAGTCCATTAAACAATACAAAATAGGAGCAGAGCAAACGCGGACCTCCAAAACATCAGAGGTGGGATCAGGTGCCATGGAGATGTGAGCATCCCCTTCCGACCGGTCACATCCGCCGTGTGCTCCTTGTCATGATCAGGAAATAACGGAAAAATCCGTCGACAATTCAGTGTGTAAATAATGGCCTAACAATTAGTATGAAAAACGTCAGTCAGCATTTGACTCAATGATAAATTGTATTTGCTGACAAGGTCATTGTATCGACCATAGAGCTTATGAAATGATGACTTTAAACGAGACTGCTGATATTCTTGTTGCATCAACTTGTTTGTCAATAATTTACCTCATTTTAGAAATTGTACATACATAGAGCATGGCTTTGCGTATCGAATCAGCTGAGAGATATAACCCCGTATGCAGGTGATAAATGTATATTGCTGCATAAGTAAGGGAAGTTGACGATTGATAAGTTAAAGTCATTACGTTTATCATAAAGCTTGGTTGTTAGATCACCATTAACGTCTTTTTCAAGTAAAATATCCAAATTTGAAACAGATGTGTCAGACTCTGTGGTATCTTTTATCTCAAGCTCACCGGCATATATCGTATCGACATAAGAATGGAAAAAACCATTGTTAATTGACAATACGTCGTGTGGCGCAGTGGTTAGAGCGTCTGCTCTAGAGTCTGGAAGTAAAGAGTTGATCCTTACGTCGCGGGTTCGAATCCCACTGTGGGTCGTGGAGACCGGTCTTTTGGATGAGACCTTATAAACTGAGGTCCCGTGTCGCAGTAGGTGCTGGAACGAAAAATATCCCTCACTGCTCAATGGCCGTAAGTGCCAAACATGGCACAAAATTTGCAGCTCTCCACCGGCAAGTGGTGGCGTCTCCATATAAGTGAAAAATTCTCGAGAGAGACGTTAAACAACATACAAACAAACAAAACAAACGTCGTCGATATATCTTAATGTCGAGTTGAATGCCACAGCAAGTGTTTTCTTCTTTTCACGTAGAAGATTTTGAACAAATTCTGCTTCATATGAATACAAAAATAGGTCTGCTAATAACGAGGCGCAATTGGTACCCATGAGAATTCCAATAGTTTGTTGGAAGACCTGGTCTCCAAAAACCACATAGATACTGTCAATCAGAAACTCGAGCATCTTTTTAATGTCAACTTCAGAGTACTTGTGTGTACACTCAGATTGTTTTTAACAAAGTAATTTTGCAAATGACCAATGACAAGGTAAGTAAATTTACAAGTTTCATTTTTATTGAAAAAGCAGTTGTCAACTATGTCAGAAAATCTAGACTTTAATTTATCGTGGGGAATAGTTGTATATAAAGTTGAAAAGTCGTAAGTTTTTATATGTTGTTGATTTTGGTAAAATTTTGTGATTTCATAAGTTCCTTGGAATTTCTTAGTATTAACATCTGATTTACACCACTTCTCGAATATATTGTAGCACAGTACACTTAAAGTTTCTCCTTCACTATTGTTAATATCTTAGTGAGGAGTAAAGAAAGAGGCTTGGTAGAACATTCACTAGAACCCGCTATGTATCTTTGTTTGTAAGGATTTTTATAAAGTTTCGGAATCCAATATAGAAATGGAAATTCAGTTTCATTTTGATTGTTTGGAATATCAAAAATATTCAAAACCGACATATGATTTTGAAGAATTTCCTCCTTAGAAAGGGAGCTATGGGTATAAGTTGGATTACCACTTGTAGAATTAAACCCCCAGTTCCTCTAAAATACAATTTATATAATGAGCCTTACAAACAAAGACAATGTTTTTAGCTGTTTTGTCAGCAGGGACCAGTACGTACTGATCGTGTAATCTATCTATTTTTTTTTTCACTTCTGAATTGTTGAATACAGAAGGATAGATGGTTTTCATACTGCCCCTCAATCGCTTAATGCGAGATTTTAACATATATCTGATAAAATTAATCCATTTGACAAAGTGTCAATGTCTTCTTTTTTCATGTCTGACCCAATGCCTGGCGTAATCCTCTACAGAATCCATAATATGTATGAAATTACTACGCCAGTTGAAGGATCGGGGCTCCCTATATTTAGTATTCATTATTAATTATATTTACGTCACCAGTAATAACGTGTCCAGCCGGACTATAGTTATAGGGTGAAGAAGAATATGAACACGATGGAGGATTATGTTTCAGATATTCGATATTCAGGTCCTGTGAAGTTTTTTGTAATTAAAAAAGTTAGGAAGCAAAAGTCGATGTATATTTGTAGGAAATATAAGGTGTAGTCTTCAACTTGAAATTTGATGGAATACAAGAGTGGACCCTTTTGTGACTAAGAATATTACTTACATTAACCGCGTCAATTCCTTTGTTGGCATATTGGAGTTTAATAAAAGACGGGTTGTTTTAGCTGCATTTTCTTCTGTAAAACGTGTCGGTTTAAAAAGCCTATGATTTGCAATATCCATAATCACAGATCCCAGCCTGTATTCTGGTGTCGAGAGGAATAAAAAAAAATGGACTTTCCTTGACCTTTTCAAGTAGACTATCTAAAAATTTCAAAGGCACAGAGTAAAGTTTGGTGCGAATGTGATGAAGACCTAACTGTTGATTTACATATATAAATAGTGTAGATTTATTAAACTACAGAATTGCCTAAGTTAATGATACTTGTAGGGGATGGCGCGCATAAGGGAGTTGGGGAGCGTTTGGGGAACATCTGTAACGATCCCCGTTAAAATTAAAACTAGTTTAAATTGATTTTTATTTAATATTTTTTTTTCTAAGAGAAGAATGATTTATTATTTTATTTCAACATTTTTCTTTCTAAACTGAGTATAGAATTTAAAGGATAGCTCTATCAAAATGTTTTTCTTAACATATAAAATTACAATTGAAGCTGCCTTAAAAATATATCTAGAAAGATGTATTGTTGAAGTTTTTTTGTGAAATTGGATGAGAGACATGAAATCAGAGGAGCTAAATCTTTGTGAAGAAAAAATAACTCTGAAGATAAGTTTACTATCAAACTTGAACAGAGTTCTTAATTAAAGTTTCAAGGAAATAATCGATAAAACTTTAGTTCTTATGAAAATAGTCTGCTCCGTTCCGTCACCGACTTTTTCTTATTAACAGGATTAGTAATCAGGGATGTAGTATCGTTTTTAAAGGGAGCAACCAGAAAATAAACTTATATGGAAAAAAAAAAAACTTTTGACAAGCAAATGAAAAGAAAAACCCACTGTCTAAAATCTTGAACCCCTCCCCCACCTCCCTGATACTATGTGTTTAGTTATTATGTTCAGGAATTTAACTAGCAAAGCCTAAAAATTAGTTTAAGTGACCTTGTACACTATTTGTAAAGTTTACCTTTAATAAATACCTTTATTTATAGAAATATTTCAAGATGTCCATACTACCTATAGCTTCCCTCCTTGCAGCATTGTTGTCTGTTAGTGTTGTCCTGAAAGATACGATTATATATTAAACTGATTTGATTTTTTATTTTTCAAATCGTTGTTTGTCAGCAGTGTGAGAAAGTTAAATTAATGTGTGCGCCACCTTAAGTAGCAACTGAAAGAACAAGAGTATTATTATTTGGCGATTTTTATTTTATTTTTTTTTCGGGTAGAGCTGGTTACACATAACAGTTGTCGGAATGAAATTATAAATAGAAGTTCTCTTTTGTTATAAATTAGAGGGAATTATACTACTCAAAATAAACAAGACAAAAAGAGGTAAGGTAGCATTCGTGTAACTACAAAGAAAATGTAATTTATATCTTGGGTGTGACAAGATGCGGAGAAGTGTACTACAGACTACTGCTCCACTGCAGCATTGGCAGGACAAGACAAGGACAAATGATGCAAGTAAGACAATGTTGCCTCGAGGTGATCTATTTAAAATTGTAAAGAAAATCGTGTTGGTCGTTGCTGTTGCCGTTGTTGGTTTTCGTGTTGCAAATAGGTAATGTGTTTGTGACTTTCAGCTGAGGTAAGTATTGTATGATTTCCGGTACCGATTAGCATTAAAGTTTATAGGAAAGAGGAAAAACAAAGGCAATTAGTGAAAGGAAACTACCGATATGACAGAAATTTAGATTTTATTTGGGATTTTGGTAACCATTTTATTCTACATAATATAAAACACGTCTGTATTTTGAAAGTAAAACAATCAAGTTTGTTTGAATTTTTCAACGTTTAATTTTGTTGACCTAATCATCTCTCCTTTTTAATGTATGTGCTGTAATTGTGGCAGAGTCGTGTTGATGCAGAATAATAATTAATAAAGAATATTTATCATCTTAAATGTGTTACATAGTTATCATTCTTCATTATCATCATTGCACTTTTATATATTCCACTATACATGTTACTAATCCTGGCTGGCTGACCTTGCCCACCTTTTTCTTTTCAAAACAAATAATGTCCTTTATTACTCAGTAGTGATAGATGCACAGGTTTGTCAAGATGCATTGAAGTGTACCACGGACTACGGCTCCGCTGCAACATTTGGAGGACAAGACAAGGACATAATATGTATGTAAATCAATGTTGTTTCAGTGCGGTCTATTTTTCATGCATGTACAGTAAAAAATAAACGTATAGCGAAGACGCTTATAATGAATTGATGCTTAGAGCGAAGTGATTTCCATTCCCCGTGGCTTAAAAATATATTGTGAACTCAAAGGATATAACGAATTACTTTTATAACGAAATCTGAGAATTTAAGTCTCCATAACAAGCTTGGATGCTTATAAATGATGTTTTGTAGCACTTCTGTAGGTTTCTCTGTTCTGTGTAAGTACTCACGATTGTAACTAATGTACAGATGACATATAACAATATACATGTAAACACTTTAAACAATAAACATCAGCTTTTGCTGTTTCTGTTATTACATAAATCTGAGTTTCCTATAAAATTGTGCAAATATAGAGCATAAAATAGCGCAAAAAACTTCTGAAAAATAAACACATACAAACAAACAATCTGATTTGGACTATTTTATTCTTTCTGGGGGGAGGGGGGCATAAAAGCCCCTAGTATTAGATGAATCTGAGTTATCTGCCGATGTTTTATATCAATGATCATAGAAAGGCATAATAAAAATGATCAAAAAAAAAAAAAGAAAAAGAAAATTGAATTAAAGAATAAACTTGAAAAAAAGAAACAAAATTAATTAAACCAGAAACAAAAACTAAATAAAAACGCAAAAACAAATTGATATTTCTTGTCTGAGCTCTGTTTTAGAAGGGGGGGGGGGGTTAGTGTTGCATAAACCTGAATTTTCTTCTGAAAGGCTAAATTATCGATCATAATAAGACACAATACAGAATTGATTAAAAAAACACATATGTAATGCCATCTCTTGTACCAAGTGATTTTTCTTGTGAAGTTTTTACAACACAGCCATGGAATTGAGAAAAAAAAAATAAATGACGTTTTCCGATAAAAGACAGCGTCATGACATACAATTTCTATTTTTATTTTAAATCTTTGACTTGAGTTTTGTTTATAAATAATTACGTTATATCATTTTTAAAAAGGAGAAAATTGTCTATCAGTATCACTAAACATCTAAAAATATAAAATGTTCAACTTAACGGCGGTGTCTGCTTGACGTGCATCATACGTAAAATAAAATGATGATTTTTGAGTGAAAATAAAAGCACTTGACAACAGGAGCCAATCAAAACAGAGAGCGGAAGAAATAATTATATATATGAAGATTGAAGTTTTTCTGAATTGAACAATCATTGGCTTTACGTTATTATATCAAAGACAACTATTAAGTTGGTGTTGTAAAGGTATGTTCCCATTTCGGTTTTTTAAGATTCAATTTTATAACAAAAATATTAATGCGGCTTTTTTTAATATACTTTTCTCCTCGGAAAAAAATTATTTTAGCCTAAAATAACGATTCAATCTAGTGGCATATATTTGTTTTTTTTTTAAATAAAGGTTAGTGTCAAATTGCAATATGTATTTCTTTTAAAGGAACGATTGGCATAGGATCATAAAGTCAGTTTTTTGAAATGTCTTGAAGTAATTTTTTAGATATTTTTGTTTATTTTAATTGATTTTATTTTATATTCTTTAAAAGCATATAAAGATATATAATTTTATTTCACCATTTTTCTTCAAACTGACTACTCAGTATAGAATATAAAGAAAAGCCCTATTAAAATACTCATCTAAATATAGCAAAACACAATTGAAGCCGCCTGAAAAATTTGTATCGAGAAAGATGTTGATATTTTTGTGGAATTGGAAGAGAGACGTGAAATCAAATGGGCTAAATCTTTATAAAGAAAAAGAACTCTGCAGATAAGTTAATTCTCACACTTTTACAGAGTTTTAATTAAAGTTGCAAGGAAATGAAACTTTAGCTCTCATGCAAGTATTAGTAATTAGAGACATAGTATCGTTTTTAATGGGGGCAATCAGAAAAAAAACTTACATGGAAAAAAACTTTTGATAAACAAGAAAAATAATCACTGTCTCAAAACTTAAATCCCCCCCCCCCCATACTCCGTGGTTAGTTATTTTGTTCAGGAATTTACTTAGCAAAGTTATAGCTAAAAATAAATACATTATTTGCTGAATGAATGATTACCGCTAAATTTCATAGGAAACATAAGTCGTGTGCAAAACCAGTCATACATTCTATAATTAGAGACAGCATAATCGTAAGTAGATAGAGGAAATGTGATATCATGCTACGTCATGGCTGTGTAATTTTCAAGCACTATTTTATTTAAAAAGTCATAACGATAAATTAACTGAAACCGGTGAGATTTGAAATTTCTTTATAAACGAGACCATGCTGAAAGTCCACAGTGCTAAAAAAAAAGACAGTATATATTACACCCGACAGACCAAACGTATTTAATAGCGGTCCGGATTTCTTTCTTTACAACTGGTTATAGACTTTAAATTAAATATGTAACATTCAAAATATATAGTGTTTGGTAGTTTAGTAGTAGTGCTAGTTGTTTTTTGTTTCCCCATCTCCTTTGTTTTTATGATTTCTTAACTTGTATTCTTTGTCCTGAGTTGACAACTTTTTATTGTTTGTCTTTTGTCTTGTTGGTCATTTTAGTGATATATATATATATATATATATATATATATATATATATATATATATATATATATATATATATATATATATATATATATATATAAATTCTCGCTAGATCCGTACATGAAATTTTTTGCGCTCTACTAATCGTTGGCTTTCAGTGGAATTTAGGGAAGTCGTGTTACGTTTCTTATTTATTTTTTATTTGTAAAATTGATTTTAAATAAATGCTTTTATTTTTAGAAGTATTTCAAGATGTCTATACCAGCAATAGTTTCCCTCCTTGTAGCATTGATTTTTGTTAGTGTTGTCTTGGAAGGTAAAATTATACATTAAACTGATTTGATGCTTTTATCTTTTAAATATTTGTTTGTCAGTAGTGTGAGAAAGTAATATTTATGTATGCGCCACCTTAAGTAGCAACTTATAGAGTAAGAGTTTTATTATTTAGCAATTTTTATTTTATTTTATTCGGGTAGAGCTGTTTACACTTAATACTTGTCGGAGTGAAATTATAGATGAAAGAAGTTCTCTTTTGTTATAAATTAGTGGGAATTTTACTACTGAAAATTAGCAAGACATAAAGAGGTTAGCTAGCATTCGCGTAACTATAAAGAAAATGTTATCTATAACTTAGGGATAGATGCACAGAGTTGTTCCGATGTAACGACGTGTAGTAGTGACTACACTTCTGCAGCCTCATCAGCAGGACAAGACAAAAACAAAATATGCAAGTAAGTCAGTGTTGTTTCAGTGCTGTCTGTTTTTCATGCATGTACAGAAAACACGATTATAATGAATTGATGCTTACAGCGAAGTGATTTTCATTCCCCGTGGCTTTGGAATATAGTGTGAACTTAATGGATATATAACGAATGACTTTTATAACGAGGCAAAATCGTCCTTCCCTGTAACTTCGTTATAAGGTGTTTTACTGTAATTTGTTTTATAAAAAGAAGTAGATCTTGTATGTCTTCCGTTGTTTTAGAGTAGAATTTTACCTATAGCACTCCCTCCACCTCCCAAAGCTATTCTGTAGAGGAGAAAATCTTCCACTAGAGCCAAGTTTACTCCTCTACCTTTCCTAGAGTAGAATTTCCTCTACCGTATTAAAGCTTTATTGTATTTATAAACCACAGCGACAATATATTGGCTAGTAGTCGTTGGGGAAGTCATCCGATTTTTAATTAAAACAGGATGTATTTGATAAACACAAATGCCCCTTTTGTGACCATTTTTAAGGAAAGTAAATTATGTGAAGGAGTTTAAACAAAATAATCCTAAATCTCCTCCTTTTCCTTTCCTAAAGTAGAGTTTCCTCTATCTTATTAAAGCTTTATTGTATTTATAAACCACAGCGACAATATTTTGGCTAGTATTTGTTGGGAAAGATATCCGATTTTTAATTGAAACAGGAAGTATTTGATAAAGACAAATGCCCCTTTTGTGACCACTTCTAAGGAAAGGCAATTATGTGAAGGACTTTAAACAAAAAAACCTGTGGCCATTTCTAATAAAAGGCAATTATTTGAAGTTATCAGATTTTTAACTGAAACGGGATGTATTTGATCAACACAAATGCCCCTTGTGTAGCCATTTCTAAAGAAAGGCAATTATTTCAAGGAGTTTAAACAATATAATACTAAAACTTAATTATGAAAGTGGCTAAGTATTCTGCATTTTGGGCAGTTTTCCCTATACCTAGTAGAAACAGATTACATATGCCTTACATCACTCATCTACTTCGTTGTAAAAATATTGAAGGAAGGTGCTTGAATGTTCTTGATGCCCTTTCAATAAAACAACTACTTGTTAACACACTGATCTTTTTTGCGCTTCATTTGAACCAAAAAAACCTAGTTGGGAAGGACCACTCCATTTTAAATATATGAAAGCTCACTTCACAGTAACAGACTTAGCATAACAGATTAAACAAAGACAAAATGCAACCTGATCTTCAACCTCGGGGTATAAAAAATATTTAAATTGTTCAATTATATTAAAATATATTTTAAAATTATGGAGTTTCCACCCAAACTTTGAAGGAGAAATACCACACCTAAATGCCATTTAATGGTTCTTTATAACATATCTTTCAAATATAATATGATAGACCTTTATAAAAGAAATGGTATTCTTGGGGTTTACATGTAACCCAAGCCAAAAAAAATCGTGTACGTCTGTTTATTCTATGAAAATAGCACGTTAAATAAGACAGAACACATCAGATGACGATAACATGCAGTGGCATTTAAAGCTTATTTTTGATATGACCCTTAAATAAATGGACTTCATACATTTTCTTAAAAAGATACGAATGTATTTTTAAGGTAAAGAGGATTTGATTTTGTTAAACAATAAATGTATATTTTTACACATAATTTGAAGACATCATTTCAAAAACACTAGAGTGAAGATCCTAAAGAACGAGTGCACTTATGGGCCCCGGTAAAATGTGAAAAAAATGAAGATTCAAATTAAGCATAATTTTTCATCTCAGATCATTAATTGATATCTAAACCATAAGATTCAACAAATTTTATCGCCGAAATTCATGAATATACAAAGAGCAAAACCATACAATGTGGTAGGGGTCAGCCGACATTCGTGATTTTCTATAGTAAATCGAGGACGGTCAGTCAATTCAAAGCTCTTGTTTACTGTCAGCCTAACGTTGTACAAACTTTTGCGAATGACAAAGAGCGCATTATACATTTATAAAACTTGTGTGAAAGTAGGAAATTTGTACAAGATTAGGCTTGTACTTAAAACATTAAAAATGTATGAAAAGTTGAATGTTTTTCCTATAGCAAGCGACAGCTATTTACCTGTATGACCTATGTTGAACCCACCTGTGGAATAAATTATTTAAAATACCGGTAGCCACGTGAGTTCTACCCGGGTAAACATTCCTCAAAGGTGCTCACTGTAAAAGATAGCCACGTTTTGTATCATTATATAAGTCGTAAGTTTGTATGTATTTGGTTTTAGGAACACGGGAGGGTTAGGAGAGTTTAGTGTCGTAAAATGTCATCATACATAAAAGCGTCAAACATTTTTAACATTCATGCAAGAATGGTACCGGTATTAAAAGCCACCTAAATACACTTTTTTTCATTTTAAAATTTAAAGGAACTAATGGTAATGCTTATTGTATTATTTCAAATGCAAGCGTGCAGGTTTCTTAGTTTGATCACTCTGGCTACAGGCATCTATACAACTTCATTTTTTCTCAGGTAAAAAAAGCACAAGTATCATTCGGCAAACGCGCCCGTCAATGATCCACCATCAGATTGTTCAAGTGTCCGATTTAAATGTCTCCTCCCCTTGATTTAAATAAATGAAACTCAAAATAGGATCGGTACTACTTTTCCGGATTTGGGGTAGTTATAGGCTTAAAAAATCTTCATTTGTTTCAAATCCATGCTGATTTAGGTGATGTTTTAACGTGATTTTAATTAGAAATATCCACTTGTGTTTAACTATTACCAAAAAAGAACAATTTGGTAATATATTCTAAAGTAAAACGTCACTGAAAAAGGGCCCATGAAGCATTGCTTAAGTGCACTTGTCCTTTGCAAAAATGTGTTAAAATATAAATAAATGATCATTTATGTCCTCTTTGGTGTGTGCATGCTTCTACATAAAAATAGGATTGAATTGAATGAAATTTCGAAAAAAAATAAATTGTTGCAACTCAGGTTTTGATTTTTCAATCTCTAATTTTTCGCACTGTGGGCATTTTCCTCGTTTTGTTCGTTCAACCTCTTAAAAATATCATGTGTTATTAATTTTTATCCTTTTAAATATGCAAATAAACCTTGTTAGTTATAGAAAAAAAAATATTAGACAACATCTCTGAAAAGATCTTGAACATAACTTTCTGAATCAAGGAATTATAGTGCTAATTTTCAAACTTAACCACTTCTGATTGAACTAAAATGTTCTTGATCAATTTATAAAGCAAAGTGATTTCTCAGAGGTACCTGAATCGGATAAGCTTCACGTCTTCTTATAAATAAACAACATTTAGGTGGGGTGGGGTGGGTTGGCTGTGGGTAATATCGCACTCTATAACTATATTGATTTCATCCGGTAAATTTAGTCCAGTGCAGGATTTTCTTGTGGGAAATCCTACATTGGAGTTATTTATCCTTGGTAGAATTCTACTCTCGAGTCAGTTTTCCGAGGGGTAAAGAGTTTACGGGGTAGACCTATACTACAAGACCTGTATTTATCAAGTTTCCAGCATTAAACAATACACAGCAAACAAAAAAATTCAGTATATAATGACCTGAACGGCAGACATATAACACATATGCCAGCTTCTGGTGACTCATCGGCCTTTTGAGAGTAAACATCAACCTTCTTTAAAAGTAAATTTCTGTTTATTCTATTTTCTTTCTTTTTATATTTATAGGGCCGCCAATGATTATGTGACCTGTCTGGAAGCCGCGGCAAAAACATGTGATACTGACATCAGTCAAACAATAGACGCCGCTAGAAATGCCCTGTCTCAGGCAGGATGTTCTACACCAACAGGTAGTAATAAGACAACTTTTAGGCCATCTTTAAAAAAAAAAATATTTGTTTGACCTCTCCCAACCGACTGGCTAAGAATAGCCCGACTAAAAACTTTTTAAACCTTATTTTTCAATTTTCTCATACTGTCAACAGGTATGCTGAAATTTTCTGTAAAAAAAAATCTCACCAACTTACCGACCCAAATTTTATTCCCTGAGTCGGGAGAGGGCAAACAAACATTATTTTAAAGCGTCCCTACATACATGTATCTCATCCGTATTAAATCTGATTTATTCGTGATACACAGTGTGATTAACATTTATTGTTATACCTTTAAAAATTAGTTCTTATATAAATCTATACTTTAAAAAGTCTAACATTTCTAATGTTTTACTGAGCGGTCATAAAAAAAATCGATGTTTGACCACGGAGCGAGATATTGGACCTGTGGACGAGATATTGGACCGCTTACGTCAATGGGCTGGATCAGCTAAATCTTATTTGCATTTGTTGGTATGGAAGCCAGCAAAAGGTACATGATAAAAAAGAAAAAAATATATAATAAAAGGTATAACAAACATTTATTGACTAAGTTCTCGGGCAAAATGCGTTTTGTTGACCCTCGAACCAAACTGTTTGCCTTCGGCCTCACGGCCTTAGGCAAACAGTTTGGTTCTTGGTTCGACAAAACGCATGTTGCCCTCGAACCCAGTCAATAAATGTATAATATAAACATAGGACATGAATTAAATAAAAATGCACTGGATTTTTTCATGTTTCATAGTTTTACATTAACGTCGGTGTTAATTTAATAGCTTAACATTTTCTTATTTTTTTTAGCTGGCTCTGAAGCACCTGTCCTTAGTTTCGTTACCATAATTCTGGCAGTCGTGATTTCTAGATTTGTTTAAATTGATGGCGAAAAATATGAAACAAAGCTTAAAAAGAAATCGTGTGAATAGGTACATGTATTAAATAACACAAATAGAATGGTGTTAATTTTCTTCGTATAATGTGACAATAAGGACTATTTCTTTCTATTTCTGATTGGCCGAATGTAAAACGTCATGAATGTTGCAGTATTTTTTTTCCAATTTTTTTAAAATTTAGTGTGTATATTCAATGTCTTTTATTAGAGAATAAGAGGTGGGTGAGAGAGTTTTCAAATTTGCCTTACTTTCTTTTGCTTGTAAAACTATTAAAGATAATTTAAATGTTCCTTGTGCTTTTTTTCTCAAATGTATAAAGACTAGTCTCAAAGATTTATTCTACAGAGTTTATTCTTTCAGAAGTTGAAAAGGGACTACTTGTTATTGTGCATCTGCATTACCAATTTACAGGGTCGCCAGTGTGTTTAAAACTTTTCGCTCTAATAATGGCCCAGTAATTCGTTTGAAAGACTTATGCCAACATTCGACTTAAAGATAGATTATATTCGCAAACAAGGTGAATGTATCGACCATAAAGTAAAATCAGTGAATATAATATAGACTCTGTTTCAATTTACATTATTTATCAAGTTTTCAAATAGTTTTTTTATTGAGAAGAAATTTAGGACAAGTAAAAATTATGTCGGACAAGTAAATTTCCTAGTCACTTGTCCGAATGGACAAGTTAAAAAATGTTAAGGCAGAGCCTTGATTCTGATTCATTTTGTTTTCCTGGGAGTAATGCCAACATGTCCAACATGGATATACTGTCTAGATGTGTATATTCACTAGAAATTCTATTCATTTTTTTTTACTTCTGAGAGTTATGACCCTTTTTACCTGTTTATTTTCTAAAATTTATCTGTGTCCCTTCTTTTAACGTTTCAATGATAACAGATGCTATAAAGACATTATCTGTATAATAAGTACGTCCTAAATCCACATTGCATTCAATCATTGATCAATAAAAAAAAATAAGAGATCGAAGTATCGTTAAAAGTACTGTACCGGCATGGTATCGCACGGTTTCTACTAGACGGTATGCAACCCTAAGTGTCTTTCTTGGCCAAGTGCCAGGCATAAGAAGATTAAATTACGGGTCTTTCTTATGTAACCCTGCAATGTTAAAACGTTGGTTCAGTATTAAGGATTGATTGATTGATTGTATATTGTTTTACGTCCCATTCGAGAATTTTTCACTCATATAGAGACGTCACCATATACCGGTGAAGGGCTTCCAATTTTGACCTTTACTCGGCACTCAGGGCCATTGAGCAGTGAGGGATCTTTATCGTGCCAACGCCTGCCGTGACACGGGGCCTCGGTTTTTAAGGTCTCATCCGAAGGACCCGCAACTTTCACTTCTGAGTGCCGAGCGCATGGCGAAGGAACAGTTGCTACCTATTTTTATCGACTTAGGTCTGTCGCGGCCGAGATTCGAACTCACGACCTCCCGATCACGGAGCGAGCGCTCTACCGACTGAGCTACCGTGAACGGTGAGTATTAAGGAAGGTTTTGGCATGATAACGAATCCAAAAACTATACAAAGGAATATACAAGAAGAAAAATAATTAAAATAGTTATTCAGTCAGCGTTGTGGCCCATACGCTTCTTGTTTTAAAACCCCAATATTTATATATTTGATCATATTTTCACGTTTTGTGTAAACAAAGAAAAAAAAGAAAAAAAAAATCATATATTTTTCAAGACCAAACAATAACAGTATTATTTTACTCTGAGTCTATTTTATTTTTTCTAACTTTTGCAATCTGTGATTTTCAAGATCAGAAGGTATTATTTCAAACTGAAAGTAAAACTTGAACACCTTCAAGAAAGATGTGGAAGAATGAAATATACAGAGATAACGAACAGTATTCAAGCTCAAATGTCCTTTCAAACAGTAAGAATCATAAGCAGAGCAACCACGGACATCCAGAACACAGAGGCGGGATCAAATGCCATGGAGGAATGAGCATAGTGAGAACTAAGATGATGGCTAATGTATCATTTCCTTGATAACGGCATTCTGTTTCATAGCAAATCGTTCATACAAATGACTAACTTGTTCAGAGTTAATAGATTCATTAACAAGAACCGGTTTCATAAGAAATTTAGTCGACGTAACTATGTGACAATAAACTTCAGAGAAGTTCTTCAACTGAAGAAGAAAACCAAAAAAAAAAAAAAATTATTCAACAATATTATGTTTTGTTTGTTTGTTGTTTAACGTCCCTCTCAAGAAATTTTTCACTCATATGGAGACGCCACCATTTGCCGGTGGAGAGCTGCAAATTGTGTCATACTCGGCACTCAGGGACATTGAGCAGTGAGGGATCTTTTTTCGTGCCAGCATCTACTGCGACACGGGACCTCGGTTTTTACTGTCTTATCCGAAGGACCGGTCTCCAAGTCCCACAGTTTGATTCAAACCCGCGCCCTAAGGATTAAACTCCTTACTCCGCGACTCTAGAGCAGACGACTCAACAATAATAAATAAAGAGGATTGTAAATTCCATTACTTCCGCAGAATATTAACAGCACACTTAAACACTTAACTATATGAATTGTTTGAGGATATAGTGACAATAAGACCTCACTTATCTGAAGAGTAAACAAGTAACCATTGATGTTGCCATCAAATGTCGCCCGGGAATTAAATGAAGTACAAGTTTGGCTTTCCAGAAAGCCATAAATGTCATCTCTTTGGCTTCATGAATGTCACAGAATAAACAGTGGAATGTTACATTATTTTTTCAGCTATTACATGCAGTAGTATCGCTTTTGAAAAAAAAAGGGGGGGGGGGAGAAAAAAGTCGACGACTTATCTGAACAATCTTTGACAAGAAGAAAAAAGGGGCTGTCCAAACTCCACATTTTCATTTCTTGAAAGGGGGAATTACAACTTTTCCAACAAACATATTTCATATTATAATACATTCCCATGGGATGATTTGACGTACCATACTGCAACAAAAGATGGAAGATGGGGCAAGGACGCGCCTTTGAATGAATATTTTTAATGTTTGGGAAAAACATGGAAGGGGGACGACCCTCCTGTTGCTACATGCCTATATTATTTTACTTGTTGTAAATATGCTTTATTCATTTTGAATATTTTTGTACAATGTCTGTAAAAAAAAGTAACCACTGAGAAATATTCGTAAAAATTAGATATAAAACAATTGTTCCGTATGAAGATGGACAAAAACCTTAGCGTTTCTTTTGACTTTAGTTTGTAGTCGCCTACTACAACAGCAAAGCAGTTTTAAAGCGCTAACTTAAATTAATCTGAACCTCAATCATAATTTCCAAAGATTTTCCTTATTTTAAACTTATTCTCTGAAGTGACTTGGCTATCGAGCCACTGGGAATATCAAGGAAAACATTGAGACACTCCTGCATCATATCCTTCTGCTGCCAATATGCAGATTCATGTGTTAACGCTATATTATGTATATATAATATAAGTACATGTACACGTATACGCTTGTGGGAAAATAGCATGCATAGAAAGGTTATAAAATTGAAAAGTTACCATTTAAAATTAAGTATTGGCACACTGAAAAGAACCTCAATCTACCAACATCGATTTTATACGCTGTTTCACGAGACACACATTTTATAATTTTGGCTTTATTTTAAGAATACGAGAAGTGATTTTTTTTTTACTTTTTACCATTAACAAAAAAATGCAAATCAGAATTGCATAAAGAATTAAATTGATAAGTTGCTTTATTTATTAATCCTTAAAAAAGTCTGAGCCAGGTAAAGACAATTGTGTTTTTCCTAAAACTTTTCCGCAGGAGTAATTTTAAAGAAAAAAAGAATAGTGAAGACATCCGAGAAAATACTCATAATGATTCTTTACTATTTTTATTCCAATGCCTGCAGCACTGAGCTACTTAAATCAGAGACATTTATGTTTCTGCTTAAATTGTGCTTTTAGGTAAAATTTCTTTTCTTCGAAATTTATTTTTTTGAATAAGTTCTGTTTTATTTTTCATATACGGCAGTATATACATATAAAAGTTAAGTTTTTGCCATTATATATATGCATTTAACGTGAATGTTTTCAGTGTTTCTTTCGTCAGTAAATCTTGGACCTACGCCTTGGCTGATACATTCAATATGCCATGTTTTGTGTATTTTGATCCCCGCGCGCTGACCATCGTTTCTGCTTCTGCCAAGTATTGCCCACAATCAACAAGCTGATTATTATGGCAAATTTGGTGCGCATGATATGACCAAAAATTAAAACTTTAAAAGGTTAATATTAATAATATTTCTTACTTATGGTTAGAAGATGATCACCTGAGACCTAAAGGTGTCAGGTGTATTCGCCGAGACTATCTTTGATGGTAGATCATTCCACTCTCTGATGGTCCAAGGGAAATAGGATAACTTTTTACGCAATAACCTAGATACAATGTTTATGTGTATTTTGAAGACCACCACCCCAGCAATCCAACCTCTATTATCCTAATGAACCCTGTGTAGTTTTACTTTAAGATGGACCATTTTGTAATAATAAGGCAGAACGCTCAATTTTGTTTACATCTCTATATTTAGAAATCGTGTCATCGTCAGGTCATTTGCCAGACCACCAGCTTATCGATGGCAGCTTACACTAGGACTTCACTTCCGGAAAACGAACTTAATGTGTCATCTCCCGAGGGAGATGACAAAAATATCATGATTTTGTTTAATTGATTTGCAGCCAAATTTTCCCGATAACTATGTGAAATTAGTCTTGATCATTAAACGCTTCTATTTTTGTGATAAAGGCATGCGTCTTAATGATCCAGACCATAGTAGAGAAGATATACGGAAAGCTTCCAATCGGATAAAAAAAACGAACAAAAACGATACCGTTTTAAACTTATCATTTCCACAAGTAACTGTCGGATGCATAAATTATAAATTAGATCAGACACATGTATCACCTATCATAAAAAATATATATATTTGACTTAAGGAATATAAAACACAAAATGTGTAACGTACGTTTTTCTGCGATAAGTAAAATTTAACGTTTTGTCGATAGTAAATGATAAGCAACTATGTATATTACGTACGAAAAACATATCTATTTGTAATGATGTACTTCAGGGAAGTAAATATATTGTGTATCTCTTAATTTATTAAGGGAAAGAACATTATGATGTATAATCTTTTTAATGTATAGTGAACCTTTAATGCGGAATAACTTCTTCCACCTCAATCCAATACATAAAAAAACTCCGGGCTGCAATAATAAGTATATATGTATTTAGGTTGACAATAAACATAGAATTTTGTCTACACCGGTAATATCATTGTTCACCTCGTTCAAGGTCATTATGCTCAGTATACGACCTATCAATGAAACTATGATGTACATTGTATGGTTGTATCTGTACAAGTCCAAAGGAAATAAAACAAAAACTTCCTTCGAACGAATCCAAGTACAGAGAAATCTATGGCGTCTTAGTAAATATGCTTAATGAACATCATGCAAAAACTTAATTATCTGTTGAAATCAAGTTCAGTTTCTGTTGAAATAAAATAGAATCAAAGGAAGGACTATTAAGAGGGAAAAGAAAAGCATATTGAAAACTAGAGTGTTCGAAGGAACACATGTGTCGCCTGCTTTAAGCTTCATTAAAGATGTTTATAAATCTAAGAGTGGCCAACTATTTATTTGCTACTAGTAAGCATTATAGTTCACGCATTTTGGCATCAAAGAAAATCACGGATAATAAGACTGCGATGGAATCCGACAATCAAATAGAAATATAAATCTTCAACCCCTCACAGCTAAATTGAGTATTAATAAAATTTAAATCTTTAGAAATAATTATTTATAAGTTAGTTAATTAATACGTGTTTTCAACAAATCCTTCAAAAGAGACTTCAGTCTGTCTTTACCGCAATTTGTCAGTCTACACCATCTATTTAGGAATACCGATCCCGATCTATTTTCATATAAAAAAAAATCAGTATTTGTGGTTACTGTATATCATACAGTGTCAAAAGTATATTGTCATGAGCTCATAAACATGTCACCTGCTGATAATTAAATCCCTGTCTCTTTACATTCAAAAGACATAAGTAAAATTAAACCGTCTGTGGTGTATTTTGCAAAGTAGGCAAAGGTCAAAGTCAATTCGATTGTAACGCTCGTATTTTTATCAAAACATTTTATGACAAACAGTGCACATGCTAAAAAGCCTAGACTTAACTCTTAAATGTCAAAAATAAGTTGTATATCGGCATTTTGAACTATTTTAAAAAGTAGGTCAAAGGTCAAATTCAAGAGTCAAGAGGTCGATGACAATTAAAGAGATCGATAACCAATAAATCAATAAAAGGAAGAAATGAAATAATTGTAAAATATTTTTGGCTTTTATTATTAATCCTTAGTGTTTGTCAAACGTATATGCCAATTTACACCAAAGGAATAACCACAATGTCAAAATATTATTTCTGAACAGCACTCTTATGTAACTTTAGTGATTGAACAAGTGTTGTTGAGAGGTAAATGTTTGAAAAGTAACAAAAATAATCGTGAAAACCTAAACCTGTATTTGGCGTCTTCATTGTACGTAGGTACTCAAGCTACATTATTATTTATAGTGAATGAATATGACAAAAATTTCGAAACCCGATTGTACACAAATCAATATATATTTACACTCTAAAAAGGAATATACAGTATATGACTTTTTATTACCCTGTCTTTCCAATCTATATTTTTAACTGTTAACATATTTATAAATTTTTAAGACCGTCAGATGGAACGTTAAGGCCATAATAAAAAAAATCCTACATTCTCATCCAAATTTTTTTGAATGGGCAAACGGATTTTACAATATATTTTTCCATTGTGCAGATTTTTTGCTGACCTGATCAGTCGGTGCAGATTTATCTATAATGCCCTAAATAAAAGCCATAGTAGAGGTCCATTTACATATGCATACCACTTACTGTACATCATCTTCAATCTTTCACAACCAATGAATTTGTCTAATATATATTACAGCAACTACCATCTTGTCAAATTATCAGGTGTCAAAATCATGCCGACATTCGCTGGAATTAAGGGGGCTCTCTACAACGTCACAACAGGGATTACTTTCGTTAGAAACGCCATTTTGGTTGGAAATGATCTGATTTAGTCCTAAACAAATTCACTGAACACCGATAAATCACCGGGTATAACACAACATACGATACTGTGAACGGAATGTATCTCTTCTGAGCGACGAGAGTAGTTAATGTACCCTTTCTTTAAACATGAATTGAAATTTGTCAATATAAACAGTTTCGATCAAGAGAGATCGAAGTTCGAGCCATCAATAGTTATTTGTATTTAGAAACGTATTAAAATAAAATATGATTATAAGTAATTTTAAAAATAGTTCATATAATAAACCCAAGCCTTTTTATCATGATATTTCATCATTACGTGTCAAAAGCACTCATATGTTTCCGTAAAGTCCTAATTTGATGCTTCTTTCCAAAAACATATGCTTTCCCGTGAAATATATCCAAAAATGCAAATTTCGACAGATAAGGAATAGGTATCACCTTTCCATCGCCTAGAAAATACACCCTGTTCACAATATGTAAACACCCGCATGTGTGGTTATACTCGGTGAAATTAAATCTCTTCATGAAATCAACAAAACGCTTCGATAATAGGTGGAATTGTATAACTCAAACGTTTGATCAACATTGAGTATCAGGTGTTTTGTATGGAAAACGTGCAGATTTGGAACGAAGTAAAAATTTCGTTATATAAATTTCTTTTACCCGCTGTTGACCATTTACATGTCATGTCATCTGTAGCACAGGATAATACAGACAAGTTTGATGAAAGAGGGAAGTAAATCTACCTGTTTCAATACTTTGAATTCACTAAATACATGTCTTTGTCTTTTACTAGAAACGTGTGGATCTTCGCTTAAATTAATTTTGAAAAACAATACAATATAAACTTCTTTCGATGTCCTTTTTTGACAGGTTCTTATTGATTAATTTTCATTATGCAGTTTCAGAAGAATTAGATGAAGTTTATTAAAAAAAACAATACCAAGGTATTTGAATCCGCTCTTTAAAACGGATCTTTCACAGCTGAATTTTTGTGATGTTTAAAATTTTAATAAGTTTTTCAATTTTATTCAGTTTCTTTTTTTTTCATCATTTTAACCCTTTTATCTATTTTCAGATTTTGAAAATGCTGTTTTAGTGTTTCTTTTGTCTATTTTTGTATCCCTTACGTCGCGGGTTCGAATCCCACTGTGGGACGTGGAGACCAGGCCTTCGGATGAGACCGTATAAACCGAGGTCCCTTATCGCAGTAGGTGCTGGCACGAAAAAGATCCCTCACTGCGCAATGGCCGTAAGTGCCGAGTATAGGTCAGTATTTGTAGCCCTCCACCGGCAAGTGGTGGCGTATCCATATGAGTAAAAAATTCTCGAGAGGGACCTTAAACAACAATCAATCAATCAATCTATTTTTGTAGATTAAAATTAAAATTATGTAGATTTCATTCATAACTTTGTTGGCTTTCATTTCAATATTTTACAACATTAAACTTTGAATAGAGACTTAAAGCATAAGGCTTTTAAAAATATAGAATTAAGGGATTTCTACAAATTGAATTAATTATTTTAAATATTTTTAAAAAATGAAGTGAAACACATTGGAGCCTTATTTTATTGGATCTTGAGTCTATTATTTGAAACAAATGCATGCAACAACAAAAAAAAAATCATTTTTACTTCATAGGTGTAGAGATTCTCCTTTAAACGAAAGTTGAATGGTAGTTGAATACCGATCCCTATGAGAATCAAGACGAAGAAAAACAAATTAAAACAAGATGTGTTTGTGAAACACTGATGCCCCCGTATGGCAGCTTATGGCGAAGGTTAAAGTTTCTTCAAATGCAACTCAAAATCCAGGCCAAAAGATAAGAAATGTTGATACCCAAAGAAAGGTCTTGTCTCGAGGAATACACCTGTGAAATTTGAAAGACCTAGATACAACTGTTCAAAAGTTATGGCGAAGGTTAAAGTTTTTTTAAATAAAAGTCAAACGTCAAGGTCAAGGTCAAAGTGGTTGGTGTCCAAAGGAAGATCTTGTCACAAGGATTACATTTGTGAAGTATGAAAGCCCTAGCACCAACCATTTAAAAGTTATGGCCAAGTTTAAAGTTTTTCAAAAGTAGGTCAAACTCCTAGGTCAAGGTCAAAGGTCAAAGTGGTTGGTACCCAAAGGAAGGTCTTGTCACAAGGATTACATATGTGAAGTATGGAAGCCCTAGCATCAACCATTCAAAAGTTATGGCCAAGGTTAAAATTTTTCAAAAGTAGGTCAAACTCCTAGGTCAAGATCATAAGGTCAAAGTGGTGGTTGATATCCAAAGGAAGGTCTTGTCACAAGGATTACATATGTGAAGTATGAAAGCCCTAGCTCCAACCATTCAAAAGATATGGCCAAGGTTAAAGTTTTTCAAAAGTAGGTCAAACTCCTAGGTCAAGGTCAAAGGGTCAAAGTGGTTGATATCCAGAGGAAGGTCTTGTCACAAGGAATACACATGTGAAGTTTGAAACCCTAAGCACCAACTGTTCAAAAGTTATGGCCAAGGTTAAAGTTTTTAAAAAGTAGGTCAAACTCCAAGGTCAAGGTCAAAAGGTCAAAGTTGTTGGTATCCAAAGGAAGGCCTTGTCACAAAGAATACACATGTGAAGTTTGAAACCCCAAGCACCAACTGTTCAGAAGTTATGGCCAAGGTTAAAGTCTCAAAAAAATTTTGCAAAAGTAGGTCAAACTCCAAGGTCAAGGTCAAAAGGTCAAATATGATGGTACCCAAAGAAAGGTCTTGTCACAAGGAATACACATGTGAAATATGAAAGTCATAGCTCCAACCAATCAAAAGTTATGGGCAAGGTTAAAGTTGACAACAGACAAACAGACAAACAGACAAACGGACAAACAGACAAACGGACAAACAGACAAACAGATAAACAGACAAACAGACAGACAGGACAAAAACAATATACCCCCGGGATCTTTCGATCCGGGGGCATAAAAATCGAGGCGGGGGTTAAAATTCAGGGCGGGCGGGGATGAGAATCTAGGATTTTTTTTATTATGGCCTAAATGATGCCCTGTGTCAAGGATAACAACCCCTTTGGCACACAAAAGATAGTTTCTCTGGTTTTCGGAAAAAGAGTAGGTTCACTGGGGGCCGCCAGAGAAACAAAAAAAAAAAAAAAAAACAACAACAACAACAACAAAACCCAAAAACAAAAATTATAAAATTTTTTAAAAAAACTGGTCATATGAACTTTATTTCTCCCAAAATATGGCTAAAATATTGCCGATTCGGCGTTAAAGGCCGAGGTTTTCAACCGGTCGGTTTTCCTCAGGTGAGTTTGCTGTGGGGTGGAGATCAATTGAAGCCCCAAAGGAACCAGGCCGGCTTGTGTACACCTACATACATGTATATACACGGGATGTTACCTGTATATTACCTGTAAATGTTTTCCTAAGACATAGACCACATAGTAAAACTTCGTATGTTGGTCAATCGAAATGTTGATCATCAAATTTATGAAATAAAACATGCTAATTATTTTCTTGTATACTAATTCCTATAATTCAATTCTTTTTTAAAATTATGTTTCAATAATATACAGAAGACAATTTCAGTATTATTTTGTGCGTTAATAAATTTCAAATACTCTATTATCTTTCATTGTAAGCTGGCGACACCGAGGGAAATAGTCTTACTCGCAAAATGAAAGTAGAAAAAAAACCGCGGTCCTGAATAAGTCTCTAAAACTTAGAAATCCTGTCTGAAGGCTATTTAAATTTTGTAGAAAATACATCATAAATTAGATAATTTTTTTTTTATATAATCCCTATGTGATTTTCCCATAACGCATGTTTCGTAAAAATGGTCATGGCATCCGACAGGTAGACGGAACGGGAATTTAATCTCTATGATTATCTTTCTTTTTATCCCTCGGGTCCCGTAACTCTAACCATTGCATGTATATGCAAAGACAGCTTTTATAGTATTGCTTATTTCTCTTTAAACTGGTTATTTTACCGTAACTTCCGTAACCATGTCTCGAAGAAATATTACACTTGTCTTGTAAAGTTTTACTTTGACAATATGACTATCTCATAATTATAAAAAAGGAATTATTACTTTATTAAATTATTTGATGCTTCTAATGAAGTTCGGTATTCTCTGTTTTAAGTAAAATCGTTGTGATGTGACTGGATAAACTATATTGAATTATAGATTGTATCGTGAAATGAACCCCCACTCCCTTTTAAATTAGAATTTAGATAGACATGACTGATTTTTCTTTTCATTTATTTAATTATTTGACAGACTGATTATATATAGCTAATTTCTTGATAATAAAGTAAAAAAAAACAAACAGCTATGGCTGCTTCTTAATCACGATATAATGTGTGGTAGGCATCAAAAGACTGTGTGTTAATTCAATGATCGGTACGATCCCCAGCCAAGATATACAAGATATACACAATGGCAAGTAACAAAATGTTAATCAATTTTCAGTATCCTATCTCAGGCTTTATTTAGTCTGATTGACAGGGGTTCACAGACCAGGTAAATTTGAGGGTGGTGCTTATTTTCTCTCCCTTTAAACACAAATCAATCAATCAATTTTATTTATGTGACTGGAATATGACAGTATATAATAATTAATGAATAAATAAAGAATATACTTAGATGCATTAATCAAGGCAGCATTCAACAGCATTCAAAATGAATGACGTAATTAAATAGCTCTTTCACACAGCAAAAATTATGGCATTTGAACATTAACACAGATAGAAATATCTCAAGACAATAATTTATTTTTACAGATAAACAGCCATTATAGTTCAATATGTTTAAAGCTGAACACGTTTCGTGAAAGGAATGTGTCCGCCATATTCGATTGGTTTCTCGCTATATCTGAGGACCCCTTTATAAAGCTGCTGACTTCGTCACTGTTCAGTGTAATCAATCGTCATCGGTGTAGACGGACGTATGCTATACAGCTCTCGGTAGCGACAAAATATAACCGTGTTCTTTTTCTAATGCAGGAGAGTAAGATACCAAAGAAACTTACAACAGTTGCACAGATCAGTGCAGTATACAAACACAAATACACGTAACTGCAAATGTAAACAAAGGTAATGTAAAATAACTAGCACGAACACGGGTCGCCATTCCACGCCGATACCCGTGATAATAAAGCAGTCAGGTGTAACGAATGCGAAGGGTAGATCCCGGTGCTGATATCGTAGCTAGTATTATCGAAAATGGCGAATACCTATTTACGAGTCGTGTTCAGCTATAAAAATCAAAACATATATATTATAAATAATTATTTGAATATCATAAAAATCCATGAAAATAATTAAATTGGTAAAACTTTTTCAATATGTTTACCTATTTGGTCGGATTCAAGTCATTTACCTTCCTATTATTCATAATTACGACCATAAAATTTTCAATGACAGGACAAAAATGATTGAATGAGAATACAATTTTGGAATAGGGCGGGATATTAAAATAAAATTACCGATATTCTTTTAAATTAAATCAAGTATTTCAGAGAAATCAGAGAGTTTAAGGGAAATACAAGACAGTGATATAAAGTTGATACATGTAGGGTAGGAAATGTTATCACTTCCAAGCGCATACTTAACTCTTACATTAAGTAGATTAGGATACAGACACATTGAAACTTCACTTATCGTAAGAGTACACTATTCAATTTCAGTTGTTGTGAATTATGAAAAAAAATACCGAGCGGTGACAATAAGAAGATATATTTATGACGATTAATCTAAAAGAAAGAGTATAAAAAAAAGATATTATTTCAGGCTATGCATGATTTGCTACTTTCAACACGGGATAAAACTTTGCAAGTCATTTCACTGAAAGGTGAATGAAAGTTTACTGAAATATGACTGTATAACAGTAGAATAAGAAGTCTGGCTTGGGGGTCAACTGAGTGCACTTTTGTCCCCCCCCCCCAGTTTTGGGCCCGGTTGGGGAGCTGGTATTATTGGGTCCGGGTCAATTGGATAGGTGGGTCAGCTGAGTGCACTTTTGCCCCCAAGGGGGGTATGGCCGGGTCAAGCTAGAACACTTGGGGGGATATGGCCGGGTCAACCTAGTACTTTTGGGGGATATGGCCGGGTAACATTTTGTTAACATTTTATGACATAAAATTGTATTCTGTAAAAAGGGGCATTTTAAATTCTGTGAGCTGTTTTACAAAATATTAACCACTCATCAGAGGCCAAGGAGTTTGATAGCATTGAAAAGATCAGGAGAACATATACATAATGCAATGTCACTTAATTATTTTGATTGCATTATTACTCCAAACATGATGTCAGAATCATATGTGTTTAGCAAACTGGCCATAAAAATGATATAAGATGAGAAACAATTTCAGCAAAATAAAATTTAAAACTCAACTTTTGCTCATTTCTAGGATGCTGGCTAAAGCTAGAGAAAAAACGGTAATTCTCGCCCCGGTAAATGCTACAAATTTTCTGAAAACTGGAAAATACAAAGTTACAATAAAGTTTAACTTCAATGTCTTGAACACTGAATATCATGGTTATGTCGCAGTGATTTTGCAGTCCCAACCCCTTATTCTGTTAGTATTTTACTCTTGCTATCTTGAATCCTCGGAAATCTTGGAATTTTTTCTTGGTCCCATTGAATTTGAGATAATGAGGTTTGATTATGCTTTTAATAAGAGACATGACTCAGAAAAAAAAATACAGATGACAAATAAAATTAAAATATGTCTCCAACATTTATTCAACATATTCAGATATAACACTATAGGTTCCATAAATCCCCCCCCCCCCCCAAAGCGGCATCATTTCTTTTTTCTGTGAGGCCCTTGCTGCATGGTCAGTTTGATAATTAATAACAGAAGATACGTAGTTAATTGCAGTAAAAAAAAAATATATATTTCAGAGCTCCCTGAACTTCTGCAGAAGATAAGAAAAGTAAAGAATAACAGTGCATCCCCACCAAGCAGCACCTCATCAACTGTGCCAAAGCCAACAAGCAGCATCCCATCAGCTGTGCCACAGACTCCAAGCAGCATCTTGTCAATTGTGCCAAAGACGCCCACCTTACCACAGAGAAGACCTCTGACACCTTTGACACCTGTTTCTCCCCAAGAGACTAATGAAGAAGAGATACATGTAGATCTATGTATTGGATTAAAGCGAGTCCTCATTATTTGTATTTAATATTAAAATGTAGCAAGAAGGAATGCCTTCATCTCAAATCATTTGATTATCGTGTAACAGGTATTTTCTGCAGTTGTTCAATTTTGCTATAGGACAAAACCGCAAAAATTACAATCACATATTATTTCAGATATTTTATACACACAAGTTTAATAAGTGGTCCCTATGTCAACCAGGCTGGTTTATTGCTATTTTTTGACTATTTGCCCTGTATTCTTAAAAAATAACTATGCTTAAGGATGTATGAAATAAAATGGATTCGAACATAGTTTACGAATACCAACTAAAAGATAGAGCTTAGTATCAGTTCGTTCTCATGCATCTTCGATCATCATTTCATTAAATGAATTTTTAAAACGTAAACATGGCATTGTTCTACTAAATAGCTAGACTCTGGTGTTCACACCCGTACATAAATTTTTGCGGTATAAAGCAACTGCAGAAATTGAAAAAGTCAGAAATTAATTTACTACCTTTCATGGGTCAAATTGCAAAAAATTTTTGCCGCAAAAAAATACCTGCTATATGTAATTTAAAAAAAATCATTAATGGTAGGACTTATTAAATCAAAACCGGGAGACTTGTAGACCTTTGTCAGTTACACGTCTCTATGTTTGGATTTTAATGCAAAGCAAGATATATCCAGACCTAATGGATAGGTCATTTTTAAATTGTATCTTAATCTAGCTGCAGATCTTTAGCTCGCTGGTCTTAAACAAACATTGGGATGGATGACCAGAGAGCTACAGTACCATTGAAAAAAGTGTGTATTTATTGCTCGCAAAAAAGTGCGCTGTTTCTCGATTTATTTCTCCGTATATATCAAAATATTACTCACCGTATTTTCCTAACATATTCCTTTACTGAACATTTTCGGAATCGCAGACACCTGACATCGCACTACGGACAGCGGACTTGCGAACAAAAGACAACTTACGGGGAGCGTATTAAAATACGGTTTAACATTTACCTGATAATTTTCTTTCATTATCTCTGACATCTATTAAAACGAATAAATTGAAAACAATTAAATAGGTCAGAATTGTAGAGATTGGTAGAAATTAAAAATAATTCGTACTTAACCCCCTCCCTCTGTTTTTGGAAGAAATAAAAAAATAATAAATGAGGGTTGTAAAGAAACAAAATATGTAAGAAGGGGTGAAAAAAGAGAGTTGTGATTGTATACATGTTATTGGAATTTTAAGATATAACAGACAATAATAAAACTTGATATTTGACTCATCTTCTTCAGCACAATAAAGTCATTCAATATTTTCGATCTCTCTCAATAGCACACGAAATAGGAAACCGATTTTTTATTTCAACATATTGACCACATCAGCTGGGTTAAGATAATATAGAAACTAATGATTTTTTTAACAATAAATTGGATATAAAAAGAAAATAATTTTGAAAAAAAAAATCACAATGAGGAATTAAAATTTGCAAAGTTTGATTTGAAAATCCAAAAGTACATTGCTAATATGACAAAATTGAGTGATTTTAAGAACTCAAAATTTAATGAAAGTAAGCAGTTAAGAAAGACCCCCTCTCCATTTTTAAAAGATAAAATACTTGATATAGGTAACACATGTACGTGCAAAAATTCTTAATTATGTTAAGCACATTAATTAAGCCATTTCTTGGTTGAATATTAATTCGTATATATATATATATATATATATATATATATATATATATATATATATATATATATATATATATATATATATTTTCCCATGTTTACCCCTTTATCCTGTGGATATGACTCATTGGATAAAATTTTCATATTCCACAGTTAAGTGCAGTTGTTACGTCACAATGGTTTTTGCGTTAGCGTGATGAAGGTAAAAAAATAGTGGAGTCCTATATAAAACAGTGTAAAACATTGGTTGTGAAGTATTAAACATGGGATAAAAAGAATCTCCCATGATTTGACTTTTATCCAACTCGTTGTGTGTTCTTAGGCTCGGGGATAAAAAACACACAACTCGTTGGATAAAAATCATATCCAACTACAAATCATGGGAGATCTTATATTTACATTTGCAAATGTTTTCTTTTATATAACACTATTAAAAGCAACGCGTATCTATATCCGTATAAACACGGGTTCCTTGCGTCATAAACGTTCGACGTAATTTCTCAGTGACGCCATAAAGGGTCGACGCGCAATTTAGTGGATCAAACACGTGCCGTTAGGTTTGAAAAATAAAACGTTTCACGCGTTAAAGATTATAATCAGTCAAATATCATATATGAATTAGTCACAAATGTAAATATAAGTAATAAGGTATTTTAAAACATCTATCGGAATATAAATACGGGTTGGTACGAGATCAAATTTACCATAATTTGATCTCGTGACCAACTCGTATTTATATCCCGGTAGATGTTTAAAAATGATACCTTATTTCTTAAATACATTTATATGGAATTAAAAGTGTCATGTTAGTACCTCGATAATTCAAATTGTATTTTTATCATGGCCATGATGTAATTACAAATGCTTTATTAAAATACATCGATGCAATAATATTTATACGTTTATATTAAAAAAAAAACTGTCTTTCAAGATCCAAGAATTAAGAAACTTCCTGGACCCCCAGCAAGGCTTCAAATACAATTTTTCCCTGTACCCGGTAGAAACCTCAAGCAGGTGGCCTCAGATCCCACACAGGTACCCTGACTAATTTACATCACACTTTGCGCGGCTATTCCAACGAGAATGTAATTGTTCAGTATTTTTATACCATCGTCTTCAACTTCCCTCGATATAATTTATTTTCTCCATCCATGAGTCTACTCTGCTCTGTTTTTTGCAAATATAACAACAAATTATTTGTCGTAAATGGGCATTTATTAGAATGCCAAACAAATAACCAAATATGTACAAAAATTACACATGCCCATATTTGAATATATCCCTTATAAGGATATTAATATACATAACGAAAAAATACAAATATGACTAGAAGAATTGGCAAAAAAGATTGGAGAACAAACACGCCCAAACACATGGGCATTTCTTAAAATGCCCAACAAATTAACCAAATATGGACAAAAGTTATACATGCCAAACACGCCAATCTTAAAAGCATGTGAAACACACACGACAAAATAAGTACACTGTACGATGTATTATAACATCGTTAATATAGCAAATCTGAGAACAAGTAACATAACATTACTTCAATGTAAATACATATATATTATTGACAGAATCAAATACAATTAATTATATATTGTGTGGTTGCAGGGGAGGAGGTGGGTCAAAAATTTGTTTCCATCAGAATGCATGGTCTAGAGATAAACAAGATCAAGTTACAAATCTATAGAAGCAAGAATTAACTGCGGCACTGAAAATTCCGGAAAAATTCTCTATTAACAGTAGAATAACAGAGATGGTATAAATTACTTTATGTTGCACATAAATACAATTATACCATCGTCTTCAACTTCCCTCGATATAATTTATTTTCTCCATCCATGAGTCTACTCTGCTCTGTTTTTTGCAAATATAACAACAAATTATTTGTCGTAAATGGGCATTTATTAGAATGCCAAACAAATTAACCAAATATGTACAAAAATTACACATGCCCATATTTGAATATATCCCTTATAAGGATATTAATATACATAACGAAAAAATACAAATATGACTAGAAGAATTGGCAAAAAAGATGGGAGAACAAACACGCCACAAACTTGTCGATAACTTACAAGTTATGGACAAGTGCCCCATCCAGAGGAGACGAATAGGAAACATTAAAACCTCACGAGTAGCGACTAACAGAGTAACATATGTACAAACCATCAGGTGCACGATTTAACTATACAATTCCTGTAAATTAACAAAATATCTAATGTAGTTCTTGGGGATCAAGTCTACCAACAATCTTTCAGAATTTCCATGGGTACTAATCGCACCCCGTTATTAGCAGACATATTTTTGTATTCATGTTCCTATGTTGATCCTATATACCCCATGAACTCGAAATGAAAGACAACACAAGAGTCCAAAACATCTGCTTCACATTTGGATCTCCCACTAGAAAAAGACGTCAATGATAAGTCAACAACAAAACTCTACAACAAAGTGATGACCTCAACTCTTTCTTCGTCAACCTCCCTTAGCTCTATTTCGCAATATACCATTATCGCCGGCATATGTAGCCCATGTCCCCCAGCCGACTCGATCGATACACATGCATAAGATTCACGTACGAACTATTTCCAAAATGAGGCAAGCCATTGAAAACAAGTTGGTGAAAAAAGACCATCAACAGTCTTGTCCAAGGTCAACATCTCGCAAACTCCATAGCTGGCGCAATGCCCTTCCCAACAAATACAATCTATCAATGAGTAAGAATGTCATATTGCTTCAATGGACTTTTGAGATTATTACTGTTCCTTATCTTCATATTTCACTGTAACAATGTTGATAAAATTACAGGGGGGTTAAGTACAAATATAAATTTTAAACTAGTCTTAAAAACATAACATAATACAAGGTCATCAACTTTGCTGCCTCAGACAGTCATACCGATGTAAATTATTTACACTTTAAACAGACAGAACAATATAACAATGGGTTATCAACTATTCCACCTTAGACAGTCATCCTCATGCAATTTGAACTACACTGTAAACAGAGTATAGTAAAGTGTCAACAAATATTGATGAAACTATACAGTAAAACAGAATGTTATATAAGGTCATCAACTATGGTGACAGTCATACTTCTGTAAAATGCCGCCTTAGACATACAACTGTAATTGTTTTACTCTGTAAACGCAATATAATTGAAAAACATCAACAATACCACGCCAGACCATTGTAATGATGGAAACTGTTTAACACTTTAAACCGAATATAATACAAGGTCATCAACTATGCCGCCTCAGACAGTCATACTGATGTCCATTGTTTTATACTGTAACAGAGCATAAAAAATCTATGCTGCTTCAGACAATCATACAAATGTAAATTATTTAACACTGTTAACAGAACATAGTAAATATCCATCAACTATGCTGCCTCAGACTCTGTAAACAGCTAGAACATGAAAATTAAATCATTGACAATGCTGCCTCGACAGTCTGTCATACTAATGTAAATCATTTTACACTGTAAACAGAATATAAAGTCATCAATATGCTGCCTCAGTCAGTCATACTAATGTAGATTGTTTTCACTGTAAACATAGTAATACTGTAAACAGAATATAATAAATATCCATCAACTATGCTGCCTCAGACAGTCATTCTGTAAACAGCTAGAACATAAAAATAAAATCATCGATAATGCTGCCTCAGACAGTCATAAGTAATGTAAATCATTTTACACTGTAAACAGAATATAAAAAGTCATCAATATGCTGCCTCAGTCAGTCATACTAATGTAGATTGTTTTTCACTGTAAACAGAATCTAATAAAAATCCATCAATTATGCTGCCTCAGATAGTCGAATTAATGTTAACTGTATTTCAGTGTAAACAGAATCTTATTAATAAATTTTATCGACTATGCTGTCTACAGTCATACTGATGTAAATTGTTTTCACTGTAAACAGACCATAAAAAATCATCGACTATGCTGCCTCAGGCAGTCATACTGATGATATTTTTTTTTTTTTTTTTTTTTAATACTGTAAACAAAATATACTTAAAAGTCATCGACTATGCTGGCTGAGTGAAATTACTTTACATTAATTATAAACAGAAAATATTAAAAGTCTACCAGTTCTACCAGATCAGTCATACTGTTGTATATCTATCTATATAATATATTTAATAACATACACAGAACATATACAGTTTCATTCAAAACCATAAGGTAAGATGATTGTACAATGTGCATGTTGCATTTGACAGTCATTGTAATGTGTTGACACTGAGGTATATACTGCCAGAAATGTTGCCTCAGATAATCACTGTGGTTAGAAATGGAGTATTATACCCTCAGAAATGCTGCCTCAAAAAGACATTGCAGTTAACAGTAGACATACAATTTTTTTCAGAAATGCTGCCAAAATCATTCTGGTATAACTTAACAAGAAACCACTAAATGATATAATATATAGCTGATATAATATTCAGACAGTATGCCCTAAAGGAAAAATATAAACTATTAAACAATGAATTCAAAACTACTGTTGAAATGTCTGTAATTGACCTGTAAGACAGATTTAACTGAAATAACATCTGAGGTACTGTGGGTAACTGAATATTAGGCACACCTGATAGGTGTGGAACACCCTTAAATCTAAATTGTACTGGGTTAGTTAATCCTTGGATTATGATTTAAGAAATTGTCTCTAAATATGAGTTGGTTGTATTGTAAGGTCTATCTTCACATATGTCTATGCATGTTAATATGTGAGTAATTTAAGAGGAAAATCTATGGCATTCAGAAAAAGTTAAATGATCATGGTATGAGTGATGCAAAATTAGTAAAGTCATTCAACATTTTTTTTTTTTTTTTTTAAACATTGATTATAAATACTACTTGTATTACACTGTGCTGGTTTGGTATATATTCTTGTGCAGTGTCTATAACCCTGGAATTTCTTGATGAAATGCATAATTTATATCATTTTGAAGATTACTAAAAACTACCATTTTATCAAAATAAAATTGTATTGAACTATTGGATAAACTCAGTAGCTATGACAATGAGGAATAATTTTTTAAAGGTGCTGTAAAATTCCTGCAATATTTAAAATGGCAATATGGCATCAAATAGGGATACAACAAAAAGGATTTGCAATCTTACCAAGTGAAATCCCTAAAGATTCACCAATGTTTCCATGTTCATTTGAAAGTAAATTTGAAGAAAATTCTTGATTGCATTTATAACATGGTGCTAAAACAAGCAGTTATTAGTAAACCCAGTATGTGTACATTAATGCACTAATTGATTTGACTCTATAGAAACATAGGAATACATGAATCTTGGTAAATTATTATCTACAAATTAAAAATATGAGTGTATGCATATAATCATCAGGAATTACTAATAATAATCTGAATACTTGTATTAGAAGTTAATGCATGTCACAGTTAACATGAAAGTAGTTGACTTTGAATTACAATTAACCTAAATAAAATATTATTCATCAAAATTTATTCCAAAGTAATAATTTAGAATATTTAATTCTTAATTCTAAATGTAACATTCCCAGGAATGCTTAAAGTAAAGTTCTACAAGAGATGTGTAACAATGCTGGAATACACTTATCACCCAAATAGGGGCATATAATAATCTTACAGTACCTACATCATAGGAGCGAGAAATGTAAAAACAACTATCTAGGGGCATAGATATTTATGTGAATAAATTATGCAACCAAACCATTATGCATAATGAGTGCCATAATAAACCAGTGATCATAGCCTGGGGAAACACCCCAACCATATACTGGGGCACAATAACAAGGCAATAATTAATGCTAAAGATTACCCCAGCCATAAAGCAGCTAACAATAATGCAGTATTCCTAGATAGAAAATAAACTCCAACTGCATAGTTACAAATTAATAAACCAGTTATTCTAGCTAGAAAAACATTCTGAACTTAAATGGGCACAACAATAAAACAGTGATACTAGCTGGAAATTAAACCCCAATCATACAGGGGCACAATAATAAACCAGTAATCAGGCTAAGAGACACACTCCAACCATGCAAGGGCACAATAATTGAAATTTCTTATTACTAGTAATTCAATTTTTAAAACCTGGAAATGGGTGCAAAATCTTGCACAAACATTTCAATTAAGACATATATATTGCATAATTTATTATTTCTCAGTCTATGAATAATAACAATTAACCATAATCCCAACTATATTGGGGGCAAGATCCTGCTAAAATAAAAACTCCAACCATATACAGATGCAGTATCCTGCAAAATTAATCTTCACCATATAGGACGTACAGGATCCTGCTAAAATTGAACCCCTACCATGAAGAGGTATATGATCCTGCTAAAATTAAACCCCAACCATAAAGGTGTGCAGGATCTTGCTAAAATTAAACTCTGACTATACAGACGTACAAGATCCTGCTAAAATAAAATTTTTTCCATATACTATTATAGGAGTACAGGATCCTGCTAAAATTTTACTCCAACAATATAGGAGAACAGGAACCCTCTTAAAATTAAACCCCAACCATATAGGGGTACAGGATCCTGCAAAAATTAAACTCCAACCATATAGGAGTAAAGGATCCTGCTAAAATTAAACTCCAACCATATTGGAGTACAGGATCCTGCTAAAATTAAACCCCAATCATAAAGGTGTGCAGGATCTTGCTAAAATTAAACTCTGACTATACAGACGTACAAGATCCTGCTAAAATAAAAAAAAATTCCATATACTTTTATAGGAGTACAGGATCCTGCTTAAATTTTACTTCAACAATATAGGAGAACAGGATCCTACATGTACTAAAATGAAACCTGGAAAATATATAGGGGTAGAGGATCTTGCTTAAATTAAATCTGAACCATATAGGAGTGCAGGAACTTGTTAAATTTAAACTATGAGCAAATATCAGTACAGGATCCTGCTAAAATTAAACCCTGACCATATAGGGGTACAGGATACTGCTATATTATGTAAAAATTAAATCAAAAATTAGGATCCTGCTAAAATTAAACCCCAACCATGTAGGGGTACAGGATCCTGCAAAAGTTAAACTCCAACCATATAGGAGTACAGGATCCTGCTAAAATTATACTCCGACCATATAGGAGAACAGGAACCCTCTTAAAATTAAACCCCAACCATATAGGGGTACAGGATCCTGCAAAAATTAAACTCCAACCATATAGGAGTAAAGGATCCTGCTAAAATTAAACTCCAACCATATTGGAGTACAGGATCCTGCTAAAATTAAACCCCAATCATAAAGGTGTGCAGGATCTTGCTAAAATTAAACTCTGACTATACAGACGTACAAGATCCTGCTAAAATAAAAAAAAATTCCATATACTTTTATAGGAGTACAGGATCCTGCTTAAATTTTACTTCAACAATATAGGAGAACAGGATCCTACATGTACTAAAATGAAACCTGGAAAATATATAGGGGTAGAGGATCTTGCTTAAATTAAATCTGAACCATATAGGAGTGCAGGAACTTGTTAAATTTAAACTATGAGCAAATATCAGTACAGGATCCTGCTAAAATAAACCCTGACCATATAGGGGTACAGGATACTGCTATATTATGTAAAAATTAAATTAAAAATTAGGATCCTGCTAAAATTAAACCCCAACCATGTAGGGGTACAGGATCCTGCAAAAGTTAAACTCCAACCATATAGGAGTACAGGATCCTGCTAAAATTATACTCCGACCATATAGGAGTACAGGAACCCTCTTAAAATTAAACTCCAACCATATAGGAGTACAGGATCCTGCTAAAATTATACTCCGACCATATAGGAGTACAGGAACCCTCATAAAATTAAACTCCAACCATATAGGAGTACAGGATCCTGCTAAAATTAAACCCCAACCATATAGGGGTACAGGATCCTGCAAAAATTAAACTCCAACCATATAGGAGTACAGGATCCTGCTAAAATTAAACTCCAACCATATTGGAGTACAGGATCCTGCTAAAATTAAACCCCAACCATATAGGGGTACAGGATCCTGCTAAATTTAAACCCCAACCATATAGGGGTACAGGATCCTGCTAAAATTAAACTCCAACCATATAGGAGTACAGGATCCTGCTAAAATTAAACTCCGACCATATAGGAGTACAGGATCCTGCTAAAATTAAACCCCGACCATATAGGGGTGCAGGATCCTGCTTAAATTGTTCATTGTGTTGATGTAGCTTTTCCATTGTTATTTTTAAATGTAGATTAATAACAAATTCAATCAGCTCATGATAAATCTCGTCCACTGTTTCTCTTACATAAATCATTTGATACTGCACGGCTGATAAGAAATCGACATTTGGAAAGTCTGTTACGTAACTTGTGCCTTGCGCGCACTTTTAGCCAGTGCTGCCCACCATACACAATGTTTGTAAACAATATCCAAAAAATATTGAGCAGCGGACAACATTATAAGTCCAAGTAACGGTGGGAGGATGTAAATCAATTCAGATACATAAACAAATCCCAATCAAAAATTTGTTTCCATCAGAATGCATGGTCTAGAGATAAACAAGATCAAGTTACAAATCTATAGAAGCAAGAATTAACTGCGGCACTGAAAATTCCGGAAAAATTCTCTATTAACAGTAGAATAACAGAGATGGTATAAATTACTTTATGTTGCACATAAATACAATTTTTTTTTAGGGGTGACATGTTTATGAAGCAAAGTTTTAAATCAGTAGTTATATGTCAAAGCCCAGTGCTTGTCCCCCCTTTAAAATATCTGGATCTGCGCCTGATAGGCCTATGTGGAGTACGGAATAAGCTGTATGTGATATGTTATTTACGTTCAAAACACCGATAATGTGTTATTGTCCAAATTTATTTATTTCCCGAGAAAGTACTTTTTTCTTTAAATTAAATGTTGTATGCCCACTTACAATTCCTTAAACAAAATTTATCATATAATATATTTTATACAGTGACGCCATAACTTACTTTGACAGATATTTTCTTATTTAAAGATCATGCGCTCATTAACGTACTTACATGTATATCAAGAAGCAAATCCTTTACATTTTCTTAGTTCTTGGAGATTTTTGCTTTTTATTTGTTGTTGGGAAAATGGTGCAACTGGAATTAAACAATTAAACAATCTCTTGGGATGGGGGCAAATCATTATTTTAGGAAAAGTTGGGGAGACCCCCCCCCCCCTCTTCAATACCACGTGCGTGTGCAGACTTGTACAATACAGAGTAATGTTAATCATACATATAAGAATGAAATGTGATTATCGAGTACAATTAATCAAGACTACAAAAATTATTAATATTATTCACTTTTTGACACGTTCCCTTACATGAAAAGTCCGCTGTCTGAAGTCAACTGTCGGGTGTCTGAGATTCCGAAAATGTTCACTACTTCTACAACAAAACTGTATGTAACAGTCATGTACAAAGTGCGTTGGACCGATTTATCCTGCCACCCAAGATGGCAGTATAGGTAGGCAAAATGCTCGATGATCTCAATTTCAGACCCAGGAGGGCTATTAACAACGGTTTTGGGAAATGTTTATATTGTGGAAGTAGTGAAAAAATATGTTAGGAACACACAGTTTGTATTATTTTGAGATGGCAGTTTAAATATACGGAAAAATAAATCGAGGGACAGCGCACTTTTTTGTGCGCAATAAATATACACTTTTTAAATGGGTGGCACTGTAGCTCTATGGTCGTCCATCCAATTTTTTTTTCAGACCAGCGAGCTACGGATCTGCAGCTAATCTTAATCTAGAAACCAAACATAAGTTTCCTGTGTCTTTAAAGTTTGCATTAATGAAAGTTTAAAAGGAAAAAAAATGTTAACATCATTTGCTGTATTTAATTTGGTTTGAAAAATTACCTGGTTTTTTTTTCAATTAACTTCACGTCTTCGGCTAATAATATTTAATATTTGTGACAGGTTTTGCATTTTGGCTCTGCCCAACTTCTGAAAAAGGACGTCTTTCGGCATGTTGGGTCGAAATTTTCCCATCTGGTGAACTATTTATTGGAAGAAGTTTTCACAGATGAGGAGCTGGGTGCTAGCAGCTTGACGGGGGCCAAAGGTCGCTGCAAAGACTCAATAGACATCAAACCAGCTTTTGATGGGAACAAGGCTTCAGATATCATAAGTAAGATATTGTTTTTTTTTTTTTTTTTACCTCTATCTAACTTATTAGTTTCTTCATACCTGTTTGAATTAAATTAAAAAAAAAATTTCTTTAGCTAGGTAATTCACCTAGCTAAAGAAAACATTTAATGTAAAAAATCTATTTGTAAACAAGAAAATATGTGTTGAAAATCTCAATTTTGCTTATTTGTAAAAGAATTGTAATTTACGTTTACTTACAGTGCTTATTCTTTATACTGATACCTACTGATGCTCAGAATTTCGTACTTATTTTCTCTTGTCTATATTTTAGCTTTCACCAAGTCGCAGTGGAGTATTTCGGCAGAAGAAATTAAGAAAATCATTCGAAACAAGTTGAACAACTGCCACAAAAAAGTCATGGAATGACTTCCAAGGATACCGTTCAAGAAAAAGACTAAATTTATGTAAATATCTGTCCGAGAAATTTCCTGGTTCATTGAAATTCCACAGTAATGTGCTTCATGTAGTATTAGATTTTTGTAGTATTTATTGTAGTAGGACTATCTGTTTTCAAATGTTGTCATATTTATTCTTAGTGCTGGTTTTTGAAGTTATAACTGTAATATGCTTTCACTGAATTTTTAACTGTTAAAAAACTTCAAGTATCCAAACTTTTGATGTCAAACTATTAAATTGTTTTAAGGCCCTTTCACAATTGGCACACGAGCACTTTACAACACTTTGCGATCGGAATGTTTTAGCTTCGCACATTGTACGATGTCTCGCATTCGTTGCATGCGTTTTAGTGGTCGCATCAAGTTTCCTCAAAATAGTTGACATGCACACTATTCAGACGCGACTGAATGCGATCAAAATTATCGCAACGAACGAACATTAGTACGAACGTCCTACAACGTTTTGTGTACTCGCAAGAGTGATCCACGAGTTTTAAAGGTCGTAAGATGAATCGCAGGTGTCTGTGCGTGTGTTTTGCGAATATGAGACTGTTGCTCAACGTGTCTCATGTAATCTTGCAACGTTTTACTATCCTTGCATAATTTATCAGCCTCAGTTTGTCCTGCTTTGCCACTAGTATATATAAACTGTATAAGCATCTTCTCTCGCATTCAACAATATCAACTGAAGAGCTTCGGGAACGGCCGGTTTATATACCCCTCTGACTCGCAAGAGCATTCGTACCATGGAACTCATGAGCGCACGAGCGCCGCACGTACAATCGCATTGGCGCACGTTCAATCGTCCAATTACCTGATCAATCGCGCGATCCGATCGCAGTATATTACAACACTCGCTTTCATTGTACAATAGTCGCATATAGACGCAAGATATATCGCAAAATCTAATGCACAGCGGTCGCTTTAGATCGTACGAATTTCGTACGAATACTTTTTCATATGCGTTTATTTTGGCAACAGTTTACGATCCAAATCAAAAATTTTCTGCCCCGCGAATATTTTGTTGCTTCTGCTCGTGCGCCAATTGTGAAAAGGCCTTTAAGAGTTTTATTTGTATATGTGTATTGTTTTTTTTTCTCCTAAGAGGTGTGATATGTTTGAAGCATAATCTGTTTTATTTTTTGAGCTAAACATTATTTTTAAAATATTTATTTTTAGAAAAAGTATATCTGTTTTGCTTGTTGTTTTTGTAAATTTTAAGTATTGTTTTTCTTGCAATGCATAGAATGTGCCAAATTTCTGTGTTAAAAGCAGGGCTGTCCCTAAGAATTGAAAGAGCAGGGTCATTGAAAAGGAAGAGGGGAGGGGGGTTAGAATTTCTAGCTCCTCCGGGGGGTTGAGGGGGTTACCAGAATAACTCGGGGTGGATATTATTATAGATGAGGAAATTCCCCAGGTCTTAGGGACAACTCTGGTGTTAAAAAGTATATATTAAAATGTTACCAACATTGTTACAATTATATTATATATTATATATAAATGTTATCAACATTGTCAAATTCGAAAATCTTATGGTCTACAGTCAGTTTTGTAACATTTATATCCAAAAAAGATGGAACGTTGTAAACTTTTCTGTGATAAACATATATTAGATATATGTATTTATTTCCTAGTGAACATTTTATAATTTTCTGTGATAAAATTTTAATTAATTCATAGTGATCACTAGAGTAAATCACAGTGTCAAAGATTGGACTTCATTTGTCAAACCGGCGTACGCCGAATGCGCCGCTTGACCTTTGGTAACCTGGCTTGTTACTTCATATGCGTACGCCGATCTCGCCGGTTTGAAATGATGGCGACGGATTCGCCGGTCTTAGAAATATGGCGGGAGGATTAAACAGCTGTTAAAATGCAGATACTTTTTACCAATTCCGCATGTTCTTTAATTGTTTGCATTTCTTGAACAAATTTCTATTCGTATATTTAAAATCTATTGTTATTTTCGAAATGAAAATTTTTCATTAGGTCCATGATTTTTTTTATTTTATTGAATTTTGAATTATTCAACCTCTTTTTCGCTAAGACATAATGTAAAAAGTGATAGATTATAATAAATTGATCATTATTTTGTATAATTATGTTTTGTTTTCGCCGGTTTATTTCATTTACCACTTAGCCGTTTTACGCCGGTCATATGACCGGCGCAATTCGGCGTACGCGGATCTGTAACAAACGAAGTCGGCCCCATGTTATCACTAAAGTAAATCAAAGTTTTCAAAGTGTCAAAGTTTTAACTATAGTTAACAATAGTTTGCTATAGTTTTTTTTTTTGTTAGGGCTAACACACACTGTTCACAAAATGACTTGAAAAAATTGTGCCATTAATCATTTATTAAAAACAATTTTAAAAAAAAATCATATAGCATAACTAATTAATAACCATGTAGCTATTCACATTTTGAATATGAGTGAAGAATTTGCGCGACTGATGGAAGACTTAATTATGGTCTCCCTTAGCTTATTTGACTGGTCCTCCACATTCCATCTTCATTTTCTCCTTCAGTGTTACAAATCGTTTGCTGGTGCCCAGTCCATCACATTTTTTTCTTGGATTATTTGACTGGTCCTTCTTCAGCGACATTTTTACATCCTCAATTTTTTTTTAAAATTTTCTTTGAGTTCTCTTCCTTCTTGGATTTCTTTTTGAGGGGTTTGTCTTCACTACCAGATCCTGCCGATACTGATGATCGGGACGCATACTCTGTGCTCTTATAATTAGTTCCTGGCTCTGCTTGGTTCTCGGATGCTGATTTACTAGGGCTCTTCTTTGGTATTTTTCTCCTCCTACAATATACGTGTTGAACTTGTGTAAGATTTCCTATTTGGGAACAGTATCTACATTATTTTTGAAGTACCGTATAAGTGGAAATTTTCGTGAGACGCAAATTTAGCGATTTATCCTTAAAAAAGGGTATTTATTTTTAGTGAGAAATAGTTTTAGCGATTTTAAAATGCTCACTATAGACGCTTTAACAAATAAAACGCAATTAATTTTTGGTGATATTCAATTGTAGCGATCTCAGCACCCTAGCTAATAATGCCAAAATTAAATCCTTGCTAAAATTTCTGCTTATACGGTATCACATTGATATTAGAAAATTTATCTCCTTGAATGAGCTTCACTGATATCCAAGATAAACGAATTGTGACTTATATGTAATTTGATAATTCTTAAAATTCAACCGAGAGTGACTTACTTTAGTGATTTCCTAAATTAACTGAGAATGATATCCCACATTAACTGAAACTGACTTAATTTGGAGATTTTCTAAATTTACTGAGAGTGACTTGCTTTGCTAATTTCCCATAACTTGGAATGACTTCTTTTGGAGAATTTTCAGATTACGATGAACATGATTTCGAAGATTTACTGAAAGTGACTTACTTCAGTGATTTCCCAGATAAACTGAGTGTTTTACTTAAGAGATTTCCCTGATTAACATACTTAAGTGACTTCCAAAAACTAACTGAGAGTGACTTATATTAGTGATCTCCCAGATTAACTGAAAGTCTTACTTAAGTGATTTCCAAGATTAACTGAGTGACTTACAGTAGTGATTTCCCAGATTATTGACTACTGTTGTGATTACCCTGATCAAGTGAGTGACTTTATTTAGTGATTTCCGTGATTAACTGAGTGTCATTCTTTAGTGATTTCCCTGATTAACTGGATAACTTTCATTAGTGATTTCCCTGATTAACTGAGCAACTTTTATTAGTGATTTCCCTGATTAACTGGGTGATTTTCTTTAGTGATTTCTCTGATTAACTGAGTGACTTCCTTTAGTGATTTCTCCGATTAACTGAATTACTTTTATTAGTGATATCCCAAATTAACTTAGACTTTCTTTAGTGATTTCCTTGATTACCTGAGTAATTTTCTTTGGTGATTTCCCTGATTAACTGAGTAACTTTCTTTAATGATTTCCCTGATTACCTGAGCAACTTTCTTTAGTGATTTCCCTAATTAACTGAGTGACTTTCTTTAGTGAATCCTTGATTAACTGAGTAACTTTCTTTAGTTAGCAATTTTCCAGATTAACTGAGTGACTTTCTTTAGTGATTTCTTGATGAACTGAGTAACTTTCTTCAGTGATTTCCTTGATTAACTGAGTGACTTTCTTTAGTGATTTCCTTTATCAACTAAGTGACCTTCATTAGTGATTTCCCAGATTAACTGAGTAACTTTCTTTAGTGATTTCCCTGATTAACTGAGTGACTTTCTTTAGTGATTTCCCTGATTTACTGAGTGACATTCTTTAGTGATTTACCTGATTAACTGAGACTTTCTTTAGTGATTGCCCTGATTAACTGAGTGACTTTCATTAGCGATTTCCCTGATTAACCGAGTGACTTTCTTTAGTGATTTCCCTGAATAACTGAGACTTTCTTTAGTGATTTCCTTAATTACCTGAGTAATTTTCTTTGGTGATTTCCCTGATTACCTGAGTAACTTTCTTTAATGATTTCCCTGATTACCTGAGCAACTTTCTTTAGTGATTTCCCTAATTAACTGAGAGACTTTCTTTAGTGAATCATTGAATAACTGAGTAACTTTCTTTAGTTAGCAATTTTACAGATTAACTGAGTGACTTTCTTTAGTGATTTCTTGATGAACTGAGTAACTTTCTTCAGTGATTTCCTTGATTAACTGAGTGACTTTCTTTAGTGATTTCCTTTATCAACTAAGTGACCTTCATTAGTGATTTCCCAGATTAACTGAGTAACTTTCTTTAGTGATTTCCCTGATTAACTGAGTGACTTTCTTTAGTGATTTCCCTGATTAACTGAGTGACATTCTTTAGTGATTTACCTGATTAACTGAGACTTTCTTTAGTGATTGCCCTGATTAACTGAGTGACTTTCATTAGCGATTTCCCTGATTAACCGAGTGACTTTCTTTAGTGATTTCCCTGAATAACTGAGACTTTCTTTAGTGATTTCCTTAATTACCTGAGTAATTTTCTTTGGTGATTTCCCTGATTACCTGAGTAACTTTCTTTAATGATTTCCCTGATTACCTGAGCAACTTTCTTTAGTGATTTCCCTAATTAACTGAGAGACTTTCTTTAGTGAATCATTGAATAACTGAGTAACTTTCTTTAGTTAGCAATTTTACAGATTAACTGAGTGACTTTCTTTAGTGATTTCTTGATGAACTGAGTGACTTTCTTTGGTGATTTCCTTGATTAACTGTGTGACTTTCTTTAGTGCTTTCCCATATTAACTAAGTAACTTTCTTTAGTGATTTCCCTGATTAACTGAATGACTTTCATTTGTGATTTCCCTGATTAACTTAATGACTTTCATTTGTGATTTCCCTGATTAACTGAGCGACTTTCTTTAGTAATTTCCCTGATTAACTGAATGACTGTCTTTAGTGATTTCCCTGATTAACTGAGAGACTTTCTTCTTCAGTGATTTCCTTGATTAACTGACTTTCTTTAGTGATTTCCTTTATCAACTAAGTGACCTTCATTAGTGATTTCCCAGATTAACTGAGTGACTTTCTTTAGTGATTTCCCTGATTAACTGAGTGACATTCTTTAGTGATTTACCTGATTATCTGAGACTTTCTTTAGTGATTGCCCTGATTAACTGAGTGACTTTCATTAGCGATTTCCCTGATTAACCGAGTGACTTTCTTTAGTGATTTCCCTGATTAACTGAGACTTTCTTTAGTGATTTCCTTAATTACCTGAGTAATTTTCTTTGGTGATTTCCCTGATTACCTGAGTAACTTTCTTTAATGATTTCCCTGATTACCTGAGCAACTTTCTTTAGTGATTTCCCTAATTAACTGAGAGACTTTCTTTAGTGAATCCTTGATTAACTGAGTAACTTTCTTTAGTTAGCAATTTTACAGATTAACTGAGTGACTTTCTTTAGTGATTTCTTGATGAACTGAGTAACTTTCTTTGGTGATTTCCTTGATTAACTGTGTGACTTTCTTTAGTGCTTTCCCATATTAACTAAGTAACTTTCTTTAGTGATTTCCCTGATTAACTGAATGACTTTCATTTGTGATTTCCCTGATTAACTGAGCAATTTTCTTTAGTAATTTCCCTGATTAACTGTATGACTGTCTTTAGTGATTTCCCTGATTAACTGAGAGACTTTTTTCAATGGTTTCCTTGATACACCGAGTGACTTTCTTTAGTGATTTCTCTGATTGACTTTCTTCAGTGATTTCCTTGATTAACTGAGTGACTTTCTTTAGTGATTTTCCTGATTAACTGAATGATTTTCATTAGTGATTTCCCAGATTAACTGAGTGACTTCCTTCAGTAATATCGTTGATTAACTGAGTGACTTTCTTCAGTGATTTCCTTGATAATTGAGTGACTTTCTTTAGTGATTTCCTTTATCAACTAAGTGACCTTCATTAGTGATTTCCCAGATTACCTGAGTGACTTTCTTTAGTGTTTTACCTGATTAACTGAGTGTCATTCTTTAGTGATTTACCTGATTAACTCAGAATTTCATTAGTGATTTCCCTGATTAACTGAGTGACTTTCTTTAGTGATTTCCCTGATTAACTGAGTGACTTTCTTCAGTGATTTCCCCGATTAACTGAGACTTTCTTTGGTGATTTCCCTGATTAACTAAGTTACTTTCTTTGGTGATTTCCTTGTTTAACCGAGTGACTTTCTTTAGTGATTTCCCTGATTAACTTAGTGACTTTCTTAAGTGATTTCCCTGATTGACTGAGTGACTTTCTTTATCGATTTCCCTGATTAACTCAGTGACATTCTTTAATGAATTCCCTGATTAACTGAGTGACTTTCTTTAGTGATTTCCCTGATTGACTGAGTGACTTTCTTCAACAATTTCCCTGATTATCTGAGCGACATTCTTTAATGAATTCCCTGATTATCTGAGTGACATTCTTTAATGAATTCTGTGATTAACTGAGTGACTTACCTCAGTGATAAAACTGATTCCCTGCAGGCCTTTGTCAATTTCTTCTGCTCTTCTGCTGCAGCCTTCCTCTTTCTCTCAGCCTTCTGAGCTCTGTACCCCTCCATGTCCTTTTTATACTCTTTCATTCCTTCTGCAGCCTTTTTATTCCATTTCTATTAAATTCAAATGAGTACAGTGAATTATGCTTATAGCCAAAATGCTTATAAGGAATGGTTGCTTACAGCAATGTGATTTTCATTCCTTAAGGCTTTGAAATATACCATAAACTTAACAGATATAAGGAATTAAGTTGATAATGAAACAAAATATTCCATCCCTGGAACTTGTTTATAAGCATGTTTGACTGTACAATGAAAGCTGTATTCTAAAAATTTCATCAGACTTATTTTTGATATCTTTAGGGATTCAAGTCTATGTTTCTATGGATGGTGCTGGCCCCTAGACCATAAAACATCTTAAACTTAAGTCAAAAAAAGTATATGGTACTTAAATTATCTAGAAGTTAAGCAGTCCAAAATGAAAGTGCTTTCCAATTTTGCATTATCAAACTGCTGTTATATGCAAATTAAGAATTTCATTTTTCATCAAGTATTATATCTTTATGGATTACCATAACTCTGGAAATTTTTACTGTAGATAATTTTTAAGCAAATATGCGTGTGTGTTGCATTTGCAAAAAATATTTTTCTTAAAAATAAATCAACCAAAAAAATTGTAAACAAAAATTTTGCTGACAGCTGGTGTCTATTTGAATTGGACGTTAATCTTGGAATGTCCATTCTCAAACCACTCATTGCAAAGTGGTTTGACTCAGCCATATCCTACCTAAAGGGAAACACAGAGAAATTTTATAAAGGTTTAAATGAAAGATTGGATTTCAGATGCTCTGAAACTCTCATTTAAATTTAAATGAACACAAATAAATTTGCTACCATACTTGATTATTTGAACAAAACGTGCCATGTGAACCAATGATTATTAATATTTACTAGATGTTTTATCTCTTCTTCTACATGGTAGAGAATGTTTTTTATCTGAAAGTTAGTTAAAGCTATCGTTTTATATATTGTATGTGATTCAATAATACCTAGACGTGTTTTCTCTTCTTATACCCGGTAGAAAATGTTTTTATCTGAAGGTTAGTTAAAGCTGACATCATTTTATATATTCTATGTACATGCGTGATTTAATAAATTGTAATGGAAACTTTAAACAGTTCACATATTTTATCTCCTCTAATATTTTTTTTCCTGATTATTGAACATTGGCATGGTTTAATATCTTGTACATACATGATGCATATTTTATTGTATGTACATGCATAACTTATAAACTGTTCTGAAAATTTTGAGGTGTTTTTAATTTTAGGGCTAATGACAATTTGCAAAATTTTGAAACAAAAATTAATTAACAGCTTTTTGACCCAGATTTGCAAATATAAATCAAACTAAAAATTTAGTATTGAAAATTTGACGTAAGTCTAGGTCTTTTTCATGATCCTGGTACCTGGACAATTCCAAGGTCAGGAAATAGTATAAAGTACAAAAGGCAAGGCTTTCAAATTGCAAACAATATTCTGATGTCAAGAAGGTTATCTTGCAACAACCCCCAATTACTAGAACTTTATTTTACTACAGGTCTGAATTGCATCTGTTTGTGTGCACTATAGCGTAATAAAGTGTCCTGCCACAGCATCAAATATTGTTCAATTCTCACCAACAGTTTAGAGTGCAAGAAAATCATGTCAACCCTGATTCAAAGATTTCCATGATTTTTCCATTCCTTACAATATTTACTGTTTATACATCTCCTGTGGTGTAGGCATTAATTTTAACAAATACATGTATTACATCAAAGATTTCTCAACTGGTTGTGTTAGAGCTTGACAAATACCCATCTGCAAACAACAACCCCCCCCCCCCCCCCATCTCCTCATCTTTCATATTTGTTTGATATTTTCAAAAAAAATTAATAAATATATCATATTAAACAATATTATTAGTCTTATCAATTTAATCTATACCAAATTAATTTTGAAAATAAAAGGCTGGCCATCAAATAACATATGATATAAACTGACCAGCAGTTCTCTGTCTAATTCCCAGAGGATACAGATAAGAACTGCTTGATCAGAGATGTTCTAACAGAAATGATTCAGACAGCTAGCCTTCCTACATTGAACTCATTAATTATTTATGATATTTAACTGGATTCATGTCCACTCATTACTCCTAAGGGATGAATGGATCTGCACTATCTGCTTTGTAGTCTGTATTGCAATAAAAATGCATATTTATGTCATTCTGTTGAAAACAGAGATTTTTAAAAAAAATTGTTACAAAGATTTATAAAAAGAAACAAAAACTTCTGTAATCTTGATGCAACATTTTTAATAAGGTTACTGCATGACTCTTAGATTTTAGGGACTATCTACCATAAAACATTTTAAAAAAAAATACTTGATGAATATTTTGAGATTTAATGTCAAACTGGTTTTAAGCTGCAGTGCATACAGACAAACGGACATGCTGATTACAATACCCCCCCCCCCTCTGGGTATAATTAGTTTTTATTATATTATGCAATATCAAATTACTTTATTATACAACATCAAATTAGTTTTGATTACTTTTCACCGAATTCATTTTTAAAAAGTAGGCTAGCCAACAAAATCTATTCAATCCAACAGGGCTGATTCTATTGTCCAATTACCAAGAGATATAGATAACACCTGCTTGATCAGAGATGCTCTACCAGTTAGCTCCTCATGCTAAAAGTCATTGATTTCTCTCTAGTTTCACATGCAATTTTCTGTTAACAAAATTCTCCTCGACCAGTGCTTGATAATTACACCCATGGCAGATGTGGAATTTCTCTTATAACATTACATTTGTTAAAGATTGCTGTAAAGTATATAATGAAAACAAGAGGCCCAAGGGCCTCAACGGTCACCTGAGTACAATACAACAATTTAGAGGATCCATAAACTGATAAATGAAGCTTTGTTGCCAAAAAGCAATAAATATAGTAAGATTAGCATCAACAAAATAATTGGTCTAGTATCTATCTATCCCCTATTTATCACTATTACCATGCAGACTATTTAACAAAATGTCTATTTTTTAACCCCATATTATTACTTCTCACATTCGCCTCTCTTGGCCTTTGAAGAACATTTAAAAAGACGAGTTATTTTTGTCTCAGTTTTATTCATCTATTATTTCCAAGTCTACCTGATCATAAAAACTGTGAAAGTACTTTTTGTATTTTACAAAAATATTCTTGCATAATACTCGTATTTTATTAACCTTTCAAATACATTGTTTACAGTGATTAATTATCAAAGGTGAATGGCAAAGGGGAATAACTTTGCTCAGCAGAATACAAGTTATTGGAGCAATGGGCAGGACCAGAACACTTGACTAAATGGTCCAGGTGTTGGCCTCGAATATGCCCAGAAGCATAGAAGATTTTCAAAGAAATGCATTTTCACTATATAATTAAATAAATAAAGCTCCACCCTTACACCAGAACATCTGACCCAGGGGCCATGAACTCTCAATTCTGGAAGAAGCACCCTTGCTCATCATAACTATACACTTGTTTCTTTGCTTTATAACCAGTAGGAGAAAAAAAAAATTTGAAAGAAATTATGCATTTTCAATATATAATCAATAGAGTCCCTCCCTTTTCACCTAACACTTGACCCTGGGGCCATGAATTTCACAATTTGGAAGAGGCATTCTTCCTTATCATAACCATGCACTTCCTTTGTTTGAATAATACCCAGGAGCAGAGAAGAAGATTTTGAAAGAATTAATGCATTTTCACTATATAGTCAATAGAGTCCCGCCGTAACACCAGATCCTGGGGCCATGAAATTCACAATTTTGGAAGAGGCACTCTTGCTCATCATAACTATGTACTTAGTTACTTTATTTAAAACTCAGGAGAGGAGAAGAAGATTTCAAAGAATTAATGCATCTTCACTATATAATCAATAGAGTCCCACCCTTACACCAGAACCCTGACCCTTGGGCCATGAAATTCACAATTTTGGAAAAGACACTCTTGCTCATGATAACTATGTACTTAGTTACTTTATTTAGTACCCAGGAGCAGAGAAGAAGATTTCCAAAGAATTAATGCATTTTCACTATATAATCAATAGAGCCCTGCCCTAACACCAGAACCCTGACCCTGAGGCCATGTATTTAACAATTTTGGAAGAGACAATCTTGCTCTTCATAACTATGTACTTAGTTAGTTTATTTAATACCCAGTAGCACAAGTTTGGTAGAGGGCTCAATGCTTATTACAATGATGCTAACAGTTTGACTGCTTGATGTCCAGGAGTAAAGAAGAAGATTTTTAAAGATTTCATTATTTTTGGTGGTTTTAGCCCCACCCCTCAGGCCCCGGGGGGGGGGGGGGGGGGAGCAGGGACCATGAAATTTACAATTTTTGTTCCCCTTCACCCATAGATGCTATATGTCAAATTTGGTTGTAATTGGTTAAGCGGTTTCAGAGAAGAAGCTAAAAATGTTCAAATGTTAACACAGGACACAAGCCGATGGACGAGAACAGATAGCAATAGATCACCTGAGTGGTCACAGTAACCTTGTAATAGGTTGTGACACACCTTCTACCTTAGATGCATAAATTGGCCAAGTTTGATGATTGTAAGTCTAATAGTTTTCTAGTTATCAGCCGGACAGGATTTTTCCATATTTGGCCATATCATCTTAATTAAAGGTCAGAGTGACCTACTTTTAATGTGCGACACACCTTCTACCCAAGACGATGAACAGACATGAACGCTACAACATGATACATCCCGTCTTAAGACAGGCGTATAAAAATTAGATAACTATAAGAGCATGATTTAATTCATTTTTAGAATTATAAAATGAAAAACAGAGGAAAGAGATGGAAACCCCAAGCATAATGGATGGAAGTATGGACAAAGACCCCCATCACTATAAATCCCCGCTATCAAGCGGGGGGGGGGGGGGGGGTTATAATAATCACTGGAGGTAGCTTGTAGGTGACATTTGTCTTATAAGAGACAGCAGGCATAAGTAACTATTAGTACAAAATTGATATGGTTTTCTTCTGATAATGTTTCTAATTTATTGGAGAGTAATGTCCACTGTTCTTTTTTATTTTGACAATTTGAAAATAAATGTAGTAGATTGTGTACTTTAATTTGTTTACCATCTTCTAAAACAGATCATCTATTAACTTGAACTTTATAAACTTACTGTTTTGTCTTCCAGGGCTTTCCACATTTCTCCAGCTTTTCTACCAAAATCTATGATGCCCAGCTCTGGGTTCTGTTTCCTCAGCTTCTTCCTGTGGGCATTCAACCACAGCATGAAAGAGTTCGGAGGCCTTTCAGGGGGAACTGTATACATCCTTGATTTGGATTTCTTTGAACCAGGCAGATCTCTCTGAAATTATGTTTGCATATGTATATCAATTCAAGACCTAAAAAAAGTTGGTTTCTAATTCTAATCAGTAAAAAGTAAGGTTAGGTAGCCCATTTTTATTTCTATTTTATTTTTATTTTTTTTATCCAGTTTTAGGTATAAGTTACAACCTGAGATACTGTATACACGATATGGCAATATAAGAGGAACCACATTTTGATGATTATTTGTAAAAGGATTTTTCTTATCATATCTATACCTTTTCTATTTGTTCCTGACCATCATCCACCTGCTCAAGTCCAGTTTGTGAAACCAAACTAAATGAAGTCTGCTTTTCTCCCTCAATCAATAGATCACCTGTGAAAGGTGAAGCCTGCTGCTCTCCTGTTAGCAATAAAACATCTGAAGCAGGTAAACTTTGCTGTCCTCCTTCACCCGAGGCAGGTGATGTCTGTCGTCCTCCTGTTATTGATGTCACACCTGAAGCAGGTGATGTCTGTCGTCCTCCTGTTATTGATGTCACACCTGAGGCAGGTGATGTCTGTCGTCCTCCTGTTATTGATGTCACACCTGAGGCAGGTGATGTCTGTCGTCCTCCTGTTATTGATGTCACACCTGAAGCAGGTGGTGTCTGCTGTCCTCCTACACCTGAATCAGGTAAAATCTGTTGTCCTCCTGTTATAAATGTCACACCTGAAGCAGGTGGTGTCTGCTGTCCTCCTACACCTGAATCAGGTAAAATCTGTTGTCCTCCTGTTATAAATGTCACACCTGAAGCAGGTAAACTTTGCTGTCCTCCTACACCTGAATCAGGTAAAATCTGTTGTCCCCCACTTATAAATGTCACACCTGAAGCAGGTAAACTTTGTTGTCCTCCTACACCTGAAGCAGGTAAAATCTGCTGTCCTCCTGCTATCAATGTCACACCTGAAGCAGGTGAAATTTGCTGTCCTCCAACACTAGAGGCAGGTGATGTCTGTTGTCCTCCTGCTATCAGTGTCACACCTGAAGCAGGTGATGTCTGCTGTTCTTTTTTCATCAATATCTTGCTTGAAGCAAGTGAAGTTTCTTGTCCTCCATTTGTCAAAGAAAACTCTGAAGCAGTCGATGTGAATACAGGTTGGCAAGGAAATGAAGAAGGTTGACTTAAATTTGGCAGGAGACTGAAACTCTCTCTTCTTCCAGGGGAACTTTGTATCTTTGATGTAGTGAGCAGATTACGTGTAGGTGGTTGGAATAACCCAGAATCCTGAGGACGGACTAAAACTGAGTTTGGAGTGTTTCCTCTTTGTATGTACAAGGTACCTCCTCTTGGCCCTGAGTTAGATAAGTCAGTCTGCCGATCTACACTTATTACGCCCTGTGAGTTTAATCTGAGAGTTAGTAACTTTTGAACTTGAATTGCTTCTACTGTACCTGAGTTCAGAGTTTGCTTTGTTATCAATGTGGATAGTAGTGGGTTTTGAGCAATATTTTCACTAGTCTTTGTGTTTACAGTTTGATTTTCTATCTCTTCAGGAGTATCCATTGTATTCTGAATGTGAGTTGAAGAACTTTCATAAATATTTGAGGATGTGAACGAATTTCTCATAACTGGGTCATTTGACACAGACGGAGGTAAACTTAGGGCTCCAGAAGATGCCAGTTTGAAAGAAGCACTGGAATTCACATTTGTCACTGTAGTATTCACTGCATTTGAATATCTTTCAACATTGAAAGAAGAACTGGAATTTGTCCCTGCAGTATTCACTCCATTTGAATAACTTTCAACAGGTTCTTGTCTTACTACTGTGGATGTATGTAAGAGGTTATCTTCCCATGAAAGCACCGATTCCTGGTGTATATGAGGGACTCTGTTTTCTGCTTGCTGTGTGGATCCACGATTTTGTGAGTTGTTATCCATGGAGTATATTGGTTCTTCCTGGGGTGAAAAATTAATTACATTTGTAAATTATTTTAATTAATACCAGTAAATATATTCAATACTTTTTTTTTTAATCTATCTATTGGGAATGGATGAAATGTTTGTCATCTGCTGGAAAAACAAGTTGAGAAAAAAAAATTATGACAAGCTACACTATAATTAAAAACTGAGGAATAGAATGTCCAAAATTTAATCCAACACTCTATATACTGCTGATTAAAGAGTTCTAATTCTGTGGTATTCTTATGCAGTAAGAGTAGTCTGCCCTTAGATCTTATAACTCAAGATTTTATACTACAGTCCCTGAAATGTTCTACTTTCCCATTTTTCCGTTCGCTCACCGTTCATTCACCGTTCGTTCAGCGTGCCTTCACCATTCGTTCACTGTTCGCTCTCTGTTCACAGTTTTGCATTCAGCATTCACCGTGCACTCATGTTCACCTTGCGTTCAGCGTTCGCTCTCCGTTTGTTCACTTTGCGTTCACCTTGCGTTCAGCGTTCACTTGTCTAACTACACAAATGTACCCTGAAATTAGGGTGCAGTGTAGAGAGGGTCCTTAAATGCAGTTGCTTTTTTAAAATTGTTATTGACTACATTGCCATTAACCTCCAAAGGAGGTAAGCCATTATGGATCTGAGTGTTGTATATTTTATGTGCCATATTCCACCACTTTCTTGAGTCGTTACACTCGGCTATATTTTTTAATAGCTTTTTATAGTAGTCATCGCGAACATTATGTACAGTGCATATACAGTGATTTCTTATTTTTCTAAATTCAGACCATGATGATCAGTTTGTTTAGCGACTGTTTGTAATCATTTCCGTCAACGGATAAGTGTTCAAATTGCATTATTAATCCAAGGAGGATCGGATTTTCTAATTGTCACTGTCTTATTAAGTATGTTATTTCTAGCATGCTTTATAATAGTTTCATTAAATCTTTATTAAATCATTAAGTCGATGTCAGAATCAGACAATACATGTATTTCTTCCCAGTCGATTGAATTCAGGTTATCTCTATATGAATCGTAATCGCCTTGATTGAATAACCAAATTTCACATTTAAATGAGTGAGAGATTTGATTATATTGACTTATCAACGCATAGACAGGACAATGATAATGTACACTCTGGTCCAGGAAACAATCGCCAACATAAGCTTTTTCCAGAATATTACTATCACTAACTATAATAACATCCATAAGTGTAGAAGTTTTTTTGGTAAAATGGGTTGGTTCTTCAATTAGTTGGGTAATGTTGTACATAGTCATTATATTAATGAGATAATCAGATTGTTGGTCAGTAAGTTTGCATTGAAATCACATGTGATTATTATTTTACTAATTTTAGTGTTATAAGCTAGGTCTATGGAGTACTCAATATCACTCCATATAGATAAAGGAGAGTTTGGGGGTCGATAAAAGGTTCCATACAGATTAGATTGGCCACCCATAAAAAGTTCCAACCAAACGCACTCAATCATGGTTGGTTCAAGGTCAATTCTGCATTTTGCGAAAATATTATCCTTGACATATACTGTCATGCCCCCATCAATTTTCGTCTTGCGATAACGACAAAATGGAGTTTGGAAGTTATGTATATCGATATCCGTGGTAATGTTATCTTTGTGAAGCCATGTTTCAGTAAATGAAAGGATGGTGTGGTTGTGAAGTTCTGCTTCAAGTATATGGATCTTGTGACTTAGACTTTGGACATTTAAATGAGCGAAGGTAAATCTATGTGGGTCGAATGATGTGTTTGAAGTACTTGTTGATGAATTACATGAAGATAATGAACATGTGCCATTTGGTTTTAAGGTAGGCCCTGGATTCTCTTCAATATCACCTGATAGGAGGAGAAGAAGTGAGTACAAAAATGTAAGAAGAGTCATAGATATATATATACATGAATTATGTAAAATAGGTGCACTGGTAATACTTATGGTAGAACAATTAAATGACAGAGATATAATCGTGCATAGTGTGTTTAGCCCCATGTTTGCAAATACATGTAAAAGTATGATAATATGTAGACAAGACTTAATCAAACTTAATGATGATTTGGGAAAAATGGCAATGTGATAAAATAACCCCACACTAGCCTGGTAGCTAGAAATATCTACACACATTCACCAAGTTGCGTTCAGCGTTCACACATCATTCACTCACCTTTCGCTCAGTGTTCGTTCACCGTTCACTCAGCATTTGCTCACCGTTCAAGTGGGAAAGTAGAACGTTTCAGGGACTACATGTATTTAAATTTCAGTTTGTGCTATTACTGTATAGCATGTACAGTTTCAAAATTGTCATGACCTCAAAGACATGAAATATAAATGCTAATATCACCAATATCAAAACCCTGCCTCACAAATTCAAAAGAGATACATACTCCTCTGAGTATTTTTGCAAAGTAGGTCAAAGTTCAAGGTCAAATAGATTTTAATGCTGCTTATTTTCGTGATATTTTATGTCAATCAGTTCAAATACTAAAAAGTATAAATTTGCCTCTTAAATATCATAATTATGCTACATATCAGCACAATCATCTATTTGAAAAGTATGTCAAAGGTCAAGTTCAAAGGTTACGAGGTCTGTAACCATGGTATTTTACAGAAGCCAAATAGTCAAGCAATATATGTGCAAAATATCAATTCTATATCTTTTACAATTTTCCAGATCTAGGGTGTGACTGACGGACAGACAGACAGACGCCAGGTAAAGTGCATCCCTATGTGCTGCTCTGCTCTGCAGGCAACACAAAAAGATAAACTCTAACATCTTTACTCAACAATGTCCAAACAAGAAGCCGAGGAGCCACATTGCTCACCTGAGCACTATGGCTAGGAAAAAGCAGAAATCAGTTCAGTCTTGAAAGGTTGAAAAGTTTAAATATAAAATTGGTTTGGGGGGGGGGGGGGGGGGGGCTGTTGCTGTTCTTAAAAAAAAGTTTTTTTAAAGATTCTTCCTATACATTCCTATTTAAAACTTTGATCGCCCACTGTGGCCCCACCCGATCCCTGGGGGTCATGATTTGGACAGACTTGAATCTACACTACCTGCGGATGCTTCCATGTAAATATGACCAATCATGGCTTTGCTGTTCTTGAGAAGAAGATTTTTAAAGATTTTTCCTATATACTCCTATGTAAAACTTTGATCGCCCACTGTGGCCCCACCCGATCCCTGGGGGTCATGATTTGGACAGACTTGAATCTACACTACCTGCGGATGCTTCCATGTAAATATGACCAATCATGGCTTTGCTGTTCTTGAGAAGAAGATTTTTAAAGATTTTTCCTATATACTCCTATGTAAAACTTTGTTCGCCCATAGTGGCCCCACCCGACCCCCGGGGGTCATGATTTGAACAAATTTGAATCTACACTACCTGATGATACTTCCACATAAGTTTCATATTTTCAAGCACAGTGATTCTTGAGAAGAAGATTTTTTAATGATGCCATTAATTTTTCACAAATTTTTAATTATCTCCCCTTGGAAGAAGGCGTGGCCCTTCATTTGGACAAACTTGAATCCCCTTTACCCAAGGATACTTTGTGGCAAGTTTGGTTGAAATGGGTGCACTGATTCTGGAGAAGAAGTCCAAAATGTGTAAAGTTTACAGACAGACAGACGGACTACAGACAAAATGTGATCAGAAAAGCTCATTTGAGCGATCAGAAAAGCTCATTTGAGCCTTCGGTGAGCTATAAAAATATTTCATTGTTGTATAGATGGTCTTTTAAGTTGTAACTCATGCACAGAAGATAAACCCAACTATAAACCCAACTTATATGGGATTACAATTATATCTAGAGACTGACCTCTTCACTCTCAAGGTCAAGGTCACTGTCACCACTTGAGTCTTCATCAACAGAATCAGCGGCTTCATCAACTGTCAAAAGAAAACATTTTTGTAAAGCAGAGTCAAAACTTTGGCCAAAGAAGTGCAATACAGGGTTGTCCCTAAGATTTGAAACAAGAGGCCCACCTGAGCACAGTGGCCAGGGAAAAATCAATCCAGTACTGAAAAGCTTAAATGCATAAGTGGTCCGGACCTACCCATAAATAGGGGAGGGGGGTTATGATCTGAATTAACTTGAATCTACAACTAAGGATGCTTACATATTTCTTTGACTTACTGTGGCTTTTTTCCCTACAAGTTTGAACTTTCATTGTGGTCCCACCCTACCCCCGGGTCATGATTTGAACAAATCTGAATCTACATTACCTGACGATGCTTCCGTACAAATTTGACCAATCATGGCTTGGTTGTTATTGAGAGGAAGATTTTTCCTATATATTCCAATGTAAAACTTTGATCGTCCATTGTGGCCCCACGCTACCCCTGGGGGTCATGATTTGAACAAACTTGAATCTACCCTCCATGAGGATGCTTCCATACAAATATAAACAATCATGGCTTTTTTATTCTTGAGAAGAAGATATTTAAAGATTTTTCTTATATATTCCTATGAAAAACTTTGATAACCATCTGGCCCCACCCTACCCCTGGGGTCATGATTTGAACAAACTTGAATTAACACTACCTGAGGGCTTTGTTGTTCTTGAGAATATTTTTAAAGATTTTTCCTATATATTCCTATGTAAAATTTGATTGTCCATTGTGGCCCCACCCTACCCCCGGGGGTCATGATTTTAACAATTTAAATCTACACTGCCTGAGGATGCTTCCATATTAATATGACCAATCATAGTTTTGTTGTTCTTGAGAAGAAGATTTTTAAATATTTTTCCTGTATATTCCTACGTAAAACTTTGATCGCTTCTTGTGGCCCCAACCTATCCCCCGGGGTCATGATTTGAACAAACTTGAATCTACACTACCTGAGGATGCTTCCACATTAGTTTCATTTTTCCCGATCCAGTGGTTCTTGAGAAGAAGATTTTTAAAAGATGCCATTAATTTTTCACAAATTTTTAATTATCTCCCCTTGGAAGGTGTGGCCCTTCATTTGAACAAACATGAATCTTCTTCACCCAAGAATACTTTGTGGCAAGTTTGGTTGAAATTGGCTCAGTGGTTCTTGAGAAGAAGTCTAAAATGTGAAAAGATTACAGACAGACAGATGGACAGACAGAAGGACGCTGGACAAAATGTGATCAGAAAAGCTCATTTGAGCCTTCAGCTCAGTTGAGCTAATAGAAGGGGAGATTTCAAAAGTAGAAGGGAATCATGGGATTCCTCCCCTAATGGGGAGTTTAGGAGGAATATCAAAATAACTGGGGGATTACATCATTAAAGGCGTGAGAAATTCTAGCCCCTGGGTGTTAGGGACAACCCTGCAATATAAAAAAACGACAGGGACTTTTCAACAATGAATGCCTCTTATAATTATTATTCATACATTGACCTTCTTTCAGTAGAGAAGGAGCAACCCCAGAGCCATCTTGGGAAACCTTCAGTTGATTACACTTCATTTCTTTTATCACTGTAGGGTAAATACCCATTCCATCCTTCTCAAAAATGTTTTGTGAAGCAGTTTGAGTAGTTGCTGTCGGATGAATGAAAGATCTTTGTCCAATCAGAAAGTTCCTTTCAACACACTCTTGGTACACATTTGAATATGGCTGACCTTGTTGGCACAGGTTAAGGACAAATATGTTTTAGTTTGGAATGCACATGAGCTTTTAGTCATCCATGTGCTATTCGTGACTTGTGTTTGAAGACAGGAATATGTCTGAATATCAGACATTCATTTTTTGTATTAATACTGAAATTTCTGGGCAGAGTTATATTGTTTTAATAGCAAGTAACAGAAATGTTCAAACTACAATTAATTTGATTAGCTGGCACATAGCATTTGGGGGGGGGGGGGGGGGGGGCTTTTTTCAAGACATAAGTTTTTATTATAGAAAATGTTCCTTGAAAGTCCAGGTGCACCCTCCCTACTTTTGGTTGCAGTATTGTCAAATAAGGGTAATACAGCTATATGTATGTATAAGGGTAATGTAGTGTTTAAGAAAAAACAAGAGGCCCAAGGGCTTTGAATCACTCTTCTGATAAACTGTACAACCTATCACTTCTATTTGAAGCCTCTAAGTATCCTTTATATTTAGATAAAGCCTTGAAATTCAAAGGTAGGCCATCATGACCTACATTTTAGATGAAACACTTTGAGAACATAAGATGATTCTAAGCCAATTAGTTCCTAAGAGTATGTCATGGTGATCTACTTATCACTTGTCATTTTCTGAGGACCCAAGATGCATCAACTAAGTTTGATGATTCTAAGCCAATTAGTACCTAAAATATTTTTAAAATTATTACCATAAAATTTCAAAAGTAGGTCAAAGTGACCTACTTTTCAGATGACATACTTTGAGGACCGAAGATGCCTCAACTGACAAAGTTTGATGATTCTAAGCCAATTAGCACCTGATATATTTAAATAAAGCCATAAAATTTCAAAAATAGGCCAAAGTGAACTCCTTTTCAGTCAACTAACTCTGTGGACCCAAGATGCATCAACTGACAAAGTTTGGTGATTCTAAGCCAATTAGTACCTAAAAATATTTAAATAAAGCAATAAAATTTCAAAAGAAGGTCATAGTGACCTACATTTCAGTCAACTTACTCCGAGGACGTAAGACGCATCAACTGACAAAGTTTGATGATTCTAATCCAATTAGTACCTGAAAAAATATTTCATAATAGCCATATAAATTGAAAAGTAGGTCAAAGTGACCTACTTTTAAGATGACCTACTCTGAGGACCCAAGATGCATCAACTGACAAAGTTTGATGATTCAAGGCCAATAAGTACCTGAAATATTTAATTAAAGCCATAAATTTTCAAATGTAGGTCACAGTGACCTACCTTTCAGTCGAACTAGTTCGAAGACCCAAGATGCATCAACTGACAAAGTTTGATGATTCTAACCCAATTATTACCCAAAATATTTAATTATAGTCATATAAATTAAAAAGTAGGTCATGGTGACCTACTCTGAGGACCCAAGATACATCAACTGACAAATTTTGATGATTCTAAGCCGCAGGTGTGTTAAGGAAGCACTAAGATAATCTGACTTGACTAAATCAGTGATACCGTATGACGTCATAGTAGGCGAGATGACGTCAATTTTAGAACACAAGTTTTCTAAATACTGTTATTTAGAGATATAATTTAACTCCTGAATTTGAATAGAAACTTGCAAATATCAACAAAAATAAAATGTTTTTATTTTGTTATGCTGTATCTGTCACCTGAATTAAAAACTCCGACCGATGACGTCATATATGTTAACAAGTAACTTGAATATTGATCATGTTGTGTAACGAGAATTTGGCTAAGACGGCATGTAAAAAGATATGTAAAAGGGGGTTTAGAAGCAAATATCATGAATATTTTATGTGATTTATGTGAAGTTAAAGTTTGGTAAACAGGTATGCTAATTCATTTTCATTGATTATATCTTCTATTGAATACAGTCAGCTATTTACGTATCCCGGCCGGCCTTTCCTTTGTCATTCGTGACAACAATAATGCAAAAGAACAACACTAAGCTGGATACTTCAAAACCTAATATTAACACATATCGAAAGCTTGTGTTCTATAAAACTTGGGAAGTGCTGCTAGAATCATGAGGTAAACTTGGTTTGAAGAAATATCTCGGGTTATATGTATAAAATGCAAAACATTGGGTAAGGTTTCGTGCGAATATAAGGAATAATTATTTTCTCGACCGGACAGTGGGATTCTAGCTGCAGCAGCACTTTTTAGGCATAAGAGATGTTTTTCAACTATATTATTTACTAAAAGAAATTATCAAACCCCGGGGTATTGTTGTTCTGTTAACTTTTTTATTTAGGAATATTTTGCTATTAATAGCAGTCACGTGATGACGTTGCGGTGGTGCACTTCTTGGCCTCAGACACTTTGTTGTCTTTATGTAATAGTTAATAATAGTTTACGTTTTATCGGTGACTTTGATAAATTATCAAACTTAATTTTCTTAAAAGAGTCTAAAATTCCCGAGAAACGATTAATATGCTTCCTTAACATACCCACAGCCAAATGGTACCCTTACTATTTAAATATAGCCAAAAAATTTCAAAAGTTGGTCACGGTGACCTACTTTTCAGTTGACATTTTTTGAGGACCCAAGATGCATCACCTTACAAAGTTTTATTATCATAGGCCTTAAAATGTCCAAATTATGCCTCTAAAATGCTTTGAAATCGAATGTCTGCAAAGTTAAAAAATTAGGTCACTGTGACCTACTTTTTACTAAATATGTTTTATGGCCCCAAAATGCATCATCTTACAAGATTTAATGATTCTAAACCTCTCAGTATTCGAATTAATGACCTTTATTGTTTTGAAACAGATTAGCCATAAAATTCAAAAAGTAGGTCAAGGTAACCTACTTTTTAGTCAATGTACTCTGAGGACCCAAGATACATCAACTGACAAAGTTTGATGATCATAGGCCTTAAATTGTTCAAAATATGCCTGTAAATTATTTTGAAAAAGAATGGCTGCAAAATTTTAAAAAGTAGGCCACCGTGACCTACTTTTGAGTCAACATGATATGAGGTCCTTAGATGCATCAACTGACAAGATTTGATGATCCTAGTCCTTATATTAAGCAAAATAACATTTTAATAAAATGTAATTTTTGGTCAACTTTGAAGTGACCTTGAGACCACACGCTTTACCCCATGGTGATTCCCGTGCAAATTTTAATCTACAACATATCCTCATCCTTTTGTGTAAGTTTGGTGATAATCTGCCCAGTGGTTCTTGAGAAGAAGATTTTTTAGCAACCAGTACTTTTGTTTCTATTTTCCTAATTATCTCCCCTTGTTTAAGGGTCACAACACTAGTTTTAGTACAAATCGGAGCCCTTGGGCCAAGGATACCTTGTGACAAATTTGACAATAATTGGCCAAGGGGTTCTTGAGTTATGGCCCATATTCTAAAAAGTTTATGCACACTGCACAAATGGCCATAACATTAGCTCTTTGAGCCTTTGGCTCAGAAGAGCTAAAAATTGGAACTGAAGATGTTGGAAGTACAAACTGAACAACAGGTAATTTAAAGAAAGAAATGAAGTGTAATCAACTGTGGGAATCCGATGTACTAGTGCTGAGGTTTTAATATGAAGAACAAATATATAAGAAAGTCTTATTCCACTTATACCCTCTAGCTGCAGGGATATGTCATCTTGTTCTTCTGGCTCTCTTGGTGGAATCCCATCTGAAAGGTTTAAAATTATATTTATTTTTTTTCTGATTGCTTTTTTTCATAAAAAAGACAATCGTAATGCCAGTTTCATTTTGTAGCTCTTTGGTAAACATGCATTTCAATTTTGTTACAAAACTGGTCATGGGAACATTTAATGAATTTTTAAGCTCACTTAACTTTTATTTCAAACATGATAGAAAGTCTTTGTTGCAGGAGTTTATTAAAGAATAGCTTAGAATGTAAACCTTGAAAAGTTACACAACAGAAGAAGTGCATTCTAGTCATTATCGTACAGGGTTCGACACTAACCTAAGTCCGTTAGTCTCAGACTAATACATTTTCATTCGGACTAATAAAATCTGTGGCTAATTAGTCCGAACGGACCAATAAAAATTCCTGAAAAACAACATGAATAATTTAAAGATGTCCGATTCTCCACAACTTTTACTGGAAAACCCCGCATTTATTTTTAGCTTTCTAGATTTTTGGCGGGGAGTTAGACAATTTCGAGTTTGCGCATATTTTTTTCAACTGATTGGTTTGAAGTAAAACATTTTAGCGATCATAATTAATATGACACATAAAAGAAAGATGTCAGACATTTTGGATGTAATGTAAAGAGAAAAAGAACTAGATCGGGAATACGATCGTACTCGTTGATCTAGATAGAACGTTCTATCGTTAAAATGATATTGTCCTACGGACCCGGTTTAACGGTAGAATTCGTTCCGTGTATTGGCAATGTTGCAAAATAAACACGGGCGATGACTCGTACTCTGTGCATTTTCTATGAACAATCCAGAGAGTTTCGAATGTCAACATGGCGTTAAATTTGAAGCGAGGAAAAAACGTTGAGAAAATTAGTTGAATTTTCGTATTTATATGGCTTATTTTTTAGGTTAAAAGACATAGATTATCTCAAAAAGGTTTGTTATGATTAATTTGGTAGTTATTTTCAGTGCAATTCCTTTTGTATTCTTCAAAATCATTTCGGAGTGGATCCACTCCAATTTGCTACATTGCAAGTATATGGAACGTAGGCCAATTCTAACTGTGGTGAGGGCTTGTCCCGAGACACAGTTAAATTATTCAAACTATCGTTGATCGCGAGGTTTTAACGAATCTGTGCTAGGAATAAGCCATTTCACGTAAATGCTTTGTTTATTTTAAAAAAGTATAAAAACATATATTGAAATGTTTATTTATAAATTAATGCTACAAAACGTTGATGTTTCTTTTTTTTTTTGACGGACTCATAAAATTGCATGCGGACTAGTAAAAGTAAAGAAGCACTAGTCCGGCAGGACTAAAACCTAAAAAAGTTAGTGTCGAACCCTGTCGTACCAGAGATAAGACAATTTGAGTTTGACAATTTGATTAAGGGCTGAAACGATTCATCAAAATATTGATACTGTTCAATATAATAGCTCGATTCAATGTTCGATTCACTATCACGATTTTCAGTTTGATAGTTTTTTTTAAAATTGGGTTCATTAATTCCTTGAAATAGATCGGGTTTGACCTCATTCTAATTGTTTGACACATATGTGAGGGAAAAATAGCGATGGAGAAATTAAAGTTTCAGAGCAGGCTGCCACTGCTAGTATTGACATAAAGAGAAGTGCTCTTTTAAGGGTACTTAGACACAGATTTGAACTTAATATTTTCTCAAATTTTCTGTATAATATCATATCTTGTATTTTGTTTCAATTAATTCGAGATAAAATAAGATTCTTATTATGATTTAGTATGAAATGCTACAGCAACATACAAGTCATGAAATTGTACAGAAAATTGGAGAAAATATTAATATCAAGTCTGTGTCCAAGCACCTTTAATCTAGAAAAGCACAAATTGTGCTCTTTATAGTATCACCATCTTTTATTTGAAATTTTGAAATCTGAATAAACATTTTCTGAAACCTTTAAATTTGTTTCTTTTTTAAAATGTATCATTGAAAAAATTGAATTGTGAAACAAGTATTGTGATATGTGTCATATCATGGAGGAGACATATCGTTTAGCCCCAATTTGATTTATTGCTTACCTGAATTCCTTTTTCTGTAGATGGAACCAAAGTTCTGTGCCTCACGTGTTCTATAAGTATACAGATACATTTTATCTGACATAGTCATTGAATAAAGAAGGAATTTTGTTAGAATTCATTAAATACAGTGACACAAAGGTGTAATCTTCGAATAAGAAGCAAGAATATTACGTAAAACTATGTTGATTATTAGGCAATCTTAGGCAAACAGTTTGGTTCTTGGGTACAACAAAACACGTTACCCTTGAACACAGTTTATAAATGTATAGTACTAGTCGGTAAAACAACAATTAATTTAAGCCTCTTGCGTTAATTGATCAATACTAGTCAGTAAAACATAACCTCTAGCATTACTGTAAATCACTTTTTATTTGCGTGAACTTTATTTTTTGATTATGCGAGTCTGTCTGCTCGGGAAAATTTCATTCTCGCTTATATTTGTATTATAAAGGATTATATACAACAGAAACCACAGCTCGCGAATAAATACTATGAGGGTTGTCTGGTAAAATCATGGACAAGTTGTCTACACTGAGAAATAATCATTACTGCATTCTGAAATTTTCACAACTCTTTAGTACATTATTCCTCAATAATATACATAGCAAATTTCAAATAGATATAAATGCCTTACAGCGCAGTCGCACAGATGATAATGTCAAAGTGTCTAAAGCAGAGTCACATTTCCACTTTGCTAAAAAATGTTGGATAAGTCCCACTTAAATTTAGCAATTTCATTGATGCACATACTTTAGTTTCCCTTTATTCCTCCATAAAATGTCGAGGAACCAATCTCGCACACACATGGGACTTTCTGTAGATTTATTAGTAAGTTATGGACAGTATTCTCACTATTATTCATCTAAATCGTCAAACTTTGTTAACGGCCTACAGTGACAGCGTCTTTGGCTATTACCATAGCTGTTTGTCCGTACTATGTTTTGTTCTACCCGAGGACTTGATCAAAGAAGATTTCACTAAGAAAACTCCCATTTCAATTGTATTTTGTGATATTTTAATATTTCTTTTCTTCAGTATTCATTTAAAGTCTCTTAGGGCATCGTGGCTACATCTAAGTCAAACTGAACTGCTCTCCGGTGCACCGTAAGGTTACCAAACGTCACCTTTTTTCGTGTGTTGTATTAATCACTTTCCCTTTTCGAATACTAAGGAAACAGCCAATAAATAAGCATATGCCTTGAAATTTTCAAAAAGATAACATAATAGATAGTGGATTAAGAACTGAATAATTTTTACTTCATTCTTATCTATTTAATACTTTAAATTTATTTCAAAATAGTACTCATGTATCCTAAAATGAAACCCTTGTTTTTTGATCCTGTGCCGTAGGACCGTACCTTGTGCACATTCAAGCTTAATAAAATCTTTATTTTTGTCTTGATTTTATCAAAACATTAAAGATGCACTCAAATATGATAAATCAACATCTGCTGAAAATTTCAGCTTAGTGCGCCTATTATTTTCTGAGAAAAAAGCTTTGTCCACGATTTTACCGGACAAACCTTGTAAGTAGCTAACTTGCAAAAATAAGATGTTGCGAAAATATAGTGAACTACATGTACAGTAACTGATCAATAATTGAGTGTTAGTTCAGCATCTATCTACATACCTTTCCAGAGGACATATGCCCTTGCTCAAACAATAAACTTCATGCACCTCAATCAGATGTTTGGCTATCTCACTGTCAGGAAGCCAGTCGAATTGTCCTATCAGCTGCTTCCAGGTATTAGCTGCTTCTCCAAACAAAATATTTCTATACTCATTCTTGATAGGGGTATCTCCTTCATTATCACTATTTACACAAGAGTCTTGTTGACCAGGATATGGTGACCTGTTAGCTGATTGGTCAGTTTCACAGCCAATGATTGCTGATATTACAGAAGGCTCCTCTGACTGGTTGTCCAGTATTTCATTATCACTATTTACACAAGCGTCTTGGTGACCAGGTTCAGAAGGAGCTGCTGCATCATTTCTGAAAGTTTTGATCAGAGGGTTTTCACACAGAATATCTGGCACATCACAAATCTTGTTTTCTGTTACTGTAGTACCGTTAATTGATTGGTCAGTTTCACAGCCAATGATTGCTGATATTACATAGGCCTCCTCTGGTTGGTTGTCCAGTATTTGGATGTTGGTGGTCCTTATATTGCTATTGCAATATTTTTTGCTAAGATTGGCTTCTACACTCAAATTCATCATTAGTGCAGAAAATGATTTTTTTCCCAATGGCAAATCTTCATACCATATGGCATCAGAGTGTCTGCATACTTTTCTTGGTTGCTGCCAAAAGTAGGGGTTTTCTGGGTTCAATTTCATCAAATATTTCTTGAAAGATGCCACTGGGCACATGGGATCACCTGAAATCAAGGAAACATTATCATGTTACTAAAAATATGTTACTAAAAATAGAAACTTACCAAATCATAAAATTCTTCTTGTTCATGAACTCCACAGATATATTTTCTTAAACATCTCAAAAAGGTTCAGTTTAAGTTTACAGAGTGAACATTATCAATACATTTCTTGAAAATCACCCCTTATATGTTCACAGTGCGACCGTTAGGGCAAGTGTAGACACCTTTCAGTTTTAATTTAGACCGGGCTCAAAGTCTGAACAGTTTTAAATTGATTCAAGAACGTTTAATCTACTAGGCCAACTTAAGAAAAATGTTTGGTTGCCCTCTCCTGACTCGGTCTGATAATATTGGGTCAGTAGGTAGGTAGGTAAGAAAATTATTTTTTGTCAGAAAATTTTAATTTCAATGCTAATTTTTTATATTTTCTAGAGTACATATAAAAAATAGTTGCTTCCTGGTCGTTAAAAAACGTTTCCAGTCAGGTCATTTTTAGCCAGTCAGTCGGGAGAGGGCAACCGAACAATTTTTTTAAAGATGGCCCTATTCATCTGCTATATATACAGGAAATCAAGGTGATTTTTTGTTAAATTTTTGTTGCTATCTGTGAGAACGTTGTTTGTGGCGTGATTTTTGCTAAGCATTATGGTACCACAGGTTACTGCAGAAAAAATTCATTTGAATCAATACGCCAAATCCAAATTTTCTTTCCGCCCAGGTGTTGCTTTAAGAGCTCACAGTGATGAGTGGCCCTTTGCGCCACTCACTATTACAGCAAATTACAAAATATGGGTAAAGTAAATTTTCAACAGCTTGCTGGATAGCTCTATAGGGTATACAATTTGGTCTAACAAGTATTACATTAGGTTAGAATCTAGGTCAAGAGGTTACTCAGGTGTATCATTAGTTTTTACAAGTAAATGTGAGATATCAGTGTTTGAGATAATGAAGTTCAGCTGTATTATGAATCCTAGTGTTAAACCTGCACCCACCAGGTCGATCATACATTCCGACTGGCTGCATGATTGTTTCCCTCCGTTTTTTATTCTTCTTTGTGTATCTCTCTCTAACGGTCACATACTCCCTCCCAGATGTGTCCCTGGAGAACGTGAAATCCTCTTTCCGTACTCGCCTCATGTGGTCAAGGCCTCTATCGCAGAAATAGTAAATAAACTCAAACATAGTCTTTTGCTGCAGCGTTCTTGGGGAATCTGTTGAGAACACTGTGTTATATAGTTTTGCTACATCATTAGGATGAATAGGAATTTTCTGTTTAGGAAACTCAACCTCCCTCTTGCCACCGGATTTCATGAATACCTCCTTAAACGTTTTATTGGAAGTTGAATATTTTTCGCTACGAATAATATCTTCATTTCTTAGTTTCAGAAAATATTTCTGCAGACCGGAACGGATGTTCAGCACGGACGCCCTAGCATAATGTTGGCCGTTAGCTTTCTTCATTTCCATGTAGAAACTTGTCAACAACGCGTCCAGTTGTTCTGACGAGTAAGTTGTCTCTACGCTCAGATGCAGGCCCTTTTCTAGAAGAAAGGCTCGGAATATTGAAAGTGTTGAGCTGATATGTCTTTTAGTTGGAGGCATGTAGTCATTGCTGTCTGCAATCAATACCTGTAACGTTTGATCACCAAACATATCTGCTTCTCCAAGTGTATGGTCGGTCTGATAGGTATCATGTCAATTTGTCTCCCCACAAAATCGTTCGGTAATTTTATCTCCTCCAAGCGTTGTTCATCTTAAAATATTGTCCAAACATTATTCTTTTTTTAAATATAAAAGACAATCTTTTAAAAATAAAAAAAGATAACAATGTGCAAGTTCAATTTATTCAATTTTAAACTGTATGAAGTGATGTTTCAGTCCTCACTGTTGAGGGTCTGAACTGTCTAGTAGCCGTGACATTTTATTAGCTAAGTCGTACAATACACGTGATGATTGTTTACAATGCCCGTTATGCCGAAATGTTAAAGACGATGAGCCGGATTTTATTAAGAAGTTTAAACAGAGAGTAGGCTACAAGGAGGGTCCAACAGTAAATACAAAGGTATGTAGAATGAAGTCTACAGTTCCGACAAAAAACAAAAAGATTTTTTTTTTCATTTGTAGCGTCTTATTTCGAATTTCCTCTACAAAAACGAATCCGGGATGTTTCGCGCCAATGGTGGCAGAGGATAGTTTTTTTTAATGCCAAACATGTGCCGAGGGGGTACACATATACATGCCATCCATAAAAACATGTACATGGGGACAGTTTTCCAGGGGCTAATCAATTACACTTCATATGCCCATGGCTCACAAATTATGTCAACAAATTACATGTAATCTGCCTATTAGAGTGCACATGTACCAAAAATGCACCTGGGGACTCCCCAAATTTTGGCTTGTTTTTCCAAGATCTGGGCCTCATTCACACCCACACAACCCACCCCCAGGCCCGAGCGAGCAGGATAAAACACCCAGTAGTCTGTAAATCAATGCAAGCCCTAATAAAAATTCACCAATTGATATGGGGCCATTCACCTTCCCTCTGAGATACACACCTTCTTCTAAGGCCTACTGCTTTTTAGCTGAATTTCCTCTGCAACTGACCACGTGTCTTAGTTTCGCATTTACAACTCTGTATATGATAAGCGTCATAGTGACACCTACATGTTGCACATCATTTTTTTCAGCAAGCACTCTGCTGCACTGCAAATGTGTCCCATAATTATTCTAATCATTTTTCTACATAAAATATCACATCAAACAGGGGATATCTCAATTTTTTAAGAAATTTGACCGGGTCTTTAGTACGAAACTATCCCCTGCCACCAATTCTGTTTCGCACTGAGATGGTTCGCGCCTGGATGATTCGCGCCGATTTCGGTGCGAAACATCTCACAATTTATTTTAAATATTCCACGACATTTTTATCCATTTTAATAAATTGTTTATCAATTATAAGATATACATATATAGATGTTGTGTGTTCAAATGCATGACTTAATAATACATGTATGCACTGCCAAAGAGTACGGATCGTGTTCTTCAAATATTCCATGAGGATTTAATTGTAATTAGTTGTAGATCGAAAGGTGAGAATTTATTAATTGACGTGTTGGTAGTCAAACCAACAATAATTACTTAATTAGATGGCCGTATTATAATTAGCATGGTGTTAAAATAATACATAATTATATGCTATGTATACTTCAAACACAGACATAAATAATTATGTCTCTGCTACAAATATAATCTTCTTGAATTAAAAAAAATGTTTCAAAAAATATCAAAATTTACACCATATAACATGTTTAAAATCTAAAATTTTGTTAAACGAACTTCAGTAGGCTAGCACATATTTGTACAACAATGTGGGGCAAACCATCTCAGCGCGAAATGGAATTGGTGCGAAACATCGCAGCGTGAACCATGCTTAGGTGCGAAACATCCCGTTACCTACAAAAATGTGTGTGTACCTGGGGAGGGAGGTTAGTGCATTGATTTCTGCAATAAATATATACTTGAACCAGTTTATTAAAATTCATGACTCCAGGGTCCACAATTTATCCTGGGTGAGCTTGAAGTCTTGGAAGTTCTATACCTTTGAATTTTTCATACATGGCATTATTATATTACTATCAGCTATTATCAACAAGAATTTTCCCTAAAAAAAAGAAATAGAAAGTTTAAATTGATAATTTAATATGACAATTTTTCATCAGGTCAAATATCAGGTCTTTAGTGTATCAGGTCTTTAGTATGTTCCCATTATCCAACAGATAAGCAGTTCAGGTACACTGAATATAAGCTATTGCACATCTTTGTATACATTAAAACCCATGCACCCATGATTACAATGAGTCATAAGTCTTCTTTTCTTCACCAAGGATAGGACTGAAAAGAATCTTTGAGATTGAGCACAGGAATTTTTGAATCTTCAAACAAAATTCATGTAATGTCATTTTGGTCAAGAGTATTAGTCCAGTGTGGGGCTGACTTCATCACACTCAAGATACTTAGACAACTGGTCAACTTAATAATCTGAAGGTCTGTTTGCTTTGATTCATGCTATGTAAAAAAAATAGTGTACTTTTTATCCATATATGGTGTCAACTAAGGGTCAAAAGCAGCATAGCCATAATAGGGTTCACAATTGGCCTTACACAACCAAAGGTGTCAATCAGTGCTTCAGCAGAAGACAACAGAACATATAATTTCCTCTTCAAAATGATCACAATTCATAGCTCGAAAGTAAAATCAGGAATTAAAATCTACAAAACCTGAGGATGTTTCCACTTAGTTTCATTTTTCCTGGCCCATTTCTTGAGAAGATTGAAGGTTTTTTTTTTTTTTTAAATAGTCCATTAATTTTTCTCTAATTTATAATTGCCTCCCCTTGGAAGAAGGTGTGGCCCTTTATTTAAACAAGGATTCTTTGTGGCAGGTTTGGTTGAAATTGTGTTGAAATTGGCCCAGAGGTTCTGGAGAAGTCAAAAAATGTGAAAAGTTACATACAGACAGACAAATACCAGACAAAATGTGATGAGAAAAGCTCACTTGAACCTTTGGCTCAGGTGAGCTAAAACAATGCTCAGACATTGACAAGTAAAACAAATATAAAATAAGGAATCCTATTTCCTTAACTGACCTTAAATATATCAAACATTCAAAAACATGAACAGGCTTCCATGTTTACTTTCAATGGGGTCTGGTTAAGACTTGTGATAATAGAAATGTGAGAGAAGGATTTGATTAGGATTATTATCCTGTAAAAAATCATTAAAGTAAAATCAGAGAGTTGTTTTAATATTTTTTGGAACAGCATGAGATTCCAAACTTTGAAGATGAGGAGGAGGACAGACCAGACAATGAAGATGAGAAGCCAGTGATTGTACAACTGAGGGAAGGGGATCTAAGTGCTGAGGAGGTGGAGAGACTGCAAAAGAGTGAAGGTTTGTATATAATACTGTAAACCGTTAAGGTGTGTATATAATACTGTAAACCAAAGAGTGAAGGTGTGTATATCATACTGTAAACCAAAGAGTGAAGGTGTGTATATAATACTGTAAACCATGAAGGTGTGTATATAATACTGTAAACCAAAGAGTGAAAGTGTATATATAATACTGTAAACTAAAGAGTGAAGGTGTGTATATAATACTGTAAACTGTTAAGATGTGTATATCATACTGTAAACCTTGAAAGTGTGTATATCATACTGTAAACCTTGAAGGTATGTATATCATACTGTAAACTCTCAAGGTGTGTATATCATACTGTAAACCAAAAGACTGAGGGTGTGTTTATTATACTGTAATCCAAAGAGTGAAGGTGTATATATCATACTGTAAACCAAAGAGGGAAGGTGTGTTTATAATACTGTAAACCATGAAGGTGTGTATATCATACTGTAAACCAAATAGTGAAGGTGTGTATATAATACTCTAAATCAAAGAGTGAAGGTGTGTATATAATACTGTAAAACAAAGAGTGAAGGTATATATATAATACTGTAAACCATGAAGGTATGTATATCATACTGTAAACCAAAAGACTGAAGGTGTGTATATAATACTGTAAACCAAAGAGTGAAAGTGTGTATATCATACTGTAAACCAAAGAGGGAAGGTGTGTATATAATACTGTAAACAGTCAGGGGTGAGACTGAAATCCGTCATTTTTAAAATGACGATTTTAAGCCATAAAATAAAATTTTTATTATGACTTAAACTCGTCATTTTTAAGAAAATGACGAAAAACAGTCATAAAAATTTAGAGTGTTTCTAGAATACCGAGTTACCTCTCTTTGAAAAATGTTAGATCCACCAACCGAAAAAAGGACAAAAAACATCGTAAACGAACTTCATTTCTCTAATACAGTTGACTACAATACTGGTTATGTTGACAGTATAAATTTCCCAAGCAAAAATAAGAGTGGAAGAGTTATTTGTCAATTTATTTGCATTAAATAGGAAAGAAGACGAAAATGATGATATTCCGTCTTTTTTCAAAATGGAGGGTCTGGGCGCACTGAAATATCTCGCTTGTTTTACGGGGCGCACTACTTTTTTATGGCTTTAACTTTTTGTCGAGACTTTTCTCTACAAGTACGTATTCTTCCAGACGGTGTACTATATGTTTTTATAGGGCTAAAAGCCATGTAAAAATGGCGAATTAGTTCTACCAAAATTCGACATTTTACCGCTAAATAATAACTTTCACCTTCCATGTTGATGTTCTAACGCACGTGGTCGGCAGTAATTAGTGACCCGGATGAAATGAAACTTGCGTAAACACTCTTCTTTCAGCGGTGAATTCAAATTTCGCTTTCATGTAACCAGGATAGAAGAATTAAGTTGAAAAAGAAAATATGACGATAGTAAGTCATATTGACAAAAAATAACGAAAATACGTACTTAGTAAATATGACGCTTATCCATCATTTTTCAAAAATGATGGATTTCAGTCTCACCCCTGACTGGTAAAGCAAAGAGTGAAGGTGTGTGTATCATAAACCCTGAAGGTTTGTATATAATACTGTAAACCAAAGAATGAAGGTGTGTATATAATACTGTTAACTAAAGAGCGAAGGTGTGTATATAATACTATAAACTATGAAGATATGTATATCATACTGTAAAAATCTGAAGGTGTGTATATCATACTTTAAACTCTGAAGGTGTGTATATAATACTGTAAACCAAAAGACTAAAGGTGTGTATATAATACTGTTAACCAAAAAAACTGAAGATGTGTATATCATACTGTAAACCAAAAGACTGAAGGTGTGACTGTATATAATATTGTAAACCAAAAGTCTGAAGGTGTGTATATCATACTGTAAACCAAAAGACTGAAGGTGTGTATATAATAATATAAACCAAAGAGTGAAGGTGTGTATAATACTGTATACCATGAAGGTGTGTATATAATACTGTAAACCAGAGAGTGAAGGCATGTATATCATTCTGTAAACCAAAGAGGGAAGGTGTGTATATAATACTGGAAACTAAAGAGGGAAGTGTGTATATAATACTGGAAACCAAAGAGGGAAGGTGTGTATATAATACTGGAAACTAAAGAGGGAAGTTGTATATATAATACTTTAAACTGTGAAGGTGAGTATATATACTGTAAACCAAAGAGGGAAGGTTTGTATATAATACTGTAAACCGTGAAGGTGTGTATATAATACTGTAAACCAAAAATGAAGGTGTGTATATCGTACTGTATCCCAACATATATTCATGTGTGAGAAATACCTGAAACTGTAAAGCTACAGTATCATCAGAGACTCCTATATAGTAACATTCCCATAAAAAATGACATGTTAATGTTTACTGTCTTAATGAATTCTGAAGCATTCAAATCTGAGTCAGGACTTGATTATTCAGATTAATGCTGTAATATACAATACACAATGTACAATATACAGCAAGACTACAAACCAAAGACTACAACACTACAATTTTGTTCAAGTGAATGTTGGGGGTCAAGGGCATTTTGTTCTTTTTCTCTAGTTAATCCTTTATCATATGTGTACAATACATTTTCTATATATTTTTCATATATTCCATACCTTATTCTTGATATTACATGTACAAGTCTATGTGTGCATCATCCTATATGATTTAAGTGAAATGTTGATATGTTTTCTCTCCTCAGAACCCATAGCTGATGGTAAGATCACCTTTAAGAAGCCGGTGGAGAGGAGCGGGGAGGAGGCAACAGAATTAAAATCATCAGCAAAGAAGAGGAGGGAAGAGAAAGGAGAGAAGAAGGAAGAGGAAGGAGAGAAGAAGTCAGGGAAGGCTGTCAAGAACTCAAGTCTGTTGTCATTTAACCAGGAAGATGAAGAGGATGCCACATGACATTGTGTCAAAGGAGGATGTCACATGAAATTGTGTAATAGGATGGTGTCACGTGATATTGTGTCATAGGAGGATGTCACATGACATTGTGTCATAGGAGGATGTCACATGATTTGTATGCAATAGGAAGATGTCATGTGATGTGTGTGTCATATGAGGATGTTGCACAATACATTTGTCATAAATTGATCCGCATGAGCTTTTTCTCTATATAAGAAGAATACGGAGACTCGCTATCCACCTGATGTATTTTGCTGGACATTTTTCTGTACGTTGCAGGTAAATTTTCCATCTTTTCACTTTCCAGCCTATTATTGTGAGGTACATTTTGGGGTTTGAAGTAATACTTATTGCATATCTTGATTTTTTAAAATTGACCTGAATTCCTCTTTTCTAGGCATAAAATTCAATAATGTAGCTTATGATTAGTACTGTTTAAGACTACAGAGACTGAACTTTAATTTGTTATCAAAAGGATAAACTTGCTCTGTCTAAATCAATTGTAAACAAACATAATAGGGGCACCTGCTATTTCTCTAAGTGCCTTTCACTGAGGGGTGGTAAAACTTCTTTGCACATACTTATTTAACAGGAGGGGTTAGATAAGAGTCAGTTAGTACATCAGAGTCTTAAATTATTTACTTCTCATAAGCTTCAAAAAAATTCTGAATCACTCTTTTTAAAAACTTTCAATTTTGCTTAATTAGCCATGATTTATCAAATTTTGGAGCTTTTTTTCAAATTCTGGGTAGAATCCACCCTTATGAAAAAGTTGACACAAATGTGACTTTATATTATTAACATCAAAAAACAAAACCATGCAATTGTATAAATATTATATTCATTACAGTCACAACTATATCCAGGTCTGACCACAGGAATGAAATTAACTCATTCCCTGGAACACTACTTGCAGCAGGGAGGTGTCATTAATTAAGATGGTCACAGTTTCCAAGAAACTGAAGTGACAGGCCTCAATTTTCACACATAAACATTGGTAAGTATAAGGTCTTTGAAAATAACAAAATTGACTAATTCTGGGATAGGTCAATATGTAAGTATAGGAATGAGAGTACCAAATCCCCGGATGTACACGTGGTTTTGTTTGTTACACAAAGTAGTATAGAGTACTGAATAGTGTGTGTCACCCGATTGGCTGAATTCAGGTATGTACAATGTAATTATTTTCATTTTAAAGTAAAAATATTAATGTTTGAAATAAATGATGGAATGTAGGAATATTACAGAGAATATAGAAATACCAGGGGGGATTGTAGAAGTTGGGGTTGATATTTTTGGCAGAGTGTCATTTACTGCCAAACGCTATAAGTTGTAAACAATGCAATTTTGACTTATAAACGCCATAGGACCCTATATTTTTTTCAGGCTTTTTTATAGGCGCTTAGAATAAAGTTTCAAATGGTGCCAAGGATTTGTCTGAAATTGAATTAGTAGAGTACTGAGAGGGCAAAAGGTTTGTATAGAGTTCTATGGGAAAATAATTGGTTCTCTTTTCCCTATATGATATTGGTCGGTCTTCTAGGTATCATGTTAATTTGTCTACCCACAGAATTGTTCGGTAATTGTCTCCCCCTATAAGTATTGTTAATCTTAAAATATTGTCCAAACCGTATTGTTTTTGAAAATAAAAAAAATAATGTGCAAGTTAAATTTATTCAACTGAATCAGATTGATTTGTAGGTCCTAACTGTTAAGGGTATGAACTGTCTAGTAACCGTTAAATTTTATTAGCTAAGTTGTACAATAAACGTGATGATTGTTTACAATGTCGAAAGGAAAAAAATGTCATGTGTCAAAGACGATGAACCGGATTTCATCAAGAAATTTAAACAGAGAGTAGGCTACAAGGACAGCCTGCACTCGGGCATCCCCTGTGGGGATGGTAGTGTGTTACATGGTATGTCAAGGAAAGAGGGAAGGTTTGCCCAGCCCCAATTTAGCTCACCAGGGATGATGTCAAGTAATTCCCTTGGGTCCTCTATAGGTATCTTGTGTAAGTGTGGCTCACCTGAAAGCACTGTGGGTTGTACCCCACCTAAAGACTAGTATAGCGAGGTTCCCTTGAATCCAGGGTTAGAGCATCCATATTCTGTAGACCTTGTGTATTCAGTTAGCAGCCACCCTATCCTTGTGGGAGACACAGCTAACCTGGGGGGCCCTGCTACCATTGGTTATAGACCAAGCCGCTTGGGTGAGGTAAAGTACCCCACCCACTTGACCCCACCCTTTCACCTCATACACCGTGTCAAAGTCAACAACTGGAGAGGCCTTTGAGGCCTGCACTGCTCACTTCCAAGTATGATCGTAGGCCTGTTTACCCTACAGGGCTTACCTGGGACCCAGTGTCTGTACAGATCCAGCCTAGACCTGCGGACTTTAGTGTGTCCTCTCTTCCTGGGGATGATTTGCAACCCTGGAGCTCAATGCCACACACTATGTCTGCCACAGCCCCTGTTAATGTTGGAGCGTCCCCAGCGCTGGTTCAGTCAGAAGCAGATAGTAACCTAGTCTCTGGCCTTCAGATATTGGCATGACTGCTGTTAAACCCCAACCTGTATCATTATATGCTACTTTCAAAAGCACGCCTAACCATGCACCCTCATCTGCTGTCAACCCTGGGGTGGGCAAGCCCAACCCTCACTGCCCGACGATGCCCAGTCTGTGTTGTACCGAGGCAAGAATACTCAAGCTACACCCCATGGTATGGCTATGCCCAGTGTATTACAGCACCATAGTGTTCCCGTATCAATAACTTGTGGCCCTGCCCATCTTGATACTCCTGCCTGCCATTTTAAAAGGGAGGGGGAGAGGATAGCTCATGTACAGCCAAACTTGTATGGGGCAACTCAGCCAGGATACTATGCTAGTCAGTCAGTCCCGGTTAACCAGGCTCGCAACTTCAGTGCACCGACACATTATGGCTCACCAGGTTACCAGGGCACCACACAATACCCAGGTAGTGAAGCCACTGGGAGTAAGCCCCGGTATAAGGACCTTACGTATGATGGTAAGACCAGCTGGAAGGCATTTTTGCACAAGTTCGTTAGGTTTTCTCGCAGCCAGCTGTGGACTGAGGAGGAGCAGCACGACCACTTCTGTTTTTCCCTTGAAGGGGCAGCAAGTGAGAATTATGCCTTGCTGTTAGAAACCAGTAGCCAGCTCCCCTGAGGTGAGATCTTGCAGAGATTTGAGAAGTGTTTTGGCTCCTCTGCCCCCCGATCTCACTTATCAACTTAACTTCCAGGCTGCCAATCAGAATCCGGGAGAGTCACTTCGTCAGTAGGTAGACAGGGTGCTGACCTTGGCAACGCGAGCCTTCCCTTGTGTGCCGGATGTACACACACACACACACCATACCTAGGCTGTGTTATGGAGCTGAGGACCAAGATACTGGCCTTTATGCACTTGACTGGCATCCCCGGACCATGGAGGAAGCCATGGATCAAATGCAATACTACCAGCACTACCGGCTACATAGGCCTAAAGCCAAGAAAGAGCTGCAGAAGTTGATCTCCGGTGATGACACTGAACAAGACGATCCCAGGACAGTAAATTCTGCGGCGGAGGAGCTGGAAGCTCTCCGGAGCAGAATGGAAAGATTGGAACAAGCCGTTCAGCAGAAAGGATTTCCCCCCTCCCAACACTCCAGAGGACTGGTACCCCACAACCAGATTGGCAGAGCGAGACCAGAAGCCTGCTGTGTATTTTAAGTGTGGAGAGGTGGGGCATTTCCATAGAGATTGCCCCACCCAAGCTGCTGGGAAGACAGAAGCTAATGATTGGCAGCGGGGTGGAGCCCAGATGAAGGGACCCCTTGGTGAGAGATTTTGTAGGCCAGAGTCCCAGGAGAGGGGACCAAGAAGTGGAAAGCCTGGATCCCAGAGAGGGCCCTCCCAGGTGGTTCGATTTATGACGCTGGAACAGTCACCAGAGAGGACGGACTCAGAGAGTAAGGAGCAGGGGGCTAGTCTACCACCCTCCTGTATGCGGTGCAGGTCCAAGCAGCGCAGGCTAAGGGTGCGCTTTGAGACGCCGCAATTGCCAGAACTATTCTCAGCTGAGGACAAAGAGGCATCCTTGGATGAGGAAATGGGGAAGCCTATGGCCCCCACTCCACTCCGGAGCCACTTGGATCAGTTCAGGCCCCAATGTACCCCTGGTTGTCATGATTTGAACAAAATTGAACCTACACAACCTGAGGATGCTTCCATATAAATTTTATAAGACCAGTCACAGCTTTGCTGTTTTTGAGAAGAAGAATTTTAAAGAATTTTCCTATGTTTTCCCTATGTAAAACTTTGATCACACAACTTGGCTCCATCCTATCCCTGGGGGTCATAATTTGAAGCAGAACAAATTAAAATCTACACTATCTGAGGATGTCTCCACTAAGTTCATCTTTCCTGGTCCAGTGATTCTTGAGAAGAACTTTTTTTTTAAAGAGACCATTAACTTTTCACTAATTTGTAATTATCTCCCTTTGGAAGAAGGCGTGGCCCTTCATTTGAACAAACTTGAATCCCCTTCACCCAAGGATACTTTGTGACAAGTTTGGTTGAAATTGCCTAGAGGTTCTGGAGAAGAAGTCAAAAATGTGAAAAAATTTACATACAGACAGACAAATGCCAGACAAATGTGATGAGAAAAGCTCACTTGAACCTTTGGCTCAGGTGAGCTAAAAAGTAATACTCAGACATTGACAAGTAAAATTGCCTAAGGAATTAAAAGAATCCATCCTGTTTCCTCAACTTACTGAAATAAGATATGTCAAACATTCAAAAACCTGAACAGGCTTCCAGGTTTTCTTTCAATGGAGTCTGGTAAAGACCTGTGATAGTAGAAATGAGAGAGAATGATTGGATTAGGATTTTTTTTTATTATCCATTGTATTACATACAAAATCAAATTGAATAAGCAGCAAAATTACAATGGATATATAGCACTCACACACCCATTCATACATCCATTTGCATGTTAAATTAATATGGAGGTTGCTTCATAGTAATCAGCTGATCAACAATTGTTTCTATCATAAACTAAATAGCAAAAACCTGTCACATTATCTTCCATTGTTCAAAAATATTTTTCCACGAAATCCATTGTTCTTCAAAACAAAACAGTTTTGAGTTGCTAATAGACATACATCTTTCAATATTGTGTTTCATTTTCATATAACTTAGTAACCCATACGGAAAAAGGGCAAAAAGGGACAACAAATTACTAACAAACCACTGTGGTTTGAAAGTAGTTTAATAGTATAGCAAATCACATGCAAATGAGCTAACAAACTACTACAACAAACCTTGAACAAACCACATCAACTACTAACAAACCACATCAACAAACTACTAACAAACCACATCAACAAACTACTAACAAACCACATCAACAAACTACTAACAAACCACATCAACAAACTACTAACAAATCACTCTAACAAACTACATGTACTAACAAACCACTCTAAGAAACTACTAAAAAATCATCTCAACAAACTACTAACAAACCATTCTAACGAACTACTAACAAATCACTGGTACCGAATCATCAACAAAACACTAAATTTGAATTTTCTTCACAAATCCACAAGTCTTTGAAAACACCTAAACACAGTCACATTTTGAAATGTTCAACGCTTCTTGTTTCAGAGTATTTTAAATTCCAGGATTGACAAGTTTAGTCAATGCAAGTGCAACATTCCAACATTAAACACTAAGTTCCTTTAGTTTAGAATATGTAATTCTCACATCAATGACCACTTATTGTTTTCTCCAATCACATCTTCATAAAGTTTTTTTCACAAAAAAGATGTTTTTCATGTAATTGTATTTGGGCTGACATTTAAATATTCCCTGCTTCGTTTGGCCTGGAAAATGCTGCAATATATTCTTTTTTCTGATATTATTGCCACTCTGTAAGATCTTTTCTTGCCTAATTTACAAGTATATTCATCACTTAATCCAGTGCAAAACTTATCTAAGCTAGTAAAGGGATTATAAGTCAGTCTGAAAATAAATAAAAAACCAATAAAAAAAAATACATATCCACATTCAGTGAAGTTTACTGTAGCCCTGCCTTATTTAAGGTAAAAAAAGAACTTAATGTTATGAAATTAATACCTCAGACAATATATAAATACTGCATGTAGTTGAGTGTAACATTGAAAATTTTCACCCCTCGAAAACCATTGTCAACCGAGGCGCAGTCTTCTGTATCCAGATCCATTCTTTAGTATATTATTGCTGCTTTCTCCAATCAGGGACCTTATATATACTAACAATTTGTATGTCCCTTCACCAATTCCTGTTTCTGACCTGTTGGTGGTTTGAAAATTGGTGCAGTCTATCTAAAGAGATAAGCTGTTCTTGGAAACTTTTACAACTTTAGATAATTCAACCCTAAACATGTCTGTAAAGTAATTTCCCATGTGGTTAGATGCAAATGCAATACTAAGACAAGATGTGTTTGTGAAACACTGATTCCCCCGTAAGACAGCTTATGGTGAAGGTTAAAGTTTCTCAAATGCAAGTCAAAATCCAGGCCAAAAGACAGAAAAAAATGTTGGTACCCAAAGAAAAGGTCTTTTCTCGAGGAATATACCTGTGAAATTTGAAAGAACTAGCTCGCTCCAACAGTTCAAAAGTTATGGCGAAGGTTAAAGTTTTTTAAAAGTAAATAAAACGTCAAGGTCAAGATCAAAGTTGTTGGTATCCAAAGGAAGGTTTTGTCACAAGGATTTCATATATGAAGTATGATGCCCTAGTACCAATCATTCAAAAGTTATGGCCAAGGTTAAAGTTTTTCGAAAGTAGGTCAAACTCCTAGGTCAAGGTCAAAAGGTCAAAGTTGTTGGTATCCAAAGGAAGGTCATGTCACAAGAATTACATATGTGAAATATAAAAGCCCTGAAATTTTTTTCAAGCCAATCCAAATAATTTTTGTCTTTGAACTGTTTATCTTTAAACCAGATATATGTGAAAATAAATCCTACGTATCAAGAGCAGCAAACAAAGATGTTGGTGAACCGTCAAGGGCAAGCGAGGTATCACCTGCATATTAAGAGATTTTGTGTTCTTTTTCATTTACTATTATACCTTTTATATCTCTGTTAAGTTCTTCAAAAGTAGGTGTAACTCCTAGGTCAAGGTCAAAGGGTCAAAGTTATTCAAAAATTACATTTTTCAAAATATTCATGTATATTTACTAGTGGTCTGCTAAGTTATTACTTATAATTAGTACAAAGAGACATCATTTTTGAATGGATTAAACTGATATATTTTCTTATATCTTTATTGCAGCTAGTAGGGAGTAACCCTTTATGTTACAAGATCATTGATGTTTGGAATTTAATAGACAGTGAAATGATTCATCTATGTGAGAGACATGGATTTGATACACTAAGGAACAATAACATGAACAGGACAAAAGGAGTGAATGATTCAGAACTAATTAGGAACAGAACATTCCATCCTTCGTAAATTTGAATTCAGGGACTTTTATTCTAAAAGAATATTTTGTAGTGATATGGGACATGTCATCATAGAAGTGACAAAAACTACATTTGTTTGTGAAACAAATTAATTTACCAGGATTTTTCAATTAATTGTGTTTAATATAAATAAAAAGGTTACAGGAATTCATATTGTTGAACTAAAATAATTGAATAGCCGATCATTTGGAACGTAGGACCAACGTTGGTCCAACATTATTCTTAGTTTTAAAAAACATTGAACTAACATTGGGCCAACAGGAAGTTGTACATTGGGCCATTGTTGGGCCAATGCCAAATAACCAACCGTCGAATGTTGGCCCAACGTCGAACCAACCTGTTGGTTGAACGTTGGGCCGATGAGCAAGATGACGTTGGGCCAACGCATAAAACTGACAGAGGGCCAACGCAATTTTCACCGTTGGGCTTGCGTTGGCCCAACGTAAGCTTGCTATCTGGGCTGGATAAAACCCAGATTGATTTTTTGATAACAATTCGTAGTCTTTTATATAATTGTACTTATACTTGAAAAGTATTCTCTCCATTACTTTACAGACAGAACTAGTAAAAGAAATGGGCCTATAATTATTAGTATTGTCGGGCTTCCTTTGTTTTTAAAGACTGGGGAAACATGTGCTTGTTTCCATATATAAGGTAGACATTTTTTACTGAGTGACATGTTGAAGAGTTTTGTTAATGGTTTATAAATAGAGAATCATGTTTCTTTTAGAATTCGTGGGGATAATCCGTCTGGCGGTTTAGAGGTATCTAAGATTTCTAATTGATCAAGAACGTCCTGATCGGTCATTTCAAAACCATCAAAGCAATTAATTGGTGGACCGGGTCCATGTACAGGAAGATCTGGCTCGGTGTTTATGTGTGAAATATGTACAAAATAAGTATTAAATTTTCTGCTTTATCAATTGGTTGAATAAGTATTCTGCCATCACTGGATTTCAGAGGAGGAGGGGAGGTATTCTGTTTTTTAAGTCTTGAGACAGATTTAGCAATACACCACTATTTGCACGGGGGAATAGTCTTATCGATAAGTTGAGAGGCCAGTTTTACTTTATAAACATTTCGAGCTTTTCGTACTAATTTGACAACCTAGTTACGAGTTTCTCTAAATTTTTGCCAGTGATGAGGATTATCTGTTTGTTTAGCTTCATGGTGTATTCTCTTTCTTTTCCTCATTTTTCTACGAATTGTATTTGTAATAAAAGATCTGTCAGAAGGTCGAACAGTAATGTCTTTGGTAGGGATATACTTGTCAACTAAGTTCATTAATTTTAAATCAAAATTATTATTCAATTCATTAATATTCTCACAATAGAACACATCCTCATCCCATTTAACTTGTTTTAAGTCGTCGTTCAAGCTTTGGTAATCAGCTAAATTATAGTTTCGTATGATATGTTTATATGTCTTTATTTGTATGTACATTAAATGATAAATTAATTATAACTGGAGAATGAGAGCTGCATATGGGTGCATTAACATTGACCAAATCTATACAGGTTCCTGTATTTGAAGTGAAATTGGTTGGTTCAGTTACGACATTACTGATGTTCGGCCTTTGTAAAAGATGCTTAAAGATATTATTACCAGAGGCTAACATATTTACACTAAAATCTCCGGTCAAAAAGATATTGACATTTCAGCATCTAAAGCTTTTTCCATGGTATTTCAAAACTTATTCCAATATTCAGAATTTGAATGAGGAGGTCTGTAGATTACTCCTACTAAAAACTTTTGTTTCTGAGTACAAATCTCAACCCAAAATACTTCAATATTAGGATCAATTATATCATTTCTCAAAATGTAAGTTAACTTATTGGATACATATAAAGGTACACCCCCTCCAAGTCTATTTTTGTCTTTTCTAATTGGAGCATGAAAACCATTTATAAAGATTTCTTCATTACTAATATTGTCGTCTAAATGTGTCTCAGGTATTGCTATTATATCATTTTCTGTCAGCTCTGCACCAATAAGATCAATCTTTGACAACAAACTACAGACATTGTTATGCACAATAGTGATATAAGAGAAGACTGATGGACCTGGATTTCTTTCGAAACATCCACATAGTAGCAGCAGTTTCATGACAACTAAGTTAAAATGATGATTATTAAAAGGATGCAGCTAAGTATTCTAAGAGAAGGGGAAAAAAAATGATTTTCGACTGTCATATTCATGTTGCTTGATCGTATCATGATAAATAATACACATAAACATGATCCACTTTTGTAGATCTGGATCTAACTCTCACACACAAACACACAAAACAAAACTGAAAAGAGTATACGTATATGCTCTTTGTTAAGAGCGTCGCGATGCTTATAATTTTGAGGTATTTACATGTACATGTATATGAATGTCGTCTTTCTATATATACACCTGTTGTAAGCATCGCGAAGCTAATTAGTTTGTAGGTATTTATATGAATGTCGTCTCTCTATATATACTCCTTTTATTAGCATGGCGATGCTAATTAGTTTTGGGCATTTCATGCATTAAGATGTGCCATTTTTAGAATGATATCCCTCCAAAATCTCCAAGCCCATTTTTTTTTATGATGACCCCCCCCCCCCCTCAAAGAAACCCTTTTCCCAAGAATTCTTCCCTTTATGGAGCTTGTACAATGTAATCTTGATATTTTGAAACGTCGTCTCTCTATATATACTCCTGTTATAAGCATGGCGATGCTAATTATAAGTTTTGAGGTATTTATATGAATGTCGTCTCTGTATATATACTCCTATCATTCAATTTATCAATTACATTTTTTTTCTCTTCATTTTATTTTCAACAATTCAAAATCATTAAATTTTGATTTATAAACAATTTTCAACGCTTCGGACGTAACGTAAAAAAAAAAAAACGTCAAAAAATTTTTAGCACTGCGATGCTAATAAGAAGATAATGCCAAGACATCCATTAATTGATTTTGAGATTTCTTCAATTTTGTTGAAAAGAAACTTGAAAAAAGCAATCATTTAACCAAAATCAGAAAAAAATAGCAAATCATTAGAATACATAAGGTTACATAATCTTCATTTTGATGTTTGAAAACCTCATAATTGGTGGTGATGTGATGAAATATGAAAAAAAAAATAACGACTGTGAGTGGTATTCCTAAGACATATACGCCAACTTTTTTATGTGCACTGTATTGCATTAGGATCAATCTGTTTTTAAGCATATGTTTCATGTATGTAACATAATTTGTTTAGTCTGAACAAGAAATAAAAAAACAGATATGTCAAAATTCTTCAAACATATTTTTTCAACGTATCAAATATCATAGTGTAAATGTTGAATTAACAGGGTGGCAGTAAGTACAAAATTTACAATATGTCAGACAGCTTTCAGTTGTGAATTGCAACCCGGTAAATTCAAAATTAACAATAAGAATTAAAATGAATTTGGGCTGATTTTATCGAATCCTTCCCTAATTATTTCATTCTCGATGTGGACCCTGCTTTCACTCCAAACTTTCCTCCACTGACATAGATCTCCTTCTGAAATGTAGCAGAAGCAGACCATTTGTTTCTCTCCGTTGCACACTTTGCATAGATATTTTGTTGCATTGCATTTGCTATATGTGTGTGCGGACCTTGCCATGTGAGACTTGATGCATACTCCATCTTCCAGGTAGGTCCTCATTAAAGAAAAATATTTTTAAAATAATAATAGATATTGTATATTAATTGTTCTGTTTTCTCTGAAGATTAAAAAGGTTATCTGAAAAAGGTAAATAAACAAACAAAAACCATAATAATTATTTGCCACTCTTGCTTGAAATAGAGAAAAATAATAATTATGATTTTTAAAAATACTGATGCAAAACCAGGCTCTTATAACTTGTCTTGCATTTACGGATTAACTACATACTTAGTAATGAAAAAAGAAACAAATATAGTTGGTAAAGAAAATAATCATGTAAAACATGAAGACAAAGTGAAATTAAAACGATGAATAATTACAAAAAAATAAACATTTTTAAATTAGTGAAAAAAGTAAAAAAAAAAAATACAGCGTCTACATGTACATGTAATAGGGAGATAAATGTTCAAAAGTCTTTCGATCATGTTTCGGTTTTAAATAAAAGGTGAATCTGCTGTGATATATGCACAACAAGCGCCTAATAAAACCTAAATCAAATGACACTTGAATATATTTGATCAGGCCCAGCTTAAAAGATTCTTTGTTTGCAGTTACAGATCTATACGTTTTAGAGTCTGTCGGTAGGAAGGTATGTTTTTTTAATTTTAAATTGATTTCAGTTTTTGTTTGATAACAAATCATGGGGATTTTAGTAGGGTTTCTAACTTAAATAACATCCACTTATTTTAATCTACTAACTGATAAAAAAAAATCAAACATAGAAAATGAAACAGCTTCAATATACTGAAAACTAAAATCTTTCCAAATAAATCTTTAAAAAAAAATTGGCTGAAAAAAGTTTGGGTAGGGTGCATTTAAAGTGGGTCGGTAGGCAACAGCAAACAAACCTATTTTTATTTTAGGCCTCAGTTACTAAGGTGAAGCCAAAAAACTATTGAGTAACTTTTAAATAACGTGCCACATCCTCAAAAGTTGGCATTGTTTCAATTACTTGCTACAATTCTTGAAAAAAAAAAACAAAAACAGAAACGATTAAAACATATCCAAAGGAAAAGGTACAATACTATTATTCATGTTATCAAACAAAATGACCCATTTAAATTAAAAAAGATATTACATAATATGTTTTATGTAGGAAAAAGTCAATTTGAAAGGTATTACATTGAAGATTTGTCTAAAATTGCGTAATTGTTGCAAAGGTTCTGATATAAAAAAAAAAAATTCAATTTTGACAAGGAAAAGAAACAAGTTAACTATGAAGGTATGAATGATAAAAATTGCTTAATAAATATATTAGATAATATATAGACTCTTTTCTTTTAAATACTGACTTTATTGATTTGGTAAATTGCCAAGTTTTCAGAGAGAGAGAAAAAAGATATATAAACCTTCCGCCAAGTAGAAATTTCAATATCCTGTACAGCAAAAGTACACAATGTCGTCAGACTGTATTTGTTGTCGGTGGCGACAACATTTGCGTATCCTTATTGCACATATTGAGATAATAATAATGAACATGATGATGATAATGATAAGGAAACTTAAAGAGGCTAGATTGCACAAATGCATTTGGTCATGGTGTGGTACTTTTTTTTTATGTTGACCATACTTTTAAATCAGATAGAAAACGTTGGCTGAATTCCAACGTACTATAACTTCTAGGGGACGGAGCTAAGCCGTACAGTAACTTCCAATGTACTATACAATGACTTCCAAAAGAACTCAATACTTTTGGAATTTTTTTTTTCGATTTCTCTAAGCATATAAAAGATACCCAGAGGAAAAATGAAAAACAACACAAAATTCAACACCCTCCCCCCCCCCCCCCCCTTCAATCTGAAAGTGCATACGTGAAAACCATTTTCATGAGGATTGCATGTAAACTCATTAGTTAATTAATTTAAATAAAAATTTTAAAAATACATAGAATTTCATGTAATACATTTATTCAAATTAAAACAGATAATTGAAATCTAATAATATTGAAAACGCGCAGTTCGATGATTTCCTTAATACACATGTACTATGTACAGCAACTGTTTTCTGAGTTTTTCAAGTTACATGCAAACTGATACATGTTCGTATATCAATGTATCTGGATTATTTCACACAACATTCCATAATTTTGATACCTATGGCTACAGTACTTGACTCGGATTTCCTCAGTACATGCAAGTGTATCCCTAGTAACAGTAATGTAGCGGGTCATAGTGGGGCGGATCCAGGTTTCCAGTATTGTGTCTGTATTTGTTAAGGTTTTTGAAATACTCATATTGCTTAAATTAATCCATCAAATACAATTGCACACTCGTTTAACATTGCTTGATTTTTCAATGCAACCATCTCCTTCTTACTTTCTGCTTTGTTTGAACATTGATTTTACAGGCCATTTTGTTTCAGAAAACAGAGCACAAGCTTGCCTATCTCCAAATTTATATATTTCATACACTAGTATCAGATGCATCTTGTGTATGAAAATCACAGATAGGCAAGCTTGTGCTCTATATTTTCCGAGGTGAAAAGTGTCTCAAATTTGAAGAAATTCCACCAGAGTTGAGGAAATTCCAGAAAATGTCTTACTTCTGCACACTCTTGGCCTCTGTTTAAGCTTTGAATCAAAATTATTGCTGGTTTAAAACAAGCATAATTTTAAGTTCTTAACTACAAACTATCACAGTTTTAACTGTGTTCTGATTTTTACATCAATTAAGGGGCCAAATTCTGCCGTTACTATACCCTGTCCTTACAATTTTTTTTTTATTTTTCAAGAATTATATAAAAGAAAAAGCAGTAAAAGATTTCTGTCTCAACAAAAATCCAAACAGGCTTGTTTTATTTTCTCTATCAATTCTGAGCAGAGAAATTCCTAGGTATGCGAAAAGTACATATGATCATGCGATTCCGCGAAAGGTATTTCTCGCGGAATAAAATTACTCATTTGTCACATCGCATTTTTTACTCGCGTTAAATAAGTTCGCAGCTAAGTTTAGGACGCCAAAGGAAAATACTCTTTAAATATTCCAAGAAAATGTATACTGTATTAATATTTTTTGATCAGCATGAGTTTTAATGACTTGGTACTGTGGTATTTGCACTAGTATATATCGAGTCTCTGTTGAGTTCGGCCATAGGGAAGTCACTTACATGAGCTGTTTTTCACGCGACATGTTACAAATCATAAATCTATTGCTAAAAGTCGTAAAATTCGAAGATTCGCTATAACATATATATCTCGTTTTTCTTTTAGATATTTTTTTTTTTTAAAAATGAAAAGTGCTGGGAGCAACTTCCTCATACTCGGGATTTAATTGTATAGTGCCTTTTCTATATTTGCACTGAACATGTCTCAAAATATGTAAAGTGTGTAACATACATCATATAAACTTAAATCAAAAAGTTTAAATTATCTGAAGATAACATGTCAGTCATCCAGAATAAACCAACAAATGTAGCAGTGATATTATTTTCTTTATAAATCAGAAAAAAATGATAAAGAAATGAAATATTACACAGTGTCTTTCGATTAATAATGGTATATGATGTACACAGTTCCATTTATATACCAATCTAAAGTTACGTCATCAGAAAAGAGACCTTTTTCTTACTTGCGTAGCTACTTGGATTTTATGAAAAGGTCTTTGTTGTAACGAATTATCATAAGATTCTAGAGATCCTTTAAAGTCTCTACAGATTTGTTGGCAGATACCGAGTATTTGCCACGAAATATCTCTGAGAGAAAAAGGCACAGAAATTCCGTCTTCAGAAAGTAGCAGAGTCTGTAGATCCTGTAGAGATGGTTGTGATCTGTCTGTGTCACCCAGTCTGTGGCGATTCAGTATAAACAACATGTGTAACATCACTAGGGGTGGAATGTACAATAAAGATATGCCATTCTTTTCACTTACCCTCTGTTCTAAAACTAATTCATCAATATATGTATATTCAAGAAATGAATTTAATTTTTGAAGATTCATGAGGACATGAACTACGACGCTTCACGCCGGCATATTTCATGAAGCGCGTTAGCTTCATGAAATTCATGCTCATCCATGGTAGTTCATGAGAAAATGAACAGCATTCTAATTTGCAAAGAATATTAAGAAAAAATATTTGGAAATGTAACTATTTATTGTTTAACACAATGTCTGCTGCTACAGCTCTCCTTATTTTATCACTCAGAGACATCCCCTCTGTGTAGTCTCTGTACATATCTTCATTTACAGGAACATGGTACATAATGTTTGGCAAAGGCTTTTCCTGTGCTTTTCTTAAACAGGTGAGTGAATGTTCATACTGCCGTGTTCTGTAGTAGTACATAGCAAGGTACAGAATGTCTGACACATAAGCAAAAACACATGACAGTTTTAGTAATGCTTTTACTTTATTATTCTTGTAGTAAACTTTATTAGGATATTTATTTGGATATAAATTACTCTGTATGAAAAATGCAGTGTTTCTTAACACACTTGATGTTATACATTGTATTGTAACTGCTTGGTGCGGTGTCAACCTGCACATAATCAATCTCTCTAGTTGTTTCATGTAAAAAGCAAATTCTTTGTGAGAAATAGCCATGCTTATTGGTCGTAATTCTTGGAATATTCTAGCATCTAGGTTTGTCCTAGATATAATATTGTCTGTATTGATTACTAATGTTCTATTTAGTATGGCTTTAATGAGATAAGGTCTAACTGTTTCACTTAATAGAAGACATGATATTCCCTTACGATACAAATCATACAGCTAACTGAACAATGAAGCAAAGGTATCTTTACATTATTGATCATGTCTTAATATCTGCATAGCAGAGGCTGAACCAGATTATTGAAATCTACCGCACTGTGTGGGAAAAATTATATCTGCAAATACTATTATTAAGAGTTATTTGTAGGATCATTTAAACTTCAAATGATTTTCAATGTTTTGAAATTGAAAACAAAAAATTCTTGATAAATAATATGTTCAGAATGTATTTCATGAAATTTTTCGATCATTCTAAGTACAGCGTATTTCAACAAACATGTCCCGACTTTGGATGTTTATATTTTTGCCAAATCACAAAATTTGTTTATAACAAAAACTGAATTTGAAAGCAAATTTTACGGCAAATTGTATTAATATGAATATAAGATATTATGACGTCATAATTACTTATTTAAGCTTTGATGTCATCATCAAAAGTTAAAATACCTGGATTCGGTTGTATCAACGGTTTATTAACTTTAATGAGTTATTAAGCCTAATGAATCATTAAATTCCTAATGATGCATTAGTTAATGAAGGCATTAAAACGTGTTGTACAAAACCTTTATTAGAGTCTTATTAGTTAATGAATCATTAAATATTTAAGAATTCATTAAAGATTTACTAACATTAGGGTAATATCCCGCAATGCATTGCGTTACCACTTCCGGGGGCGTGTCCGTGGGCGTTTCCTTTGTTTACCAATTATCTAATAAATAAGCACTAATAAAACCAGTTTAAAAGTCCGCCAAATAGTTGTCGTTTTTAATTATGACGCAAAATAAATAAATTACGTCATTTTACCAATTCTGCGAGCGTCTTGAACGATAGGCCTATAGGCCTAACATAAATCTAACAATGACAGAAGAACAGCAATCCAAGTCGATTAGAAACCGTGGCAAGAATTTTGACACAACAGAGATACAGTTATTGACGGAATTAGTGGAGAAAAATATTAATATCCTCAACAGTAAATTGACCAACAGTATAACAAACGAAAAAAAAGAAGAAAATTTGGGAGAACATCACGACGCAAATAAACTCTTTGGGGATCGCAAGCCGTTCCACAAAAGAAATAAAAACTAAGTGGACAAACATGCACCAAACGGCGAAGAAAGAGTTCAGCCTCAACAAAATTTCTCAAAGAAAGACAGGAGGAGGCCCCTGCGCTAAGCCTCTATCTACTTTCAGTGAGAAGATTGTCGACTTATATAAAGATTCGCCGACATTCAATGGATTGTCTGGGTTTGAGACACAACCACTTGGTAAGTTTAAGTTAAAGCAGGCATGTCGATGAAAAAATGTATTGAATTTCAATTATTGTTAATTTGCAATACGTCTTAAAGTTTTGTACAAAAGATATATTATGATTTGATTCATTCAAGTAAAGTAGACGCAGTGGTAGACAACTATTTAGTACATGCATGGATACATTTTATTACGAAATATGGGGAGGGGTCAATTAGGGACGACCATTTGATTCGGGGGAAAGGGGGAAGGGCTGGCAGACTTTGGAAATAAATAATCTGTCCTCGAAAATGATTAAAATAAATAGAATCTGTCCTCAACTGGGCAAGAAAATAAATAACTTGTCCTCTAGACTAGTCCACTATTGCTAATAATATCGCAAAAAATAGAGCCCCCCTCCTCCCCCCCCCCCCCCAGGAAGTAGAGTTTTGGACTTTGTTGTTGTTGCTGTTTTTGTGGGGGGTTTTTTCGTCAGACCTTTTGAAGTGAAAAAGAAAATAAATAATCTGTCCTTGATCTCGGAAATAAATAATCTGTCCTTCACCGACATGAAAATGAATAATCTGACTGTAAAATTTGCCAGACCCCCCCCCCCCCCTTACCCCCGAATCAAGTGGTCAGTCATCCCCTTAATAAACTAAAACGAGTTTTCTCCCTTGGTTTGGAATTGATTACAGCAGCTAGCAGTATATATCACAAGCAACGCCTTTACATGCCGCCTGTATGTTAAATCATTAATCATTTACCTCGTTAAGTATCATTTAAATCTTCCCAACAGCAAATCACAAGAAACCCTTCTTTAAATCCATAAACAGGCAGAATAAATATAATACAGTCCTTCAACATTTATTCACAAAATGACGTCACAGTACTAACAACGCCACCTTTCGTAAAAAGTTACTGTGATGGACGATAAAAAGTGTCGTGTCCTTATTTTTATGAAAACCGCGGATGGTTACTTCATTCGAGTTGGTGGTCTATCTTATTTCATTTAAAGGTTTTGTCATGATTTTTTTATCTAATTATAGAATTTTTTTATACATGGGTGTGAATTTTGACAACTTTAAGGTCATATCCATGATTTTTTTTACGGGGGGTCAGAGTCCACATCAACTGTAACAAAAGTAAGACTTGGACATTTTTTGACAAGCATACAACAAACAAACACACGCGACCCCCCCCCCCCCCCCAAAGCTGAACATAACAGGGGGGTGTAGACACATAAGTCTATCTTTTTTTTGTTTACTCTGAAAATCACCCCCTCCACGTACCCTCCTCAGTCTATGGATTCCTCCAGGGACTTTGTAAAATTTGAAGTTTGTATTTACAGAGTAATGGGCACCAGAAAATTAAAACAAAAATGCATTATTAATTTTTTTCATAAACAGACGAAAGCAACATAGAGATCTTGGGCTCACCCAAAACTATGTGCATGCTAACGGAATTGCTCATTCCGAGCAATGAAGGAGAGCATGTCGTCGATGAGTCTGATCTGGCACAGAATGTGGTCACCGTGGCGACAGAGGTAACCGCGGCGACAGAGGTAACCGCACCAGAAAATATAACAACTACAGCGACGACAAGCATGGTGCCGAACATGTAATTATAGTTCATAAATAAATAAATTGTTGATATAGACGTGCATAAATATCTTTTAATTCAATAAATAATCAATACTTATTACATGTATAACAAATTCAAAATGTGTCTCTTCCTGAAGAAAATCTGCTATCACCATTCAAACTGGCGAAATTTAAGTATAGTTCTGCATTTAAAGTGTTTACACTTACCTGTCGACGTATTGTAACCTACATGTGCTAATGTAAAATTTTACATGTAATAAGTTATAACATATTATATTATGTAATATAATAGGATAAAATAGAAATTCATGATTGCACACATTGCTTTGTTAACAAGTTTTAATCTATGGAATGTCAATAAGCTCAAAAGTTCGATCCTGCATCAATAGTTACTTACTAAACACATACATTATAGGTCAAAAAAGGTGGAGAATATAGGACAACGCAAGAGGGTAAAACCTGAAGACGTGACTCAAATGCAGTACGCAGTGTTGGTGGAACAACAACAGAAATTACGGGAGCAAACAGTTTACTACAGGTTGATGAACAAAAAGCTTAGACGGGAGTTGGATATGTCTTCTGAAGATTAACTGTTTCTTTTTCATTTTTTCTCATATTCGTGGGTTTTTCTTCTAACCTATATTACTACAAGTATAACTTTATGAATTTGAAAACAACTATTTGTTAAGCGCATCTAAAGTGTTTGTACAATATAGAAATGAATCAAATACAATTTATGAATAAAATACAATAACTATACCAGTGTATACCAATAAACGCCTTAACTGTTTCCATTGGTACACATAAGATAAATGCAAGTTCTTAAAAATAATGTTGTGTGATATAATTTCTTATGTTTTTCCCATCCTCGGGTCCGTTGTACTGCCCTTGAATATTTCCATCGACGTCCAAGTCTTGATCTTCGTCTGCAAGTGGCTCCCGGAATAAAATAGCAAGATTCTGAAGTACAGCACATGCTCCTGAAATCAAAACGTATGCGTTCACACAACAGGTACCTAAAAACATGCAAATAATTACTTGTGAATACTAAATGAACATGTTCCTAAGCCTATTAACTACATCTGTCTAAGCCTTGTACCTATGACTGTGCAGACCCTCTCCGGTGTCATCCGTATTTCAGCATGGAGGACGTGAAAACGCCTCTTCCACCAACCAAATGCACGCTCAATGGTCACCCTGGTCTTCGAATGGGCCGAGTTAAAGCGTTCCTGTGCTGGTGTCGATGGTCTCAGATACGGGGTCATAAGATAAGGTTTACATGCGTAACCGCTGTCACCAAGAACAACCCCATCCTTGATCGAGTGAAACTTCTCTTCTATAGTTTGTCTTATTCCTGACATACGGAATATATGACTGTCATGTGTACTTCCGGGCCATCTAGCTACGATGTTGGAAAATCTGCCTGAAAAATATGTTCTCGTTTTGAAGTAAAATATATCAGGAGTTGGGATTTCAGAATATCGAAGAAAATCTCTCTCTCTCTCTCTCTCTCTCTCTCTCTCTCTCTCTCTCTCTCTCACATACCTGTATAATCACAAATCGCCTGTACATTTACTGAGTGGAAGCCTTTCCTATTAACGTACGCTGGTTCATTTTGAGAAGGGGCTTGGATTCGTACATGGGTGTCATCTATGCACCCTATGACACCCGGGAATCCAGCTAAATTGAAGAATTCGTTTTTGATTATGGTAAGTTCGTCATCGGCAGGCCATCTGATAAATCGGTGCGCCAGGGAAACAAGGGCTCTGGAAACTTTACGGACAACTCTCTAAACAGTTGACTTGTTCACTCCAACAGTATCTCCGACGACTTCAAGAAAACTCCCACTAGCGTAATATCGCAAAGAAATGAGGACCTAAAGATTTTAAATAAAGTGGTATATATGTCTTTATGATAATTTTAGTCAGAAAAAAGTAAAACAATTTATTTTATGGGCTTTTAAATTACCTAGTAAGATGTTATTCTAATGATTCAAAGAAAGACAACATGCATTGCTATATCCAAGAAAATTTCGAGAGGGGCCTACCTTAAGGGGAAAAAAATAGGAAAAGTCAGTATTATAGGCAAGTTTTTGTTGTGATTTTTACAGACGTATACATGCATGTCATATTAATTTAAAGTGTATTAGAAACGATGTGACTATTATTAATATACATGTATTTCACTTTATGTTTTAAGAGCCATTCTCTGTAATGACTTGAACTTTTATATAGGAGCTGTGGCACGCATAGTCTCAGAATTTCTCCAAACTCTCTATGATAAAAGTCTTTGATACCGTTAACTCAAATCAGGCAAAAATTGGTCGCTACGTGTCATGGTTACCATAGCAACATGTCCTAAAGTTTGAAAAATGGCATTTTTCAACATCTTCAGAGTCCCACAGTTAACGTTTGCAGCAAAGCAAACAAGTGGCAATGACTGTTTCTGAAAGTTGAAGGCCTGGTGTCTTAAATGCATGATAAACATGTTTGGTAAATCATCTATAACATACGTTACTATGGAAACAAAGTATTCAAAAGTAATAATTTTGTTCATTTAATTTTATAAAGTCATACACTTAAGAATAAAAACAATAATAGGTTGAAATGCAAGCAAATAATAAAGAAGAGATCATTGTAACATATACCAAGGACAAAATATGATATTTCTTATACTGGTTAGCAATGGTTGCCATGGTTTTAATACCACGAAGGGATTTTAAATTTACTCTCTTAGTGTTTTAATCTTATCCTATCTTTTTTAAAAGCATATTTCTATATAACTGATGATCAATTTTTAAAGGCCTTGGTGTGACCCTAATTTTCACATTTCAAAAAATTAAATTTCAATTCTTTAAATAGTGCGTTGCTATGGAAATAAGGCGAAAAAACATGCATAAAAATCTGAAAAATACTCTGTTTCCTTGGATACGTACCGTTGTAAGTAGATTCCCAAAACTTTAATGATTGATATATGTGAACAACTAACCTGACTTTCAATTTTGACTATCACCCAATCTCTAACTGGATGCAAAAAGCTGGCACATAGGGTCTAATATTGACAAAAAATTAACAAAATCGAACATTTTCTCTTCTTGGTAACCATAGCAACAGTGTTGTATTTTTCAACAACCTTTATCAATATATGATATTCAACTTTAGTTCTACGAGATAAGTATTATTCAAGGTGATTCAAATAATATTTTTCTTGATTAAAAGGTTAGTAAATTCTTAAAGCAGCAAAACAATATCACTTTAAACAACTAGTACGTTGTTTCCATGGTTACACTGCAAAGTAACAATTAATCTCAATTTTTCTTATGTTGTCGGTGTTGCAAGGTCCTAAAGATGCATTTGTGCCAGTCGTGAATTTTGTTGTTTTTCCTCACAATAGTAGCATTAACCCAATCATAGCAACAGATTTTGCATGGTGACACTGTGTTACCATGGCAACCATGAATGTTATTTTTAGAATAATATTGCCAATACCTAATTACATGAGGTCAAATATTTTTCATTGTTTTTCTTACGTTGTTGATTGAGTTTGATCATGTAACATCTATCATTTGTGACTATAGAGCGTTTTTCAGCATTTTTCAGCATCTAAAATGTATTCCAAATGTACCCATGGTTACCACTTACTTAGAGATAAATTCTAAATAGTTTCTTTATAGCATATGTGGCAACAAGGTGTCATGTTTTTGGGAGAATGGTTTGTTTGTTTTTCTTAGTCTTTATTAAGGCTTAATAAAGATTTAAAGTAGCTGAAAATCTCAATTTTTTCAACTTTTCTGGCTGTTACCATGGCAACCAAGACACATAGCAACGAAATTTTATTTGATATATGTTTCTGGTGTCAAGTTGTAATAATGGGCAAAGTTTCATCAAAATCGGTGACCATGCGTGGCAAAGAAGTTTAAGTGGTTACAGAGAATCACTATTAATTAGTTAAGATAATTTTGAGTTCCTCCGATTTTTTTCTAATGCCATGAACTATACACCAACTTCCCGTGTTCTGGTCCTAATTCGGAAGAGATTGTGATATGAATTGAAAGAAATAGTAAAATATTAAATTTTAGATTTAAATTTTTTAAAGTCACTTTTGTCGATAACTAAATAAATAACCCGAATAGATAATATATCAGTTTCGATTTTTATTAAGGAATGAATTTAATAGCTACCCATTTTATACGATATAAACTGGGTTGGGGCAGTTTACGCTTTATAAACCGCGGAGCGGTTTATAAAAAAGCGTAAACTGTTCCAACCCAGTTTATATCGTATAAAATGGGTAGCTATTAAATTCATTTCCTTATAATTTATTTTTCATTCTTTTGGTGTAAGAAAAAAGATGACTGTCCTTAAGAAAATGACTTCAATTTGTACAAAATTTGAATGTAACGTCAGGCGGATCGATACGTTTTTAACGCAAGTCATTGTGACGTAGGCAACCCATTTTATACGATATAAAGTAAATTTTTTATCCAATCAAATACAGCGTTACAATCAGAATTAAATTATAAAAACTTTATTTAGGTTCAAAGTTCCTAATATTCAAACCAAATTCAGTTTCTCTCGATTTACCGGCATTAAATCATGAAATAAAAAAAAACGAGTTCATAATTATGTTATAACAATCTGATTAAAATTAGATGTTCCAAATCCGCTACCGCCTCTAGCGGTAGTGGATTCGGAAAATCTAATTTTAATTACATGTAGATTGATTTTATAGCAGATTTGATTTAAAAATCCTTCCAAAATATTTATTACTTTAATGTAAATTCACCTGATGAAAAAATAAATTAATTCAGCCAAAATTTAATTAAATGATAATGAAACACGCAGGATTAATGAGGTTGATTTATTTATTCAATTTACGAAAAATGGTGAAGACCTGCAATATCAACAATGAAATCTGATAAAATTACTATTGTAGAATTGCATACTTTTATGTAAACTAAATTTTTAAACATGTAATTTTTGGCACTTATATATATATATATATATATATATATATATATATATATATATATATATATATATATATATATATATATATATATATATAATCATATGTGGATTTCATACAAATGTAGTACAGTGTACATGCATATACATGTATATTAATTCATTTTTCTTTTAGTAATTTATGTTACAGATTTTATTAATGTGGGCCTTCACCATTTTTCATACATTGAATAAATAAATCAACCTCATTAATAAGGCATATTTCCATAATGATGGCGAATAAAATCAAGATATTACATGAATTGTCTAATTAATCTTCGAGGAAAGATTCTAAATGATTCAAATGCTACAAAACGCGGTCCACTCCGACGACGACTCCTCTAAATGTATCACAAAATGTGTTTTTAAAACAGCCACAGCATTTTTATTTTAAAACGGAATATTTTTACATTCGACTGGCCTTTGATATCCCAGACACAGTCGGTTGGTGTTTTATACATGTACAAGGACATATATAGACTCCCCCCCCCCCCCCCCAAAATATGATACTAGCATATAGTTGCGGATCGTCAGTTTCCAAGCACCTGTGACATGCTTACATGATATGCACAAAGGGGAATAACTCTAATATTTTAGAATCACTCAAGAATTTTGTCGTCACAGTTCACCTGTGTATAATCAAACAAGATTATTCAAATAATATGAGATGTATGTATGTATAATCATGTTCATGTATAATATGTATAATAATTATTAATTATTCTTGTACTATATGGGTAAGATATTGTCAGGATCCACCACCAAGGTGACGCAATATGTGACGTAATCAACTAAAAAAAAACAAGGGAAAAGGGGAGGTTGTGGTGTTTGTTGACTGTTTTCGTATGGACAGTACATGACAAAGTGAGTTTTTTTAATCAGTTATATACCTGTAATTCTGTTGATAATGCCTGCGACCTTCTAGTCCTATGGCCGATTATTGGGTCAAGTAAATCCACGATTTGTTTTATTGATTCCTTTCCAAATCGATACCGCCTCCGAATTTCCTCTTCACTCATGTTTTGTACGGAAAAACGTTCTCTAAAAACCCTATCCACTCTTCTTCTACCCAACTGACCAAACATTACGTTGGCCGCCATTGTTATTGAGCGTTTAAAGAAGCCCTCTTGGCTTCATTAAAATTAGAGAAGTTAATGAAGCTTTAATGCATCGATTCGTTCATTAAAACATTGATACAACGGAATTTAATGACACATTAAAAATGATCAGTTTAATGAAGCTTTAATTATTCATTAAATATTGATACAACCGGATCCTGACTACCTAACTTTTGATGATGTAATCAAAGCTTAAATAAGTAATTATGACGTCATAATATCTTATATTCATATTAATACAATTTGCCGTAAAATTTGCTTTCAAATGCAGTTTTTGTGACGGATATGGTGACAGAAGAAAAGACACACCTATGAGACCAAGGACTGGACGGTCAGATGAAAATATCGAAATGGTGAAGACAATCATCCAAGAAACACCACAGAAATCAGTGAGAAGAATATTTGGAGAACTTGATTCAAACATTAGTTCCTCATCATTTTATGGAATTTTGAAATATGACTTAAAATCATCACCTTATAAAATTTCGATAAACCAGTATCTGAAAGATACCGATATTTCCTCCCTTCTTTGTTTTGCTAAGTGGTTGTTGAAAAACATTTCTTAACCAACGTCATATGGTTCTCAGATGAAGCACATTTTACACTTAACCCTTTCGACGCCGAATACGGTTACGTCTGTAACGTCATGAATGCCATACTATGACGTCAATCTAGACGTAAAGTAATTGCTTCAGAAAAAAAACGTCAAATTGATCATGAAACGAGCACCTGTATAACCAAGGTAATAGGATGTTCATTGTTTTCGTGGAAAATGCAAAAATGCATGTTATGTAGTTATGTTATATTCATTCCAATAATTTTTTAATCGGCGTAAAGTAAATTTAGCAAATATTTGGCGTCGGAAGCAAATTAAAAGGGGGGGGGGGGGCTAATTGAAAGAGAAAAAAAATCTGAAAATAAACTTGACGAGCAAAAATAAATAAATAAATAAAATGAATAAATAAATTGGAAAATTGTTCAAACCCAAAAATCCTATTTAGGGGGAGGGGGGGGGTTAAGATCGAACTTCAGTACCAATTTTTTTTTTCAAACAGTACCACTTAGCCTTCGATCTTTGACTACACTGAAACGTTCCTGTTAAAAGTGTGTGTGTGTGGGGGGGGGGGGGGGCTAAATCCACGCCACGATGTTCAATGCCTATATTATGGCTATCTTTGAAAAAAGGGGGGGGCTAAGCTGCCATCCCCCGGGTCCGCCTATGTATTCCTGTAGCTAGCATTCACAAGGAAAGTCTTTAGAAACTTTTTTAATATTTTTCAAATAATATATTGATATTCTGATAAATGCTAAATGTATATTACATATATTTGTAATAAATTTGAATTAAGTAATTAGTTGATCATTTGATTGGTTTTTAAAGATAAACGATAACAATATATGTAGTGTTTAAGTTGTTAAAAACATTTATAAATATGACGAACTGATATTTTATAACAGATATTCTCTCTGTAAACTAAATAAGTGCGTAACTTTTGATTGACAGAGATTGTTTAATGATTAACTTAACTAATATATTTGATTTAGCCACAGTCAGCAAATTTACTCAATGTGTTCAGGTGAATTGCTATAATACTGTCTATTTTTAAAGAACATAAGAAACAGTTTCTTATGTTCTTTAAAAATAGACAGTATTATAGCAATTAGTTAAGACAGCTTTATGACAGACGCCAGCCCTGCTATAAGTAGGTTTAATTCATCCGTAATAAGAATATAAATATACGTAATAAATAATTTTCGCTCTCTCTCTCGCACACACACACCACACTTAGATTAAACACAAGGCAGTTTTATTTTGAGTAGAGTAATAGTTTGTCATATCTGTGTTCCAATTACTCCTCAAACTTGATCCTCGTGTGAAATTTCCTAAAGCATCCTTCTACACAGGGTCCGACCCTGCAGTCCTCACACCACCACTGAATTCTTGTTTTCCTGAATCCACCTCCATACCCCACAAACAGCACATCTCTTACGCTTACCATCTGGTATTTTGGACGGAAAGTGCCTCTCAGACAATCTTGCCAAGGTTCTGTGCTGGACTGGTATTATACGCAGCTGTCTGTTCCTGCTACCCTGTCGAAAACCCCCAATAAGTTCTTGGCAAAGCTGCTGGTGAAGCTTCAGATGGTCCATTTTGTGTTGTACAATGAAGGAATCTCGATAGCAAATATAGGCATTTACTACAAGGATATTTAAGATAAAAACATTTCGACATCATAAAAATATTCTACAACAATTTACATTCCGAACAGCTTTAATAAAATACGTTTTGTATGCATGGAAGTGTAAGTCAAAACATATACCTGCTGCGGTTACAAGAGAGTGAAATAGGAGTTTTCTCCACATCTTTAAACTCTTGAACTGTGGCTCAAATTGGAGAATAAGTTGATCTCCGAGATCGACCCCTCCCATCGTAAGATTGTAGGTGTCTATAATGGCAGGGATAGAAACTTCACGACCCTTTCCATTTGTTGTTTGTATCTGCCTATAAATATGTAACACTTTTAAACTTTACTCCTCCTACAGTTTTGACATCTTTTTAAATATTTTAATAAACTTAGAATAAAAGTGTACTACATGTAACTACTTTTATAAACAAGTGAATTACATGTATCAATTTTTGATGAGAAGCGATTACATGATAAACATAACAAGGTGTAAAATTCTTTCAAAATGCAACTAGCCATAGTTTTCGTTTGATTTCAATAACATTTGAATATATATAAAGATTCTGAATTTTAAGAGGTAAAAGTAATGTAAAAACTATTACAAACCAAGGAGAAAATTTTCTTCATCAGTATTTAATTTCTATACAAACCAACAGAGCTACAGTCTCATCAGATACATTAGATTTAGTTACCTCGCGGAACCAGTAGTGGTCAACAAAGATACAACTCTCCTGTCTGCCCATTGAACAGCCATTACTCCAGCACGGGTTTTAACCTTAACATCTCCTTTCTGCATTATTGCGTTCTTAAAACTGGAAGGCATATCCTTTCGAGATTTGATCACTGTTCCCGTGCTGTGAGTTTGCTTGTCCAAGAGATCATATACCAGTTTGGGGCTGGTGAAAAAACTGTCGAAAGTGACATGATGCTCTTTATAGAAATGTGGTTCCATCAAGTCCATTACTGCCTGATAGCCCTACAACATATACGAGTTTGGGTGATTTTTACTTAGTGTTCTTTTTTCTGGGGTTGTTGTTGTAAATTCCTCAAGGCACCTTCCTTTTGCTTGTAAATGGTTCTCTGGCTGGCTGCACTCATCCTTTTTGGTAAAAAAATGCTACGTGTCTGAATGTAATTAATATACTCTCTGACTTTTAAAAATGCCGTCTGCCTAAAAATTCTTTGAGTTAATTTTTTAATCCTAATGTATTCCAAGTATTGAATAAATTGACAATTAAAAATTTGCTGCTGTTTGTTTGATTCCTCGAAATAAAATCCCAGTATAGCAAAATATACAAAGAATAAAAAAAGACGCGGAACAGAGTACATGTCTACCTGTCGTTATTTTTAATCGCAGAAAAACATTTCAAATCTTCATAAGCCTATGTAAATCGATTGGCGGAAAAGCAGTTTCAAGTTCTCGCGGACAAGCCTACCAAAGTACTCACGGAAAAGCATGCTGCTTGGGTTTTGAAAAAAATTACAGAAAAGCAGGACCACCCGCACAAGATCAGCACGCGACTCAACAAACAAACAGCCGGTAATACTTGTAGGATCACTGCATGGAAATATAAATGAAATATCGTGTCAAATACTTTCGTAACAGTTACAACTATTATTATTCTGTCAAAAGCACTTACTTGTCCGTTCGGACTGCGTCGCTCATTTCTCCTGCCTTTATAAACGTTTAGGTGATGAGTGTATCCAGAAATGGAGTCTGATAGCACCCAAAGTTTGATCCCCCATCTGTGTGCTTTCTTATTTGAGATGTATTGCTTGAGTTGATGCCTTCCTTTAAACCCTACAATTCTTTCATCTACGCAAACATCCCGATTAAGCCTTTATTTGAAAAAAAAAAAATGAAAATCCTAACAGGATAAAATAAAGTGTCAACAGGAAGCTCTCATTTGTAAGTTTTACTGAATTCTCTAAAAGAAAATTAAAAAAAAAAAACAAAAAATATCTGACATAAAAGTGGGGGATAACTGAAAAAGTCATTTTGATTCAAGACAATCACATGACTGTGTTCAACATTAAAAATTTGTCGTTCAAATTTTTATATATGTTTATGTTTATTCACCAATCAAGGCCCCCCAGGAAGCATATACAATTATTTCACATTTAAATAATATTGAAATATCATAATATGTTAGAATTTTAATCATTTCTACCAGAGGCACAAATGGAAGATGTACAATACCACAAGTAAGATACTCGTGAAAATGCCAGTTTTGTAACATATCCGCAATTGTCTGAAACTGGTTCAATAATATTTAGTGAAAAACCTACATATAGAAAATTATAATAATAATAGTAGCACAGCAGAAAGAGGCTGGATACAGAGATATATGTAAGAAAATTCTGTTCACATTAATTTATAACTTCAATTTACTTATTCTCCTCGTGAAAAAAAAAAATTATGCTATATACATGTACATGTACATGTAGTATATTGAAAACATACTTGTAATTTCGGCTGAAAGTTTCGTTCAAAATTTCAATAATTGGTGAAATTTTGTGTAGAGGATCATAACCAATATCACCAGGTTCTGCTGCAATAGCATTGTCATTGCAATGAAGAAACTGCAGTATGGCTTGAAAACGATTTCTAGCCATAATTTTGGAAAAATTAGGAGTTTCCATTGACCACGCACGTGTGTTACTTTCCCAGTAGGATGCATAAGTTGGTTTTTTCACTACTCCCATGCTCAACACGATGCCCAAAAAAGCCAACATCTCATCTCGAGTTACAGGACACCAATCACGGAACCTGGAATGCGGACCTAAAATCATGGGGGGCCTGCTTCTCCTTGATATCTCCTGATCTGCGTATCGATTAGTCTCCCTCACAAGAATATCTACAATGTCGTGTTGTTCATACTGGAGAAATTTTGTGAAATACTCCAAAGCTGACATCCCAGGATAAAAACTGACGGGTCCTGTTTCCTCCCTGAAATCAGGGTCAGGCATGATAAAAGAGTTCGGATCCACTACATTAAACCACGGACCTCGAAATGTAGTAAATTCTTCATTATCTTCATCATCATCGGAATCAACTATGTCCGAATCTAGGTCAGTAGTTATGTCGGAATGGTGCGCCATACTTTACTATGTTTATTACAACGCTAGCGTACTCACTCCTAAACTGACGTCATAATTCAACGTCAACGTAAGAAAATATGACGTCATATTAAGACCAGTACATATACAAAAATAAAGTCCTATACTTGTGTTAAAATATAGATATTACTGTGTTTAATTACACGTAAGATAAATGGTTGATAAAAGAAAAAGTAAAACATTTATTGAAAAGCGACATTTTTGTCGGTTTGGCGTTGACACAGTAAACGACATTTATGTCGCTTTGGCATCAAAAGGGTTAATGGACATGTAAACATGCAAAATATGCGTTTTTGGGGAACTTCAAGACCTGATTTCTATGAAGAGAGACCACTCATAGTCAGAAGATAACAGTCTGGGCGGCAGTGAGCAGTTCCGGTATCATAGGCCCTTTTTTCTATGAAGAGGATGGTGAAACCACAACCGTAATTTAACATCTCAACGCTACCTGGCTCTTCTGGGAACCAAATTCCTGCCTGAGCTAATGAGAAGAGGAATAAAAATTAACGAAGTATGGTTTCAGCAAGATGGTTCCACTCCTCACACTGAAAATATTGTGCTTGAATTGCTGTCTCACAGGTTTGGAGAAATGTTTATATCCCTTCGCTCAAACATTGAGTGGCTACCACATTCACCCGAACTTAACCCTTTAGATTATTCTATATGGGGATATTTAAAGGATTGTGTTTATTCACCTCCCCCACAAGATACAAGTGTTCTGAAAATGGCTATCAGAGGACAAATTACACTTATATCCTTGGACTCTTGCAGAAGTGTTATCAGAAACTTCAAAGACAGAATGAAACTGGTGACGGGAAAAAAAGGTGGACATTTGGGACACGTTATAAAATGACGTTAGATCAAAATCTGCCTGTAGTGACCATGTTCTAAAAATGTCTGTCTTTAAAATAAATGATCTTTTTTTTTGAAACTCTTGAATTGATTAAATTGTATAACTTTGTTCTTTATTTTCCCGCAAACTTTCCTTTCATGAATGCTGCATAACTTTTTTCATAAAACCGCAAAGACGGGACAGGTTTGTTGAAACATCCTGTACTATTTCTTGTCAGCGGCGGTATTTTCCATTGCTGATTTTTCTCTCAGAGAAGTGATTAGGTCCAAACACTGTTTGGTCTGGGGAAGTGCATAGAAGAGTTGATAAAATCAACTTATTTGGACAATTTAAGGCTTATTATCATAAAACTTTGTCAGTTGATGCATCTTGAGTCCTCGGAGTACATCAACTGAAAAGAAGTTCATCCTGACCTATTTTTGAGACTTTATGATAATATTTTAATATATCAGATACTAATTGTCTTAGACTCATCAATCTTTGTCAGTTGATACATCTTGAGCCTTTGGAGTACAACAACTGAAAAGAAGGTCAATATGACCTACTTTTGAAATTTTATGGTTATATTTAAATATTTCAGGTAATAATTGGTTTAGAATCATTAAACGTTGTTATTTGATGCATCCTGACTCCTCGAAGTATGTTAACTGAAAATAGGTGATAATGACCTACTTCGGAATTTTCTGCCTATATATAATTATTTCAGATACTAATGAGATAAGAATCATTAAACTTTGTCAGATGATGCATCTTGGGTCCTCAAAGTACGCTAACTGAAAAGGAGGTTACAGTGAACTACTTTTGAAATTTAACGCCTTCAGGTGATATTTTAATTTTTGAGATACTAATTTACTTAAAATCATCAAACTCTTTACGTTTATGTATTTTGAGTTCTCAGAATGTGTAAACTTAAAAGTAGGTCACAGTGTCCAACATTTAGAATTTCAAGAAAATATCTAAATATTTCAGATAATAAGAGACTTAAAATCATCAGACTTTGTCAGTTGAGGTATGTTTGGGTCACGCTGTATGTTTATCAAAAAGGAGGTCATTGTGACCTACTTATGTTATTTCACTGCTATATCTATATATAAGGGGCTTTTAATCATCAAATTTTGTCAGTTGATACCTCTTAGGCTCTCAGAGTGTTTAAACCAAAATATAAGTCATTATGACATAATTTTGGAATTTTAAGGTTTTTTTAGCTCTTCTGAGCCAAAAGCTCATTTGGCCATTTGTGCGATGTGCATAAACTTTTTAGAATATGGGCCATAACTCAAGAAACCCTTGGCCAATTATTGTCAAATTTGTCACAGAGTATCCTTGGCTCAAGGGCTCTCGTTTTCACTAAAACTAGGGTTGTGACCCTTAAACAAGGGAAGATAATTAGGAAATCAGAAGCAAAAGTACTGGTTGCTAAAAAGTCTTCTTCTCAAGAACCTCTGGGTAGATTATCAGTAAACTTACGCAAAACTTACACAAAAGGATGAGGATGAGGATATGTTGTTGATTAAAATTTGCACGGGATTTACCCTGGGGCAAAGGGCAAGGTCTCAAGGTACTTTGAAAGTTGACCAAAAATTACATTTTATTAAAATGTTGATATTTTGCTTACTATAAGGACTAGGATCATCAAATCTTGACAGTTGATGCAAGAACCCCATAACATATTGACTTAAAAGTAGGTCACGGTGACCTACTTTTTAAATTTTGCTGCCATTCTTTTTCAAAATGATTCAGAGGCATATTTTGAACAATTTAAGGCCTATGATCATCAAATTTTGTCAGTTTATGTATCTTGGGTCCTCGGAGTACGTCGACTAAAAGGTAGGTCATCATGACCTACTTTTTTAATTTTTGGCTAATCTTTTTCAAAACGATTAATGTCATTAAATCGAATACTTACAGGTTTAGAACCATTGATTCTTGTAAGATGATGCATCTTGGAGCCATAAAACAAATTTATTAAAAAGTAGGTCACAGTGACCTACTTTTTGAACTTTGCAGGCATTCAATTTCAAAGCGTTTTAGAGGCATAATTTGGACATTTTAAGGCCTATGAGCATCAAACTTTGTAAATTGATGAATCTTGGGTCTTCAGAAAACGTCAACTGAAAAGTAGGTCATCGTGATCTACTTTTCAATTTATATGACTATAATTAAATATTTCAGGAACTAATTGGCTTAGAATCATCAAACTTTGTCAGTTGATGCACCTTGGGTCTTCGGTATAGGTCGACTGAAAAGTAGGTCACCATGACCTACTTTTGAAAAATTATGGCTTTAATTAAATATTTCAGGAACTAATTGGCTTAGGATCATCAAACTTTATCAGTTGAAGCATCTTGGGTCCGCAGAGCTAGTCGACTGAAAAGGAGGTCACTGTGACCTATTTTTGAAATTTTATGGTTTTATGTAAATATATCAGGTACTTAATTATTGGCTAAGAAGCATCAAACTTTGTCAGTTGATGCATCTTGCGTGCTCAAAGTACGTCATCTGAAAAGTAGGTCACTGTGACCTACTTTGAAATTTTATGGTTATAATTTTAAAAATATTTTAGGTATTAATTGGCTTAGAATCATCAAACTTAGTTGATGCATCTTGGGTCCTCAGAGAATGACAAGTGATAAGTAGGTCACTATGACCTACCCTCAGGTACTATTTGGCTTAGAATCATCTTGGGTTCTCAGAGTGTTTCATCTAAAATGTATGGTCATGATGACCTATCTTTGGAATTTCAAGGGTTTATCTAAATATACAGGATACTAAGAGGCTTCAAATAGAAGTGATAGGTTGCATAGTGTATTAGAAGAGCGATTCAAGGCTCCTGGACCTCTTATTTCTATAGAAATTGGATATTTAGAAGCTTCAAATAGAAATATATACATTTGTGGTATCTCTCTATTATATAAACATGCAGAGAGCAACTATCTTCATACCTGTATGAAGTTTTTCGAAGGTCATAGGTCATTACCTGACCTAATTACAAAGCGCAGTAATATCTACATAAAAAAGACTTGCTCTACTTAGCAATATAGCATGTTTTTAATGCATAAAAATGTACAAAATACACAAGTAAAATAATAATCATTTTATTTACAATGTAAACGAGCATTTAATACAGTTCTTGATCGATTTTACATAGAGAAAAGAAAACTACATGTTATAAGTTTCATGTCTGAGCTCCAAAGTCTCAACGTTTAACGTTACCCTTATTTTTTCTTGTAGACCTCTGAATGCAATGATTTTTTTTTTTATTAAACTTCACTAACAATAAATTTTAAAATCTGTTGGAAAATATCAATGTAATGCAATCACGCCAAAAGCAGCTGACAAACACTTCGGAAGTTCGATCGGTAGGCACACGTCATTCATCGGGAGCGTTCTCTTAACAATGTAATCTGTCGCCAGTGTCTCCGTGTCAACATCATAATAAATACGCCTTACTGAAATCGTAGATTTTATGTTTCTGATCAAATTTTAAACTTGATTTCAAGTTATCTGGTCCGGAAAGTGTCTACATCCATCCCTTTCCGACCGAAATTCCTCCAACTTTTTATTATCAAACATCGGACGTGTTTCTCATGTTTTTTTTAACATCGATTATGGATTCTCATGAATACAAAAATTCCCAGACACCAATATGCTCACTATAATTGATCACAAGTAGCCTTTCACAGAATATTCCCTTCAAAACAGAATGCTTTGCTAGATGAATTTGAAGCGTAACCGCTTTTCAAGCCGATTTACACCTTGCGTAATTTGTCAAAATTTACGACGAACAGTTAGTGCAATATTTATATTCGATTGTCCGTCTGAAATGTATATATAAGTAATAAATAACAAGTTTAAAAACTTCACTGGGAAATGAAGTGGGTCGGTACGTGATCAAATCTTCTGAAGTGATAGGCTGTGTAATTTATCAGAAGAGCGATTCTAGGCTCTTGGGTCCTTTTTTATGGAAACATATTGTGAATATTATATACTAGGGGTTATCAAAAAGTTCGTGGACTGATGCAATATAATTAAAACTATGTAGTCTGTGCTTACAAAATTTATAAGGAACATTAAATTGCAAAAGTTTAAGAAATGTTGAAAATTTAAGCTTGAATTTTGCCAAATTATTCTGAAATAAAAAAGACATTATACGATCACCCGGAGCTGTCGCCTTTTAGTTTCATGACGTCCGACAACGTCATTGTTTCTCAATGTCCGCTTTCTCTACCTCATACACTTATCTTGATGCGATTACCTGAAATTAAGTAACTTAATCCCGTCTTGTTTATATGACTTTAAATTGTCATAAATAGCTGCTTTCAATGCATATAATATTGTATATGGATCTATGCACATGGAAAGATCCTCACTTGTTTATGTTAGAATACTAAGCTTGATGGAATTCAATTTCTACCACACATGATAAACGTCACTTTTGGACGTGACTGATTTTTGACACCCTAACTACAAATCGATATTAACTGTGCATCTTTCATGTCTCTGAATCTGTTTTGGTATTTAAAAACAAGCACTCGGGATGCATTCTATTTTTCTGTAGCCCGTTTAAACATTTTCTAGGTCTATACCAGTTTTTCCAGGTGCGAAACTCTATAGAATGTTGGAAAAAGAAACCCCTTCCCCCTTTTGACGTCATTTTCAAGTCCTTAATTGTTTGGACACTCCATATAAAATTTATGATAAAATTTCATAGAACTGACGGAATGAGGTAAAAATTGCAAATTTTACGGAACAATTGTATTGTACGACATGCCTGAATTGACGGGATTTTTTTTATGACAAATGCTCGTATCAAAAGAGTTTTTCTGAATTGGTTGCGCCGCCGGGACATACCATTGCTCACAAAACCATTAACAATTTATTAAAAATAATAAAATTTATGATTTATGGTTTATTCTATAGATAAAAAAGATGATGCTAACTAAATGTATTAAAATCCATTACCTAAATTCTTTACCTAAAGTGGTTTTAATTTTATGGTGCTAGTCCACGAACTTTTTGATAACCCCTCGTACTTGATATCTAAATATTCTCAAAATCATAACGATTACAATATCTGAATATCTGCATACTTGCACTACATATAAATGAGACATAAAAACACAAATAGATATGGATAATTCTTCGGACGATAAATACGAGTTATTCAACAAGGATATTTTCAAAATTGTATTATTTTAGTCATCAACGTCGAGTTTACATGTAGGAAAGTGCACATGGACCAGTGATGATGAAACAGTTTTCAGAATTTTGGCTTAAGCAGAACTAAGAGGCTATGGAACGAATAATTGTAATCTGGACTCTTAAGAATATGCGGTCGTTTCAGCCTGCTTTAATATTTTTTTACCTACCTATCCTATTTCAATACCATTTTTACCTTTTTAAGATGGAAAAAAAATCATTTTTTTGTCGCTAATTTATCTTCACATTGTGAAATAAAACCAATTGAAATACCAATTTGATTATACAGATAATTTACAGTATTTAACTAAGATACCTTACTTGTACACACTAAGATTTCTAAATGGTTAAATACTATGATACTGGACAGGAAATTTAACAAAACGATAAGAAAAACGCTGAGATAGTTAAGTCAAACAAATTATCTAGAGTCTGATTTTCATGATAACCATTCTTCAATGGGTATAAGAAAAAGAAAAACCCAGACGTAGACCCATAAAATTAATATCATTTAAGTAAATTATATTCCTTAAACAAGGGTTGTTGTTGTACGAGGAAAAAATTGCATAAAATCAATTATGCATTTTTTTATATTCCTAAGGATCTATGCACATATTCAAAGTTCATGTCTTGTAATGCTTCATGTCTGTCTTTAAAATACAATAAAAGAATTACATGGGGTATATATAATATTAAAGAATTGAGTAATTTTTAAAAATCATGACAATACAATTATTATTTAAAAATATTAATAATCGATTGCCTCGTAATAAAGTTCAATGTTATTGGAATTATTGTTTTTCTTTTCTTTTTTTCTCTCTCTCTTTCTTTCTTTCTTTTTTTTTTTTTTTTTTTTTTTTTTTTTTTTTTTTTTTTTACATTTTATTGAATATTCTTAGTGCCGTATTTTTTTGCAGATGTACTCTATAATCCATTAGCTTCTCCTCTTTTTTCTTTTCCTTTTTCACCTCTTCTTCGTTGAGACATTCTTAAAGAAAAATAAAGAGAACATTCTTTTATACTTAATGATAAAATATAAATTTAAGATGAGGTAAGAGGCAATCCACAAGGCAATGGGTGGCACATCGCATGTCATCGATTTTAATTATTTTTTGCATGCACAATGGTAAAAAAAATGCTACGGTTTTGTTTTGTTTTATATGAAAAAGATACTCAAAATCTAGATGTGTCGATCAATATTATTTTTGGTATAAACCCTTATTTTTTTTATTATATTAATGAATAAGACTCCATTTTATATTTTTAAGAAAAAATTAGGTGGTCCAAAATTTAGTTTAGCAAGTGACTTTTTGAATTCAATATCCAACTTTTATTACGTTCTAAAATACATTTCAATGACAAAAATTTCTCCTCATGCTATTATGAATGCAAGTTATTGAATCAATCAATAAAATCGATTGGAACGGGTATATTGAGAGAGAAAAAAGGAGTCAACTATAGCTATTTTTTAAATTATTTTTTTTCCAAATTAAACCGATCAGGTCCGGAATTATATAAAGAGGAAAGCTACTATATTTTCATCATTAAATTTGCTTCTTTTGTTGTAATATTGTTAACAAATTACTTGATTTTTTAATGTCTTACAGGTTGCAATTGTCTTTAGTTTCATTAATTAATTATTTTTTGCATTTTTGCGGTTTTATTTCAATCGGGATGTTTTTACATTAAAATTAGAAATATTTTTTCTAAATATGGTTCTTCATTATAAATCATCAGAAAAATATTCCTTTTGTTTCTTTTCAGTAAGTCATACGTTTTTAATTACAAGCAAACTAGCATGGCGCGGCGCCATGCCCTTTTCTCTCGGCGCCATGCCCTTTTTTCCAGCGCCATGCCCTTTTTTCCTTGCAAAAATAAATAAATATGCCTAGCAGAGGCAAGATGGACTGGCGGCTTTGTTAATTCAGTGCATGCTGATTAGCCCCTTTGTTTATTTAATGCACGCAAAGGTGGGAATTCAGGACAGGAAATCACTTCTTGCTTGAACGCACACAGCCACCTGGCCAGGTAACATGCCTCAGGCTGTCAGGGTATAAGAGATATCAGAGAAAATATCATTTGATTGCATTGATTATGCAAGAATTAGCCCAAAGTCAAAGATAGATTAATTTGTAAATTAAAATGTTACACATTTTAAATCAGGATCGTTTTTTTTAAATTGAAAGTAGAAAAAACAGAGTTGATGAAGAAATGTGAAAAATAAAACTGCTGATAAATTAAGTCAACTTACAATGTACCAAAAAAACTGAATATTATGTGTGAAATGGGCTAGGAAACAACAAAGCATGAAGTTAGTTTCTTTCAACATGTTCCATGATTCTACGTGTTCTAACTTTCTGAGTTGACACCCTGAGGCTCAATGTTTCTAAGCCAGAAAAAAAGTTTTAACCAATTTATATATTAATTATTTCAAGTTTAATTTTTTGGCATGATCAGTTTTCACTTGATTTTGTTGGTAGATTATTTTCAAAATAAAGAGAATGCCCTCTACATTTAATATCCAAGTAGCCCCCCCCCCCTTTGCAATTTTGTTCTGTTATTTAACTCATACACAAATAACAATATTAAAGCAAGGAAAAAATTCATACCCCAAATTAAAATTATTCTTGAGGAAGTGACAAAAAGATTCTCACCTATTACTTTTTAAGCATAACCTTGATAACCATACAAATTTCTTGATTAAAAAATTTGAATTTAAATTTGGCAATAATTGCCCTCTCAATGTGTATTAAATGAATTAAGCTGACAGATTTATAAATTTTTCTTTTAGATACTTGTATAACTAAAGATTTCAGTATTAAATAATAATTTAAGTACATAAACATGATAAAGAAAATATTTATAATTTTAAAGACGTCAAAAAAGTGCCCTCATGAAAACTTGTCGCGGCGTAAAGTGCCCTTTTGATTATTGGATTACCATACCCGTTTTAGGGTCTGGATTTAACACTAACAAAAAAAAAAAAAAAAACAAAACAAAACAAAACAAAACAAAAAAAACAAAAAACAAAACAAAACAAAAAACAAAATAACATCTGTTTGCTTTCTTGATACTCGGTATTTAAAAAGGTATTTATACATGTATCATGCAACATTTGAAAGCAAACTTTAAGCTTTATTAAATATCTTATTTCCAAGCAAAATAATTTTGAAAATTTCCTCAGGAGTAAAAAGAGTTATTCTTTCAATGGCAGAATTATTAGGGATCCGCGATTTTATCGGTATACCGGTATATCGCGATGTTTTATTGCGTGATACGTATCGTGATACGGAGACTAAAATACCGGTGTTTGGTACATAACTATAAATTCCGGAAATTACTCATTTATTTGTTCACAATATTGAATGACAATTACAGGAAGTGTAAAAAATGTTGAAAACAGTTAAACAATGGCATCCAAACATGTTTTATATTAAATGATTAAAAATAAAAAAAAAGTTATGTTATTTATAGCATATTTTTAAGAAATTTTGAGGAAATTCATTTAAAATATTAGTAAAGATGGTGTGTAAAAATATCACAATTTATCGTGATATTCTTGGGAAAAAATCGTGATATATCACGATACGAAATTTTTGCCGATACCCATCCCTAAGAATTATACATGCACGTACTTTAATCCAGCATTTTTATGTGTACAGCCTCGGCTTTATTCCAAGTTTTTCATCCTGCCTACTCTAAGAAATTTAATTTGAAATGAAATAAATACGAAAATAATTACTTACATATACCTTATATTATCATTATAATACAGGCCAGAAATGATCGCACTAAACAAAACCGGTGGTGGTTGTGGTGGGGAGGGGGTCTGGGAGGCATGATTTTTTTAAAACTGGTTTGATGAAAATGAGATAAGCATTTTATAGTGAAATTGTCCAACAAAGTTGTATATTTATATAAAGCTATGTGGAACAATATTGCCAAAATAAAAAAAAAAATAATAAAAAAAAATTAAAATATTTCACGGAACAATCTAACCTTCCGTTTTAGTGTCAACTTGGAGCAGGGTGTTTAGCAGTGGTATAAGCAACATTTTCCTCAATAAATAGTAAACTTATATATATATATATATATATATATATATATATATATATATATATATATATATATATATATATATATATATATATATATATATATATATATATATATATATATATATATTAACTTATTTTTATATTTTTAATCGTTCCGCAGACTTGATTTGATTTGACTGCATAGATTATTATATTCAAGTTTTTTTAAAAAAAACTTTATGAATTGAACATCTCGACTTCGTAATTCTGTTGCGTAAATCTAAAATATGCATCCTTCATGAATGATAACAAGAAAAAAACTAACATTTTCACATCCAATTTTTATCAGAAATGTTCAATATAATCACTAGAATAATTATTTTTACGCATATGCTAGTAATTCATTTTAAAAATAAAACAATTTAATCCTAAGAGGTAAAACATGTATGAAATAACTTATCAATACTAACTTGTTTTAAAACTATATAGCTGAGGTACTGCTCGTGAATAGAATACAATTTGGGTCAAAATATTATTTAATATAAAGGATAATGACTGAAGAATAATTTGACAGAAAAAGAGAATTTATTTAACTTAACTTTTAAAAAATCTTTTTCATTGCACGTTAACACAAATATTTGCGGAATATATGTAACTATTAATTGTGACGCAATATGAGATAGGTTTTTGACGTCACTGATACATCAATGGAAACGTGGATTAAACCTTAATAAAGCAAATATTAAACTAAATATTACATTTGAAAGTATAAAATGAATCCCATTTTGAAAATAAAGTAATGATTCTTATTTAATAATATTCTTTAGTGTATCAGTTCTAAATATTTCACTAGGATTCCGATAGTAAGCTGTTGAGCAGATTTCCCGATGCCACGGGAGATAACTCTTGCATCGCTAAATTTCATAAAAACATCCATCTATTTTGCATGAAAACTACAATTGAAGATATTTTTCCAACTGATTTTACTTTTTAATCTGAAAGATGAAATATTTCTACATTTAGTTCTGGGTGAATTGTAGACCAGTTACAAATGTATAAGAATTTACAGTTCTTTGTTTCCAACCTACATTAAATGGTTTATATAGAGGAATTCAGAAACACAAAACAAAACAATATTGGACTAAATAAACAATTTTCATACAAATCTTTAATGGCATTATTCCATTTGGACTACTTTAATATTGTTTTCAATAAAATATGAAAAATTCGTCACATTCGATGTGCCGCCTATCAATACAATACTGCCTGGTTTTTCGGCGGACTGCCTCTTTAAAATTGTTTTCAGTTACAGATACCTCTAAGTTTGTTCCTACACCCCCCTTTTCTTCTCGGACAGCAAGCCAATCGGTAAGGAAGAGTTAAAAGATTGAACGGGGAAGGTAACCTTTGCTCGTAATCATTGATAACCGTACATCGGTGAAATCTCCAGAGTTTTTCAGAATTTTCCTGAACTCTTTCAAATGTGTAACTAAAAGAAAATATTATTTAAGATATTATTGAAGTAGAATATACAACTCAGCTAAACTTCGAAACTAAAAGCTCAACCATAATAACCTTATCAGAGCAAAATAGTTATGAAAAAATCAAAATGACCTTTATTTTTAGTGTAATGAGGTTATTATCGAAAAATAATATATTAAAAATGTCAGGAAACAAACAAAAAGAAAAAAAACAAGAATTTAAATGGTACCTAAACATGGCGATGACAAGATTCACCAAAAGCAGGTTTGAGAACAGCATGTATATAGCTGCTACAGCAGTTACGGTCCAGTCCTCCTGGGGGCAGCGATTAATAGAAGTGTCTGTCTTCCAAATATTTGTATCGTTTGTACAGCCTGAGAGTTCCTCCCCTGTATAAATATCAAAAATTATCAATACAAAAGACCCAAAGGCCAAAGTGATTTACCACTAACTTAGGGTTTAAGGTGTGTAAACAAATCTTTTAAAAAAATATGAATAAATCTTTGGCTCTGTTTTTCACCTCATGCAGGTTACTGTGACGATCTCATTCCAGACTTTGCCAAATCTAAGTATAACCTAATCATACCCAATTTGTTATGGAAAATGGGATGAAAATATGTAAGATTATAACTACAATATCAACGACATCTTGGGAAATGACAACTACAGAAAACAGACAAATTTTGATTAGAAAAGCTCACATAATCATGTATTTTCCATCAATACCTTCCAACACTTCGTTATTAATTTCCCCGTATAACTGCCAATAGGGATAATAGATTATCGTCCAAATCCTCCAGTTAATCCAGTTTCCACTCCAAATAGTTGGGTGATCTGGCCATAAGTTAGCATGGTAGTACATTCCCACACCAAGTACAACAAATACCGCGAGCCCAAGAAAGTAGAGAAGATCTTTCAGCTGAAAAAAAAAAACAACAAAAACAATGTAATATTCAATATGAAAAAGAATATATATAAATTTAAGAGGATGTCACATCTTTGTGCATATTTCTAACATACATTATTTTTAATTATTTTCTTTGAAAATTATAAATATGATATAAGTAATGCATGTAGTTGAGAGCTACATTGAAAATTTTAAAATTTTTAATGCCCACAAAAAATACATGAGCACTTATCATAATACACTAAATGTTTTACAGATCCAAACAAGCATATTCAAAGAATTGTGGTGCCCTGCTTTCGGTGTCTTAGTGGGTGGAATGCTATCATTTATGGCATATTGTGTCAATATGTACATGTAGGCCTTATCATACGTAATACAAAAGTAATCACCAAAATTAATATTTTTGGATATTAGGCCAAACATGGAGGTTAAGGACCAGGGGTAAAAAAATTAAGCATGCTAGGAAACATCTTGTTACACTGCATATGTACATATAAAATGTGAAAGACTTATCTTTTCTGTATCAAAATTAAGGAAAGATAACATTTTTAAAAAGTAGGTCAAACTTCAAGGTCAGACGGTAAAAAATCATAGTGTATTAAGAAAGGACTTGTCACAGGTAATATACATGAGAAATATAAAAGCAGTATGTCTTTTCATTCTAAGAACTGCGAATGATAGTATTGTTCTCCTGCCTACCTCCAAGTCAATTTTCAAAAGTTAACACATTTGAATGATTTTTCATATCTTTATAGATATTTGTATGAATTTTCATAAAACATTACTTCTTTGGAAAAACAAAGAGAGATAACTCAATAATTTTGGTAAAACTTGTGTTTTTCTCTATAGAAATCAACGGAAAACGGAAAATATTTTTAAACATCTCCCCCCCCCCCCCGTGAAACAAAAATGCCTTTTTGCAGGTAATATGGACTTTCATTTCACAAATTCAAACCAACGCTTTTTGTGTTTCACGGGGGGGGGGGGCATATGTTTACACACACAAAAAAAAAAATACAAAAATGCTTATTTTTTCACCAATTTCAAAGGGGTTTATAACTAAAACATTGCATTTTATTAATAATATATGTTTAAGTTTATATGAGTAAAACATAAGAAAAGATTTAAGGAACATTTATTCATATCCAAAAATATTTTAAAATGTGGTGATGCTTTAAAGAACGATTTCAATGAAAAATATCGTCTACCCCCCTTATTTAAAGAGCTGGAATTAGGGGTAATTAACTATTTAACTCTGGTATTAAAATTATCAGTCAATTACAATTGAACTGTTCTTTGCATTAAACAAAGATATTACGGCCAAATTGCCATTAGTATTGAATTAAATGGATGTAAAATGTAGGCGGGAATCGAGAGTTAGCATGCGTAGTTCTTTTATGACCAAGGTTAACGTTTTAGAGGAGCAGGCCAAACTTCAAGGTCAAGGTCATGGGGTCAAAAATCATAGTTTATTTAAAAAGGTCTTGTCATAGGTAATACACATGTTTAATATGAAAGCCTTATCTTTTCTCTTTCAAAAGTTATGGCCAATTTAAAGTAATGTTTAAATTTTTGAAGAGTAGGTGAAACTTCAAAGGCATTGGATCAAAAATCCTAGTGTATACAGAAGGGTATTGTTACTGGTAATACACATGTGTAATATGAAAGTCTCTTTCAAAAGTTACGAACAAGGTTAAAGTTTTTGAAAATTAGGAAAAACTTCAACGTCAAGAAAATGGGGTCAAAAATCATAGTGTTTTTAGAAAGGTCTTGTCACAGGTAAAACAAATGTTTAAAATGAAAGCCCTGTTTCTTCGCCTTCAAACGTAATGACCAAGGTTAAAGTTTTTGAGAAGTAGGTCAAATTTCAAGGTCAAGGTCATTGGGTTAAAAATCATAGCGTATTTAGAAAGGCCTTGTCACAGGTAATAAACATCTTTAATACGAGAGCCCTACCTTTTCTTTTTAAGAAAATATAGTCAATTTAAAGTAATGTTAAATTTTTTGAAAAGTGGGTCAATCTTCAAGGTCAAGGTCACATGTTGAAAAATCTTAGTATATTTGAAAAGTTATTGTCACAGGTAATACACATGTTAAATATGAAAGTCCTATCTCTTTTCATTCAAAAGTTATGACCAAGGTTAAAGTTTTGTGACAGAAAGACTAACAAACGGACAAAAATGAAATTTAATGTCCCCTCGCTTTCGCGAAAGCGGGGGACAATAAAGGAAAAGCCTGTTCTTATAGATCCCGCACAGTCATTATTTTTTTAAAATATCACATGCTCCAATCATCAAGAAATATTGACCGTGCCTAAGTTCTAATGTTTTGTGATTCAGAGGGTAACAGTGTTTTTACAAAAAAAAGAATTCCAGAAGTATAAAATTCAAATAAAAACAATGAAGGTACATGTATAGTGTAAAGAAATAATATAGAGTTCGGTCTTAGTCATGATTGTGTTTATAAGAGTCTGAAATATTTTCTCCATTTGTATGAGATAAAAACCAAAATGAATTCTTTTAATATTTGCAAAAGTGTTACAAAAAGCAATGAAGGAATCAGGATTTAGCCTAAGGCTGATTTAGATGAGTTTTTTTTTTTTTTCAAATAGTAAATTATAAATTTCATGGATTAATTAAATAAACATTATAATAATGCATAACTTACCATTTCTTTAATCATGATCAGAGTTGGTCCCATTTTTCTGTGTACTAGAAAAACCTCGAGAAACCTCAGGTACATAACAAGAAGAGAAAGCGAAAACATTCTCCTTGCTACAGTAAAATTGGTGGACGGGTGGAAATGGCGTACAAACAACGCTGTGATCAGTAAAGCATAGGACAGAAGATCTACCAAATTCCAGAAGTCATATAGATATCTCTTCAGTCTAGAAAAATAACCGCGGTGGGATCGACCTTTTGATTCCAAACAACCCTAGAGAGAAATAATTTAAAATCAAACTGTGTACAATTTCACAAGAAATTTGATAAGTTGGGTATAATTGTGTTTTAAGTGTCATTAATTAAAGATTTAACATGTTATTGAATTTGTACACATAAACACCTGTATTGTCGACAAATTGGACTTATTTCACTTTTCATCTATCTTAAGGACATACGCAACGTACCTTACCTACTGATAATTTTTCAAGATATTCTTAATTTAAGATTATAGTGCCATCAAATGTTCGTAGACAAAAAATTAGCATGCATTACCAGGGGTTTTGAAAAGATATCAATTGTTGAAATTTTGTGTATAATTTAAAGAAAAATATACAAAAATTACTAAACATATATTGTAGATGTTTTGTTTATCAAAACTTGTTTTAGAAGAAGTGTACAACAGCATATATAGACGATAAAATGTATCACACAGTTCCTTTAAGTATTGGAACTCTTCAGCTCCAGGGAAAAAGACAATAAAGTTCAAACTACGTTGCGTATGTCCTTAAATAATATTGAAATAAAAAGCAAAACGTACACAAAAATATCACTTTCATTTAATATGATTCTTTCTGGCGGAACCAAATATGAAAAAAAGACATTAGCTAAAAACTGCAAAAACAGTAATTAACATTTCATATGCAAAGCATACTATTCCAACAAGGTCTCAGATGTTTCAAAGAAAGGTAGTAAGACCTTAATTAGGAAATAAGGTATTATTTTTAAACATTTATCTGCGTGTAAATACGGGTTGGCCATATGATCAAATCCCATTAAGCCCATCGCAATCAAAGCTCATAAAGCACATTCATTCTTTGTATGAAAATAACATAATTGCCCATTATAAATGACTTCTAATTTCACACAATTAAAATGCAGTTCGCTCTGCTCCAATTTAGTATTGTCTCAATGGACGTTTGAGCTTGATTATTCTTCGTTATATCAATATTACCTCGAATTTCTGGAGGACTATAATATTTTGAAAGGTTGCCTCTAAAATAATAAAATAATTAAATATACTTAGATGAATTTTTGACTTACAAAACAATTTATGAGTTCCTCTATGAGATCACCAGCTCCCCAGAAGTAAACATAATATTCGAAGACTTTGGCTATATCCAATGTATAGTACTCATCACCTATACTGGTCAGAACAAAAGCACTGTAAAACACCAGCATGACGAAGAACATGACCTAGAAAAGATACAATAAAGATCAAATGAATATATCACTTTTGTAAAACACTACTTGCATTTGCTCATTTATAAACATTGTGATTATTCCTTTTTAGTTTTAGTAAGTGAAAGAGTATACTTATGGAATTGACAATATTATGTTAACATTTAAAAGATGACGTACATAATTGTACATGTATCTTGTAAGAGGAGCAGCAAAAAACTTCGCTGGTTTTCGAAATACGGACTGAAAGAAAAAGAAAAATTAAATTTCCAATCAAAAGGCTTGACATTTTTTTAAAGCTATCAAAAATAAGGCATTTTTAGATTTAAAATCAAAAGCCAAGGACATAAATCTAATTTGCAAAATGTCATCAAACGACCAACCATTATCTATACTTCATTTACATAGCTTTAAATAATTTTTTAAAAGTGTTGTCTTCCAAGAATATGTTGGTATAACAGTGAACAGTAATATTTCTCTTTATTAAGTATAGCCGACCTCATTTTTTAAATTCTGTGTAACAGATTTTATTCAGGAACTTCTACACGAGAAGACGAACACACTTGCTGTGGCTCAATATTCAGATTTACCAATTTTTCATTAAAGAACAATAGTTCCTTCCATCAATACCGACTTTATATATCCCACTGGTCTCAAAAAAGACACAACAGGGTTTACAACACCTGTTTCATATTTGAATGATTTACTGACTATAGATGATAAGGCCAACGATAAATATGTTGTATGACAAACGAGATGATTTCAGCTTCCAATCGTCAACTTTCCCTATTTTTTTACTAATATGATGTTTATGTCCTCCAACTAATTTGATGCTCAAGAGCAAAAACTGATTACGATTAAGTTTTAAATTGAGACTGACTACTAAAAAATTCAGCAATCTTGGCTTAAGTCAGCTTTTTGTCAATTCTATGGTAGTTATACTGTAATGACCTTGTTAGCTAATACAACCTATAATTGGGTCGTATTTTAACCATTATTTTTAAACTAAACTTGAAAACAGAGTTTTCCGCCTAAGCTGTTTACGGTCCATTTGACCGGTCGACAGGGGATACCTATTTCCCCTATGCACTTCATCCCATGAGTGACGCTTCCAGGGAATCCTGTGTTACGCCCTGTTTACATATTGGTGTCGTATATAAGCTCTTTCTGAATGATCCCTGTTCCTTATCTTCATTTATTTTATTTCCATTCTTACTTTACATCCTGTTTAAATCTGTTTGATACTTTTATTCAAAACACTACAAACCTAAAATCATGTATGACCTCATGAGTACCAGACAACACATTTAATGTATTTTAGTACAATTTGCAGTTTTCCATAGTATGCATGACTGTATTCTTGTGTTCGTGATAAAAGTTCAAAATATTTCTTTACACCATACTTTAAGAAATGGTTTTAAATCCGGAGCCAGATTGTTGTACCACTGCTTGTTCATGTTCTTCTGGGAGCATGTGTGGGCTACAATGTCGTACATGAAATTCTCGTGGGCAAAGGTAAGCGGACTTGATTTTATACCCCAAACATTCACGTCGTCATCCATAAGGTCAATTGCGTTTTTATCATCTTCTTCATACATACCGTCCATTATTGCCAAACATCTGTCCTCAAACATTCTATATATGAAAGTTCGAAATTCAAAAACAAAGATAAAGTCGTTGAAAAATTCTCTTTTTGACAAGAGTACTTTCAGTTTTTACACAAGGAATGATAAACGACGTAGTTTCCACCAATAATGTATCACAGAATAAATAAATAATATGATTATTTGAAATAATATTATTAATAAAAATTTTAAAAAATGCCGTCTAATAGATTTTAAATACACGAGGCCTCACATGAAAATTTCAATAGTCTTCGCCCACCGACGTCAAACAAAAACACAACCGCACGAGATTGATATGTATATAAGTATTCCTGACCTTTCCCCTGGCGAAATTAATATTTCGGTTGAATTATCAAGAAATCAACTCACCTAACTTTCGAACAAGATATCACAGAGCAAAAAATTAGAAACGGAAATATATACAGTACATGGACATTTTTTTTAAAAGGAATTGATTTGTTGTTTCCAAGTAAATCTAAAAGAATACCTATCATTGACTTTACCAATCAACCATTTCGCCATGGCATAATAAAGTAGCTTTTTTGGCTCAGCATGTCATTATGACAATAAAAACAAAGACGCCCATGGACCATATCGCTCATCTGAACATTTTGATCAGAGAAAAGCAAATATCAGATAAGTATTGAAATGTTTAAACGGTTTCACTCTAACTGGGAGGGACAGAGGAGGGAGGCATGACCTAACCAAACCTGACTTTTCCCTTACTAAATATAAGTACATATTATTTTAACAAATCATGTCTTTTAAAGATTTTTACAAATATTTTCTGTTTTGTTCCTTTGTAAAAGACTGATCTGCAATTATCGCTCTTGATTAACTTCGGGTGTAATGATTTTAACAAATTTAAATCTATACTATTCTTTGAAGCTTTCACATACGTTTCCTTTTTCCTGGCCCATAAGTTATAGAGGGTTTTTTTTAAAAAAGAGATATAATTAAATTTTCACTTATCATTAATGTTCTTCCCTTGAAAGATTGCGTGTCCTACGAAAGATACTACAGTTCACTATAGTTAACTTTGATTTAAAAAAAATTACTAATGTTTTGAACGTTTTTACCAAAATAAATCAAGGTATTTTTACAATGGATTTCAGATTGTTATATTATATGATCTTCAATTTATTTATGCACAAGTTTTATATTAAATCGAACTATATTACCTCTATATTTACCTATTACAGCTCACACCTATCACTCGCCGAAATATATGGCTGAAATATTGCTGACTCGGCGTTAAACAATAATAATAAATCACACCTATCACTCATTTTAACCCTGACTGATGCTCCTTTAGTTGATAGCACAAGCTCTTTATCATGTAAAAATTGAATCCGACAGATGATTGTGATTTTATTATGTGTAAACAACTTTGTGTTTTGCAATGTTAGACGTATAACCTTTTCTAACTAATCATCTATTTTCTTTCGAGAAGAACCTCATCAAAGTCATGTTCACACCTTTACAAACTCACAATGTCATTGGGACCAAAAATGCATTGGACCAACATATACATCACGTAGTCAACATTGCTTGGATTTAACATTCACTTTGACACAAGCCTTGAACTTTTCATTCTGGAGTAAAAGGTAAAATTTTTCAGTTGCAACAAAACACACATCTTACTTTGCATGATTAGCAAATTCTGTTGCCAGATTTTGTTCTTTCACGTTGTTTGCCTTTTTAGACAACTTCTGCAGCACTGCAGCACAGACTAGACCAGTTACTGGAAAAATGTAATAATTTATTCATTATCAAAATATTTATCTCCTTCTTGCATCAAATACTTATTAAGAAGGTAGTTGAAATATAGATTTTTTTTTTAATTTGAAAATAATATTAATTACAAAAAACATAACAGTATAGAAATATCGTATTTGAATTTAAATCTCTTTTTGCATCTTTGTCAATTTTTATGTTGCTGTCAAATTATTGTCGCTAAAAATCTATAAAAAAAAAATCTCTAAAATAAATGAGTTTAAACAGTTTCCTAGTCTGAAATTTCAAGATTTACTTTTTTTTTTATAGGACTATCTTCTATTTACCCAAATGGTTATCCGTTCGAAGCCAACATATTTCAGCTATTTCCCTCCGATTTGCAAAAATCGCCCAAAGTAAAATATCAGAGGTATCCACACATTTCTTTGGTCCATTATCATTGTTCCCTGATTCTGTAATTTTTTTCCCAAGATTGATTATTGGTCGTAAAATGGTATTTGATTGAATAAAAAAAGATTATACCACATAAATTCTGTCGCCTTTTCACAATGACCTACGGCAAATACTTTACACCACGCCTGATGTAGCAATTGAAATGTATACAATTAAAAGGAAAAGTCTTATTTTTACAATCATTACGTGGTTGAAATTTATATATAAGGAACGAATTTAAAGCACCAGACCTAATATGAACAATGTGGGTTAGAATAGTTTTTCTTTTTTATAAACTTTCTGTTAAACCGAGGATAAAGAAACAAACTTTCTCAACTTAAGAATATTTATAGAATACGGCTGTAAGATTTCTAAAATCTACATGATTAATTGAATAAAATCTCAAAGAAGGATATATGAGTAAAACAAAACTAATAAGTATTCTTTAAAATAACAACTCTTCTCTTCAAAATTTTGAAATACGCGTTATTAAGAAAAAAAAAGGAAAAACAGTCTTGACCCTAGCAGAGTAGGAGATAATGAGCTTAATAATCTAACATTCATGGTTTAAGTGCACTTCTTCTTAACATTATGAGTATTTGTTACCGATAGCCCAAGTTACAAAATAATCTTCAAAAAGCATAACTATTTTGCTTAATTGACTAATTTAAAAAATGATTTACCTTTATACCCAAGAATTTTCCGGCATAATCCTTTTGCAGATTCAGCAATTTTTTCCTGTTCTCCTTCATCAGCTATCAATTTTTTCAATTCTTTTTTATACTCTTCAATTTCTTCTTTTCTACGTTTTATTTCTTCATTAAATTTAGTTTCTAATTTTGAATCTTTATCTTTGTCTAGTTTTTCAAGTTTTTCTTCAGCTTCGCGGTTCTTTCTTTCTTTTTTCTGTATTTTCCTTGTTATTTTTCTATGACTAAAACATACTTTTTCAGCTTTCTTTTCTTCGATTTGCTGAAGTTAAAAATAAAATATATGTTAGAAAAACTTTCGAGACTATAGATTTAAGCCATCAAATTAACCATGATTTTTATCATATTTGTTTATTGATTGAAAATGGAATGTTTTGTAAATATGTATTGCATTAACATGGAAGTTAATCACAGAATATATCTACAGTCTTTAAGTTTACGCATTTAAGAAAAAAAGTGTACTACATAATATGTTAAATTTGTTTTCTAAAGCAGCTAAGGTATTTTGCTTCAATTCAAAGATATTTTGATTTTTAAAATGGAAGTTTATGTAATAAGTTAGTCAATATATTTTTTGTTATAGTGGAATGGGTATACATCATTAATATTAACAGTTAAATCCATTAAAAAAAATAAGCTTACATATATATGACTCGATCTCTTGGATTTGTAAGTTATAAATGAACGAGGTTCGCTCCTGAGCTTTTGAGCAGATTTCTATCTTAACCTATATTTCAAAAATTCTGCATAATGTTTTAATTCTTACGATAAATATGGATTCTACAATACCAATTCAACTATTTTCAGTTAAAACTACATGATTAACGTAGGTCGCGGGTTTGCTGACGTCGTTAAAACTGGGTACGCCATTTATATGATTTGGGCGACTTTCTTGTGCACATTTGATTATGACGTCACAATGAAAAAGAAATCTGCGATGATTTTCGTTTTATTAAATTCTTCAGTATATCATTATTTAGCTATAACTTTTCTTGGAATTGGTAGTTTAGTGTTATATTATTTAAGCAACAATTTATCTCAAATAATGAAGGCTTTCTACGATTTGTATAGTCGATACAATACTTAGATAAAACTTTGTTGGAATTGGTAATTTAGTGAAGAAGGTTTATTCGAATGATCGACACTGGAAATATCCCGGGGGGGGGGGGTCTAAAACTAGTCTTGGACAGATTATTTATTTTCTTGCCCAGTCGAGAACAGATTATTTATTTTCAACATTTTCGAGGACAGATTATTTATTTCCAAAATCTGTAACCCCCCCCCCCCTGAAATGACCATCCCCTAAGCAACAGCTTGCAATGCTGTAACATACAGATTTTATTCGCTACTTTGCTTTTCATGTCCAACAAGTAGAATTAATGTTCTTTAAAAAACTGGCTGTTGATTATGTCAATAAATTAATTTTTAAATCCTTGTCCCATTTACCCCTCTGAAAATGTGGTATGTAAAATAAATATTTTGTTTAAATATATACTGAAAATATATTGTATTTAGCCGGGACGATATTTGGCAGAAATTCGTAGATTTGAGCGCCTTGCTGAATGGTCAAAATAAAAACATTTTATATACTTGAATTACTTGAATTAAAGGATGCCGTTTTCTGCCAGCACGCTTTAAAAGAAAAAGACACAGCCAAATGTAAGGATACGTCTAATCAACGAAAAAACAAAACAAACAGAAAACAACACATAAAGAAAGTAAATTGGAAGAAAGAAATTAAAGGATTGATTAAATTGTTGTTTTACGTCCCTTGCGAGAATTTCACTAATATAAGACGTACAAAAACCCTAATCTGAAGAGAAACATGTCTAATAATCATTTCATTGATATAAAATTATTATGATACGATTCACGGGTCACTTGAAAGCAGACAAACGTGAATTTCTTTTTTATAAAAATTATTTTTGAGTATTTTTCTGCACCGAATACCAGATAGATATTCACGACGTCAAGCATGACGTCGCGATATTTTATGACGTCGTTCTTAAAAATGTTACATTTTGCGATATAAAAGCAATTATCCACATTTAAATTACGCGAAAACTAACCCGAAGACATATTAATTTTTTCACATTGATTTATTTCAAATCAATTCTTTGCTAAAAATTCCAAATGGAAAACAATATCGTCTGCACCATTTAAAAGTTATTGATATTTTTTAAACAAAATCTTGCCTCAAATTGAGCCGAAAACGACGTTTTTCTTGTATAATTCAATAGAATAACGTCGAAAATGTAACGACAACAATGGCATGTTTGGGATTTAATTACACAAAAACGATGCAGACGAATTTTATAAATTTTTCAGAGAATATAAAACGAAGGTAGGGGATTCATATAACTAATTTTCATGGTATGTTTTCGGACACTTTTAAATGGCCTGCAAACCCGCGACCTACGTTAAATTCCAAACCAAAAGCGTTAAGTGAGGAACTATGTTTTGTGGCAGAGGGGTTTTTTTTTTTTTAGAAGAAAATGATCTTTTTTTTCTCTTTATAAGTATTTAAAGTATGTTAAGTTTGGATTCATATTTTTACATGCAGTCTGCATAGAGTTATTTTGTGCAGTGAACTGTTTTATACTGATCCTAAATTATATATTAAATAAACTTTCATGAATTCTATCATCATATTGGACAAATATAGCAAATGAAATATATGGAGATAACGAACAGTATTCAACTCAAAAGTCCATTAATCAATACAAAATAGGAGCAGAGCAAACACGGACCTCCAAACATCAGAGGTGGGATCAGGTGCCATGGAGGAGTGAGCATCCCCTGCCGACCGGTCACACCCGCCGTGTGCTCCTTCTCGTGATCGGGAAATAACGGGAAAATCTGTCGACAATTCAGTGTGTAAATAATGGCCTAACAATTAGTGTGAAAAACGTCAGTCAGCATTTGACTCAATGATAAATTGAATTTGCTGACAAGGTCATTGTATCGACCATAGAACTTACGAAATGATGACTTTAAACGAGACTACTGATATTCTTGTTTCATCATCTTATTTGTCAATAATTTACCTCGTTTTAGAAATTGTACATACGTAGAGCATGCTCTTGCGTATCGAATCAACTGAGAGATATATACCCCGTATGCAGGTGATGAAGGTATATTGCTGCATAAGTAAGGGAAGTTGACGATTGAAAAGTTGAAGTCATCACGTTTATCATAAAGCTTGGTTGTAAGATTACCATTAACGTCTTTTTCAAGTAAAATATCCAAATATGAAACAGATGTGTCAGACTCTGTGGTATCTTTTATCTCAAGTTCACAAGGATATATCGTATCGACATAAGAATGGAAATAGCCATTGTTAATTGACAATACGTCGTCGATATATCTAAATGTCGAGTTGAAGGTCACAGCAAGTGTTTTCTTCTTTTCACGTACAAGATTTTGGACAAATTCTGCTTCATATGAATACAAAAAAGGTCTGCTAATAACGGGGCGCAATTGGTACCCATGGGAATTCCAATAGATTGTTGGAAGACCTGGTCTCCAAAAACCACATAGATATTGTCAATCAGAAACTCAAGCATCTTTTTAATGTCAACTTCAGAGTACTTGTGTGAACAATCAGAATGTTTTTTAACAAAATAATTTTGCAAATGACCAATGACAAGGTAAGAATATTTACGAGTTCCATTTTTATTGAAAAAGCAGCTGTCAATGATATCAAAAAGCCTGGACTTTAATTTATCGTGGGGAATGGTTGTGTATAAAGTTGGAAAGTTTTTAAGCTGTTGATTTTGGTAAAATCTTGTGATTTCAAATTTTCCAAAAGTTCCATGGAATTTTTAAGTATCCACATCTGATTTACACCACTTCTCGAATATATTGTTGCACAGTACTCTTGAAGTTTCTCCTTCACCACTGTTAATATCTTAGTGAGGAGTAAAGATAGAGGCTTGGTTGAACATTTACTGGAACCCGCTATGTATCTTTGTAAGGATTTTTACGAAGTTTCGGAATCCAATATAAATATGGTAATTCAAATTCATTTTGGTTGTTTGGAATATTAAAAATATTCAAAACTGACATATGATTTTGAAGAATTTCTTCCTTAGAAAGGGAACTATGAGTATAAGTTGGATTACCACTTGTGAAAATCAAGGAAAAAAATAGCCCTAATTTATGATTAAAATTGGCACTTTTTTAGTAATATCTAAAAATTAACATCACTGACCCCCACTTTTAATTTTCTTTTCTGAAAATATAAGATACTTTAAACCATTCTTCTTACACTCAGTAAAATGTCATTACTTTCAAATGATTTTTTTGCTTGTTAATATTTTAATGCCAGAAAAACAAATTTTTGAGTGCAAAAAGGTCAAATAATTGAACATGCAGAGTAATTTGAAAATTGTTTTCGTTGTCAAAAATTTTAATGCGTCTAATCAAGATGAAATAAGACTGTGTTTGTTCCCATAATTTATTTGAATAAAAATATTGGAGGAAAAACTTTAAAAATTGATTTAGGTGTTAGACGTTTTTACAGTGCAAAAAAGGTCAAACTAAATGATCTGTAGCGCCAAAAGAAGCGCGTTGACCCCCATTGTTTGTTTTGATTTTTAATTAAGCTATGTGAATAAATTCCAAAAATATACTTGATAAAAAATTATCATAACTTTTGATGGCAGGATCCAACCCCCTTAAGCAGTATGTTTACCAAATATATACGTGCAATTTCTTCTCTCTTATATTATATTATATAGTATATATGAAACTTAAAGTTTCACGTTATAGATATTACAATAACCCGTTTAAATCTTTAAAACTTTATATAACGAATTAAATTCTTTGAAATTCTTTTATTTATCATAAAAAATTTAATTCGTTCTATGAAAACAATAATTCGTAATATCATATATATATATATATATATATATATATATATATATATATATATATATATATATATAGTTATACAAGAGGCGTGTTATGGGATATTTGGCGTATCTCAGACTCACGTTGTGGGATCCTTAGGTGGTTTATGGGTCATCTATATTTTGACCCATAAACCATGTAGTCTAAACTTCACAGAAATGTTGGAAATGCTATTCCTACCATAAAAAACAAAAAAAATAATTTTTTTGACCCATAAGGATATATAGAAAAATGTCCCACAACGCAAAATCTATTTTTAGAACAGTCGGTCTAAGTCCCTCGCTTTCAACATTTTGTGTATCTATAAATGTCAATTGGAATATCCCACAATACGGTGTAGCGATACACGCAATGCATTGTGGGAGGACAATGGCGGCGTTTAGCAGGGGTAAAGAGCTGTAAGACAGTAAGTATCTTGTTATTATTAGTAGAGCAATTGAATATAACACATATTTATGATAATTAGACGAGAGAACGAGGAACTTTCGAACTTGTTTGATCGTAAGCACTGTTTAAGGTTGGTCGCGGGTTTACTGCATAAAAATTTTTACGGGAAAACATGTTCAGAAAAATTTGATATAATGTTCCATAGAATTTGCGGCATATTATCTGAAATTTTTATTAAATTTGCCTACGTGAAGATAAGTAGCATATCTTCTCTAGTATTATGAAATTCATAATTCTGCCCACAAAGTCAGAATGAACGGTATATTGATATAAACATTCTTCGTGCAGTAACTAGTGATGGGAATCGGTAAGAATTTCATAATCGATGATCGGGCTACTGTAACTAACTAATTATCAATTATAATCGGACATTTACAAAGTCTGTCAATTTAGTTTATCAAATGGTAAGAATGGATGAATAACTACTTTCTGTGGTGGTCCAGCTGTAGTTAGAATAATCTAACTGTGTTTCGGGACAAGCCCTAGTCCTTAGGACAATATTTTAACGATAGAACGTTCGATCTAGTCCAGCTGGTTCTTCATTCATTTTGTAGAATCCAAAGTATGTCCATACCCGGGAATTAGCGTTGTTACCTGGGTATGAATACAATGTCTGTTCATCTACGCCATTACGATACACAAATAAGTTAATAGAAAAGTCGCGGCTGGAATATTTGGCTTGAAAACTATTACGCTTGTAAAATAAAATAAATAACCCGATTAATCGGAATAGAAATTTTGTAATCGAGCGCTTGGATTATGCCAACAATCGACTGATTTTCGATTATAATCGATGATTGGAACACCACTAGCAGTAACACTGCGATAGATAATATAATACAAGTAATGTTAGGATGTTCAAGTTCTTTATTAAGAATTCAAGTATAACACGGTAAAGGAAAAAAAAAAGTCCACCATTGAATGTTCTTTTTAAGTCAATCGCAATTCAGTATATAGTCAGAACTCTCAAACATTTGTTCTTTCTTGTTTTTTTTTCTTTATTAATTTTTCATCATTAAAAAATGTAAAATACTTGCATTCAGCTTAAACACAGATAGCTTAATTTTGTTATAGAAAAAATTGTACTTGAAGTCTTGATACTTGTATTTCGTAATACATGTACAGTATATTAATATCTGTTTAGAGTGCCATAAAGGTCCGATATGCTGGGTGTTTGTATGAATTCATTTTAAGGGGATGAAGGACACATGGTCACATGACTGTTTAACTACATCATAGTCTCCGTTTATATAAGTGCAATATGTGTAAAGCATTAATTCTTGTATAATTTTTTGACAATTTTTTAACTTTAATTACCATCTTATATAAAAAAATTAAAAAGTTTTTACGTTCTTGTAAACATTAACAAATTATGAAAAAGATTGATCCACTCCTCTGTTTCCCTAAACTGCGTGTCCAACAAGTCGGTGACGTCATACATGATCTGTTAGTACAGCAAGATCATACTCGGTGAACACAGGGGTGGTATTACAGTGGTTCCCGTTTTATCGAATAGTCAAGTTGTCAGCATAGTTTTATCCGAATAGCCGAAAATTAGAATAGCCGATTGCTCCATACCGAGTCCAAAGATAGATGTATAGAGCTACATGTATTGATAATACATCGTAGCTAGCAAATTTCAAGCTTGCACTTTTGTTTTCTTTTGACATGTTTACTTAATGACTTTACTAAAAATAATTTATTTCACTTACTTATGAATTTAATATGAAATTTTTTATCAAATAAATTGACGTATAGAGTATATTCTTTGATAGTTATTGCCATCTTTCTTCAGCACATGTTTACATTCCTTCTTCGATGGTCGCCATTTTGGAAAAGGAAGTAGACTAAATGCTTGACTAATAACCGTAAACTATTTTTCCCTGGATAGATTGTAAATTGAAAATAAACAAAAATATTAAATATATGTAATTGTTTCCTTTGGATTTGTTTCTTTAATACGGTTACGTATTTTATACTGTGTGTGAGTTTACCAGTCTCGTTCTTGTCTGCTGAAGAGAGATTTTGAGAGCCATGTCGAGAAAGTTGGTATGAATTTTGAGACGTATTTTTATAGAACGAGCCATTTGTGATTTTTACCATAAATTTTGCACTGAAAAGTGAATAAATATTAAGCCAATTTACCAAGTTAAACGATTGAATAGGGTTATTTCATTATCCAAGCAAATTGTCATACACAAGCTAATCAGTTCAATAATTAAAATTTCACGCCGAAAAAATTGCAGATAACTGTCATAATTAACAAGTGCATCATTGAACCCAAACTTATACATATTAAAAGAGGACTTTGAGAAAATGTGTACTTAGTACAATTTTTTGCAGGAGGTTTATAATCTCCAGAAACAGATTCTATACTGACCTAAATTGGAATCTCTTGCACACATGTACTACCCTAAGTTGTATAAATACTTTATACTCATTGAAGTATATTTTACTTTTATTAGTCTATTATTCATAATTGATCTTGTATGATGAAGTTGGATCATATTTAATTGTCTGTTTGATTGCCCAAATTAGAGTTCGTGCTGAAATCTTAAATTAATTACACCTTACATGTGCATGATTTAAGCAACATTTTTAATTTTTCCCAATTTCATCAAATAGCCGGCGCAGGGTTTGACACTAAGGCACATCCGACCGACCCAGTCTAGTAAATGAGTGGTCCGGTCGTGTAAAATGTTCGTGAACTAGACCGACTGCATGGTCGTGTGTATGAAATAAATGATAACCCTCATTTCAGTCTTTAAAATAAATATTCTAAAAAGTTTTTTTATTTTTACATTTTTTAAAATTCTTATTTGTCTGATAGTAAACATCATCCATCGCTCTTTAAAAGAAAACTTCCTCGCGTGACACAATCGCTATTTTTAACCCGGCTGTAATAGGTGGGACTTCATTTGTCAAACCGGCGTACGCCGAATGCTCTGCTTGACCTTTGATAACCCGGCTTGTTACTTCATTTGACAGGGGAAGGTTCGCCGGCGTACGACGATCTCGCCGTTTTGAAATGACCGGCGACGGATTCGCCGGTCTTAGAAATATGGCGGAAAGATAAAACAACTGTTAAAATATTGATACTTTTTACCAACTCGGCATGTTCTTTGTTTGCATTTCTTGAGCAAATCTCCATTCATATATTTTAAATCTGTTGTTATATTCGAAATTAAAATTTTTCATGAGGTCCATGATTTTTTTTTTACATTGAATTTTGAATAATTCAATCTTTTTTTCGCTAACTAAGACAAAATGTAAATTGTGATAGATCATTATTAATTGATTATCATTTAGTATAATTATATTTTGTTTTCGCCGGTTTACTTCATTTGCCACTTAGCCGTTTTACGCAGGTCATATGACCGGCGCAATTCAGCGTACGCCGATCTGTAACAATTGAAGTCGGCCCATAGACAAGTTGCGATGGGAACTATCTTCGTTCATTATTTAAAATTAGTATGAAACTATTGAATAATATATTCTTTAATTCACAATGTATTTATATTTAGGTTATTTTTTTTACTAAGTTCATTGATTGTTCCTTAATTAAGGCTTATAATATTTGTATGTCACGCTTAACCCGACTTAATGGCTAGCGACCTATGGACGACGCTGTCAAAATATATCTTAACAGGTGCGAGAGACAGTATCTTTATTGAAGTATGGTTTCGAAACTTTTTTCCATTATAATTAGCAGTTTATAAAAAGTCAACTTTCAAGTTTGGTCAGGGCCAGTGATTTTATGGTCAGGGCTAGTAAAAATTATTGGAAGTAGCCCAACTCGTCTAGTACTCATAAAAGTTAATGTCAAACCCTGTAGCCGATAATTTTTCCCCAATCCCCCAAACATGGCATTTCCCAAAATAGGCTGATAAATCCCTGTTAAATGATTTGATATAATGAACATCAAATTGGAGAGGAAATTCTTCAAAAAGACCTTATTTAATGTTGCAAAACATTACTTGTTATGAAAATGGAGTCTTTGAAATCTGAAACTTATTTATTGAAAACAATATCAAAAAAAGTTAAAAATCATAAGTTCACGCGGAATACAAATTATATCTAATAATTTTAAGTCTTTATTTTTTATGCGCTCGCTCTTTGAAATCATGCTTTGTTCATTGAAAAAAAAATTATATTTCTTGTATTCGCTCGCCTCGTAATTTTTAACCCCAAAATGAAAAATAATATTTGTAAAATTATTTCGCCCTCTCGCCTCACTTTTTATTTTTGAAAATCCGAAGAACTATTTTACAAATTGTTGTGGCCTACCTGCTTTAAGATATGTGGGACATACTTAATTAGAAATATACAAAATATGAAAAAAATTGAATGACAAGTATTTTTTCAGCTCAAGGTCCTTCTCCTCCTTATTATAACATGTTTAACATGCATTTCACTGATAAATCAATTCCTTGCTAGCCTGCTTATAAATAGAGAACAACTTTATTAGATTTAAATACAAAATATTTTTTTAAAAAAGAGGAAAATGCATTTAATTAAATTTCATCCATTTTTAGTGTTTAGGGTTGATGTTATCCTTAAAATAACAAATGTGTTGTTTTTTTTTGGCTGTGATGAGCAAACATGGTGCATTACACACCTTCTCTTCATTGCAAATTTATGTGCATACATACAGCCTTTCAATTTTTCAATGTAGCAATTTACTGAAACCGTTACTTTCATTTTGCATGCCATATTTTTAACACTGAATCAATTTGATTGACCTTTAGTAGTTTAGTATCATTTTCAATATAAAATGAATTCCATGCATTTTGCATCACATTTATTATGTTTTATAAGTTTGTTCTTATACATTACACATATAATCAGAGCAGAATTAACTTATAATCCTCTAGGTTCATACATACAGTGTGCGAAACTAATCTGGAGAATGAAATAGCCCATTTGACTATCTCATTTGTAATTGGGATAGACCGTAGACAAATAGGAATGTCCAAAGAAAGTAAATTAGGAAAAAATGTGCTCTTGTTATTGTTAAATTTTTTAAAATTTATTCATTTATATTCTTATTGAAGTATCTGCTATATATTTTCATGATTATCTAGTGAAAATTAAATATAATCATGCAGTGTTCATGCATTTCACACCCCAAAAAACTGTGCAATTATTCAGACTCGTCGTATATAAACTTCACTCTGCAGACCAGCTAATATTTGTGAAAGACACAAACTCTAATTTCATCTTTATAGCTTTCCCTTTTTCGGATTCATTATTTTATTTTCAATTTTTTTGGTTGTCTTTTTGTTGATTCAATTTGTGTTTTAATGCAGTGCTTCCTGCAGTCAGGATTTGTAGCATGCCTGATATACATAAACAGCAAGCATTGGGTAAAAATTGTACACCACTAATTCATCGAAAGATGCACAATGTTATAAATTAATAAGTAAAGAGATTTAACAACAGTTCTTTTACCATGTAAAATATAAAAGTATTAAATTATTTTTTCACAATTATTTTGTTTATAATTATGTGTTAAAAATACGAAATGGTCATTCTTGTTCAATCTCATTTTACCCATGGCCAAAATTGGGATAGAGAATTCGGTCTGTTTCAATTCGGATCGGGGTAGACCAATTCAATTTGAGATAGATTCGGACCATCGGACAGGCGTTAATACTTTCGCACACTGTACATACGCCTCGTATGGACTAGATTCTATTGCTAATTAAAGTAATTTTCAGAGAAATAAGCAGGAAGTGATGCAACATCGCCTTTGTGATGTAACTCGCGTCATAATCAAATGTGCACAAAACAACCACTCGAATTGTCTAAATTGTGTACCGAAATTGATGACAAAAGCAAACCCGCGACCTACCTTACAAATGACGGATGCTTCAGCCTGAAGCAGCTGTGAAGCATAATTACCAGCTTGTCAACCTCAAAAAAGCACATGCACCGATTCTGAATGCAGATGGCATACTTGGGGTGTTAGTTTTATGTTTATAGTTTCCATACATGTTTAGGCCAAACAAAAAAATATGTTTGTTTACTGTTACATGCCGAAATAAAATAGGGCCGATAGGTAGGATTTTTTTTATTTTATTGAATTTTTTTATACACAAATTCAAATGAATTGGTTGAAAAACAAGACAGTTTTACCATTGTGTGGTGCTTTACTTTTGTTTGGGCTTGCCATATGGCAATATCTTTCTTGCCAACTGCCTTACAGCTACCACACAATGAAAAAAACTGTCTTGTATTTCTTCTTTAATTCCATGTTGCACTAACTATTTCTAGTAATTTCGATTTCAAACGCTTGACTGATTAAGATGCATGTAAAAGTTAAACCGACGAATGAGTGACTTCTGGATTTTTACGACGAAAAAAAATTTGGGTTGCCTATTAGATATAGGGTCAGTCGGGTAACTGTAAACAAACATTTTTTTTTTATTATGCCTTACCTCTGATGAAAGAAAGGAGGGAGAACATAATATAGGGCCTACTACAGAAGCATTAGGAAAAACCTCAGTTATAAAACATTTTTTTGCATTTGTTTGAGATTGGCATGATTCAATTCCCACTACGGTTATTTCTAGATATTTGTGGCTTTTCCACATTGCATCTTTTGCCATTTGCTCAATTGCTAAGAGAAGTGTTGCACAACTTTTCATACAAACAGGGTTTTCTAAACATTTTGATCATGATCATAAAAATTTTTATGACCAGGACCTGGGAAGGGGCCATATCATGTGCTATATGTGCATACTGCCGAAAAATGGCCCAATGCATTGATGCACTGATGCCATGCAGCACAACACACATTGTTTTCTACTTTGTGAAGTTCATATCAGTCTGCTCTATCGGTACAGTATTCATCGTCGAAGGTAGATGGAATCTGTAATGTATCATATTAAAAAATTGGAACCGACATTCAACATATTTTACATCCATTGGCAAAGAAATGTTGAGTCATTTTGGATGGCTTACCACAGATTTACGAAAAAAAATTTTACCTTACAATGAAAAACCACATCATCGAAGTTTTTTATCTTTGCCTGTCCCTTGATCTCTAAATCGACAATTTAAAAAAAGTGTGTGTTTGGTTTAAATGTAATTTTCCTAAATACTTGCTGTGGTAGATGACGAATGATTTATGAATTTCTTAGAAACAGAAAAATCACTTTTGCTAGTCAATGTCGAATGATTTGTCAATTCCTATGGCATTCTTTAGCAACTTAAATTTAGGTGTCAAAGATACATGTATATGCATTATTATTAGCACAAAACTATGACATATTTTAGAATGACCTGAATATATTTCCTCTAGACCCCTTAAATTTCAAAATGACCCTGGTTAGTGGCTATAAATAACAGGGCCATTTCCCCGCATCTGTTGTTTTACCTTCCCAGGCACTGTATAACAACTTTTTTTACACTTATAAATAATTGAAATTAAATACAGGTACATTGATATTTTCGGAATTTCCCATATTTAACATGACAAGGATCACGTCAACACATTGCTGTAAAGATCGCTGTATTTAAAGAGGTCTATATGCTGTTTGTTTTATAATTAAATGCATTAAAGTTGACAGTTTGTCAGTTATAATGCTATATTTTCTCACAATAAGCTAGCTTACAATTAAAAAATTTATCATCTTTTAGAAATATATGTATAAAAGTTCCCACAGGTAACAAGGACTTCCTGTGTATACTGTGTGTGTATAGGTATTAACACCATACACGATCAGCCTCTGGGAAAATCTTAGTCCCTCCCCTCACCAGAGAAAACTGTTCGGTTAAAAATATCAGCCTTTAAAACTGGTCGCTGAAGAGGCTACTAGTTCTAAAATGGTAGTGGCCCATACTGATTTTTAACAGCTGGTATTACAGGCACTTGTTTTGGTAATAAATTTTTCAACCCATAGTATGATGATAACACAAGGTATCCAAATCCATATTACATTGAGTACCCCCCCCCCCCCCTTCCCCAAAATTGAACTTATTTACACTTTCAGAGGAAATGCACTGGCAAACTGTTTATTACCATTGTCCTCTACGATAATTTATCTACACAACTATCTATGACATGTTTGTCTTATTTATTAATTTTCTTTTATTTCCGTAAACAGTGTCAAAACTCTGCTCGCCGAGTGCAAAAGTCGACTTTCTTGTCTAGTCTAACTTTCAAGATAAATTTGTTGTAAAGTAAATAAAACTAATCTTTTAGTATATAACATAATTAAAACTAATTTGATATTGTATATTTAACAAGTAATCAAAACTAATTATATAAAAATATATATATATATTGTATACGCAGCTAGGTTTAGGACTCCCATACTTACATCAGCCTATATGCAGAGCTTCTGGAAATCGATTATGACGTCACAATGAAACTGAACAAATAAATCCTAAATACTAATGTTTTCTTTTTCATACACACTCAAATACAGTCTTTTCTCATAACATGATAAATATTGTAAACATAAATTGATGTGTAACTTATCATGTCATAATAACACTATTTGAATGTAGAATTTAAGCCATCTTGACCTTCCTGCACTGACTAAGATGACATCACACCCTAGTTTGACAGACAGTTTCTCTGTACTTGAGGCGTAGATCAAGCTATTATTGTAGCTTGTAAATATCAAATTAAAATAAGTGTGATCTGACCAAAACTAAGTCATATTTTTGAATGTATTAATCAATATTTTATAGTCTAATTAGGCCTAAAAAAAATTGTTTGCTTCCTGTAACATTCCCAAAAAATCAAGGGTCGGTAGGTCGGGATTTTTTTTTTTTTTTTTTTTTTTTGCTTATGGATAAAAGGGTCAAACATCCCCAGACTGAATTAACCAGGTGTTATATTTAAAGTGGACACCCAAAATGGCTGCTTAGCGGCAGAGAACGAAATTCTAAAAGTTGTGGGTGGAAATTGTTGTTACAATAATGATTACTCTTTATATTCAAGGTAAATGTTGACTAGGATGACATATTTTATATCTCAAATAAAGCTACAATTAATATTTTTCGAATAAATGGAATCAGCTGATCGATCGAACCAAAGAGCAAATGCAGATTTGGCAGGAAAAAAAAATCCGCCGGGGGATAATTTGAATGGGTCGGTCGGGTTACAGGAAACAAACTTATTTTTTTTTTAGGCCTTAAATTGAAAATGTGTAGACCTCATATAAAGCCACAGTAAGGTACATTTATACATTAACTATCTAGAATAACAGGCACAGCCCCTCGAAAATCTCAAAAGTTCAACGATATCTGCTTCACTATAATTTATGAATTTTTATACGCCCGTCTTTAGACGGAACGTATTATGTTATGGCGTTCATGTCCGTCTGTCTGTCTGTCTGTTAGCCTTTCTCGTGTCCGGCTCATAACTTTAATACTATTAGGCCTAGGATTATCAAACTTTGTCAGCTGATACTTCTTTGGTAGAAGGTGTGTCACGCACTAAAAGTAGGTCGTTCTGACCTTTAATTAAGATGCTATGGCCAAATATGGAAAAATCCTGTCCGGCTCATAACTAGAAAACTATTAGACTTATAATCATCAAACTTGGCCAGTTTATGCATCTTAGGTAGAAGGTGTGTCGCGACCTATTTCAAGGTCACTGTGACCTTTAATTTAAGTGAAATTTTTAAAAAAAAAAACTGTCTTTTTACTATTAAATTACACAATCCCAAAAAATGTAGAAGTGTTGCAGTATCCTTATTAAAAAGATGTTAAAATCAAGAAATACTTATTTTTTTCATTATATACTTTACAGCAATCTATAACAAATATAATGTTACAAGAGAAATTCCACCTCTCCCATGGGTGTAATTATCAAGCACTGGTCAAGGAGAATTTTGATAACAGAAAATTGCATGTCAAATTAGCCAGAAATTAGTTTAGTGTGAGGAGCTAACTGGTAGAGCATCTCTGATCAAGCAGGTGTTATCTATATCTCTTGGGAATTGGGCAGAGGAATCAGCCATGTTGGATTAAATAGTTTTTTGTGGGCTAGCCTAACTTTTAAAATGAATTTGGTGAAAAGTAATTAAAACTAATTTGATACAATAATTGTATAATAAACTAATTTGATATTGTATAATAAACTAATAGATAGTCCCTACAAATCTAAGAGTCAAGCAGAAACCTTATTAAAAATGTTGCATCAAGATTACAATTTTTTTTTCTTTTTATAAATCTTTGTAACAAATTGAAAAAAAAAAATCTTTGTTTTCAAATTTAATTTCAGAATGACATAAATATTCATTTTAATTGCACTACAAAGTAGATAGCACAGATCCATTCATCCCTTGGGAGTAATGAGTGGACATGCATCCAGTTAAAGATTAATTAATGAGTTCAGTGTAGGAAGGCTAGCTGTTCTCAATCATTTCTGTTAGAGCATCTCTGATCAAGCAGTTCTTATCTGTATCCTTTGGGAATTAGACAGAAGAACTGCTGGTCAGTTTATAGCATATGTCATTTGATGGCCAGTCTTTTATTTTAAAATTAAATTGGTATAGATTAAGTTGTTAAGACTAAATTGATTTTGTTTAATATGATATTTTTATTTAATTTTTTGAAAATATCAACTAGTAAATTTCAGAGCATCATGTCTCACAAATATGAAAGATGTGTGTGTGTGTCACTGTGTGTGTGTGTGTGGGGGGGGGGGGGGGTGCAGATGGGCATTTGTCAAGCTCTAACACTACCAGTTGAGGATCTATAATGTAATATTTGTTATAATGCCTACACCACAGGAAATGTATAAACAAAAATTGTAAGAAATGGAAAAATCTTGGAAATCCTTGTATCAAGGTTGACTTTATTTTCTTGCACTCTAAACTGTTCGTGATAATTGAACAATATTTGACGGGTGTATCATGCTGGGGCACTTTATTATACAAAGGTAGTAACATCCCTACTACTTTGAAAAGTGCCAGGAGCTGGTTGTGCGCTGTTGCTTTTTTCCGTATTTTACCATTATTTCAATGCATATTATGTCAATGTAGGAAGTTTATCAAAAATTTTACATAATTCTCAGGCATGGGGAAGTTGCTCCCAGCACTTTTCAGGTTAAGGAATTTGTCTTAAAGAAAACAAAATTAATTTCATAGTGAAAAGATATCCGTATATCGTTGTACTTTATGATCTTTGTAGCCATACATATTTTTTGTAATTTTAAACATGTCACTTGACAAACAGCTGATGTAAGTAAAGTTGCTTTGGCCGAACTCGGCAAAGACCTCATATATATGAGGGTTGTCCCAGAAAACACAAACTTTTTGTATATTTCAGAAACTATTTGACCAGAACTAATAATTTTTTGCAAGTTGTTGGAAAATGATATTTTCAGTATTATGACAAAATATTTTAGGCTTGTGATGTCATTAATATGTAAAAACGGCATTTAAAGGGTGTTAAATATCGGTGGTCTGCACACTGCAGTTTATTGACTTTTAAAAGTAGCATTGTCAATGAATTTTTCTTTATTACCAGGCTATACGGAAATATAATGTCACAAACTTTACCTCCATAAATACTCTTTGATCTAGCTGATATACTTGTGTATGAAAATTCATTAATTTGATATCATTAATGACAAATATATGACGTTATATGCCAGAACACTTTTAATTAGATATTGTTAAAAATGGTGACGTTTAGTGATAATTTGGAGCACAAATTATTAAGCAGCACTGTCTTTAAAACGGGATAGGACTCTTGCCCATACGATGAAAGAGATATTAGTGCTGGAAGAGACATTTTGTAGACCAAAAGAAATGAAGACAAACTGAAAGTCCTGAGCTTTACGTCATAAGCCTAAGCCAAGGCCATCGTTAAACAATGTGAACTGTTAGGTTTATTATCGGAATTGAGAAATTGTCTATTGAAAGAATTAATTCCACAATCTTTTAGCAACACACGCCGTATTTGAGATGCATTACTTGGTAAATAAAATAAAATTAAATACTGTGCCGAATTTATGCTTAAATAAACTAATTTTATCAGAAGCACATTTCCAGAAAAAATTCACAAAAATGTTGATCATGATCTATGCCTATTTTTAACTTTACAGTATTAGTGAAACAAAAGATATTGAAAATGTTCACGTATTTCTGGGACAACCCTCCTACATATGCAAATAGTAGAATTCCCATTAATCAAAACTCATGCTGTAAAAAAAAAATCAACACTATATTTATTTTCTCGGAATATTTTTAGGCGTATTATTTCCTGTGGGCATCCTTAACCTTGCTGCGTAATATTTTTTATTTGGATTTTTATATCTTTATAACAAATCGCAGAGTGTCATGTCTCACTAGGATGACAATTTTTTAGAGTAAAGAATAACATAATTTTCTTGCACTCTAAAATGTGTACGATAATTGAACAATATCATACAGTGGCAGGGATTTTTATTACTCTTGCAAATTGTATGAAACAAAAATTATTTTTGGAAAAATACATTGTGATTCATATATTGTGACTACTATATTGTGATTGTTGCATAAAACCTGTATTGTTCCTGCAGTCCTAATATTTCATCATATATGTTATTATGTTTATATGTAACTTTAAACTTTTTATTTATGGTTTTCATTATCATTTTACAAGCATTGATGCATCTGACAGCTTCCAAAGGCTTGGAAAGTAGGTTAATGATGCAGCTATAGACAACCCCATCTTATGCATGTTATGAGAAGTTAAAAGTGTTTAACAACTACTCCAGGCTTTTTCTTTGCAAGAAGGGATATTGATAGAGGGAAGGAGATCAGATATGACTATGGTGATCCCATGCCCAATGGACAATCTTCCTTGGAGTTCATCACTCATCAGGTAAATATTTAGAATAATGGATTTTCAAATTTGATACGCTGCATCCTCTTTGTAGTGCATTTTTTTTTCAATGTTCTTGAGAGGTCAAGAGATGAAAAATGTTTTACCCAACAGTGTTCCAAGTCACACTTACTTTCAGGTCACTAAATGAGGACCTAAAAAAAATTTTGGCCACCATTTCAGAATATTTCACTTGCCATAATGAAAATATTTTGTGAATAACAATAGTAAAACAAGGAACTAACACCCTGTATGTTTTATGTCTTTACTAAATCAAAGATGTAAGGTATTACTGTGACTATAAACAATTTGCTAGGTTTAAGGAAATATTTTTATTAGTACAACCACACTTATGGTTGTACAGTACACAGAGGAACACAAGAAGACTGATCCTAGAATTAAAATTTATTCAAAAGAAAATACCAAGTTTGACACTTATTGAGACAGGACTTTGCCAGCTGTTTGTCATGTTTACTTATTATTACATAGTATGTACCTAACCCATTAAACAGTCATTATTCATGCTGCCAAAACACTTAATTAGTTGTAATATGCAAGCAATTGACCAAATGTTTCAATAACAAGGTCAGGTTCTAAAAAGTTTATGATGTTTGGATGCCATTCTGTCAGGGACGTATAGTATAGGTCCGTGGTTCCATCAAACTGTATAAGTAGTCACTATTAAAGCATGCTGTCATAACATTACGACTTGATGATTAATGATTTTTTTTTGCGGACAAACAGACAGATGGATGCACAGGGCAAAAACTATATACCCCCGAATCTACGATTACAAGGGCACTAAAATTGATGTTCAGCAGATGCAAGTTTCTGAAGTTTACATCACGTACATTGAAATATATTAATTTGTGAACTTTTATTCCAAGAATAGGAAAATAGCAATTGGTGAAAATGATGAATTAATTAAATTGATGGGGAAAAAACAACATCTTTTTGTGATCCATATTTTAGATAAGACCAAAAAAATAGTCTTGTTTCCTGCTACCAGCCTGAAAAAAAAATAGGGTAGGTAGGTAGGAAAATTATTTTATTGTATATTTTCATTTTATTTTTTTTTTCGACAACATTTTTTGGATATGAACTAATAAAAGATAAAATTAAACATGTCACAGGTCAATATTGTCTTTTAAAATCAAATTTCATGTCTTTTGACTAAACTCAAGTGGTATTCTATGAAAGTCCACATTTAAAACAAGAATTTCATGAAATGCTTGTTTTGTGTTAACACAGAAAACGATTATGGTGACAGAACGATGAAATTCCGGAAATTCGAGATTTTTTTCTTCCAAAATTTAAAAAAAACAAGACTATTATTTTTTTTTGGCCTAAATAAAGTAAATTATTGAAAATAATACCTCTAAGACAAGGTTAGAGTGATTATTATTATTGGATTACAAGATCACCTTGATATGAAATATATGGAGATAACGAACAGTATTCAAGCTCAAAAGTCCATTATACAATACAAAATAGGAGCAGAGCAAACACGGACCTCCAAACATCAGAGGTGGGATCAGGTGCCATGGAGGAGTGAGCATCCCCTGCCGACCGGTCACACCCGCCGTGTGCTCCTTGTCATGATTGGGAAATAACGGAAAAATCCGTCGACAATTCAGTGTGTAAATAATGGTCTAACAATTAGTATGAAAAACGTCAGTCAGCATTTGACTCAATGATAAATTGTATTTGCTGACAAGGTCATTGTATCGACCATAGAACTTACAAAATGATGACTTTAAATGAGACAGCTGATATTTGATTATATGTACAGGATCACCTCTTTGCCTCATGCTATAATAAATATATTTACCTAGGTTACACATATCCTTAAAGTTCTTAGTATTGAACAATTGCAGTAATTTATACGTATGGATGTTTTTTTTAAAAAGAAATAATTTGCATTGATAATCTCGATAAACAGGACATACTAGTAGAATGTGATATTCATCCTCGACACAAGTATGACACAAAAAAACATTTCCAGTGGGATCTGTTTGCTTTATTATATCCAGTTTCAATAGCTAAAAGGTGTGAAGATAATCTTAACTTTGATATACATTTTTGAAACTTAGTCAGAATTGAATTTCTTAAATAATACGGTAGGTAAAACCCATCAAGTAGATATTTATAGAAAGAACATTTCTGCGAACTTTGAAGTTTAGTATATTTCTTGTTTAGCCTGATCCAAGATCCTTTGATAAATTGTCATAATGGTCCTTACAATTAGGGTCTACCTAATAGGACTTCTCAGTTGATTGTACAATTTACACCTGGGTGACCATTGCCCTTGCTGTTTAGTGTTATATAAAAAAACAATTAGTTTATTTGATATTTTTTATTAATTTATTTTATGTTAAGAACATTTATTTAATAGCATGTTAAATTTCTATTCAAAATGCATCGAAATAGCATACATTAAAGGTATCTGAATGTAGTTGTAGGCATAAATATAATCACAATTAATTTTGTTTTGCACATATATTATAGGAAGCATTTTGGAGGCAAACCCTGTTGCAGCATTTCTACATGTTCCACAGATTGTACAGACTAGTCAGGACCTTGTAAATTCTTATGTTCAACAGCTTAGGCAATTTAGTACAGGTATGTGTAACTCTTCTGAAATATAGGAGGAAATTTCAATACAAGACTTGTAGCATAACTTATATTACATTGTCAGTTCTTCTTTGCATGTTCCTTAGAGTGGATTATTGAGGCAGACCCTGATGGAAAACTTGCACATGTTCCACAAACCAGTGAAGACCATTTTGCAGAATATAAACTTTTTCCGCAGATAAGCCAAGACCCTAATGGTGTTCATGTGTGTGTGGTTAATTATTTGCTCTGAAGCTGATATGTGGACTGAATATAAAACTGTCTTTTTCTACAGTTAAGTCCATCTTAATCTGAAAATACTACCGGTACATTTTGAATTATGCTTTATTATGCAGAAAAAAAAATAATTAGTTTCAAATATGAAAAGTCTGTTGATACACTGCTTTGCAATTCCAAAAGTGATAATGTGATAAGTTTTGATGTGCATATGTGACATGTGCCATTATCAATTTTCATAAATAAAATCAAATACAAAGGCCATTCCAATTTAATGTTTTGCTTGTCGGACCCGCACGCTCTTATTTGAACAAAGCTATACAAATAATATTAATTTAAATCTCCTGCACCTGGGAAATTCTGCGCCAGTTTCTGTTTTATTTCCGCTCTATTTTTGATAATTTAAATCTGTTTACTCTACAAATCAGAAAAAAGTAGAAAAAATATAATTGTCACTCAATTTTTTTCATGTTATGCCTAAAAATTTTGCGTACAAAAAAGTAATAATATTATTATTTAATCTCTTGCCCGCTCTTACTTTTTTCACCAGATGTGCGACGAACAAGAAATTAAATTTGCGTGGTGAAATTATGTTTTATTAAAACTCATTTAAAGCTAACTGTCTTATTTTTTGGATTCATGATGTGATCAATCGAGTGGCTTGCGTGATAATTTGCATAAACGCCGAAGGCGTTTATGCATAAAATTATCACGCAAGCCAATCGATTGATCATCGTCATGAATCCAAAAAACCTGATAGTTATTCCTTATATTTACATGCTCCTGATTCTGCAAATTCCCATGCTAATAGCCCCGCTTCTGTCTCTATTTGTCCCGCCCCGCACGTGATTTTTTTTTTAACCGCGCCTATCGATGAACTAGTAGATTTATGTAGAAATAAAGTATTTTTACAATTTGTAATTTTATCTCGGACAAAGACATTGGAAATGTAAATATTTATGCAATAAATGATAAATAAAGACTAAACAGTCATGTTCACAAGCCAGAGGTGATAAAATATATATCTATTCTATAGGAAAAAAAGAATTATAAAGTGACATCAATTTTTCAAGTAATGTCTGTCTAGAACCTGTACATCAGATTTCGTATTTTGTGTGATTTTTTGAAGGATTTTTACACTAACAAAGTTAATAAAATCAAATCTTAGTTCTAAAATTTAATAATTTATTTTTAGATTGTCAAAATGCTTGTTAATTATAGTATCAAAGCTTGAATTGTATATCAATATTCTCTAGGAGGTAAATATTTCTATATATTGGTATATTGGTTGTCCCATAGTTTGTGTATAGTTTGTGGGTCATTGTCATATCGGTTCAACCTCTTGGATTGTGGGTCACGGTTATTTATTGTTCTAACATTTTACAATTTTTTTTCTGTAGTTTGTTTATGTATTTTTGTATCATTTGTGTATATGCATACATGTATATGTGGTTTGTGGATTACTGTCATATTTACATGCATGTGTCTGTTCATGGTGGATTGTGGGTCACTGTCATAGATTGTTTGTTCTTGCATTTTTCCTGTAGTTTGTTCATGACTTTTTTATGTCTTTGTGTATAGACATTTGTGTATATGCATACATATATATGAAAATGTTCATGGTTTGTTGATCACTGTCATGTAAATAAGTGTTTGTGTCTGTTCATGGGTTGTGGGTCACTGTCATATATTGTTTGTTCTTACATTTTTCCTGTAGTTTGTTCATGACTTTTTGTGTCTTTGAGTTAAGACATTTGTGTATAGGCATACATATATATAAAAATGTTCATAGTTTGTGGATCACTGTCATATATATACATGTATGTGTCTGTTCATGGATTGTGGGTCACTGTCATAGATTGTTTGTTCTATCATGGATTGTAGGTCATTGTCATAGGTTGTTTGTTCTAATATTTTGCCTGTAGTTTGTTCATGACCTTTTTGTGTCTTTGGGTTAAGACAGTTGTGTACATGCATACATATATATGAAAATGTTCATGCTTTGTTGATCACTGTCATATATAAGTGTTTGTGTCTGTTCATGGGTTGTGGGTCACTGTCATAGATTGTTTGTTCTAACATTTTTCCTGTAGTTTGTTCATGACTTTTTGTGTCCTTGAGTTAAGACATTTGTGTATATGCATACATATATATAAAAATGTTCATGGTTTGTTGTTCACTGTCATATATACATGTATGTGTCTGTTCATGGGTTATGGGTCACTGTCATAGAATGTTTGTTGTAATATTTTACCTGTAGTTTGTTCATGACTTTTTTGTGTCATTGAGTTAAGACAGTTGTGTACATGCATACATATAGATGAAAATGTTCATGGTTAGTGGATCACTGTCATATATATATAAGTGTTTGTGTCTGTTCATGGATTGTGGGTCACTGTCATATATTGTTTGTTCCATCATTTTTCCTGTAGTTTGTTCATGACTTTTTGTGTCCCCGAGTAAAGACATTTGTGTATATGCATACATATATGAAAATGTTCATAGTTTGGGGATCACTGTCATATATATACATGTATGTGTCTGTTCATGGATTGTGGGTCACTGTCATAGATTGTTTGTTCTATCATGGATTGTAGGTCATTGTCATAGGTTGTCCTTATATTTTGCCTGTAGTTTGTTCATGACTTTTTTGTGTCTTTGAGTTAAGACAGTTGTGTACATGAATACATATATATGAAAATGTTCATGCTTTGTTGAACACTGTCATATATACATGTATGTGTCTGTTCATGGTTTGTGGGTCACTGTCATAGATTGTTTGTTCTATCATGGATTGTAGGTCATTGTCGTAGGTTGTTTGTTCTCATATTTTGCCTGTAGTTTGTTCATGACTTTTTTTTGTGTCTTTGAGTTAAGACAGTTGTGTACATGAATACATATATATGAAAATGTTCATGGTTTGTTGATCACTGTCATATATAAGTGTTTGTGTCTGTTCATGGGTTGTGGGTCACTGTCATAGATTGTTTGTTCTAACATTTTTCCTGTAGTTTGTTCATGACTTTTTGTGCCTTTGAGTAAAGACATTTGTGTATATGCATACATATATATGAAAATGTTCATGCTTTGTTGAACACTGTCATATATACATGTATGTGTCTGTTCATGGATTGTGGGTCACTGTCATAGAATGTTTGTTCAAAACATTGTAGAAGTTTGGTTATGGCAGTTCAATTATGCATGTGTTTATGGTTTCTTGATCACTGAGTAATCATTACTTTCATAGAATGTGATTCACTGTTTTAAGATTTTTTGTTTTAGAATGTGTCTGATTATGGTTTTTGGATCAGTATCAGTTTAAATATATGATATAGATATTTGTCTGTTCGTGTTTGTGGGTCACTGTTGTAAAGTACTTGATTGTGAATACTATTATGTGTGTTTTCCTCACTTTGAGAAATAAATACATAATCTTTAACTGATAAAAGTGTTACCTTATCAGTGTTATCTTACCCCTGCAAATGAAGAGCCTGGGCCTAAAATAATTTTTTTCAGCTGCCTAGTGACCCACTGAAAATGCACCTGACCCAAACTTTTTCCAGCTATTTTGTATTTTTTTTTTAAGCTTCAAGCTTTCAGGATAGTGAAACTGCATGTTTCATTTTGGATTTTTGGTATTATCAATCAGCGACTTATAACAAGAGGAGCTTATGTTAAGTAAGCCTATTTTTGTTTGTTAAAACATATTTGAAAACTACATTTTTTTAGAAAAATAAAAAAAATACCGCCCATTCTAAAAATTTAGGTTGACAACTGCAAACCAAGAATTTTTTAAGCTTGGCCCTGGTATATAGGAATTGCCTTGTCTGTCTGTTTATGTTATGAGGAGGGATTGCCATGTCATGGCCATAACTTTGAAAAAAGCATTTATATGGCTTCTGCTTATATCTTACACAGAGATGGACATGACCATGGGTTTGTCATGACCTTGACCTGGTATTACTTGAACACAGTCTCCAGAGAAAATATTTTGTGTTATGACTTTTATCAGGTATTATTTAGACAAGGTCACAAGGAGAAAAATGTTGGAATTCTGGTGTGAGCCATAGCTGTATCAGAGAGAAGAATCTAACTAGACACAGAGTTTACTTAAAACCTAATGCTGTGTCAATCAGATCATTTTCATTTGATAAGGGTCGGGGTGGGATGTGATAAACTGTGTGTGGGCCATTTTTGTGTTACAGAAATTTAAGAATCTTATGGACACCATAGTTGCTTGTGATTTGAGGGTTAGTCCTGCACCTGACACGAGTCAACTAGACGTGCAGAACGTCAGTTTGGGGAATTGTATGGGGGTCATCAACTTTTTTCAAATTGTATTTTATTTTACCTTAATATTCTGAATTCTATTTCTCTATATTTTTTTAGAGATTTTTTTTTGAAAGGGGAAAAATCATGAAATTCAATTGATTTCTTTGACTACTTTAGTTAATTTTCTACTTAGTTAATCAAGGTAGTCAAAGAAATCAATTGAATTTCATGATTTTTTTCCCCTTTCAAAAGAAAAAATCTTCAAAAAAATATAGAGACAATAGAATTCAGAATACGGTAGATGTAGGGGTCGAAATGTGACAGAGTATCGCATTTGTCTTAAGGAAAAGGAAGCAATTATGATTTTTCCATACCGTGAAAATTTCTCTCTCTCTCTCATATTCATCTATCTAACTATTGAGAACATGTACGAAACAATGGTTGACTCATTCATTTAATAGCAAGAAAAACAAACCTTAGTCCTCAGGGCTCTAATTGGCGACTAATTTAGTCGCCGTGGGGCTTAAAATATTTGATTGACGCCTAAAATTTTCTACAAGTCGCAAAATTGGCGACCATTATAAACTGACTTGGCGATTCTCAAATTTCGGAACTATCAACATTTTCAACCTTTCTTTCTGAAGAGGAGAAAAGATAATTCAAATTTAGCAATGGGCATGCCTTGCGTTTTCTTTGTCAACTTGTTTGTTGTTCTTTTAGTCACGCACTTGTGAACGAAATTTCGCATCGCATCAGTGCACATACTGCTCATGTCATGTAAAAAAATAATCCTTAGATTTGTCTTAAGACGTGTCTAAGGATATTTTTTAGGACATACATGTATCTTAGGAATATCTTAAGATACGTCTTAGTGTGTAAACCAAAAACGTCATAGGAATATCTTAAGGTCAGACGACGCGTTTCTCAAAAATATATAATTTTTCCCAAGAATTTGCCATTGAAGTATTGCTACTTAAACAAGTTTCCTCACCAAAAATTGAGGTACCCTATCAGGCATTTGGGCAAGATACCAGAGGGTGATATTTCCTATATAATCCATATAGGTAATCTTTTGAATTGCCAATGTTACAATTACTGGTGTACTTATTTTTAAACATATTGAAAACAATTAAGAAATCACAAGACAATGACAATTATGAATAATTTTTGATATAATACCAAGGTATACAATACAAAACATATAATTGAGTAACGTGTCGTCTGGCCTTAAGTAAAGATGTCTGTAGTTCAATTCTAAGCATTTATCTTTTTTCCTTTTTTTTTTTTTTTTTTTTTTTTGAAAACAGGTGTTTCATTAAAATTCCTATTTCCAGATTCCATCATAAGCATGTGCAGATGATCAGGAGGGGGAGGGGTGCTCATGGAGTCACCCCGAGTTTTGAATCAGATTTTTTTGATGAGCGTGTCCCCTCCCCCATTGGAAAAAATGCTTGGATTCACGATTGATACCCGAGGTTTTACAATGTAAAAGGTCAGAGGGCATATTAAAAGTAGCACATGACTGCATCCTCCTACCGCCGCCCCCTTCCGAATAAAAAAAGAACAATTAATTAATTACTGGTATTTTTGTATATATTTTAAAAGGGTTTAATTGAACCTACTTCAGAACGTTTTTACGAAAGCCGGATAGACTCATTTTTGATAAGAAAGAAAAATTACTCGTTATAACGAGACAGTTATCTCGTTATAACGAGTTAGTTATCTCGTTATAACGAGTTGGTATCTCGTTATAATGAGATAATTATCTCGTTATAACGAGTAAGTTATCTCGTTATAACGAGATAGTTTTCTCGTTATTTCGAGATTTAATAGCAATATAGTAAAAATGGCTGTAGTTTTTAATGCCATTGAATTATTAGCTAGTAATTATCAATCAAATTTAATTGAACAATTGATAAATGGTTGAAAATTTAATTTGCTCTGGGGTTTACTTATGATTAAATCTTGAACTATCTCGCTGTCAATAATCATATTTTGATACGTATAGCAAATCTAAGGCGAACACATTTACACATTAATTCGTGAACGTCTACTCAAATTGTTGCATTAGGATGCGATATTTTTCTTAAAATAATATTACCGAATATACTTGCTTCAAACTTTGTCAATTTATTCATGACAGCTATTTCGGATGAATGACACTATTTCGACATGTTTTGGACGATTTATACACTTTCATATATCAATTTCTATACCGCTAAAATTAGATATGAGAGACAATACAAGTGCAACATATCGCAGGTGTTCATGCAACATATAATAATATATACGATTACAGTGTGATACATATATTATTTTTTAAATTCAGAATTGTTTTGAAGAAGGGGTATGGTGAGACATCAGCAGTTAGATCATTGGCGTTTTAATAGGGGGCTAATGTCCCAACCACCACTTTTGAAAAGGGGGCGGACAAGAGTATCTTTGTGCCCCTTCCTCCAGATTTTTTTTTTTACCTGAGTAAATATCTCCCGAAAATAATGGCAAATACTCGTAGTTGAAATATCAAATTTCTTTTTGCTTGTCAAATATTTTGCTTGGTTTACCCCCCCCCCCCCCCTTTCCTCTCCCAATTGAACTTTGTGACCAAGCTTATGCAGATTGTCCACGATGATGAGGAATGATGAAGCAAAAATGATATAACATCCTTTCTACGTAATACGACGTTAGATCTGATCTGCTGATATTGACATTTTATCTAATATTCTGTCATGATTCACTGTTTAAATTTTTTTGCGGGAGGGGGGGGGGGTCAAACTGTAGAGATTCACGTAAACCTATATGAGATTCACGTCTGTTTGGCGGATTTAACAGATTTTACTAAGCCAGTTCCGATTATTACTTAGGATTGATCAACGAATAGGCCTAATACTACATGTATATTATTAATACAACATTGAGACACTGCCGTTAATTATTTTCCTCATCACAATATTTATTATGTATACTTTGCAAGCATATAATTTTTATTTCAAAAAGAGATTGGTGATTTTTTTTTTTTTTGGGAGGGGGGGGGGGTAATAAATAGAGGATATTCAATGTTTTGTAGTTGATATGAAATTTATTTCACGAGTGGGACAGAATTTTTTTTTTTATTTTCATGAGTGCAAAGCAAGAGTGAAAATATCAAGAATTCCTTCTCACGATACAATACATATTTCTAGGCATAATTTATGCTTGAAATACACCTTAAATAAAGCGTATCATATTGTAAACTTTAGATATTAAACTTTCATTCTATACCCAAAAAGGATCACAAACATGTCAACTGTTTTTACTATCAAAGTGAGGCATGTGAATTCCTACATGCACTACATTCAGCCTGCTGACCTTCACCTTTTTATTTTGCCTTCCGTAGAATAAAGAGCCCTCAAAGTTTTTTATTCTACCACATTGATAATAAGGCAAAAATTACATATTGTACATGAGATTTCATGCCAAATTGGTAAATATTAATAATTTTAATAAACAAAAGAAATATATAAATTATTAAGTGATAAGTACAGTATTAGTTCTTGAAATTAAATTCATCATATTTATTATTGAGGGGAAGGAGGAATTGATGATAAAAACAACGTGATTTATTTTTTTGTCAGACATTGAATTTTGATCTGTATTCCTTGTTAACAGGCAAGGAATTATCAAAATATGGACGTTAAAGCCTTACAAATGGTATATCGACATTTTTAATCCGGAATATATAAAATAATGGGATTATTTCTTTGCATTTTTATAGCGACAAATGTTACGCAAAAATAATAATTTCAACAAAGTCAACAAAGCTTGAAGAGGGCAGTAAAAGCAGCCAGAGTATATCTTTTTGTTTTTGATCTCCTTGACAAAATTTTCACGTTATGCACATTCTATTTGAAGATGACACTAATTCTGCAATTTTAAGGTATAAAACAACAACATGAGGCGGTCATATGTTTCCGTATATTTCTCTTCGGTCTTTTCAATAAACAATAATAATCAAAGGCATAACACAAAAAAAAACTAGTATGTTGTTGTTCCATAAAAACACACACACTTCAAACAAATTTGATCGAATCGCTTTTGTATATTTCCTATTATAATGGTCTATTCTTTACTTAGATATTTAAACACTTTAAATTAATTTTTATCTCGTTATAACGAGATAACTAACTCGTTATAACGAGATATTAACTCATTATAACGAGATATTAACTCGTTATAACGAGATAACTAACTCGTTATAAAGTGATAATTGTCTAGTTATAACGAGATAACTAACTCGTTATAACGAGATAACTTACTCGTTATAGCCAGATAATTATATCGTTATAACAAGATAACTAATTCGATATAACAAGACAACTAACTCGTTATAACGAGATAACTAACTCTTTATAACGAAATAACCAACTGGCTATAACAAGATAACTAACTGGTTATAACGAGATAACTTACACTTTATAACGAGATAACTTACTCGTTATAACGAGATAACCATCTCGTTATAACAAGAAAACTAACTCGTTAAAACGAGATAACTAACTCGTTATAACGAGATAACTTACCCGTTATAACGAGATACTAACTCGTTATAACGAGATACCAACTCGTTATAACGGGATAATAACTGGTTATAACGAGAAAACTAACTCGTTTTAACGAGATAATTATCTTGTTACAACGAGATAACTAACTCGTTATAACGAGATACTAACTAGTTTTAACGAGATACTAGCTCGTTATTACGAGATAATTATCTCGTTATAACGAGCTAATTTTTTTTGTCTTATCAAAAATGAGCCTATCCGGCTTTCGTACGTTTTAACCTTTAGATGCATAAATTTTTTAATACTTCAATTAATGAAAATGAAATTTTACCAAATATATTGGATTTAATTAGACAATGTTAATTTCATAATTGTAAGTTGTTTTCCTGGCAACATCGCTTTTTAAAATTACCATAGACATGTCTTTTTAATCTCGTGGTCGTTAATTTAAGGATAGCTTTATAAGCATGCCTGCAGAGGTAAAACAGCAGTACCGGGTAATTGTTGGCTTTTGATATGAAGTGTTCATTTCTAAAAGTTTTAAAGTTTAAGTAACAAAAATTAAAAGGTACTATACTATTGTACTATACATGTATCTTTCATCTTTGATACAAAAGTTTTATCCCCATTAAAGGAAAACATGTTCTGTGACTATTAGAGCAAGAGTTTGTGCATTCTTAGGTTCGTTTTATCACATATTATAAATAAGTTTTCACAGTTGTCATTATTTAAAAAATCAAGATAATTTTCTTAGTTGGTGTCAAAAAGAGAAACCTATTAAACAGAGAATGTATAGTTTCCATAATTGTAATCCTCTTTGATTTAGCTCTGGGTAAATAATGTGCAAAAAGCCAAAAATCCAAAATAAAGTCTCAAACCTTTTTTTTTCAGATGTTATAAGAAAGGTTAACGTTAACATTTGGACCCTACCGAAATAAAACTTCATGAAACAAATGGGCGATTGCTAAGGAAATTAGATCTCATAAAGATCTTTTCAAATTTCTTTATTGTTCTTCTCATAAAAATGTAGGAAAGATTAAATTTATGAAAAATAACAGACATGACAAAATCAGTATGCCCCTGACCTTCGAACTCAGGGTCCAGGCAATATTTATCACCAGGGTGGGACCAGTGCAAAAAATAATAATTATTGATTTTAAAAAAGTCTTGGTCCAACACCTTAAAGAATGAAAAAAGTAAATGATCCATCCTCATTTTGTTTAGAAAAGTCAAATTAATATTTCTGCATATATAACATGATCTGAATTATCATCAGCTATCTAGAGGGGTGGGGTATAGATGACTAACAATTGTAGCTACATACTCCATTCAGTTGAAGTAAAATTGGCATTTTCCTTTTCAGAACCAAAATGTTTATGTTTTGGAAATTTAAATGTGATTTTGGGATAATATGCAACTTGGAAATGTATAAAAGACGAGTTAAATCATGTATATAAAAATATCTGAGCCATATTGCATTTGAGCGATAGAGGAAGATGAGGGATACCTCTAATAGCTTTGATACACACCTTGCAAATCTGATTATCCCCTCGCAACGGAGTTGGAGGGATATAGTAACGCAATTGATCGTGTGTGGGTTATGTCCTGTGCGAAACGGAAGTGACGTAATTTGCATCGGGATCGATTTCGAATGCTCCCTTGCATTTATAGAGAAGCTCTTTGCGAGGGATGCTCCTCTTTGCGGTGTCCTTGTTAAATTTAATTTTTAATATGTATTTACAGGCCTGAATAATCAAACTAAATTTCTTAATGCTACTGATTTAGAAAAATAGAGCTTCTGATATTTAATGAGAACTTGAATTTTCATAGAAAGCATGGATCCAACAATCATCATCTTAGGGTCAATCAATCCATATGGTTGTATTCTCGTAATTGACCATAACTTTTTCTCTTATTTTTCATTGAAACATGGTAAATATGGTGTTGTTTTACTTGTTATAGCATGTAATTTCTTAATCTAAAATAATATATTGTAAAAAGACCTGAATTTCCATCGACAGCATCTATAATCATGTAAAGTTCAGTCAATTGCTATTCGTGTGTTCTCTTAACTAACCATATAAGGTAAATTTGGTATTATTTTTCTTGTAATAACCCACCATACTTTCTAAATCTAAAACGATATCTTAATCTCCAGACAATTTAGAAATGTTAAAGGAGACAAATGACAGATTAGCACTTAATGTCAGGTCTAAATAGTTGAAGTTGGAAGGAACCTGTGATTCTATAGGGTTTCTTTTAGGCTTATATATTACTACACATATATGACTATGAAATGTTCTCCCACTTTTTATGCTGCGTTTGACCAGGCGTCAATAATTTCAGTTAAGGAAAGTGGTCTGTTACCAGCTTATCTTTTGAGATTTACAAACCAATCTTAAGATATACGATGCATATATTTTAAAAGACGTTTTACAGATCAGGCCAACTTTTTGGTCTGTTTTCAGTTTATAAAAAGGGGTACACAAACCAAACTTCCTCCTGAGGTGTATCTACATATCTATGATCATTTCAATGGGTGCTTTGCATGCTTCATCTGGCCTACATTTCATGCTTCCGTGATTCATTAAGAACAGTTTCAATTTTGTCTTATCACAAGGAGTTTACAAAGCAAACTTCCTTAGCACATCCCTGGATGTTCTGTTTAATGCATTTGTACAAATCTGCATTCTCTTTGAGTATGTCCCACAGGATGCACTTTTCCACTTAGGAGACAGCTCTAGTTCTCACAAGTATTTGATGGAAATTTACCTCAAAGAAAAAAAAATATACACTAGTCTGATAAAATGATATGTGTTTTTAAAGCTCCTTTACAAATCATATTCAATTGTATGCTATATATAACTGTTTTTGCATCCATACATGGTTTGTGGGATATCTCCCCCATATTGCTATGATATGGTTTGTGGGTCCCTACCCACAAGTATGCTGCACTTTACCCCTTAAGAAACACCTTTAGTTCTCACAGGTGCTTTGATGAAAATTTACCTCAAAGAAAAAAACCTATATACTAGTCTGATAAAATGATATGTGTTTTTTGAGTCCCAATACAAATCATATTCAATTGTTTGCTATATATAACTGTTTTTGCATCCATACATGGTTTGTGGGATATCTCCCACAAAGAATATATATATATATATATATATATATATATATATATATATATATATATATATTTCTATGGTATGGTTTGTGGGTCCCTACCCACAAGTATGCTGCACTTTACCCCTTAGGAAACACCTCTAGTCCTCACAGGTGCTTTGATGAAAATTTACCTCAAAGAAAAAACCTATATACTAGTCTGATAAAAGGATATGTGTTTTTTTGAGCTCCGATACAAATCATATTCAATTGTATGCTATATATAATTGTTTTTGAATCCATACATGGTTTGTGGGATATCTCCCACAAAGAATATATATATATTTCTATGGTATGGTTTGTGGGTCCCTACCCACAAGTATGTTATATATAATTATCTACTATAGATCGCTGTGGGACTCATACCCACAATGTAATGACCCACAACGTTATCTATAGCTTTGAAACCAAATATGAGAAAACTTTATAATTTTTCTATATTTGGGATCTACATCAAAAACTATTCTTAAAAATGTGTTTCCTTTTGAAATAAGCCTATTACAAATGCAGGGTCCCATAAACCATGTTTATGTGACATGACCCGCAAACCACGTCAAGTACGTATATATATATATATATATATATATATCCAAAATTGAAATAAAGTCTCAAAAAAAAAAACGGATTACAATATTAAACAAATATAAAAGGAAAACACAAGAATCCTCCGTAACGCTTTAGCGCTTTCATTAAAAATCTTCAGAAGCTTTACATTACAAAAATGTATACAACGGTAACATAGTAACAATGATTATGACGTTACACTAAGCGGAACGTTTAATGTCTATATTGTGACGTCATAGATAAAATACTGCAATGATGATGAAAAAGTTCGGGAAAATCATAGGTAGTTTATAAGAGACTATTAAGTTTTGGCTTTAGAATACAAATAAAATGTTTTTCTTTTTCCCGTCTCTGGATAACACTGGCACATCTGAGTTTATAAAAAGGGAAAATGTTAAATAGTTTTTTCCCACAAGTTTCCAGGTGTGCACTTAACTGGATTTGTCTATATTCAGGTGTACTGATGTGTTGCTTATGTACACGTACACGGGCACGGAGACTGTTGCCAGTTTCACCAATATAATATTCTTTGCATCCAGGACATGTGATGGCGGATATGACATCTTTCGAATCACATGACATGTTGGCATTAACTTTAAATTCACGCCCGTCCCTTCTGTATTGTAGTCACATGTGCCGCATCGAGGGTCCGTACACTTTGACACTGTATAATTATGGTCAGCGAATTGGGAGGAACAAAGTATTCTCTTAAGGTTTTTGGGCTGACGTTTACTGCTGATAAAACGACAGTTTTTGTATGTAGTTTTCGTTTGTTCATCCTCTCTAAGTAAGCTATTTAATTCATAAACAATTGAATTGATGTTTTTGTTTCTCGGATTGTACGTGTGAACAAAGGGTATTGTTTCTCCGTCCTTCGCACGTCGTGTGTTTGAAAGTAATTGTGTTCTATCACACTCCTTGGCTTTCATAATACTATTATCTACCAGTTGCTCTGCGTATTTTTGGCTCAGTAAATACAATTTTAATTCCTCCAAACGGATATCCCTCGTATTAATATTGCTCACAGTGGTACAGATCCTTCTTGCGAGATTATATGGTATATCCGTTTTAGTATGGTTGGGATGTCACGATCCGAAATGCAGATATTTTTTTGTGTATCTGTCGGCTTATAGTATATATCCGTATTTAAGCTGGTATTATCTTTTGATATAAGAACATCGAGAAATGGCATTCGCGCATCATCTGTTTCCATCGTGAATTTGATATCCGAGTTCATTTGGTTTAGTAGATCGTAAAACTCCGATAATTTGTCGACATCATCATCCCATAAGATAAAACAGTCGTCTAAAAATCTTTTCCATTCAGACTGTATATTATTTGCAGATTCTATTCTCCACAACGAACATAATTGTTCATGTAACTTATGTTCTAAATAACCTAAGGATAATGTTGCATAGGTAGGTGCGACTTTCGTCCCCATTGCAGTTCCCTTAGTTTGAAGGTAATGATGGTCAGAAAAAGCAAATGAATTGTTTTCTAGAACTAATTTAAGTGCTTCTAAAATAAAATTCTGTTGGAATCTGTCATTAAGTACATCGAGATAATTTTCCATCCAAAATTTTACAGCTTCCAATCCTAATTCTGTAGGAATATTAGTATATAAACTTACGACATCAAAAGTGACAAGTTTTGTGTTACAGGTGATCTGAGTAGGTAAATGATTTATGAAATCCAGATAGTCTCTTACAAAGCTGGGTACTTTTTGATTTTTAGATTTGTTTTTTACCAGGTCTATTTGTTCTGCTTCTTGAGACTCGGAATCAGATTCATTGGTATCACTTTCATGAACATATTCATATAGCCTGAGTCGCCGAGTATAGGCTTTAATATCCGTGTTAAGCTCTTCATTATTTACATGAGGTGTACGGGTGTATTTAAGACCCTTAGACAGTAATTTGATTTCGGAATCCGTCAGATGTCTGTCGGAAAGATTAAATACTTTTGGTTCTATTTTTTTTTTTTACATTTCCTGGGTGCATCCCTGGAATTGTTGTTAACAATTGTGGTATTTGGTTCTTGTATCTTTGGCCTTGGTTCATTTTGCCTCCTCCTGAAAAATAATTGCATACCCCTCTTCCAATATACGTAGTTCTTTCGTTTCTGTAAAAGTTTGGTGGACGCCTACTTCTAAAGTATTCTCGGTAATTTTCATTTTGTCTGTCTGTTATTGTCCTGATTCCGTCTTTTTATGCCTTTGTGGTACTTAGGAATCTGTTGATTTTGTGGAAAAGCACTACGAGAAGATTTACTTCTGGATTCAGAATTCTCGTATTGATTCTTATTTGCGTTTTTTCGTTTTCCCGAAAATGATTTTATTCCTTTAGAAAATGATTTATATTATTTATATTATTATTTATATTACTATAGGCTCTAATTGTTGAATTTGAATAAACAAATTTCGTTTGTAATAAAAATTTTATAATTTCTTAAACGAATTTAATTTGTTATAATAAATTTAATAATTCGATCATACAAATTAAATCCGTTTGAACAAATTTTTGAATTCATTATAACGAATTCCATTCGTTCCGTAATTAAGATTGTATTTTACAAGAAGATCAAGTTCACCCTCTTCGTTCAAATCACAAAGACTGCAAAATTTTTATGGATTGGCCATGGTTTTTCCACACTAGTCGCGATTCGCAGTAGGATCACCCACACCAGAATTCTGCCATAATTTACCTTACATCGGAAAGTATGATTTTGGCAAGTCCATTGCAAAGTATAGGGCAAGGCATTTTTCTTACATGCACTTAATATTGCGGTACGTAATTTTGCAGATTTTCAAATATAAGATTGGCATTAAATTGTCGATTGAAACTTTTTTTTTTCCTGACTAAAAATTTGAATATAACAAATTTGCATGTTATGAGAAATGCGGTTTTAATATCTGTATTCAGAAGCAGAAAAAATTCTATATATATAAAATTACCAGTTTTGCGAATTATTCTCATTACAAGACGTCTTAAATATTTTCTTGCTTCATACTGGTGTATGGGATTCAATATATATATATATATATATCTATGGTGGAGCCATTAAGTCTTGCATCGCAGACTGGCGGCTAACCATCGATACTCACCACATACAACTTAGGTGTTAACCTGTGTTCCCATGGAAATTATCTTTTTAAATCAATCCTTTAATGCACTGAGAAAATTTAAAACTAATCAAGCTAAATCATTTATTTTCTATAAAATAATTGATTTTGATTGGATTAAAAATTCCTTTGATAAGTGCATCATAAGAATTTGGACTTCACTCGCACTTAACAGCCGGATTAATTTTGGCTAATTTTACATGGATATTTCCCGTTTCCATATTACTTTGTGGAAAAAAAATGAAATACTTTTACTCTATTTTCCTGAAAATCAAAACTTGTCTGTTACATTCTTGAGTTAGTTTCCACTTTCTCTTCCTTTCGAATTACCCCCTTTGCTACACAAATTGCATCGTCTTCATTGACAACAATGCATTTGCGGGAAAAAAAGGAAAGATACGTATGTTAAATGTTTATCTTTGAAATAACTGATTGAACAATAGAGCTGTGAAGAAAATTTTTATGGTACTAAAGCGGGGAAATGTTGTAAATCTGTTAATTCTTAGGAAACGAATGCATATGAAAAAAAAGAAACTGAGCTTGGATGGAATTCTTTCAAAGTTAAACAGTCGACAACAAACTTTTCCAGATTTTGAAGCATGTTGTGTTATGCATGGACAGGTTGTGATACGTATATATATGTTCGGTATGAAATTCAGATGAAAAGATGCGCAAATGAAATCCAAAATCTCTGTGACCTAGAAAGAGTTGTTAAGGTTTTATCTGAGTAGATTCCCTTTACATTTACGAACCTAAATATATCAGCTTACCGGAGGTATACAACCATTGGGATATAGCAAAAATTATTAACATAACAGGTACGTTTTCTGTGTTAAAATTGTAATTGTTAGAAAATGCTGGTAATGACACGGCATTTGAAAATGTTGTGTGATCGTTATACTTTAGGCAACTAAGCTTGGCCATATATGTTGGACAGTCATTCATTCTCAAATTAAATATCATCATTGAAAGATAAATATTAAATAATAAGAAATAAATCTTATAACTTCTTCTTTGATCGATCTATCATAGAAAGCTTTGACGTAAAACTTCATCAAGCCAAGCGCGTAGATGTGTACATTTAGCCATTTTGAATTTCAGCAACGTCGTTGTAGTGTATTTCTACTCACTGTCTTTGAAGCTTAAATTAAATATTAAACTGAAAGAAAGTTTCACATTATTTTTTTATCATATTAAATGATTCAATTCTTTTTCTTTGACCGACGTATCAAACAAAAATTTGGACGGAAAATTTTCCGTCAAAATTTTTGTTTGATACGTCGGTCAAAGAAAGAAAACTTACATTCAATTCTTAATTCAAATAAAATAGTGCAAAGAGTATGGAAGAAATGATATCTCATTTTCAAATACCAGATATACAAGCAACTCATCCCTCTTGTATTCTCTTAATTTTACAAACAATTCTGTGTTAAGGTATTACAAACTAACAGATTTATAGAAGTTTCTATCCCTTTCTTAACGTAAAAGGCAAAATTATAATGAATAAAAACTCACTTTATCGAAGACCTAGAGACCGGTTGATGCAACAAATGCACATTCTTTTCTCTGATTTAAGATGAGATCTCCGTAACCACATTTTTTTTTTTAAAAAAAGTGCGATATTTCAACAAGTAAAAGTTTTATCAACCCTCCTTCTTAATACCTCGCTAAAATATTTACAGAAGCGAATGAGAAACTTCGGGAGTACTATGTAAAAGGTAAAGATAACAAACAACGGTCGATCTCCATCTAACACATTACAAATCTTTAAAGGGGGCAAATACGAAACCCCCGGAAATTCCAGAGTTGGGAGCAGGTGCCTAGGAGGAGTTAGAATCCCTGTTGATCGGTCATACTCACCGTGAGGCTTATGAATGGATCAAGGATACTTTGCATGTTCAAATCTAGTACAAAAACAAAGGCCTAACATTTAGTATAAATCAAGTCAGTCCAAATACATTCCAACGATAGTTTATATTTGCTAACAAGGTCATTATAACGACCATAGAATTAACAAAATATTGACTATATTGGTTGATTGATTCCCAATAATATAATTTATAATTACTTTTTGAGTAATTTTGCTGATGACCAATTTTTTAAATTAAAAAAGTTGTTGCCTATAATATATAAAAAAGTTTAGATTTTAATTTATCGTGAAGAGTGAAAAAGTTGTTAGTTTTGACGTTTCAGATTTTAAAAAAAATGGTGATCTTTTAAGTTTCGGAAAGTCCTTTGGGTTTTTGAGGATCCACATCTGATTTACGCCACTTCAAGAATATGCTGTAACACAGACCATCTGACGTTTCCTCTTTACAGCTGTTAATATTTTTGAAAGGAGTAAAAATAAAGGCTTGGTAGATCATTTGCTGGATTCAGCAATGAATCATGGTTTGTAAGAATTTTCATGAAGTTTAGGAATCCAGCACAGGTAGAGTAAATCAAACACACGTTTGTTGAATGTTGTATATAAATGAAATATATGAAGTGATAAAATATATGGAAATAACAAACAATATTCAAGCTCAAAAGTCCATTAAACAATACAAAATAGGAGCAGAGCAAACACAGACCTCCAAAACATCAGAGGTGGGATCAGGTGCCATGGAGGAGTGAGCATCCCCTGCCGACCGGTCACGCCCGCCGTGTGCTCCTTGTCATGATCGGGAAATAACGGAAAAATCCGTCGACAATTCAGTGTGTAAATAATGGCTTAACAATTAGTATGAAAAACGTCAGTCAGCATTTGACTCAGTGATAAATTGTATTTGCTGACGTCATTGTATCGACCATAGAACTTACGTAATGATGACTTTAAACGAGACTACTGATATTCTTGTTTCATCAACTTGTTTGTCAATAATTTACCTCGTTTTAGAAATTGTACATACGTAAAGCATGCTCTTGCGTATCGATTTAACTGAGAAATATAAACCCCGTATGCAGGTGATAAAGATATATTGCTGCATAAGTAATGGAAGTTGACGATTGAAATGGCAAAGTCATCACGTTTATCATAAAGCTTGGTTGTTAGATTACCATTAACGTCCTTCTCTAGTAAAATATTCAAATATGAAGCAGATGTGTCAGAGTCTGTGGTATCTTTCATTTCAAGCTCACCGGCATATATCGTGTCAACATAAGAATGGAAATAACCATTGTTAATTGACAATATGTCGTCGATATATCTAAATGTCGAGCTGAAAGCACAGCAAGTGTTTTCTTCTTTTCAGATATAAGATTTTGAACGAATTCTGCTTCACATGAATACGAAAATAGGTCTGCTAATAGCGGGGCGCAATTGGTACCCATGGGAATTCCAACAGACTGTTGGAAGACCTGGTCTCCAAAAACCACGTAGATATTGTCAATCAGAAACTCAAGCATCTTTTTTCATATCAACTTCAGAGTACATGTGTGTACAATCAGAATGTTTTCAACGAAATAATTTTGCAAATGACCAATGGCAATGTAAGTAAATTTACGAGTTCCGTTTTCATTGAAAAAGCAGCTGTCAATGATATCAAAAAGCCTGGACTTTCATTTATCGTTGGAATTTGTTGTTTATAAAGTTGAAAAGTCGTTAGTTTTTATGTTGTTGAATTTGGTAAGATCTTCTAATATCAAATTTTCAAAAAATTCCTTAGAATATTTACGGATCCACATTTGATTTACACCACTTCTCGAAAATATTGTTGCATAGTACTCCTGAAGTTTCTCCTTCCCTGCTGTTAATATTTAAGTGAGGAGTAAAGAATGAGGCTTGGTAGATCATTTACCCGCTATGTATCGCAGAAATATGGTTTTGAAGAATTTCTTCCTTGGAGAGTGAACGGTGCCTATATGTTGGATTTCCAGACGTAGAATTAAAACCAAGTTCTTTCAAAATACAATAGTAATAACAAAACTTTGCAAACAAGACGCTATTGATTATAATTTATAAAAAAATTATTTCAAACTGACATGTGGTTTTGGAGAAATTCCTCCTACGAAAGGAATCTGTGGGTATAAATTGCTAACCATTGGCGGAATTAAATTCCAGCTTCTTTAAATTATAATTAAAATAACTCTTATTAATAAAAAAATATTCTTCCCATGCTTTATCAGCTGTGACAAGTAAATACTGATACTCTTATCTATCTATTTTTTTTTTCACTTTTGTATAACTGAAGAGAGAATGATAGATGTTTTCAAGTTTTCACTCAATCGCTTTATGCGAATACAAATGAAACTAGATGAAGACACTTGCAGAATACATGTATTACGATTTTTAAATTGTGGTTCTGTGTTCAAAAATGTTTTCTCCTGTAAATAATTTGTGGAAACATTTTGAACAAAATATGTGCAATACTAAACTATCTTTCACGTGATATCAACAAAAATGCGCTATCCCCTAAAATAAGGGATCTAGAGAGGCCTTAGATTTTTGCTCAATATTTCAAAAACTATTGAGAATTTGTATACATCTTTGAAGCAAATTTGTTCAGAATAACAAGTTGCAGCTAGTGAGAAAATCATGTCGTCTAATGACGTCACTTCCGGCGAAACCGGAAATAGTGAGAGAATACATTTTTGCCTTTATCGACAATCTATTGGGTGATTTTTTTGTCACCGGAAACGTCAAAGAAAATTTTTCGTCCATCAGTGTCACTTCTGGTCAAATCTGAAGTAGCCAGAAATGGCTTATTTTTGCAGGTATTGACACAGAATTGAAGGATTTTAAGTCACTGGAGACGTGTGACCTTATTTTTCATCAACTGACGTCAATTCCAGTCACTTCCGGTCATACCGGAATAGCTTATTTTTCAAGTTTCCACTCAAATTCGAAGAATTACATGTAACGTCACTGGAGACGTCTAAACTTATTTTTTTTATATTAACGTCATTTCCGGTCAAACTGGAAGGAAGATCTACTTGTTGCTTTGCAACGAGATTTGCCATAGTTATAAGTATCCTTTTTTCATAGTTCAGGCCATATCTCAGCTGTGGTTGGACGGATTTGAAAGATTTTTTCAAGGTGTGTCCCTCACTTTTTCGAAATTCACTTTGGGGGATATTTTATTCTTAAATGGAATTTTGTCACATATTCTTCTCAAAACGTCTAAAGATATGAAAATGAAACTTATGGACGTGGTAGAGGATCACATGTAGACGTGTTGATCGACCTTCATTTTTCATCGTTCATTTCTATAGGATTAACAGGGTTTATAGTGTCTTCTAAGAATTTTCAATATGTTTCCAATATTTTGATACGTGCATTTATTGCACGTATCATTATGGCCGATCCAATCTTTGTCACACTGTTGGGGGTTCGAATCCCGCTCGAGGCAGTAATTTTTTGTCTCTTTTCTCAGTAGTTAATGACATTTCTCTCTTTGAAATCATGTATGGATAGTTTTGCCGATTTTTCAAAGCTTTTTTTTAAAATCAGATATTCTGAAGAAACCAAAAATAACCATGATCTATTTAGAAAGATTGTGGTACATGAATGCAAACGAAAAAATACATTCTGTAAAGTATTGAATAGGATGATGTTGCATGTCGTTCTGGAGAAAGGTCGATCGGAAGACCACTTGTGGTCATAGCAACCAGAAAGGCATCTAGTTTTTTTTTTATTATTTGTCAATGAATCCTACCCCAAGAAGAGGAGGTATCAATTTTAGTATATATGAATCTTCACTACAAAAGGACACCTGCACTTAACAATAACAATCTAAGACAAAATTGCATTGAGAAAGACTTGCACATTTTTTTCTTTATTTTCACTTAATCATATTACCTACTTAAGGACATACGCAACGTACCTTACCTACTGATAATTTTTCAAGATATTCTTAATATAAGATTATAGTGCCATCAGATGTTCATCGACAAAAAATCAGCATGCATTACCAGGGGTATTGAAAAGATATTAATTGATGAAAATTCTTGTATAATTCAAAGAAAAATACACAAGAATTACTAAACATATATTCTACATGTTTTGTTTATCAAAAATTGTTTTAGAAGAAGTGTACAACAGCATATATAGACATAAAAATGTAGCACACAATTTCTTTTAGTATTGGAACTCTTCAACTCCAGGGAAAAAGACAATAAAGTTCAAAGTACGTTGCGTATGTCCTTAAAGTTACGGTTTAAAAACATCATTATTACTTCAGGGTGTTAGAATACTTAAATAGGCAATCATGACAAAGATGACACACGGAATACAGACAACAAAATGGGCAATGATGAATATTTGATAAGAAGGGAACATTTGAGACTGAGACTCATGTAAGCTTATATTAATATATTCAATAATGTTCATAATGGATAAAGTACGGAAGCTGGTAGGAGTCAGGAAGAAAAAAAAATATTTTATCTGGCGGCCGAAAACAATTATCTGATGGCAGCCACATAAAAAAAACTGGCAACCGTCAGAAAGTTGTCTGGCGGCCGCGCGCCATATAACTTTCTGGCGACCACCAGAAGGTTAACTGGCGGCCGCAAGATAATTCTTTGGCGACCGCCAGTTATTTATGTGGCGGCCGCCAGATTTTTCTACCTGGAACCTACATGCTTCCGCAGTAAAGCAACAAGATAAATTGTAAAAAAAATTAATGCACAAGTTTATACCTTTAGGAGCCATTGAGTATGTAGACAGTCATCCTTTTTAAAATGGCAGTCTTTACAGGAAAGAGTCTTCAAAAAAAAATTTAAAAAGGAAAGAATTATCATGAAAATAACACTTTTAGAAAAATTCAATTTATTTGAAATAGTATTCATGATATAAAACATCTGATAGGCATATAAGATCCGATATTCTCATGAATAACATTATATTTCTGTTTTATGCAATGACAAATGATGCATGTCTGAAAAACCTGATGGACTGATTGATTGTGTGTTGTTTTTCATCTCATTCGAGATTTTTCGATACATATAGAGAACTCACCATACACCGGTGAAGGGCTTCCAATTTAGACCTTTATTTGGCACTCAAGGCCATTGAACAGTGAGGGATCTTTATCATGCCAACGTCTTCTTTGAAGTTGGGTCTCGATTTTAATATATATTCCGAAGGACCCACAACTTTCACTTCAAAGTGCCGAGCGCTTGCTAAAAGAACTTTCACTTCAAAGTGCCGAGCGCTTGGCAAAGGAACAGTTGCTACATATTTTTTTATCTACATGTACTTAGTAGCAGAAAAGATGTTAACTCGCGACCTACCTATCATGTTTGATGAAAGTTTAGATTAAAGCGTGCGATAACGAACTTTTGACTCTAGGTTTTTTCAGTTGCACGTACCTGTTCATAAAGTTCTGATAAATTCCATAATTTAAATTCAACTCCATGATCAAGTAAAACTCGAACATAATCACATCTGTTGGCAATTAATGCTTCAAAAAGCAGCATCTGAAAAGCAAGAAAATAACATAAAATGGAAAATTTTCCCAAAAAAATTTAGAATAGCATGTTTAAGTAAATATCGGTGAAGATAAATTATTTTAACGCGTGATATCACCTAAATATTTGTAAATAAAAGCATTCTATGTTGATGTTATTCACTTACAGGACAAGATCTGCCTAGAATAAAGGATTCATTTATACATTGATTCACAAGATCAGCACACTTGCTCTCAATTTCTTGCTGACTGTCCAAAAATAAAATTGATCAAGGTCATTATATATGATGAACAATTACTGGAATACGGATACACTGTATATGGAAATATTCATTAATTTTTTTTAGTTAGATTATGTCTTGCATAACTACATCTCTTGAGTACGAGAAGGAAGTGTTAATCAATAGTCGCTTTCATATAATTCCAGCCATAATAACATGCAGCGAATCATTCTAGCTCATTCCGCAGATCCGTTGGAGCTTATCCAAAAATTAGAAATGGAGAGGGCTACATATATGTACATGTATTTGCAGCTTTATGCATGCATAAATGTGAAAAATGATTCAAACCAACTCACATGGCCGTATTCTTTAAGTTTTTTTAACTCTTGCAGAAACTGGTATTCAAAATAAAAGTACAATGGTAGGGAGGTTGGAGATGAGTATTTCGTGTCTAAAACATAAGCCCTTGATTCCCTGTGTTGCGAAAATACTTTATTTATTTCCTCCTCCTTTGGCAGTATCGCATTACTTTTACAAATCTGTCCTCCGGATACTGTTGCACCGATTTGTACATAACCGTTACTTTGTAAAAAGGGCAATGTCCTCACCGCCTGCAGCTCTGAATGACTTTTCATACTTGCATCTGTATAAGCATATAAAAAATGTCTACCTTAAATAGATAGATTTTATTATATTCAGTAATACATGTAACATAATGCAATGCATTCAATTTTTTCCACTGTTTTTCTTCGTAAAATGGTGGAAGAAAAAAAATCCAACTTTTGGCTTTAAAGTTGTAAAGGATCTTTTATTATTTAAGTTATTTCCATCCTCACCCTTCGGTGAGTATTATAAGGTTTGATCATGTAACCAACTGCATGTTGTCTCCCAATAAAAGCCTTAAATGACACCTTAACGTAACATTTTAAGTGAAGAGTATTATAGAAATTATGTAAAAACTGGTTCAAATGCATAATTATAATGCTTAATGCTATAAAATAATAATTTTTTGATAAATATGTTTGAATAGTGAATATCAGATATACAATTGTACATAAAAAAGAATAAAGAAAATGCTTGAATAAAGATACATCAGAGAGTTATTGCCCCTAGCAACATTTTTAAATTTTCAAAAGATCGATTAATTCATTGAGGAAAGAAAGAAGGACGCAAGTTGCGGGACATGACAACATATCATAGAGGGATCAACGTATAACTCTAACGGGAGGCAATTTACAGTCAACGCAAATATGTCTTGTGACACTAAAATGTAATATATGTAATTACATGTCCTGGATGCCAGCAATATTACATCGGGAAAACAAGCAACCCGCTTCGCGCCCGTGTGCGTGTCCACCGGAATATCGGCCAATCCCTTTAAGTGAGCATTTGGATCGCTGTGAAAATAAACAGTTTATTATTTTTCCTTTCTACAAACTTTCAAATGAAAGTGACATCCAGATCGAGACGCCAAAAAGAAAAATAATTTATACATATTTTCAAACCTAAACTTAATAATCTATCGTAATCGTAATCACAATTGTACATATTGTTTTCATTCTACAATTTTCCCGCATTGTTTAACTATGACGTCACGATAGACGCTAGAATTTGTGCTCCGCTCATTATGACGTTATGTCGCTTTGTTACTTATTGTAAAGCTTCTGAAGATTGGAAATGAAAGCGCATATATAAAGCTTTACTAAACGAAGAGAAGCGCACTTCAACAGAGTACACCCGAGAGACTGGACGTATTTCATAGCTGTCCGGATTTATTTCTTTACAACTGATTATGAAATTCAAATTTAACATGTAACATTGTAAATAAATAGTGTTTGGTAGTTCAGTAGTAGTGCTAGCCGTTTTTGTTTTTCTATTTCCTTTGTTTTTAGGACTTTTTTTCTTTGTCCTGAGGAAGGGACAGGGCGTCCCGAAAATTTGACAATTTCTATTTTAAATATATATATATATATATATATATATATATATATATATATATATATATATATATATATATATATATATATATGATTGCGCCCATGACAAAAGGGCCTTATGGCAATTTTGCTAAAACAGAGATATAACGTCATAAAGATATGACGTTGCAGACGGTGAGCGTCGACGCAGATTTTTTTTATCCACGTGTTTTACATTTTGACACGTCTAGCTCACTTTTGTCGTTGTTCTCAACATTGAAATAATTATTTATTTTCATTTATATCTTTAATTCACGTCTTGATCTTCTAGTCCACTGATATTAATTAAAATATTTAGAATTTTATTCGAGACCCGTTTCTTTACTACATGTTATTGTAGCTTTATACGTCTCTGATCTGGGCTATGCATTTCCTATGTACATGTATAGAAGCTTCAGACAAGGTGATTTTCTGGATAATTGAATATGGATGAACGAACGTGATTTTGATATATAGACAAATTGAAGTTATTTATTAGACATGGGTATATTATCAAAATATTGCAGAGGAAATCGTTGTTCTGTATAAGATCCGCCCCACCATTCTCAACACATCGATCATGTAAACATTGAAGCATTGGTACATCGTGTATAAATTTTTGTTGTTAAATGCTTTAATTGCCAAAAATTTGAAACTGATCACACTTCTTCCAACAGAAAAGAAAAGTATTCTTGTAAGTTTTCACAAATCTAGCAGAAGTACGAACGAATGACAGACGTGATATTATTTTTAAGAACTATAAATAAAAACAAGAGAGGTAACTCTGACAAGCGAGATACTAGAGAGGTACCAGAGAGGGACTTTTTTTTTTAACACCATTCAAAATCAACATAATCATGCAAATTTGCTCCCGTAGTATAAAAAATATTTCTAAAAATCTTACTTATCATCAGTTAAAAAAACGTTTTAATTGTAAGTGTTATATTTATATTTTCTTAAAAGTATTTTTGAAAGCTCATGGAACTAGCTGCTGTCAAAGTGAAAGAGAAAAAAATATAGAATAAGAAATAGATGCTACATTGAACCAGACTTTCATTTATTTTTTTTAAATCTGTTACATGTGCATCTATTCATTTGAACATGAAATTATTTCTTAAAAAATTGAATTTTAATTGTTTTTTTCTCAGTAATAATGATCATAAATTTAAATAAAATAAAATTATATTTAAAAAAAATTGTTTCGTCTTATTTTTGTTGTTGCCACTTCCGATGTAAGTACACTGTACTTGAAAACAAACAAAAACTACCGAATGAAATAAAATTCTTCTAATTGTTCTAGCTTAAAAAAAGTTTACATGTATGTATACCTGATGTGAGAGAGAGAGAGAGAGAGAGAGAGTGAGAGATGTTACATTAAATTCAGTTTATTAATACAATGTGAAATGTGAAACAGAACAATATCGTATTATGAAAAGAAATCTCTATCTCTTTTTTTTTCTTTTGCTGTCTATTTATTTTCAGTAACTCGAAAATATAACATTTTGGTAATCGTGTTGTGCATAAAAAAGTTCAAAGGTTTTAGCTTTATCTGTAGTTTTTAGTCACTTAAAAGTCAAATATATGTAATCCTTGTCATTCATAGAATCTCAGCATTGTATGTCATTACAGTTCTATTATCAATCTAAAACTCGTTTTCTTATTGAAATAATAATCTCAGTTATCGGTTTAGTATGATATTGCTTAACTTGCCGTTGAATTATGTTAACGGCTGATTTTGTTATTTGGATTTATTGAAATAAATCTTGTTAAGATCAAATTGTATTTAAATATGCATTGTACAAATTAAATTAAATGCTAAAAATATACGGCACAAAAGACTAAGAATATGTTTGCAAGTTTTTATTTTTGTGGCAGTGCAGGAGACCGGGGAAGAGGGCCAGGGTCATTTTATATTACCGGGACCTAACTACTTTACAGTGTATCTGTAAAGCTTTACAAGGATAAGCATATCCAAGTCTCTGGCATGGGGCCAGAATGGAATTTTTATATTGTAAAACTTCATATACAATAACATTTGAAAACAATAACATTAGAATTTCATACGATAAAGAAGCCGCGAGAAATGTGGGGGGGGGGGGGGATTCTACACACACCATCACATAGCAATAATTACATGTACCTAAATGTGTGCCACATTGTAAAAAATTGTCACTTAAAAACTCAGCCAGTCAAGGAATATTATGAACCAGTCGCATTTAACTGACTGGATATATAAAACTTTCAATTAATTTTTACCCCCCCCCCCCCCCCCCGCCGAAAAAATTCTATTAATTAATCTGCATGTCATTGATTCATAACGACAACATATATATCATTATTTATGATTTATTTTTTTGAAAAATCTATATTATATTAATTTTAAAAAATGACATATTGATTTCATTCAAAGTTCGGATAAAATTTGTTGAAATGACAATAAAATATCTGATATCTATTAATACCCAGTGTATACATGTTCTTCTAAAACCATTTAATTTTACAAAATCAAACAAAATCGTTATTCTAGGACGCAATTTTTCTCATGATTAACTAGATTTGATAGCAGTTAAGTTTCCAGTTCCAGGTATGTGGAGCTCATGATCGCTGTTTGTTTTGAAAATGACTCTGCTCATATACATGTACGTAAGGAGAGAGTTCAAGATGCAAAAATAAATTGAGGAATTATTTCAATATTATTTCAAACCTAACCACATGACGTATTTGGAGGTTATGGGGTTGGTGGTGGGAAGGCACCCCCCCCCCCCCCCCTGCACACCTAAAATATAGGAAGATTTTAAAAATACGACAACCCTCGTATGCTATTAAACTCATGTTAACTACAAGTAATGTATGTTTCTGTCATTTAACTTTTAACCCCCCCCCCCCCCACACACACACACTACCAACCACTGGTCATCCTGGATCTGTTGTGTTCCTTTCATTTTAAATGCATGTGAATCATAATTCATTCATTTGTTTATAATTTATCAACCTGCTTACTTAAAATTAATTATTCAAAAATTTTCCTTGCTGTGACTGGAAAAATGTGTATCACTTCAATTAAAAAAAAGAAGTTTTGTTACCACATGCGAGCAGAAGCCCTTCTGATTTTTTGTTTAAAAATTTTTTATCGAATATTGCTTAACATGCAGTGTATCAACTTAATGTCCTTAAATTGTTGTACAGCATATACGGTAACTCACTACATTTCACAAATTTTCTGTCTAATTATATTTAGAAAACAAAACAAAACAAAACAAAACAAACAAACAAAAAAAAAAAAAACAAAAAAAAAAAAACAAACAAAAAAAACCAACAAATTTTCACTACCCAGCAGCATCTATTTTATTGTTGTTACCACGAATTTTTTTGAAATAATTTTTAACTTCACATTTTGAAAGAGATATCGTTTATACTGGATTCAACCCCCCCCCCCCCAAAAAAAAAAAAAAGAAATTGACATCTTGTCCTATCGAGAGCCATGCTTAAAATGAGACGATTTTCTAATGAATTCTACAGGTTTCTCAAACGATTATTATACGAGATAAATACTTTGGTTTTGAGAGAATAAATTGATATTGAACAGAAGCCGCTTGCTTCTCGGGTTTTCCTGACATTCCAGCATAGTGAAATGTAAAACAAACAAACGAACAAACACTCATAATTCTATACACCGCTGCATGATGGATAATAGTTAATACAACTATTTATTATATTATACAATTATTAAAAGAGACAAAGACTCAAAAATGTTTCTGGAAATGCTCAATAACATACATTTATTATCATAGTACAATGCAAAGTGAAAGTCATGTTCACTCTGAAAACTTTTGACGTTGGTGCGAAAGTAACATGACGTCATTGTTTACCTGTTAAAGTATCATTGATATAAATGAAGAAAAACCCACTTAGAGTTGACGTAGGGCCATAAAAATTCAGATTTGGCAACTTCTAACCTTGCTCTATTAATATCCATGAAAAACTTAAAATGTGTAAAAATTGCCATAAGGGCCCTTTTCCCATGGGCGCAATCATATATATATATATATATAAATATCTGTGTGCGCGTGTGTGTGTGTGTGTATAAAACAATATTCTTATTACAATTTAGATACTATAGAAAATCATTCTGTCAAAAATATTTTTTTTCCAGTAGGTATGATTTTAAACTTAAGTAATAACAGTTTTTGCAAAAGCTATGACAGCACAACAGGATTGAAATACCTTAAAGAGATTTAGTATTTTATTCGCAAAACAAGAAAATGGAGTTATCTATTTTAAAAATATGTGTGCATTACAAGTGTTTCCTACCTTGTACTTTGAGCTCAAATCAATAGAGGTCTCCCATAATTCATATACATTAAAGTCGTAATTTAATTTCAAAACTTAATAAGCAAGTCTATCATTTGGAAATCACTATATGCAAGAAACTTTTTGATCTAAAATTCAAAATTTGTCCTTTTTAGTTCACTTGGATTTATAATACAAGATTCCATTGCAAAAGATTCAAAGAAAACTAGTGTTGAAATTTTGAATCTATATTTGCAATTATGTCCTTGACCTCTGATCTTTTTAAAGAAATAATAACAGGACTTTAGCATGCAAACAGTCCGACAGACCCAAATTAATATTTTATTATAGTTGTGAATGATGAAGACAGAAATGCATTTGCTTTAGCTCTTTTTACTTTTACATATACCTCAAAGTTATGAGTCAATGATCGACTTGATAAACACTTTTTATCTGAAAGCAAACCTGTAGTTTTTAGAATTTGTGCAGTAGCCCAGCAGCTAACTATCGCTTCACCTATGATGTTTGACAGTTTCAAAGGATCATCACTGTTAACGTCAAATACACCAACCTGTGTGAAAAGAAATCGTCCATAAAAATGCCCTGAAAAAATAAATACAGTAAACCAGGAGGAGATATTCCTCTTAATAATCCGATCCAACATCTGGTGTTTCTAAGAATTTATACTACTATTCCAGTATCGTCTCTTCAAGAGACCGCTTACTGTCTTATCTTTTATCACACCTCCTGTGTTTTATTTGGATTCTTCACATTTCGTTTGAATTACATATTTGTATTATTTAATCATTTAACATTATCATGAACTGTAAAATATTTTTATTATTTTTATCTAAGAAAATTAATATTGAGGTGAAACAATTACATGTATGTGTATTTAAGGAGTTCAAAAGTATTCATTTCACAAAACAAAAAAAAAATAGTCGAATGTTTCCTTCATTTGAAAAGTAACAGTCTCGCAGAAGTGAGAGATATTTCCATAAATTTATTATTTTTCGCGGGATTTAAAATTTTATGAGCCCTGTGGGCCTTTCAACAACCCTTCTTACGATAAATTTATTCCTTTTCACACAAATTGGTGGGAGATTCTTACGTCTAAAATTTGTCATAACGAGAGCTCTAACCCTCTCTTGAGTATTTTAGAATCGATGTGATTGTATAAATATAACCGCAAAAATCAAATTACACCTTAAATTGAACTTTTTAAAGCAACTTACAATAATACTTTATATTTTTTTCACAATTTTTTTCATTATTGTCCAAAACTTACGTGTAATACACTACAAAATATTTACGATGTAAGGTTAACTAAAGATTTTCGTATGACCTATACTAGTTTTAACACTGGTCAGAATTATTTACATATTTATATATTTCACTACATTTTATTTTATCTGAAGTGTTTATTATTATTATTTTGTTAATAAACTAATATTCTTTCTTGCTGTAATTATAGCGTTTATCGCAACAATTGAATTGCGAACCCGATAAAATTCCAGTTTTGAATTAATAGATAATCTAGAAAAATTCATATGTAACGCCTTAAATATTTAGGGTAATGAATAATTATTGCCAAGTAACATAATTCTGGCTTCTGTTAAAATTAATATCCTTAATATATTTCACGGAGAACAATAGGGTCTTCTCTCAAGAAACACTGTATAAAATTTGCCTAACACATTGAACGTATTTGTATAATATCGAGATGTCGCCTCGTAAAAATTGTTTCAAAAATTGTCAAGGAGATAAAAATTAATTATGTTAAAAATATTAGATAACTACAAACCAGATCAGATGCCGCGGCGATAGCTTCTAATTGCTCTGTGAGGAATTTTAAAGTTTTTTCATCGAAACGAATTCCGAAGAGAACACTTGCTTTCTTTCTGAGAAGTTCTGTGCTGAAAGATATATTATTAAATACAACAGATCTGGTTCTCTATATCTGACCATGAAGTTAAAAGTGGAAAAAAGCCTGACAAAGACAGAAATAAATGAAAGAATATCTAATTAAAAAAATTTCTTTCTTTGAAAAACTTCAAAAAATTGCTTGACTTATTTTTAGAAATATTAAAAAACCGGGAAAAAATACAAACTTTTCCATATAATCCAATATAAGATCGGCAGCTTTTCCCGATCCTTTGATAATGATCACCGGGATATTCTTTTTCAGAGCTTTGGCTATGTGTTCTATCGTATGTATATCGCCTTCACATGCCAAGATGACGATTGGAATAGGCAACTCTGATAAAAACAAGAAGATAGAAATCTAGTGAAGTGTTTTGTGTATATCGTTTACAAATAAGACGACAGACCTATTAGGTATATTTAAATATCTACATTTGTACTAGTATATAATTATCATAAATAAAGCTTTTAAAAATCTCGCGGAACATAATAACTCGTGGTAAAAGGATAATTCAGAATTATGAAACCTGAATCGATATATCATAAAAAGCAAATACATTTACTTAAGTCTATTGTTTGACTAAGAAAAGGAACTTCTTGTTGAGACACATATACTTCAAAGTCGAGTAAGAAAGCAGTCTTGTCTGTATCTTTTGTGGTCCGAGCCTGAATTTGCAAAAAAAAAGAAGAAGAATAATATTTGTGTGAATTTAGGTAAAGTAGTAAGTAGAAGAGAAAAAAAAACAACAAGAGGCTTCAACATTTAAGAATATCTCAGTATTTGTTTCTATCTGTGCATTATATCAAGAGAGTATAAACCTCTTCGCAAATTTATTTTAACTTAAAATGTTTTTGGTTATCATGTCAAATAAAGAAATAAAAGTTTTTGTTCTATATGAAATCTATATGCCATTGTCCCCTATATATAGCTTTGACCCAAACATGATCAAATTGGCCATTGCCTTAATCTTTAACAGAGAGGGCGCTTTCATTAACATATTGCCATTGTGGTGTGTTTCTGATTTTTGGCATTTAGTAGAAAAATTAAATGCAACTAAAAACGATACAATATTTTTTTTTGGTCATAGTAGCGAAATACATTAATTAGTTGAAAATACATGTACTTTCTAATCGAATATACGAAACTGAAAATGTCAACATCAGTAACATATTAGGATGTTTAACTACGGAAAGAAATATTTTCTCCAGAAAACCAACCCAGTGATAGGTTATATAACATATAAAACGATCAAAGAACTCGCAAGATAAACCTCCATTAATAATACATGTATGTAAATGACAAAAAAAGCTATAAACAATACAAATATATGAAGAGGGCATACAAAACGGACCCCTAATAAACCAGAGGTGAACTCAGGTGTCTAGGACGATTAAGCATTCCCTGTTAACCGGTCACAACCGCCTTGAACCCTATGTATTGATCAGGTAGACGGAACATTCCGTAGTCAAATCAAGTGTAAAAACCAAGGTCTAACACTTGGTTTCTGTGATATATTTCTGCATTTGAAAAAATCACTCTGTTACCGACGACAACATATACTTAGGATCTTCAACAAGCCATGAATAAAGCCTTAATTCATTCTAAAAAATGGGGTGATAAAAAAGTATGAAACTCTGTACATAGGATACCCAATTTTCGCAGATAAAATACTTTAAATCAAACGATCTAAAAGTCAGTCAACCCACATTACTAACAAAGTTCATTCCGAAATCCCATACACTTCCCTAGATATACTGAAAACAATTCCAAAATTGACATACTTTTTTTTCACTCGACATAATCTCGGGTCCCTGGTCATTCACATGTATACAGGCGGAGTTTGAACTGCAGCAAAAAGCTGCACAGTATTTGCACAATCTTTATACATTTTTGGTTGATATTAAACTCCAGTTCGTAAGGAATTCTGTTATAATTCCCTTCGCGTTTATAAATTAGAAAACTCGTTTTCACAATTATGATTAAACGAAACTTCCTCGGAACGCATAATATATATATATTTTTAAAAAAAAAAATTAGAAAGTTGTCGGTATCTTTTTTAGACAATATGAAAATCAGGTAAAGTTTTGATAAAAATGAATGCTTATAAGCAAAAATACGAAGAGTATAGAACATATTTCGGTAAAAATTGTCTCGCCGTTCCCGCTTGACAATTGGTCCAAATGTTCAGAGACTGAAGCTTCAATGTCGATTTAAAAAAAAAGTCAATTTTGGAATTATTCTTAAGAAGTATATGGAAATTCAGAATGAATTTTAGTAGTAATGTAGACTGTATGTGAATAGGTATGAATTGAAAGTAAAGTTGTATGAATTGAAAGTAAAGTTAGATCATTTGATTTACACTATATTATTGCCGAAAGTGCGTACCCTTGTATTGAGATCTATTCCTTTATTTTTTTAAAACCCTGAATTAAAGCGATCTTAATTCCATTGAAATACACTACGAAATTATTATCGTTCCTTATCATCAATATAATTATTCTGCACTATTATAAAAAGTAGGATAAAATCAAATACATGTATTGAACATGGAGCGTTTATAAAAAAAAAAATTACAATATCACAGATATTCCTAAAGAATGCCTATAGAGGGACGGAAGGACTTACCTATTTTTCCATCATGTGTCAGCGTGACTTGAAAATATAAAACTAATCACTAAAAGGATGCAATTATACACAACACATATCTTATTTAAAAAAAAAACATCAAATCAAATAAAACATATATAAATTTCCGGATCATGACAAGGAGCACAAGGCGGGTGTAACCGGTTGTAATGTGATGCTCACTCCTCCATAGAACCTTATCTCACATCTGATGTTTTAAAGGTCCGTGTTTGCCGTGCTCCTGATTTGTTTTGTGTGAATTGACTTTTGAGCTTGAATACTGTTGTATATATATATATATATATATATATATATATATATATATATATATATATATATATATATATATATATATATATATATATATATATATATATATATATATACAATTGTGATTTATACTGAAATTTAAAAAAAAAAATGATTTACCTCGTCTCTGTCTTCCATATCTATTACATTTAAATCTCCTTTTTCTTCCATCTTAAAATTTAAAAAAAAGGTTTATCAATATACTTTGAAATCAAGAAAGGTGTAACATTTTGTAAATACCCGGTAAATTATAGCCTTTGACACGCTGCATGGTGAAATTTGACAAAGAACATAATTATAAAGATCCCAATTACAAGCTGGGGAACGGGGAAAAACGTGTTAAATCCATGCATTTTTAGTTCATCTTAGATGAAAGTTCGAGTGTAATTAAAAAAAAAAATATCTTGCCTGTGGTCCATCTATGTTACAGTAGACTTTTATAAAAGAATAAAATTTCAACAAATTTCGCCAATAAGCATTCTCCAGGAAATTAAATGGGACACGAGTTTATTCGAGGCAAAATCTAAATTCCCTTTTAGGAGAGGTAATTATGATTTCATAAAAATTGATGATGTCTTTTAATATTATTATTTAAAGACCGAAAGCGAAATATAAAACAAAGCCTTTGTCCTTAGTGTAATTTCACATTTGTTCACCTTACGAACTGAGACAAAATAGAGTTGAACTTCGTTAATCGGGACACCAAGAATCCGGACTCTTCACCTTTTGGATGAAGATTGTGGGGAGGAATTTATTTCCAGATATCAGGCCTTTTTCATTAATTCGAAGAAGCGTACGGATTACGAAAGCTCCCGGTACATTAGATCTACTTAAATACAACAAGACCAGGACTGCTCCCCCTTAAGAAAGTTTTTTTGTGGGCTTCAAAATTCTCTGTTTTCTATAAATTAGGGAATATGTGGGTTTATTCTTTAAAAAAAAAAAATCAAAATACATGGTGAGAGTCTAAGCGATTTCTTCTAATTTTTCCACAATATTATGTGGATCTTTTCTACATATTGAAATTATGTTACATAGTAAAATATTGACAGATCAGACATTCAATGCATTTCTAGTTATTACTGAAGCATGAAAAAATAGTTGCTTCTTTCGGCATGAGTGGATCTACAATATGCTGTCAAATCGTCTCATGATATATACATGTGAAAGGGAGTCTTTTATCGGAAAAGAATTAAAATAACCCAAATGTGTTTTTTTTTTTTTTGGCTCACTGGTCTCTTTTTTAGAATAAAGAATGACAATGACGGTTTTATCAGATATTTCTGAATAAAGGTTTACGTATACTTATGTTCAATTGTGAAAGAATTAGTCTGAAGAATGGTATTTCTAAACACTCCGTGTTTAAACCGCTTTTATCGTCGTATCACAAGAAACTAATCCTGAATTATACTAAAATATGTTTTATTTTAAAGTTCATTACCATATACCAATATACCATTAAATATAGTCCCTAAAAATATTGTGTACTTTACCACATTATATCGAAAAAAAGAATTATTAAACCATACTGAGTATTCTTAAAGCACTATTTGTTAAGGATTATGAACATCGAACAATTTTTTCTTCAAAATATATATATCTTCCTTATAGCCTGTTATTAAAAATACAAGAGGCCCATGGGCCTTATAGGTCACCTGAGTATCATGCAACAATTTTGCCACAATTAAATTGGATTCACGTTTTAAACCAGAGGTCATGAAATTTACATTTCGAAAGAGGCACACTTGCTCATCATAACTTTACATTCAGTAAGCTTACTTAATACCAAGAAAGAGAGCAGAGGATTATCAAAGAATTAATGCATTTTCACTACGTTATCATTAGAGCCCTGCCCTAACACCAAATCTATGACAAAGGGGCCATAAAATTAACAATTTTGGAAGAGGCACCTCTACTTATCATAACTAAAAATTCAGTTTGTTTGCTAAATAGTCATGATCAAAGAAGACGATTTTCAAAGAAATAATGCATTTTCACCATATATTCCACAGAGCCCCGCCCTAACACCAGAACCCTTGACCCAAGGGCCATAAATTTTACAATTTTGGAAGAAGCACCCTTACATATCATAATTAATGCATTTTCATTATATATTCAACAAAGCTCTGCCTTAACACCAGAACCCCTTACCCTGGGGCCATGAAATTCACAATTTTGGAAGAGGCAGCTTTCATCATCATCATAACTATACATTTATTTTGTTTCATAATATCCAGGAGCAGAAAAGAAGCTTTTTAAAGAAATAATGTATTATCACTATATATTCAACAGAGCCCTGTCCAAGCACCAAAACCCCCGACCCTGGAGCTATGAATTTCACAATTTAGGTAGAGGGCTCAATACTTGATGTCCAGGAGTAAAGAAGAAGATTTTTAAACATTGCATTACTTTTGATTGTTTTGGCCCCTACCCTCACGCCCCAGGGGGTAGGGGTGATGAAATTCACAATTTTGACTGACTTCCCTTTATACATAGTTGCTATATGCAAAATTTGGTTGAAACTGGTTTAGTGGTTCCAGAGAAGAAGCTGAAAACGTTCAAATGTTAACGCACGACGAACGACAAACGACGCACGCAGACGGACGAAAACAGATAGCAATAGTAATCTCAGGTGACCTAATAAATGCCTGAGTTTCAGTAATGAGAGCATTGGCTATTTCTTTGAGGTCATTATTCAAAGCCTAAGCGTTAATTTTATATGTTATATTTTGAACAACTGTTGAGATGCAAGAAGAGATTGAATCTTTTTTCCTAAAATAAAGGGCAGGGGGGGGGGGGGGGGGTTAAATGAGCTATAGAAAAATATGTAAGTACATGTATACTTTTCATTAAACAAAATATTTATCTGACATTTTTACAAGAAGTTCACGTCGCCTGCGTGGCGCATTGGAAGAGCGTCTGCTCTAGAGCTGTGATGTATTGAGTTGATCCTTACGTCGTAGGTTCGAATCCCACTATGGGACGTGGAGACCGGTCCTTCGGATGAGACCGTATAAACCGAGGTCCCGTGTCGCAGTAGGTGTAGGCACGAAAAAGATCCCTCACTGCTCAATGGCCCTAAGTGCCGAGTATACGTAAAAAAAATTGCAGCTCTCAACAGGAAAGTTGGTAGCGTCTCCATATGAGTGAAATATTTTCGAGAGGGATGTTAAACAACAAACAAGAAGTTCACATCAAAAACATTCTAAAGCTTTCACAATCAAAATACACACTGACATACATAAATTCTGCAGTAATGCATAGATCATTTCATAAAACTGATTTATCGGTATCAACTTATATCAAGGTACATCATAACATCATAAACCTTGTTCGTCTCAGGGGATGCAGTTTCTCCAGGTAGGCTTATCAGTTTCACCCGTCTCTCTGAATCGTTCATGGGAACGCTGTGGTTCTTGTCGCGAAATTCCATGTCCCCGTACTTTCGGTACGCACTCCACACAATGGAAGACACACCATAGTCATTTCCTCGATAGAGGATCCATGTATCTAAGCAAATTACTATAAAGTTATTTTTCTTTTCTAAAATGAAAGGAAAGTAGTATTTCCAGAAATAATTTCGCCTAGCATAATCTCACACGTCAATAAATAACATTCTAAAGCGATGAAGATTCTAAAAAGGACCAAAAAGAAAAGTTACACATTTCTCTCTGAAAGCAAATTAAAAACCTGTGTTATTTATATGCAATTGAAGAAAAAGCGCTTAGGACAGATAATTTTTCCTGAACATATATTGAAAACAAGAATAACTATTTATTTATTTAAATAACACCTGTATTAAGAAATAATATTTAACATTGTGGACAGTAGTCCACATTATATTACACATTATAATATTCATTTTTTAAATAACACCTTTATTAAGAAATAATATTTAACGTTTTGGACTGCTGTCAATTAGTAAGAATGACGCGAATTTTTATTTAAGGATTGATTTTAATTCTTGGCCAAATTATTCGAGTATAACCTAGGTTTGGTCAGTTTACGCTTTATAATCTGCGAAGCGGATTATAAAACAGCGTAAACTGACCCATACCAGGTTATACTCGAATAATTTGGCCAAGAATTAAAGTCATTCCTTATAATTTGATTTTAAAATCATGAAACAACTGTGAGTGTAGAATTTCATAGCTTTTTATTAGCTCAAATATGCCTCTCAATAATACAACTGTAGTAATGGAAGTGATGGGAAGTGAGGGATCTAGAAACTGATACATATGCCTAGCAACTACGTTTGTTTACATGTGGTAAGATCGAGTTAGTGTTTGTATTTAAAGATTTATTAATTTTATTACATGAGGAATTTTCCATGACTCCGAAGGACTGGAAATGCGAGGATTGCATGTATACAGATAATCCAGCTGGTTGTCGGGGGTGGGGGGGGGGGGGCATACCAAACCAGAATATACATAATAGTTTGTGTTCCTTTCTGGATATTGACCAATCAGAGGCCAGAATACAAATATGAAATTATATTACATGATTAATAGTCAAAGAGGATTTTGTTTTTTACTTGACATAAAGGTAAGAAATGTGAAACACTTTTTTAGTGAAAAACCTATCTGTTATTTCTTTACAGCCGTTGCCATTTTTAATGTCTTTTGTTTTGTGAAAGTCACCTTTGTAGCCTCTTACATAAGATTTTATCGTATCTTATATCATAAGATGAAAATCATATACGGTACCAATTATGATGCACCGAGTGCGCATTTCAACATTTTATCGAGGAACAATCTACGTTTTCACGTAGCGTTGTTTCAGACGCGTCACAATACCCTTGATTGCCGTTACAATTGAATACAATAACGTCAGAGACAAAATGACTTTAAACTGTGCTAAAATATATCTCTATTCTGGTATGTCTTGACTGTGCGTGTTTAGAGCTCATTCATTCTGATATTTTTATTAATATTCTTGTGTTTTAATGAAATGTTTTGATTAAAAACAATCTTGTAACATAATTTATTATGAGATGTCAGTGTCATTTCAGAAGCAGATATTTATATAATTTTTATCTTATTTTATTATAATATCTGAGTTTTAAACAATGCAAACTAAAGTAGACACATGTAGTCTTTCTCCTTGAAAATCTTTATTTACCAATTTTGTCTAGTATTTGATGAATCTAAGAGGTGTTCCTAATTCGTTTAAACATTTAGAGCGAAACTTTACCAGTAACTGATATTTTGTAATGAATGAAGCTAAGGCCTACACTAATAATAATAAAATTGTGTTTTACATTGAAAAACTAAATATTTTTTTTCGGTATTTCTCTACTGGAAAGTATGGATGCATGATTTATCCATTTATTTTTTACTACCGAGACTATATGTCAAGATAAAGACAAACCCTCAGGCAATAAGCATCTTTGTGTGAAGTGGAAACTCCCAACATTCCATCATTATACTCCATCAGAAAGATGTAGACCAGACATGAATTATGAACTTCTTTCTGTCAGTAACCTTGAAATTGCACAAATGACCTAGGGTCAAGATCATGATACACCCTCAGGTCATGAACAATCTTTGTGTAAAATTGGAACTTACCAAATTTTTCCATAAGAAAGATATGGACCGTAAACGAATTAGGAACTTTTTTTTGTCAGTGACCTAGAACTTGCCCAATGACCCTCTGTCAAGGTCATGTCACACATTTAGGTCATGAACAATCTTTGGGTGAAGTACTAGATTCTAATGTTTTTCCGTAAGAAAGGTATGGAAGAGACACGTTTGCACAGACAGATTTGATTCCTGTTTCCCCTCCCAAATTTAGTTTGCGGGGATGGAGGTAATAACATCAGTCAATATACCCCCCGCTTGAAAAGTGGGAGGGTATACATATAAATTTTAGAGTATTGGTGTGTACATGTACAATCAGAATGTTTTTAACGAAATAATTTAGCAAATGACCATAACAAGGTAAGTAAATTTACAAGCTCCATTTTATTAAAAAAGCTGTCAATGATTTCCAGATGCCTGGACTTTAATTTATAGTGGAAGTGGTTGTATAAAAGTAGGGAGGTTGTACGTTTTAATGTTATTATTTTGGTTAAATTTTGTGATGTCATTTTTCAAGTGCCCTGGAGTTTTTAAATGCCCACATCTGATTTAAACCACTTCTCGAATAAAATGTTGTACAGTACTTTTGAAGTTTCTCTGCTGTGAATATTTTAGTGAGGAGTAAAGAAAGACCTTGGTAGAACAATAACTGAAACCCGCTATGTATCTTTGTTTGTAAGTATTTTTAAGGAGTTTTATAATCCGGAATATAGTAGGCGTGACAATTGAAATTCATTTTGTTTTTTTGGGAACATATGATTTTGAAGAATTTCCTGCGTAGATAGAGAGCTATGGGTATACTGTATAAGTTGGATTACCACTTGCAGAATTAAATCCTAGTTCCTCTAAAATACACATCAAATAATGAGCCTTAAAACAAAGACAATATTGATACCTACTTTGTCAGCAGAACCAATACAAACAGTATATACAAAGTGAATTTGTTTATGACCAATCACAAGATAGGAAAATTTCTGATTTTTATTTTTTGATGAAGAGGTAGTTGTTTATAATTTTAAACAAAATTATATATATAAAAAAAAAAAAAAAAAAAAAAATTTACACCTCTTTTTTTCCACCTCTGGAATTTCCGGGGATCCGTGTTTATGTCATGTTCACAGATTTGTATTTTTTTAAATCTTCATTTTAAATATTTTGGATTTTATTTTAAGCCAAGGCATCCTGTATTGTATTACCTGTATGAATCAGACAACTTTTAAATCAGTACTAAAATGTACGATAATTCATTTCAGTCAAACTAGCCTACCTTGTTTCGGTTAATCTTACATTGCTGTGGTAATTAGATATATGTCTTAAATAACTTACCACCTGCACATTTAGCCGCCTCAATCAATGCGGTCTGGAAAACTGATTTTGCCCACGGTCTGGGAACAAAACTGTCGGAATCCCCGATGACAGAAAATACCATTGTTGGGGTAGAAAATTCTTTCTCGTTTTCTCTCCAATATTTCTCAACGACACAATTTCCCTTTTAACAAAATTAAACCGTGATGAAAAGTATGTTAGTAAAAATGCCCAGTTAAAAACTAGGTAAGAAATCAAAAGATTATATTGTTAATTATTCAGGGCATTAATAAGTATTTGATGCTAAGAATAAAAAAAAAATATCATTACGCTACATTTAATATAAGGTTATAGTAAAGAATTTTAAAGACTACATTCAAGAGAAAGATTTTTTTGTTAAAAAACCACATTATAAAATTACAGGAATGTACAGAGAGTGTTAACAATTATAACTATTAAATCACATTTCATCAGTAAAGCTTTCAAATCTAAGGGTGGACAAATATTAATTTATCAACACGATAGCGAATAACTAATAAGTAAATAAGAATTGTTTAAGACATAATTAAAATTTATTTATCCATTCTATATATTTTTGAAAAAAAAAATTGTTTTAAAAAAAAAAGATTTCTTTCGTCTTTAACTATATAAACTTTTTGAATACAACCGCATATTTTATTTCTAAAAATCTTTAAACACGTATCCTCTTTATCGTGAAATCATACATATCTAAATTTTCAAAAGAGTAAATGACAACAGTAAATCAGTACTTTAGGTTTTGTTGTGCATAAAGATTTTTAAGGCTACTTTCAGTAATATTTAGTTTCTTTATTGAATACTTCGATTTCTGCGAATTTTCAACTAAAAATGTGAATTACATTCTGATAATAGCATGTATTTTCTCATATACAGAATAAATGCCTTTATTTTACGAGAGAAGTATTTTGTTAGAGTCTGGTTATCCCCGACTGAAGAAGTATATAAAGGCTCGGGTTTGTCATTCATCTTCCTTTCTGCTGGGACGTAAACAAACATACAATCAATCAATCCTTTCTGCTGAACTTTTTAAAGGTAAAGATCTGTTTAAAGTGTTGTTAAAATATTTAAGTAATTTTGCCTTGTAAATCTCAAATATATTATTTTTCTTTATTATTTTTTTTTTATTTCCAACATATGTCAAGCAATATTCTCTAGGTTTATTTCATAAATACAGCGGATGACCCTGGATTATTAATTTGCATGTAGCAGACGAACACGTGCGTTATCTCTTAATCATGTACATAAGCAGTCATTAATTATCGTTGGGCAATTCAATTTATTGCTTCGTCGGCTGTCTCTTTTTATAATCCAAAAAGGAAATTGGATGGTATTGTTTTTAATTTTTTATATATTACCAGACGCGCACTTTTCATGTACTCGTGTCAATTTTTCAGCATTAATTTATTGTCATCTCCCTCGGGAGATGACACTTTAAGGTTTTGCCAAAGGTCAAGATGTCCACAAATTTATTTTTACAATAGCTCCAAAACTATGTGAGGTATAAAGTTAATAATTTTACAGTTTATAAATATATGTACAAGTACCTTGCTAAAGTATGAGTGTCAACAATATGAACTTTATTAAATCTCAAGAACCTATAGCTATCGAAGAAATCTTTCCTGGTCTTAGTGTATTTAGGACATAATAAAAAATAATGATGTGTGTCTTCTACCTAACCACAAGAGCATAATGGACTAGATATTATGTTACACCTATAAAGATCAACGTTAGCACAGCACACAATTGTGTCGAAGTCTAGGGTGCGGTATATTTTAGCGTCTTTTTCCAAAACTGAACTACGACGGTGTAACTGTTATTTTTTGTGTGATTTTACTTTTAAAAGCAGACAAGGAGCTAGAAATACTGATGTCTAGAGATAAAGAATTCCACTGGTTTATTACAGTTGGTACAAATGATAATTTGTATGTTTGCATGCGCAGTCTACAAACAGGTATATTATAATTTTGAGAATTTCTTGTATACGCGGTAGAGTTACATCGCACTTCAGGTATAATCTCACATAGAGAGTCAGGAACTAAATTATTATGAATTTTATACATGGTATTCAATCTGTGGATCTTGCATCTATCACTGAGCGGTCCCCAGCCTGTTTCAAAGTACAAATAGTCTCTAAATGCAATTAAGGTCAAGCCAATAACGATCCGAGCTGCATGTAGTTGCAATATCTCTAATTTGTCAGAATCGATTGCAAGACAACCACCCCATACGACTGAAGCGTATTCGAGTTGAGGGCAGATAAATGAAGTATACATGAGTGAAAGATTCTTTCGATTTATTTTGAATTTAAGTCTTTTAATAGACCCATTTTTGTATGCATTAGACAGAAAGATTCAATGTGAGATGACCAACTTAAATTATACTAAAAAATTTACTAAATGTTTATGAGTTTGAACATATTCTAATTGGCTATCTTGGAATATGATTTTGAGAGGTTCTCTGTTTTTTCTTGTGTTAACAAATACAACCTTAGTTTTTGAGGGATTAAATTTCAGTATCCATTTTTTGACCACTCTTCAAAAGATTTAAGATCATTATTCAGATTACTTTCTATATATTTAACACATTTAGATGCGTATTCCAAACTGTTATCATCAGCAAATAATCTGCAAAAGCTTGACCTCTTGTCAGATACATGTACATTATTTAATTGAAAATAACAATGGACCAAATACAGAGCCTTGTGGAACGCCGGCATATAAGGAAGCTGATGGGGATACCAAATTTTTGTATATAACTTTTGTGTTCTATTTTCTAATGAATTATGTGGAGATAACGAACAGTATTGGAGCTCAAAAGTCCATTAAACATTAAAAATAGGAGCAGAGCAAACACGGACTTCTAAGACATCCGAGGTGGGATCAGGTGGGATCAGGTGCCATGGAGGAATGAGCATCCCCTGTCGACTGGTCGCACCCGCGGTGTGCTCCTTGTCATGATCGGGAAATAACGGAAAAATCTGTCGACATTTTAGTGTATAAATAATTGCCTAACTATTTGTATGAAAAAAGTCAGTCAGGTAAAGAACTTTTTAACCAAAAATACATATTATTCTCTATACCTTATAAGGAAACTCTGCAGATTGATTAAATGTTTCATAACAAATATTTATGCAAAAAATCGTGAAGGTGATACTGTGCGGACTATGTTAAAATTAACAAAACATGTTTTTTTAAGTTTGCATGATTCAGACGCAATAGGCCCGGATTGTCCCTATAGTCAAATTTTTAGTGGATTTCTTTCATGCCTTAGAAAAAGTAATCAGATAAGCAGTTAAGTCTGTAAAAGTAGAAAATAAATCGATACATGCAAGCATTGTCTTTTTCTGTGCAATAACCTCCCCCTACCCCCCCCCCCCCCCCCCCCCCCCCCGTAGTAGCACAAGTACACTGACAATTATTTTTAAAGCAAATTTGTTTTCTTATTCCTCAAGTTCAATATTGTCAAATGTGTACACTCTGTTAGTGTCATTTTATACAAATTTGAAATAAATCCTGGATAGTCAGAAATTTTCCGATTACAATAAATGTACTTTCACTTCCGCGTCGCTGTAACCAAGCAACTACAGACTGGCTACATTTCCTGCTGCTGATAACAGAGTCCCGATTGTTTGACGCTAAAAATGTAGCCCGATCATGTTTACAGGTGATTAAAATCATTATATTTTTGCTTATCTGTGAAGCGTGTAATTACGAAGATATAATGTATGTGGAGAAACAGAATGAGTCTCTGTTATAATCACTAGATTCGCCAGATCGGTGGCTTTAGATGAAACAGATAACGGACATGTGTTGCAATTCAAGAGATTTGCTACAAGTTATAGGCTTTCGAAAACAATAAAATAATGTCTATGCAAGATATATTAATTGTTAATTTAATGTATTAGAAAATATGCCCAATTAAAGCCGTATATATGTAAATATATATCAACATATGATGCTATTTCAATTAAATGTATATCGTCGACCAAAACCCAAAGGTTGTTTTTGGAGAAAATAATTGTAAGCTCTAGCATATTAAATAAATATTAAACAATAGATTTGATATATAGATTATGAATATGTACGCTTCTAAAACTCCGATGGAGGACATATATGTAAATGTACATAAAGATGAATACTGTGTGTAAGTAACTTAGGATTAATTAGATCTATCTGCAGCCGATTTGAGTGAAAATGACGTCATAATCATTTTACGTGATTCGCACTTTCACTGGTAATGATCAATATTAAAATAAGCAGACCATTTTGGGGGCAGCGGGCATAACAGTGAGACAGTCTGAATAGAGAGAAACTTCAAAAAAATAACATGTACAAATACACGTATTGACCACTAAACAACATCAAATGACATGTACAATTTGTTATTTGGCCATATCAATACTTCACCAACATTCTATGGCATCATCTATTTTTCTGAGAGTTTTCATCGATATATTGAATATACGCAACACATATAACATGATATGGTGTTCGTTAGAGTGGATTACAGTATATGATACAATATGTACATCATCCAGGCATCGCTGCATTAGATCAAACGCTACCGCACGGATTATTGAAGTTTCCAGGTTGAGAAAGAAAATTGATTATTCCTCTTTTAATGTATACTAGTCGCCCGCGTGGCGTAGTGGTTAGAGCGTTCACTCTAGAGTCGCGGCGTAAGGAGTTGATCCTTACGTCGCGGGTTGGAATCCCACTGTGGGACGTGGAGACCGGTCCTTCGGATGAGACCGTATAAACCGAGGTCTCCACCGGCAAGTGGTGGAGTCTCCATATGAGTGAAAAATTCTCGAGAGGGACGTAAAACAACAAACAAACAAACACTAATACTTATACTCCCTCTTTACTCTATAAGATATTACATATGTTGCATTCAGTGTGTTTCAATGAACATGAGACTTTGCTTTTTAAAGCAGATTATTCATTTGCTTTCATTGCAATTATTAGAGATGGAGAAATTTGTTCTTTTTTCCGTAGGCAATGCATAACTCAATTTTGCAAATCTAAGATATTGGACTTGATTAAGATCAAGCAAATATGTTGTTAGTCATTAAACAATCTAAAACTGATCAGACAGGCTAGGGTATTCCAGTATTTATTGAAAACGTGGGTGGCAGTATTTGTCCAATCAAATGCTTGAGGGAGTTCCTGTCTATAAGACCCAAAGTTAAGGGAGCATTATTTTGTCATTTTAGAGGTGAACCACTTACTAGTTTGGGCAAATTGTTGAAGGTCTGTAAAGTTGGAGCAATTAAAAATCCCATTCGTTTCGCATAGGGGCGGTCACAGCTGCATTTGAACTGAGGTGTTCATAAGATTCAATAATGGAGGCAGGTCGTTGGAAATCCAAGGTTTACAAATCTTACATTAGGTCTCCATTGGCAGGTTTAAGGGAAAAAAAAATAGAATTGTTGATGATATCTAACTCTAGGTCTGGGTTGTTCACGTGCTAGTACCATAGGTTTGCAAATAAAGTAAAAGATAAAAAGATATTCATAATAAATTGCACTTGCATTAGTTAATATACAATTGTCAGTTTCATTGATTGTTAGAACTTATTAATTGTCAATCTAGTTCTTTATTAAGACTTTAAGTTTTTTTTAGATCCCTTGCTAGTATGGTGTGTTGGTTCCTCCATTATAAAAAGAGCATTTTTTGAAGCCTTTATAAGTCCTTCAGGGGTCAATTTAGCCTAAGATAGAGTCGGGTTAAATTTATGGTAGCAGGGCTACTCCGAACTTAAATTCATTGAGTTAAAGAAAAAAAACTTTAACACTGGAAAAATCTTGAGAATGAGCCTTTAATTATTCTCCTACATTGTGGCGGCAAAGACATTTGTACCAAAGCATATTTTTTATTTGAACTCGTAGAAAAAAATTCAAGACGGATTTGGCTGAAATTAAGGTTCACTTTCCCCTGGCCATCCTGATATGGTCTCAAATCCTCCCCGTATTCAATGAAGGTATTCAGACGATTAAGTGGCAATTGAAAACTATAGAAACTGACTGAATAGGGCAGTATCCAAATACATATTGGAACAGCTGTTACCTGAAACATCAAGATTTGATAAAAGATATCATCAAGTTTTTGCTACCTGATGGTGTACATTTATCAGAAGTATGAAACTCAATGTTTCTAAATACAGTTCAGGGAGGTCCTCAATACTTTGCCCAAAAAAGAGGTTGCGTGTATCCAGTCTATATGTAAGTACCTAGAAAGAGTTCGGGGGGGGGGGGGGGGGGGCTTGGGCAGTATTGGGCGTGGAACAGTTAACTTGTGGCTTTCTCCGTGTGTGGGGTGACTGCAAACTGTGCCAGTATGCAGCCATGTGGCATCTGTGCTCACCAAGCCAACCGTTGACAATATTTTTGTGAAACTTGTACTATACTCAACTGGACAGATAAGTGTAGTATTATTTGACAGTGATATTAACTGTGAACTAGAAAAATGCATATTTGAATTTGAGATATGTTTGAGATTTAAATTTTGAGATATTTAATCTTTGACATTTGAAGTTTGAACTTTTATGTTTGATGTGTGCTGACCCTCCGCAGTGAACTCGGGACGGTTAGTGTGTATACATTTTGCTACGATTTGGTGGGATTGCCTTATTGAAAAGGCATTCCAAATTGTTTGTGATTTATTATGCCATGACCAGTACTCGCCATAACATTAAATATAAAAAATACATTTTTTGTTGTATTTTTATCTCAGTATAAATAATCATTCATCATCCATCACTTTGATATGAAATTAAATTTAACCTTTTTAATTGATTTCTCAAGTGTATACTTGTTTTTTTTTTAATTTGAATTCACTCAAATTCAACATACCATGCAGGGCAGAATTGGAACGTTCTCAACTAGAGAAGAATAATAGATTTTCATCCCATGTGAGTTATCTCTCTCATCAAATGAAATTGATTTATTAAACGAAATTTTTTTCTTGCACATAAATTCATTTTTTTTACCTGATTTAAAAAGAAAAACCTATTCTTTCCCTTCTAGTGTTATTCGTCTCTTATTTACGTCGTGGTTATATACCTTTGTATTCTTATACGTTTTGTTAATCTCTTTTATCCTTAAGTGATTCCGGTCATTTATCTTCATTAAATTACAGTCTCCTAATACCTTCACATTTTAGATGGCCCCAACCTTTTCAATTCTCCTGACTCTATTTTTAAGTAGTTTTCCATTCACTTTTTGCATATAGTGCTAATTTTCTTCTCAAGATTACATTTTTTTCTATTTTTCTTACCTGTTTTACATTTCTTATGAATCAAAAATGGAATCAGATAATTAAATCAGTTAATATGAACCGATTTCAAAACATTAAAAAAGTAACACTATCAGCCACTTCACCATGACTTTAAATGCATAAATGTTTATCAAAATTTTGAAATAACAGAGAGGTCGTACTTTTTGGTCAGTAAGGAAGTTTGGCGATGATGGAAAAATAGTGTAAAAAAATTCTGACATTATTCAAAATCAAAGACTGAATAACAAAGGAAATCAGCAGTTGCAAATGTACATTTCATTGCTGCAAAGGAAAAGGGAGAGTTCTGTAGACCGGCTAGAGAAAACAAATCATTATTTCCAATTCATATGCCATCGAGACATTCTAGAAAATTTTTGTCAATGAATTTAAAATTGGTTGAATTTATGGTCATCAAGCGATGACAATATTACGGTTTTCTCATATCCTTAAGCTTTTTTCAAATGATCTAATTTTAATCAAATAATTGTTCTCAAAGTGTTGTTTTGCCTTACGTTACCCACAACTCTCTAGAATATTTGTTTTCGGCATAGATTCCTAAGACTTTACATGTCTATTATTGTGTAATATTCTTCACCTGTCTGTTTTGGCTTCCTCTTGGCTTTGAAGACATCTTTAACTTTAAAACTGTCAACCATACAGAGGCTGTAAAAAAAAATCATATGCATGCATTAAATAAAGAAATAAAATTTACTTTTTTTGATAAACATCATTGATATGTTATCTAAATAAAAAATATAACCTATCGTTGGGTCGTATTTTGGCCTGAGTATAAAACAACAATCCATAGAAGACCCATAGAGTATAAAATAAACTGATAGAAGGAGCTTTTGTAAATCTTTGGTCGTCCATTATGGCCCCACCCTATCCCCAGCGTCCAGAGTCATGATTTGAACTTGAATCTGTACTACATGAGGATGTATCCATGTAAATATAACCAATCATGGCTTTGCTGTTCTTGAAAAAAGAATTTTTTGAAGAGTTTTCCTACATATTCCAATATAAAACTTTCATTGTCCATTGTGGCCCACCCTACCACTGGGGATCATGGTTTTAACAAACTTGAATCTACACTACGGAAGATGTTTCCACATTTCATATTTCTTGGCCCAGTGGTTCTGGAGAAGATTTTTCCAATGTATTCCCATGTAAAACTTTGATCATCCATTGTGGACCTGCCCTACACCTGGGGGTCATGGTTTGAACAAACTTGAATCTACACTACCTGAGGATGTTTCCAGATAAGTTCGTTTTTTTGGCCCAGTAGTTCTGGAGAAGAAAATTTGAAAAGATTTTTTCTATGTATTTCTATGTAAAACTTCGATCATTTCAAAATGACTAATCATAGCTTTGCAGTTCTTGAGAAGAAATTTTCCTATAAATTCCTATGTAAGACTTTGATCCTCCATTGTGGCCCCGCCCTACTCCTAGGGGTCATGATTTGAACAAACTTGAATCTACACTACCTGAGGATGCTTCCATATAAGCATAACCTATCATGGCTTTGCTGTTCCTAAGAAGAAGATTTTTAAAGATTTTTCCTATATATTTCTATGTAAAACTTTGATCGTCCATTATGGCCCCACCCTACCCCCGGGGGTCATGATTTGAACAAAATTGACTCGACACTACCTGAGAATGCTTCCATATAAATATGACCAATCAGGGCTTAGCTGTTCCTGAGAAGAAGATTATTCCTATATATTTCTATGTAAAACTTTGATCGTCCATTGTGGGCCTGCCCTACCCCGGGGGTCATGATTTGAACAAACTTGAATCTACACTACCTGAAGATGCTTCCATATAAATATGACTCATCAAGACTTTGCTGTTCTTGAAAAGAAGATTTTTAACGATTTTACCTATATATCTCTATGTAAAACTTTGATCGTCCATTGTGGCCCCACCCTACCCCGGGGGGTCATGATTTTAACAAAATTGAGTCTATACTACCTGATGATGTTTCCATATAAGTTTCATCTTACCTGGTTCAGTGGTTCTTGAGAAGAAGATTTTTTAAAAGATACATTAATTTTTCACTAATTCTTAATTATCTCCCCTTGGAAGAAGATGTAGCCCTTCATTTGAACAAACTTGAATCATCCTTTCCCAAGGATAGTTTGTGGCAAGTTTGGTGGAAATTGGCCCAGTGGTTCTTGAGAAGAAGTCGAAAATATGAAAAATTTTACGCACGACGCACACCAGCACGACGACGGACGAAAACAGATAGCAATAGGTCACCTGAGTGACTCAGGTTACCTAAAAATGGGTACAAAGTATCCAAGGGTGAAGGGGAGTTTAAATTAGTTAGAAGAGTTAAAATGACGGGCCAAGCTTCATTACAAGGGAGATAATCGAGAAAGACAAAAATAGGGTGGGGTCATTAAAATTTTTCTTCTCAAGAACCACTGACCCACGCGGGTATGTTAAGGCTACACCCAGAGATATCCTACTTGCCTTTACAATATGACGTCATAGTAAGCTGTATGACGTGAACTTTAGAGATAATGATTTCTTGATATCTATATTTAAAGTTTAATTTCATGTCAAAGAAATTAATGGGATCATTCAAAACATAATATAAACTAAATCTTGTCGTTTTTGGGTGGTATAAATAGCTAAGTATTTAGCACGGGGGTTAAATACCAAACCCATGACGTCATAACTATTGATCAAATATTTGCCGAGCGAAATTAAACCTGACGAGAATTCATGTAAACAAATAGATGAAATGGGAGTTTTAAAGCATATACCGTGAATGTTATGTGTGATTCATATAGAATTAAGGATTTAGAATCAGGTACGGTGGTATATTCTTATCACGTTTTCTTATAATGAACACAGGCATTGCATTGAAATCCCGATCAGCCTTTCCTCAGGCGTTCTATAACAACAAAGATGCAAAAGTTCAACACTATGCCGCATACTTTGAAACAAAATTTTTGTCTGTATCGAAAGCTAGTATTCTATAGTACTTGGAAAGTGCTGCTAGAATCGTGTGGTTAACATGAATTGATAACAATTCCTTGGTCGTATGTATAAAATGTAAAAATTTTGGTAAGGTTTCATGTGAAACTTTGGAATATTTTTTTCTGTGTCGGGAGAGTAGGATTCTAGCAGCACTTTTCATGGCCGAGTGATGTTTTTACATTGTTATTTTTACTAAAAGAAATGAATTATCTCCGGGGTAGTGTTGAACTTTTCACTTTTTCATTAAGGTAATTTTTCTATTTATAGACGTCACGGGATAACGTCGTAGTGGAGTGCTTGTTTTAGCCTAAGACTCAATGACGTCTATACAATGGATAATAATAGTAAATGTTTTAACTATGACTATTCCAATTTATCAATGTTACATTTTACGAAAAAAGTCTAAATTCGCCGAAATATGATCTGGGTACTGCCTTAACATACTTGCGCCAGAAAAACTTATTTGGAAGCATCCTTTGGTAATGTAGACTCTAAATTGTTCAAATCATGACCCCGTGGGTAGGGCGTGGCCACAAAAGGGAATCAAAGTGTTAATTGAAATACATATAGGAAAAATCTTTAAAAAAATCTTCTTCTCAAAAACTACTGAGCCAGAAAAGCCGAAACTTATGTGGAAGCATCCTTAGGTAATATGGATTCTAAATTGTTCAAATCATGACCCCGGGGGGGGGGGGGGGGGTAGGGCTGGGCCACAATAGGTAAATCAAAGTTTTACAATGAAACATATAGCAAAAATCTTTTAAAAATCTTGTTCTCGAGAACCACTGCGCCAGAAAAGCTGAAACTTATGTGGAAACATCCTTGGATAGTGTAGAATCTAAATTGTTAAAATGATGACCCTAGGGGGTAGGGCGGGGCCACAATATAGAAGTAAAAGTTTTACATTGAAACTTATATAGAAAAAATCTCTAAAAATCTTCTTCTCAAGAACCACTGGGCCAGAAAAGCTGAGACTTATGTGGAAGCATCCTTGGGTAGTGTAGAATCTAAATAGGGAATCAAAGTTTTACATTGAAATATAAAAAATATATTATATAGAAAAAAAAGAAATATTCATATATAAAAAAAAAAATAAAAATCTCTTCCTCAAGAAGCTCTGGACCAGAAATGATGTTATGTGGAAACATCTTGGGTTAGTGATGATTATAATTTTTTTCAAATCATGACCCTCGGGAGTAGGGTGAAAAACAGCAGGGCCAATGCGGCTAGGATAAGGCTTTCCAATAAATATCACAGTGTACCAGCCGTTGTAACTTCTCTGAACTACCAAGATATGACGTCATAATAGAATATGACGTCAAGTCACTGCAAACTTGAGCAGTCATGACGGGGAAAGTGTAATAACTTTTACATTCCTTCCCATGGTTTGTAGATTTTATTTCGACGTTGGTGTTTAAATCAGGTGTCTGAATTGATGTTTAAATTTTCTATGTGCTGTTATGATGGTGATTATTTCGTTTTCCCTTCTCTTTCTGATAATGTACATATTCAAACAATAACAAAAAAAAAATGAATATGAAACGCTCCCACTTACACGTCCGTAGACAGAGTTAGAATTTATAAATCATGCATATATTAGACTTGCACAAGTGATTAATAAAGATAAACTGAAGATGTTCTATGTGAATCTACTAGAGAAGTGTGTTTCCTAACTGCATTTTGCTGGGGGATCGTATGTAATTTATCCTATTTTGTATAAATTGCGACAAAGAGTGGAAAATGACCCCTTGTATGTGGGTAAGTTGAATTTCTCGTGAAATATTTTCTTAAGAAGTAAAAGTCAAACTTGCCTGCAGCACTTTATATATACCAAAGAATACGTTTAATTGATTTATGTAACAAACTGTTCTCAATAATTTTGTTTTTCACTTGTGCCGATGGGATTTTTGTGCAACAATTAGGAAATTTTATAAGTGTCCGTCACGTGATCAACACAGTCATGTGACATCACAAATATGCTTTTTCTCAATACGTTATTAAATTCTCTTCACAAATTTACTGCGCATTAATACATAGATTACAAATTGAAATCAAAATCTAGCTCAAAATATAATAGCGTATTTCTAATGCATATCAAGCCTTCGGACAGCCTTAACATAGCCGTGAAAGTTACTCAGGTGAGCGTTGCAGCCCATAGGCCTCGTGTTTCATATTAATTCATCGTATAACGCAAACATATTATTATGTAAGAAAAATTAAATATAAATATTTTAGAATATTCACATATTGTGTATGTTAATTTAACCGACAGTAATGCAGAAAAGTTTGAAAAGTTCAGAAGCTGTCAGAAATAATACAAGGCTTAGAGTTAACTCTTTAGCTTGTTTCATGAACTTGTATGGAAACCATAATATCTTAGACGAGAAAAACACGTCTGCTTTGTAACAATAGATTAAACCCTATTTTTCCAGATCAACACACATACGACCAAATGTCTGAATTTAATAATTTGTGAATACCATTTAAAAAAAACATTAGGCCAAAATAATAAAGTAAGAAACTTTGTTACCCCTAACGCGACCGACCCGATTAAATTGAGCCGACTTAAAAGGTTTTTTAATAAGCTAATTCAAACATTTCTTAAAATATTGATCAACTTTTATAAAATACAATAAAAATCCGTTTTTATCAGAACGGCAGATTTTGTTCTAAATTGTGATTTTCAAGCGTTTGTTGGAAACAAAATGGCTTCCACATTTGGTCACAGTTCGTATTATTAATCAACGGCGATGCATCAACCTTATGCCTTTAGTTTATTAGAATCCCACACTCTTGAAACAATTCGTTAATAATATTTACAATTACTAAGAGTGTTTCGGTGGAATTTATAAATCTGTTTTTTAGGTCACCTGAGTCACTCAGGTGACCTATTGCTATCCGTTTTTGTCAGTCGGCGTGCGTCGTGCGATGTGCGTTAACATTTGAACATTTTTAGCTTCTTCCCTGAAACCACTCAACCATTTTCAACCAAATTTGGCATATAGCATCTATGGGTGAAGGGGAACAAAAATTGTGAATTCCATGGTCCCTGCCCCCCTGGGGCCTGAGGGGTGGGGCTAAAACCACTAAAATTAATGCAATCTTTAAAAATCTTCTTTTTTACTCCTGGACATCAAGCAGTCAAACTGTTAGCATCATTGTAATAAGCATTGAGTCCTCTACGCAGTACAGTTAAGGCAACATTTGCTATAAAAAGGCACCAAAAACGAGACACTTAAAGTTCAACCGTCTTATTTTTTAGCATGAAACTCTATCTGAAATATCTTAATGGCTTTATGAAGAGTTTGTCCATCGCTTTTCACATCGGTATTTTCTGTCATCATGTGACCCTCTAAAGTCACGTGAGCTCCGATTTTAGGTCAAAATACGAAATGTCAAGTTTAACCAAAAAGTGCAAGGGCAAGGCAAACAACATTTGAACTGCACAAGGTTTCATTGTGTCCCTTGGTATCTATCCTATCGAAAAACTGATGCTCATTCAGTCAGTTTTCTGAGATATTTAAGTTATTCATTGAAAACAAACACCAGTATTCAAAAATAGGGTATTTTTCATCATTTAATCGGAAATTTTAAATTGCCTAATGAATTACAAAGAAATGAGCATCACTTTTTAAAAACTACACAGTAAAATAAAGAATTTAAAATAAAAACCTACCTCTTGGGTTGTCGCCTTGCCCTTGCACTTTTTGATTAAAAATTGAAATCTTAACACATTCATTCTAAATATAGTTTTCAAACGCATCATTGACCCAGCATGGGAGATAACTCTGTGGTACTTAGAAGAGTTTGGGTACCTCGCAAATTTTAAACAAATAATACCTACGGACTGCGCTGGGCTTTATTTCACTTAATCAAAACGGTATGCATGAAAAAATCTTTGACTTTACTTTGTGTTGTATATCTTCGTTCTTTTATACGCTACACAAGACGTATTTGACACCTACCGCATTTCCTCCGTTCGCCTAAAATTTGCCGCATCATCCATCATGTAAATGAACTGGAAAATGCCCATGGTTAAAAATATTGAAAGATTCAGTCATTTGTAATAATAATAAAAAAAATAGACAGCCCCTATCAATGATAAAACATTTATTCTTCCTCAGCAGACATACAGAAAAAATATCTCCAACAGAACTTAGTTTTTTTTTTTTTTTTTTTTTTTTATGTGATTATTTTAGCTATCAAACCTTCAACTGTTTAGGGATTCTAGACTACGTTAAAAGTTTTAAGAACAGGAGGAAGGGATTGGGGTGCTTACTCCTGTATTTAATAACCTGTTTTCCTTTCTACAGATCAACCTCCCCCCCCCCCCCCATCACCAGTTTGCCTCTGGCTCCTTTGATACCATATACCTTACTGGCATGTTAAAAATAAATTATTAAACAGTGTTTACGTCAGGTTTTACTTATTTGGGTATTGTAGCACAAATGATATTGGCGTAGGGGGGGGGGGAAGGGGCTTTAGTCTCATGTTTTTGAGTAATTATCAATCAATGCGCAAACAAGTTAATCATAGTAAAAACTTTGTAATCAAGAAACAGATACTCTGTTAAAGAACAAATGAAAACAATATACATGCTGAAATTTAGATCTTGTTGTACCCCAAAACACAGACAGGCGCATAGCCCGAATGGAAGTGAAATGTACGCAGGAAACGGCTGGGGTTCGCTTTGAGACCCCCAGTGGGTCCAGATGAGGGTCCAGGGGCGAAGTCCCTGGAAGCTCATGGTTTTTTTTTACCAAATATTTCATTCAAAATCATGCCATTTCGATTTTCTTTAGAAAATACAAGACATAGTAATATTGTTTTTAACACAAAGATAAATACTTGCTTGATATTTTCTCAAAGATCTTAAAATAAATTATCAATGTGTTGTAGAAGAATTACAAATTAATGAACGTTTTATTTGGTTTTGGCAATGATTTAATAAAACATTACAATTTTTTTTAAATTTTTTTTTATAAAGACATGGTAATATAGAATTTGAATTTGAATCGAAACAGTATGATATAAAATAATTTGAAACACAAATATTTGCTGGATGGTATTGATATTTTTTCTCTTCTCACAAATCTCCCCCCCCCCCCACACACACATTTTTTTTAATTTGTAAACGATGTGTACGCACCTGCGTATTTGCGTATAAGCAGCTACGCGCCTGTCAGAATACATGCAAGTAAAGATAATCAAATCTTAACAGCCTTCAAACTTTCACACCACTGTACTGTTAACAATTCAAAGTATTAGCTATCTAGAAAATTTATTTAATTAAAAACAGCCTTTCAAATTCAAAGACAAGTTGTGAAGGGATTTCTGAGCAGGTGCAAAATATTTCAAACAGTCCACAGTTCAAACAGTTCTTCTGGATGAAATCAGTTCTGAAAACAAAATGAAATACCATTATGGAAGGTTCATTGGTGTTTTAAAAAAGCGATACTCAAAACAATGCATTGAGTAACATGGAAAGCATATACATGACTCTACTGTTTTTATTATCAAAACATTTCAATAATCTTGCTAGGAATATGTATGGTTTAGAGCTTATATGGAGCATACCTTTTTATTTCATTGGTGGAAACACTTGCTGCCTGAATGAATTGTTCAAATTGTTTGGGAGTAGCTACAACACAATATATATGTAATGAGTGAAAAACATAATGATTACTATTGTAGAATGAAATGACATTGCATTGTACAAAACAAACCATGCTATACTATATTTTCTGAAATTCATAAAATAAATGGAAACAAACTTTTGGTACAAATTTTTTCTGGGAAATTGAAACCTATGACATTTGCAAAAGTAGAATTGGTAGCTATACTTAATTTAAGTAAAAAAAAAAATCAATATACTAGAGATAACATTTAATTCTTTCACCTATACAACATTAAAAAAAAATATTTAACACTGGCATACTATAAAATTAATGTGAAATGCTTTAGTGTGATCAGTGATCATACCCAGTGGAGAAATTGATGCATCTATTTTGATAGTTCTAGCTGATGTAAATGCCAATTTTAACCAGTTCTGTGATAGCTACAATGACAAAAGAATTATACATATAAACAGTACATAAATACATGTATACACATACAAAACTTACTTAATGTACATGTCAGACAAATGAAAATTCAAATATTTTATCTTCATTAATGTAGAAATTCTATAAATTTACAGCCTAGTGATACAGATAGTAAAAGTTCTATGATGATTTTAAGATATGAAGCACTGGTAAAAACTGAAATATTAAAATTCACATATTTTTGATTGCCAGAGGTATAAATTAAAATTTATAGGGTCTTATACTCTTGTATGTACAGTGCACATACATTGTACACTGTGCAGTTTGACTTCACAAATACATTGCAAGTGTGACTGCATCTAAATTATACTATTTGATATCATGACGTGCTGTGCTCATATTATGCAACTTTCATAATGTGTGTGTTTTTGTGTATATGTGGTGGGGGGGGGGGGTACACACAAGGCACTGCATTGCAGTTTGTGACGGACTGTAACAATACATCTTATTGTACATGTTCAAGGTTATTTTACATCGATGTAAAGAATAGTATGTCTACATGTTAATACCTATGCACATACACACCTTAATGAACAGAAAAGGACCTAGGGAGGTAGTGCGGATCGTCTCAGTTTTCCATGATTTCCCGAAATAACGTCATCATCTTCTCATCAAAAAAAATAAACAAGGCCCAGGTCTCTTATTTTATCTCTATTCTCTTTAAAGATTGCCTGATTGTTGCATTTATCCACTGCATATCTCAGCTGCTGTCGCCACGTTTTTAGATGTAAACAACATTCCGTGTCATCGAGTGCAAGCGCTTGGCTGAAGCCGAATGCAGCCAAACGACACAATTAAAAGAGAATTATTTCGAAGACGTGTTGTTACTATATAAGAGAAAATCACTAATGTTTATTTATTTAAACCTGAAAATACAGACATTCATTACAAATTTTCGCAATCATCATTAAATAGCTTTTTTGAGCTCTATTTCCTTATATGGATCTGTCTAGGCGGAGCAACTGTCATGACGTCAAACCTCATTATGACCTCATTACCATATTATCTTCATGTGTAGCCTTAACTGTACTGCGTACCAAAATTGTGAAATTCATGGCCCCAGGGGCAGGGGTTCTGGTGCTAGGGCGGGGCTATATAGATCATATAGTGAAAGTGCATTATTTCTTTGAAAATCTTCTTCTCTGCTCCTGGGTATTAAATAAACTAACTAAGTATATAGTTATGATGAGTAAGAGTGCCTCTTCCAAAATTGTGAAATTCATGGCCCCAGGGTCAGGCATTCTGGTGTTAGGGCGGGGCTCTATTGATTATATAATGAAAATGCATTAATTCTTTGAAAATCTTCTTCTCTGCTCCTGGGTATTAAATAAACTAGCTAAGTATATAGTTATGATGAGTAAGAGTGCCTCTTCCAAAATTGTGAAATTCATGGCCCCAGGGGCAGGGATTCTGGTGTTAGGGCGGGGCTCTATAGATTATATAGTGAAAAAGCATTAATTCTTTGAACATCTTCTTCTCTGCTCCTTGGTATTAAATTCAGTAACTAAGTACATAGATATGATGAGCAAGAGTGCCTCTTCCAAAATTGTGAAATTCGTGGCCCCTGGATCAGGGGTTCTGGTGTTAGGGTGGGGCTCTATTGATAATAAAGTGAAAATGTTTTAATTCTTTAAAAATCCTTTTCTCTGCACCTGGGTATTATTTCAACAAACTAAGTACATTGTTATGATAAGCAAGGATGCCTCTTCCAAAATTGTGAAATTCATGGCCCTGCGGACAGGAGTTCTGGTGCTAGGGTGGGGCTATATAGATCCTATAGTGAAGGTGAATTATTTCTTTGAAAATCTTCTTCTCTGCTCCTGGGTATTGTTTAAACAGACTAAGTACATTGTTATGGTACACAAGGATGCCTCTTCCAAGATTGTGAATTTTATGACCCCAGGTTTAAGGGTTCTAGTGGGGGGGGGGGGCTTCTATTGATTATAAAGTGAAAAAGCAAAATTTCTTTGAAAATATTCTTTTCTGCTTCTGGTTAAAAAAGCAAAGAAGCTAAGTGTATAGTTATGATGAGCAGGAGTTCTTCTTTCAGAGTAGTGAATTTCATGACCCCTGGGTCAGATGTGCTGGTGTGAGGTTGGGGCTCTTGATAATATAGTGAAAATGCATTAATTCTATTAAATAATCCTGTTTGCTCCTTAGTGTTAAGCAGATAAACAAAGTGATTAGTTATGATGAGCAAACTTCTGGTCCCAGGGTCAGAAGCTCTGGTGTTTTTTTTTTTTGGAAGGGGGGGGGGTGGGTGGGGAGCTCTATTGATAATTTAGTGAATCTGTAGTAAAAATGCATTATTTCTTTAAAAAGGGCACCTGGGCATATCTGAGGAAAATAGAGTAAAAATTTTTATAAGGAAGGGAATTTTTACCAGATTTTTGAACATCTGGACCATTTGGTCAAGTGTTCTGGTCCTGGCCAGGGCTCTATTAGTTTGTATTCTACTGAGAGGAGTTATTCCCCTTTGCCATTTACTTTTGATAATTTATCACTGTAAATAATGTACTTGAAAGGTAAATAGAATAAGAGAATTATGCAAAAACTTTTATTGTATAATACAAAAAGTACTTTCATTGTTTTAATGATCAGATAGACTTGTAAGTAGTAGATAAATAAAAATGAGACAAAAATAACTTGTCTTATTAAATGTTCATCAAAGACC